>NW_025408552.1:2400000-3000000 GCF_019321695.1 Diaporthe batatas | reverse complement strand
GCTGTCTCGTCTCGACCTCGACCCCTCCAAGCAGGCATCTCCTGTCCTCGTCCGGCTTTTTCTTTTCATTTTCAACCACACTTATTACCGTGGTCAGGCACACATGTTCTCATGGCCCAATATCACTTTGCTCCCTCTTCCGCTGCCCACTTTATCTTGTTTTTTTCGGCCCCTTTCCCTCGGGCTCGCCAGTCGGGCAGCATCTGCAAGCATCATTCCAGAGTTCGCTCCCCACTTGTCCTGGGTTTCTCGGTTTCTCGTTCCCGTCAAGGGCTCTCCTAGTATACCTAGGTACGTGACAGTAGCCAAGGTGCATGTTCATGAGGACAAGACGTGCTTGTCGTCCCGACGCAATGTTGTGTGCTCTGTGCCCAGTGCCCAGTGTCCAATGTCTACTACAGTAGTGCTGTCTGCCTGTCTTCTCCGCAGTAGGCTCAACCTCTTGACCGCTCTCCGCCACTCCTCACCAAATCATGAGTGATGAGTGACAGACAGCCTGACAGCCCAGGCAAGTGTCATGTGTGATGACGTTTGGGGCTAGAGGTGCATTGCCGGACCTCGTCAGCTCGTCTGGGACCATTGGGCGCCCAAGTTTGACCACTCACCTCACCCACTCCCACCCAGACGCTAGTATTGGCCGTTACCCTGCCCAAGAGGTGCCCAATCGAGAGAGACAAAGTCTGCATGGTTCTAGATCTATCCTTCTCCCTCCGACCACCACCACCAACTAGGCTTGCCTGCCATTCGGCACAGGCCGGTCGAGCACTCTGATCCTGCTCTTCTCAAGGACCCTGTACCACTTATGGCACCATGTGGAGGAATGTCGCTTGTACATCCTGCTCCAACCGTGGCTGGCACACGGCCGCGCCGCCGGCCTGCAGAAACATTCAATGAAAGGTCTCTCGGTCCGTCCCGGTCACCCAGGCTCGACCCCGGTCCCAGGAGGCCGGGTAAGCCACCAAGGACGGCACGTTGTCTTGCTCCCGCTGGTTGCTCTACACAAGCCCTGAAGCTCGTAATGTATGCTTGTACAAAGCCGGCTGTACACAGCCTGCCTCTAAGGGGCGAACAAGTGCACTATCACCACTCGCCTACCTAGGTATTGGGTTGGTGTTCGGATGCCGATGAACCTGCCCTCTTGCTAGTCACCAAACTCTGTAAGGCATATCGGATACACTTGTCCCCAGAGAAAAGTTTAGAGCCGTCTGGCAGAGTCGCTCGGATTCTATACATTATTCCGAGGCATCGTGATCGAGTCAGCTTGACGAAGATCTTTTAAGAATTCACATGTTGCGGATCTGTGCATTACTTACTACCTGGTTCGCCATCTTGACAAGCGACCATCTGCCGAGCTGCCAACCCTAGGTGCCTAGTCAGCGATGAGTGGCCACCTGAGTCTATCTCAGAGGCGTCTGCTCATCGCACCAGGTAACGAATTGGAAGTTGGAAAGAAAAGAGCTGGCGCTGGTGCTGTTGTCTCTGTGTGATTCTTATTGCTGAAAACATTGCAGCTAAGATGTCAGAACACTTCGAGGACCTTGGGAGACTTGCAGGCTGCTAAGTGAGCGACGTTGTTTTGGACATGGTCAACACTTTCCAGTGAGCAGACGGCAGCTGTTCTCAGATGAGGAGGTGTGAGCATCATGTTTGACTCTGCCAGGCTTGCAGATGCCGGGACTGAACTTGTGTGTACTCTCTGCCAGTGGAAAGCACCGTCTGCAGGTAACTGGCCAAGCATTCACATGGACCACGGCCATTGAGAAAAAAAGCTCGCAGTTGAGCTCGGACTCTCCAAACATACCCTAGGTATCACGGCTTGAAACCGCCTCAATTGCGATCCTATTGACGCCTCCTGCCGAGATCTCATTGGTCCAGGGAGACCACTTGAGCATTGCTTTGCAATGTAGCTATTGTCTTCACACAACAATGGCTACACCGCGTATGATTGAATTATTCAATACCCAACTAGTATTGTTCAAGCCGGTTCAATTAGATACGTGAGGGCACTGTGTCTTCCAGCATCTGCTCTTCTCTTGACATACAAATTGCTCGCCCTTTCCTTTCAACGCACCAGCTCTCCCTGTCACAGCCGACTTGTAACACCACGTCCCGTCGTCTTGGAAAGCTGACATCGGCTTCGCTTGTTAACACCCGTCCTCCCATTTCTGCTCTGTCGACGTGAACGCTCCGCCACGACCGAAGTTCCGCATACAGGACACTGTCAATCAAGATGAGCCTCGAGCGACCCAAAGATTCACGCTTGGACCCTCGCACAACCATCCGTTGGTCAACTGTCCTCGTGCATGGTCACCCCTCATTCAGACACTAACAATATGCCAGCTTCACCATACGACAAGGATGAATCTCTGGTCAAGATATCCTCCGCAGGTGACATGGGCTATGGTCTCTTTGCCGTCAAAGACATGCCTGCCGGTACACGCATTCTTTCCGAAACACCTCTCATCACCGTGCCAGGAGCGCACAAGGACCGCTCACTCGCCGAGAACGTCGCCGCTGTCTGCAAGGAGGTCATAAGAGTCAACATCGACACACATTATGATCTGTTCGATTTCTCTAGGCGCCTCAAGTGTGACCAGCAAATCATCGAGGCGGTCGAGAACTTCTTCAAACAGCCAATGCCCGCACACCTGCTCTCCTGGTCCGTTAAATCGTTCTCGAAGATCTTTGCTTTCTACCAGGGTCACGCAGTTGACCTGCCCGGTAAAGATGCGAGTGCATTATTTTATCGATACTCCCGCATCAACCATTCCTGCTCGCCAAACGCTCAAGCGTACTACGACCCTGCCAAGCAACGCCATCAAGTCCAGTTGGTCAGGGATGTCAAGGCCGGCGACCAGATCTTTGTCTCGTACATCTCTGGCACTGAATTCCCTCGAGAACTCCGGCATGCCAACATCCTTCTCGACGGCCACAAGTTTGTCTGCGACTGCACCTTGTGCAACAGCCAGGAGGCCGAGGCCGTCTTGAAAAGAATCCCCGACTTGTACCGGGAACTTTCTGACTTTCGGAACAGGGTCTACAGCTACGGGAGACCCCAACAAGCCAACTCGGCCTCGATTCCGCGGAAGGAGGCCCTCGGGGCGCTCTCCAAGGTAGAGGAACTGCTGGGCATCCTCCGGCACCCTTCCGTCGACGTGCTGGGCCCGCCCCTCAGCCTCGCACTCCAGCTCTGCATCTGGCTTCAACGGGAGCTCGGGAACATCAGAGCAGCCGCCGCGTACGCGAGAGAGAGGCTGGCCCTGCATGCCCGTCTCTACGGTTTCGACGCTGATGATGTTCTTACCTCCGACTTCGCAGCTGGAACGCTGCGTGTACTGGAGAATGAGCTCTCTCGCATGGAAGCTGGGGCTCCCTGGGGGCTTTACTTGGTGCCCGTGGGTCTGGGAGAGGATTGAGAGGCTTAGGGAACTCTGATGGGGAAAATCTCGCAGACTGTGGTTGATTGTTTTCTGGGATACTGGGGCCTGCTTACCATGAGTGGCTTCCGGTAGCATGAGTATGGGAGATTCCTCTGGTGGCTCATCTCACTCACTCAGAGTCCAGCTATGACATAGGCCCTTGTCCATTTGGCTTTTGTGACTTTGAGTTGAAACATACCAGACAGCTGGTCTCCAGTTCTTGGGGTGTGCCCCAAAGCATAACTATGCAGACGACTATCTCACCAGATGAGTACCAATTTGCACTGACTCGTTTCCGACGAGGACAGCATTCACAGATCATATTAAGAATATTCCCAAACGGGAATTGGTCTCAGAATGGGACAAATTACAGTGCAGACTGTAAATGGAACCTCAAATGTTGCTTGCTGTGATCTCTGTGCCAAGGTGGTCTGGCCGTGGTGGTCTGACCTGTGTAGCCTCAACCTCGTGCCACACAGACATAGGAAACCTTCTATAGGACAGTTTTTTACGGCTACTGCAACTATCAGTTGCCAAACTGACAATTTTTGAATGGGGCTGTGTCGCTGTAATGATGTTTGTGAAAGTTCAGCATAAGGGTCACAACTTGCTAGCATGTTCAAGTGGCCATTGGGATAGCACCCAGAAAGGTCAATTATGAGAGCGTCTGATTTTGAACCTCATTAACTACTGAGAAGCATGGCTCTCAAGTGCTCTTCCAATAGCACAAGCTCCACAACCGTGGAGATCTCGGGATGACACGGCAGGAGATGTATTTAGCTCCAAAACCAATACGTCCAGGTAGGGTAAACCCAGCCCATCTGAACTGATCAAAATGAAAAGCCAGTGCACGCCCAATCAATCAGACGCCAGAAGGAGGTTTCTGGCATGGTATGATCAGGTACTGTCGCAGGTGGCATTGAAGACACTACCGTTGTAGGGCTTCTTTCCGTGTCTGTAATTTTATCGCAACGTCAGATGATACCCCTAGAATGAGGAGAACTCATAATGCACCAGAAAATCCCAGCTCAAGTTCTGTGGTAAACCATGTACTTACACGTTGCCAGGGGGAGAGTATGCCGCAACCACAAAGGTTCGGTTCTCGCTGTTCGTTGCACCGGCCATTCCCAGGCAAGTGGTGCCACACCACATCATCTGGGCTGTGAGGTTTCGTTCATGTTAGCTAGATCCATAACAAGGGAGCACCTCCTGTTATCCTGTAGATGTGTTTCTGTAGAGGCACTCACTGTAGGGAGAGTACCCGAGGAAGTCACCACTGGGTATGACCTCGCCATGGTAGTGGGTGTTGTCTGCCCAGAAAGCCAGAGTCGCCTGGTAGAAGGCTCCAAACTGGTGAGGGGTACCAGGGGACAGGTAGACCACCTCCAGATTGTAGTACGCCTCGTGGGTTGCGCGAGTGGTGAAGTTTATGGGGGTTCCAGGTATGTCGGCCGACGAAATCCAGTCAGCAGCCACTTGGGCGATCTCGGTGAGGTTGTCGGACCAGTGGAGAGGGGGAATATTGGACCTCTCACGGAAGAAGTTGTGGAGGGCCAGGGCACCGTCCTTGTCGCCATCGGTGACCGATGTGTTGTTGAAGTAGGGAGGGACGAGCTGCGCAAGGACACCAGCGGCCAGCATGGCTGCGGACAAGATTGAATACAGCATGGCATGCATCTTGAGGGTAAGTTTGGCAGTTTGTAAATCAGAAGAGAGTTTTGTGACAACAAGCCAGGTTGAATGGTATTGCCTTTGAGGCGAGAAGGATGCTGAGTCTGATTGGTGCTGGGGGTAGGGAAGGTGGTGTGGGTAGAGTCAAGATGTTGAAGAATGAACGCGCCCTAAGACTCCAAGCTTGTCAGACAAACACAAGCCTACCAAGGTACCCAAATACCTGGGGATCCACTGCACGAAAACAGGCCCTAAACAGGGGTGGAAATTTTGTACTGATTTTCTGGAGCGTGCCCGTAATTGCTCAACTGATTCTTTCTGTTCCTTTGGTCTCTGAAGGGACTCATCAGCCTCTGATATTGCCCATTGCCTCTTTGGGAATTGAGAGGGTTGTAGCACCAAGGAGAAGAAGAGAGAAAAATACCTGATCACCCTTGTTCTTTGTCGCATTCTCTTCAAGTCTGCCTGTGCATATGTTCCTACTTTACAATGAGTTCCTGCTTGAACAACTCAATGTTGATCCCAGTAAAAGCCTCCCAATGTGTACCAGCCAAGGCCCAGGACATGCAGTCTCAACAGACTTTGGATGTCAACATTCTTGTGACTTCTACCTGTCCATTAGGATTGATGATCGGCCAATATTTGTCATACGGCCATTTCTGCTATTTTAGCGGGTCAAGTCGTTACCCAGGTGTTGATGGGATCTCTGTAAAGTGGAATCGTGGCAAGTGAAGAATTTCTTGCTTGACAGGAAACTGTGGTCATATGGACTCGCAAGAGTTCTGCAGTAAGCAAATTTTGATATCCTATGACATTGCTGATCCAACTAATTCTCCAGGCTCATCTTCAGATCCTCCAAGAACCTTGTGAGATTTGATCAAGCTACAGTGCCTTCCCCATCTCCCGAATTGGGGTCCCGAATTCCACAAGTCGTATCCGGACGGTGAGTATCCAAAAGCCAGAAATAAATAGGGCTTACGTGATCAAATTAAGTCGTGAAGATCATAAGCTAAATGCCGTCCTACAGATCTGCCGTGTTCACTTTCCTATCAAATTGGACAAGCTAGAAACAACTTTTCGTACAACACCCCGCTCGCACTTGCAAATGGTAAGCTTACTCAGTTCGAACACTCCGCAAGGGGGCGGACCACCTTCAGACTTGTCAAATCGAATAAAAACTTGGCACATTCTGGGCAAATGCTTGTTCACCTAGAACGCACGACTATGGCCGCATACTCAGCATAGGAAAAACACAACCCAGAACGCTCTCAACGGCAGACACTGTACCATCATGTCCTCATCCTTGTCCCTGGTCTTCGGGCCAAGCTCTCCACCTCTCTGGAACAAGACAGTGGCAGATCTGATCCATGAACAAGAGTCCAAGTATGCCGATCGGGAAGCGGTTGTCGTGCCTTGGCAGTCTGCTCGTCTTACCTATGGCAGACTTGGGCAACGCAGCGCCTTGCTAGCCAAGGCTCTCCTGGGCGGAGGCTTCAAGCGTGGCGACTGCGTGGGTATCATGGCTGGGAATTGCTACCAATATCTAGAGATATTCCTCGGAGCCGGGCGTATCGGCTGCCCCGTCGCTGTGTTCAACAACACATTCTCGCCTCGAGAACTGAAGGCGATGATAGAGCGGACCGGTTCGTATGATTCCAAGCATCCAGATATCACAACATGTGCTAATTACGAATACCTAGATTGCAAGGGGATTTTCATTGCACCAGAAGTTGGCAACAGAAACCTGCAGGGCCATTTGCGGATGATTACGGACGCTCCCCGAGGAGAACTTCCAATCCGCCTCCTAGTTCTTCTGGCTGAAGTTCTGCATCCCATGACGGGAATCAAGTGTCAGACCTACGATGAGTATATGGCTTCCATCGAGGCTGGTTTCGTGAGCGACTCCCTCTTAAGCAGGGCCGAGAGCAAGGTGGCACCTGCGGACGTAGTGAACTTCTCATTTACTTCAGGTGAGGCTCAGTCTCCCTGATGCTGAGGTTCAACCAAACATGCTGACCCGACGAATAGGTACAACTGGACTCTCAAAAGCAGCCGCACTCACCAATAAGTCCGTCCCTCCCGTCCACGATGAAATAGTCCTGTTGATCTAACATCGTATCACTCTTCAAGCAACATAATTAATAATGGCCGCTATCTCGGCCTTGCGATGCAACTCACGGAAGAGGACGTGTTGTGTTGCCCTCCGCCGCTGTTCCATGCCTTCGGGCTCGTTATAGGTTTCCTGACCTCGTTCTGCCACGGCAGCAAGATTGTTTTCCCAGCACCGACATTTGACGCAAATGCGGCCCTAGACGCTGTTGTGCAGGAGAAGGCCACGGCACTACTGGGCGTGCCATCCATGTTCTTGGCTATCCTCGAGGAACTCAAAAAGACTCCCCGGCGCATCGAGGCGGTTCGCACCGGGATAGCCGGAGGCGCGGCAGTGCCGCCGGTCCTGATACGTCGTCTGGAGCGGGAGATGGGCCTCCCGCATCTGCTGACGGCGTACGGCATGACCGAGACCGGTCCGGTGAGCTTTGTCACCTCGATCGAGGACACGCGGAATGGAGTCCTCGGCACTGTGGGGCAGGTACTCCCACACTGCGCCGGCAAGGTAGTAGATGGCGAAGACAACATTGTGCCACGTGGGACGCCAGGCCATATCTGCACGAGTGGACATGGGCTACAGAAAGGATACTGGGGGGACAAGGCCCAGACAGCACAGGCTATGAGACCGGACGCGGAAGGGGTGGTGTGGATGTATACTGGTGACGAAGGGTTTCTTGATCAAGCTGGATACATGCACATCACCGGGCGAATCAAGGATATAATTATTCGAGGTAAGCCATTTCTGTTACTGGTGGGATCGCCCGAAATCATTTTGCTGACTGCAGACATGATACTTGACACAGGCGGAGAGAACATCTCGCCTATCGAGATTGAAGGCCGTCTTGCAGAACATCCCGACATCAAGGAATGCTGCGTTGTTGGCCTGGAGGATTCCCTGTACGGCGAAGTGGTGTCCTGCTTCTTGGGAAGTGCTGGAGCAAGACGACCATCTGACAATGAGATTCGATCTTGGGTGAAGGCAGAAATGGATCACACCAAGGCTCCTAGTCATATTTTCTGGCTTGGAGAACCTGATGTTGGCGAAGAACTGCCCAAAACTGGTAGCGGCAAGTACCAGAAGCATTTGATACAAGCCAAAGGCAATGCGTTGTTGAAGAGTCGTGGAATCTGCGCCAAGTTATGAGCGGGCCACGGAGGAGGTAAAATCAAAGGTTATGGGTGCAACAGGTTTCGGAATCAATTCCTATTGACTCATGCTCATGCTCTGTAACAATTGAATACATCTGAGCCTTTGGCAGCATGTCTGATGAGACTTGGAGCGGGCCTTTTTACGGATGAGCCTTTAGCCGGCCATCTAGGAAATGGCTGATGGGGGGACGAGTAATGATCCAGCGCACCGGATTCGGATATTTATTCTTTAGAAAAGCGGAAAATGGCTTTACTGTTGAGTGAGAGTGCACAAGTCAAGTTGAGGGCTCAATTGATACCCCAGTCATTGAACTGAGACACTGAATTGCACAGCGGCGGGGCGCCAATGAAGATGCAGTGACGATCCCTGGACACGAAGTGCATCAACATGGACGATGCTCAACTTTCTGACACAGAGTCATCTTACGAGTTGTAAACACACTGCACTCAAGAGGCAAACAATCACATGGGTTTCAAGAAGTGCCATCTGTGACCTCACCTCTACCAGCTTCACTTGTGCTCGAACAATCTTGTTGTTGCTGCACTTTTCCAAGAGGCGTAGGCTGGCAAGGAGACTTATACAATAGCCTGCTGGACAAGGCGCTTCCTCTTCGGGAACAGGCCTTTCGGGGCAGCCAAAGCGTTTATCCCCCCACCCCCACAACCCACCCGCCAGGGGTAGCTTGAGCTCCCTCGGAACGAGGGACGGCAGAACGAGGGGCAAAGTTGATGCGATGGCTGCCGAGCCCGGCGCCGGCGCCGCGACTTTTGACGATGCCGCGTCTCTTGGAAATATACCAAGGTACCATTTTTAGCCATACTTTTCAGCCATACCGCCTTCTTCTTTTTCCATTTTCCAGACCTCTTATCCTTTCCCACTCCACCATCTTGTTTATGTGACCTGTATGTAGTTTTCGAGACCTGCCGTCGACGTTCTTGTGCGTCCCTCCAAAGTGAAGCTCTCCAACCTCACGCGCCCTCTGTCCGGGCTCAGCCGCCGACCCCGTCTCTCATCACTGCCGGCGAGCTCCACGGGCCTCGCTGCAAGGACCGCCAGGATGGGCCTACACCACCTTATGATCGGGACATGGACCCCCCCAGGGGCCATCTTCACGGTGCAGTTCGACGACGAGAAGCTCGAGCTGAAGCTTATCAAGAGGACTGAGATCCCCGAGGACGAGCCGATATCATGGATGGCCTTTGACGTGAGCTGCCCGCCCAGTTGGACCCCCTCGTGAGCGGGACTGACAACAAGACCGCCGAAAAGCACCAGAAGAAGAACCTCTACGGGTCCGCCATGAAGAAATGGTCGAGCTTTGCAGTCAGGAGCCCGACCGAGATCGTGCACGAGGCCTCACACCCAATGGGCGGAGACCGTACGTCTGTCCAGGTTGCCTCGTCCCACTGGACAGTCCGTCCCATCGTGCCCTCGCTGACATGTGCCACAAAACAAAACAGCAAAGGCAAACGACGCCACGACCAACACGCGCGCCATCTTCCTCCTGGCGGCCAAGAAGCCGCCGTACAACGTCTACGCGAACCCCTTCTACAAGCACGCGGGCTACGGCAACGTCTTCACCGTCTCGGCCACGGGCGCCCTCGCCGCCAACCCGCAGAACTACCCCTTCCAGCCCAACACGGGCATCCACGGCTCCGTCTTCGACCCGGACGAGACGCACCTCTACTCGGCCGACCTGACCGCCAACAAGCTGTGGGCCCACCGCAAGGACCCGGCCACCGGCGAGCTGGCCCTCGTCGGCAGCGTCGACGCCCCCTCGCCCGGCGACCACCCCCGCTGGGTGGCCATGCACCCGACCGGCAACTACCTGTACGCCCTGATGGAGGCCGGCAACCGCCTGTGCGAGTACGTCATCGACCCGGCCACGCGCATGCCCGTCTACACGCACCACTCGTGGCCGCTGATCCCCCCCGGCACCGAGCCCACGCGGGACCCCGAGACGGGCAAGGGCCTGTACCGCTCCGACGTGTGCGCCGTCAGCTTCTCGGGCCGCTACCTGTTCGCCACCAGCCGCGCCAACCGCTTCGACCTCACCGGCTACATCGCCGCCTTCCGCCTGCGCGACTGCGGCAGCGTCGAGCGCCAGATCTGCCTCAACCCCACCCCGACCAGCGGCGGCCACTCCAACGCCGTCGCCCCCTGCGACTGGTCCGACGAGTGGCTCGCCCTCACCGACGACCAGGAGGGCTGGGTCGAGATCTACCGCTGGAAGGACGAGTTCCTCGTCCGCGTCGCCAGGACCCGCATCCAGGAGCCCGGCTTCGGCATGAACGCCATCTGGTATGATTAGGGCATTCTAAGCACTCGAGTAGATAAGCAAATGGCACAGACAACTTGTATCAGACAGCGTAAATGTCAATTCCGATGCTCCAAAAAAGAGAAAAGACCATCCTAATAGTGATACACGATATCTTTGCTAAAACACCTACAAGTCCGCAGTAATCCATCTTGCCAATGCTGGAAATCACTTTGCGTTCGTTTCTGCGCCACCAATCCCATGCGAAAGGGTATGTAGTCGGTGCTCTGCTCCCCCTGTCGAATGATCATGTTTCCTATAATCCTCACCCTATGCTCTCTGCATACCGAGGCGAGCTCCAGAGCCAGCTGCCCTACTTGCCGCCCTTTCTCTTCTTCCTGCGGTTGTTCTTTTTCTTGTTGCCGCCGCCGCCGCCGTTGCCGTTGCCGCTGGCCTGCGCCGTCGTGTTCGAAGACTCAGCCTGAGCGGCATCCGTCACCGCCGGGCTGTTTGGGCCGCTTGCGTTCTCATCGCCCTCCGTCGAGGGCGACGCGTGCGACTCAAGGTTCAGGTTGGTCCGGCTGGCACTCTTAGCGTTCCGCTCCGACCCGCCTTGCTCCTCCTCATCCTCGTTGCTGCTGGTTGTCTCCAGCACAACCTTGCGGATGCCTCTAGACTCCACAATATTTTCCGTGATACTACCGCTACGGGCAAAAAGGTTACTCCGGTGTGAGTATGGGCTTGTCTGGTCTGCCGGGGCCAGCTCGCTGCCGGAGCCGGAGCTCTTTGAATGCAGCTCTTGTTGCGGCTGCGGCTGCGGCTGCGGCTGCGGCTGCGGGGGCTGGGCGGTTACTGCTGCATAGCTGTGCGCTGGTGCCGTTTCAGTGGTTTGGACTCCCTTGGTCGCTGTATCATCCGAGCCTGGCTTGACAGCCGAGTTGTTCTCAACACTTCGGGATAGAGGCGACTGTCCGGTCGCGCCATACTTCTGTGCCAGGGCTTGTGCACCATCCTTGGGGGTGAGTACTGGTCGCAGCAGGGACGTCGTTTCGTCGTTGTCCTCGTCGTCGTTCTCCACCCGCGGTTCCTCCCGTATGACCTGCTCGGCCACTGGCGGGGTCGATCTCGGTGCATCGTGGACAACAACGCCGGGCTTGATCTTGACGGTGGTGGACTTGGTAGCCTTGGGGTTGGAGGCTGGGTTGGACGGGCCGAGGTGCTTCAGATGCTGCTTTATGTCATTGTAGCTTGCCCTCACCGGAACATTCTCCATCCTGCCGTCGATTCCGGCCGAGGCGCGTCGCAACAGGAATGTGCCTGGCATGGGGCTACCGCTGCTAGACCGGTCTGGGGCCTCGCCCGTCTCGGTCGCCGAGTTGTATCTCCTCTTCCGGGTTTCGTAGTTGTCTGCGGGGTCCTCCTCGCCGACCTTTGTGTCCTCACTAGATTTGCTGTCGTTTCCATCTGCTCCCGCGTGGCCGTGGGACAGCCGTCTTTGATACCGGGCCTTGGGTGCCGGCGCCATGCGTCGAATGGCCTTGTGGACATCGATGTACACGTCGGACTCGTCAATGATCTCCCTGTCGAGGTACCCGTGTCAGTCATATCAAGCTTTCCTTTCCCTGTCTTTCAACCCGCGATGGGGAAAACTTACTCTCCGATCAACTCCTCGATAACGTCCTCCAGGGTGACCACGCCAAGGGCACCGTGATCGTCGCCTGGGGCATCGGAAACTAGGACCATGTGTGACTTGCCCTCCTGGAAGAAGTTGATAATGTCCAGGCAGCTGGTCTCAGGACGGGTCTCGGGGAGAGTGGCCAGGGGGAATTCCCTGACCTTCTTGCAGTCTTCAGGGTCGTAGGTGATGAGAATCTTGACCAGGAGCATTCCGATGAAATTGGTCCGGTTTCCCGACTCGTGAATGGGAATACGGGAGTAGCCAGCAGACAGGATCATGTCGATCTTCTCCTCGTCCAGGACGGTATCCTCGGACATGACGAAGACGTCCTCCATTGGGGTCATCACGTCATGCACGGGCTTCTCCTTGAGCTCGAGGACCGCGCCGATGATGGTGATCTCATCCTCGTTGAGGCGCTGCGCTGCTGGGCCCATGGTGTGATGCAGAGTGACGAGTGTCTTGAGCCCGCTCTTCTTGTAAACGGTGCCGTGGTCTTCGCCCAGGACCCAGTCCAGGAGCTTCGCCGTGGGCCAGGCAACCGGGGCCATCAGGTACATCATGAGGAGGACAGGCTTGGACATGTAGCCACCGATGGCAAGACCGTAACGGACACAGATGGACTGAGGGACGACCTCTCCGAAGATGACTGTAAAAAAGAGGAAATTGGTCAGGACGTCCTGTTCGCAGATTTGCGCCGCGACCGCGGACGATGTCAGGCTAACTCACCGATCAACACGGTAGAACCGACGACGGCAGCCACCCCTCCGCCAAGACACCGGTCCAGAACAACAGGCAGGGTCTGAGGGATGAAAATGTCAGCAAAGGGGACCTTTCCAGGAGCTGGTTGGGGGGGGGGGAGTGGCCAGAAGGGGCATACCTCGTTGACAATGACATTGCTGAGCAGCAGGGTCACGAGGACCCAATGCTTTCCCTTCTCGAGCAGGCGCAGGACGCGGCCGGCGTTCTTCTGCTGGGGCTCTGTGGGGTCCTGGGAGATAACCTGGAGGTAGACGCTGTCCTGGCCCATGAGGGCGATGGTCAAGCCGGCAAAGGCACCGCCGAGCAGGACGAGGAAGATGGAGATGGTGAATAGGACCCAGAACTCGCCGCCCTCCTCCTCGTTGCCGTCGTGCAGCTCGTCCAGGATGCTGATGGGTGCGGCAGAGGCGACGCCGAGGGTGAAGACGGCCCTGGAAAGCCCGAGGATGGCTGGGCGGAAGGCCATCAGCGGGTGGGTTCGGGCATTTTGCCTCATGGTTGCAGGCTGTGGGAGCGTCGTCCGATGACGCGCTGTGGATATTTTGGGGCTCGTCAAACGCTTCGGTCCGCCCTGCAGCTGAGAAGGTTGTCAGTGTCACTGGCCGCGCAAAACATCATAGTCCCCGACGCCGGGGAGCAAGTCGCGGTGGCAGGGCCGGTATCGCCAGACAGGAACGATACCCGGCATGTGGTGGCGGCGGCAGGATGGAGCTCCCTCCAGGTGGAATCGAGGCAGAGATGGGACGGGATGCACGGGCTGCTGATAACTTACCCCTCGAATGATTGCTCCAAAAATCGGGCAATGGCCAGAGGCTGAGCACGAGAAGCCAATCCACACCAAGTAGATCAGGCGGGCAAGCAGAGGGAAAGCGGTGGTGGTGGCTGTGATGAGGAGGGAAGAAGGACGAAGCTCGAGAAAATATCTCGCTTGTGCAGGTGGGATCGTGTGCGCCGGAAGGGTGTTCGTAGGTAGCGTGATAAGCAAGCAGGCAGAGCAGCCAGTCCCTGGTCCAAAACTCGCAGCTTGAACCCTACAGGTGCTGCGTATCCCGGCAAGCCTGCAAGCCTCCAGGCCAGGGCCGGCGCTGGTGAAGTGTCTGTGTGGGGGAGGGAGGCGGTACGGTGGGTCTCGCAGGCCCGCCTGTGGGTTAGGGACGCAAGGACGGTCAGTGCTGCTGCAGCTGTGCTGGTATGTGCCGTCAGTCGCCGCTGGTGGGGAGCCCCACCGCCCGCCTAGCGTACCTAGCTGGTACGCTGGTACGCTGGTACGGTGTAATGCCACTTGCTCTTTCTTGTCTTGCCGCGGAGCTCGAGCTTGGCTGGCACTGGCTTGTTGGAGCAAAGACCAACTGAGCCATTGACGCGCTACACCCGAGGGCCGTTGCAGGGGAGGACCCCTGCCTGACGAACGATGACGCCAATCGGCCGGCAGGCCACGGCGCCTGATAGGCCATTTTAATTATTTATTAGCGGCTTCAGCGGAATTGACTTTGTTGCTTGGTCAACTCTCGGTCTGGCTTGGGTCAGGCCGGTGGCACACACGCTGTGCTATCTTTTGTGATGTGGACCTAAAATGGACCCTTGGGCATGCACATTGCAGGCTGGCAGGCCACAAGTTACAACATGGTCTGACTGACTGGCAGCAGCCGAGACACACAATATATGGGTCTCTCTGCCTTGTTGCATTTTCTTGTGGTTTTCTCGTGCACTGTTTGCGTGGCACAATTCCGGCCCCGAAATTTGAGGCTCGAGTCGACCAGGCAGGCAGGCCCAAGACTCGGCGGGATGCTGCTTGCTTTGTCTGAAATTGGAATTGCTGACCACCCACGACTGACCTCATATTGGGAGCCCGGCACCATCGTCAGCCATCCTGTTGTGCCACCCACACCGTCCTATGCCGTGTCTTGGCCTGGGGTCCACCATTGTGCTGTAGCTGCTCGTATTGGTCCACCATCGCGATTCAACGACTCGACCGACAGACATGTGAGGGGGGACGGGGGGTAGAACAAGACCCTGCAGTCGCAAGGATACCATCGACAAACACTATAAACTATACACTTTTGGGGAGAGGATGAGGCCATGATACTTTACTATCATTAGAGCATCGACAGTATGAAGTTATGGACCCGTCTCCTCTATTTCTGACCGTCCTGAGCACACAATATCAGTGTCTCAGTTTCAGATCTAGTATAAAGGTCCACGCCTCCTAGAGCCTCACGAGGTTGACATCCAAGATACCCTCAGCCCGTCCCAGGTCCTCGAGCACCTCCTTGGTGACCTCGCCGTCGACCCCGAGGATCATCAACGCCTCATTGCCCCCCTTCCTCTTCTTGACGCCTGCGCTGCCGTCCCCGGCCGCCGCCGGCACCACCACCTTGTTGTCCAGCGACGCCACCTGCATGAACGTGACGTTGATGCCGAACCGCCCCAGGATCATGCCCACGTTGCCGACCTTGCCCGGCTCGTCGTAGTTGTGCAGCACCAGCAGCGTGCCCTCGGGCGTGAAGCTGCACGTGAACCGGTCCAGCCGGCTGATCTGCACCTCGGCCCCGTTCACGTAGCCCTCGATCACCTGCTCCCCGCCGCCCTCCTCCCCGCCGCCGTTCTGCGACGACCGCAGCGTCACCAGCGACGCGTACACCATCTCCTCCCTGCCGCCCTCCCGCGCGTGCGTCTCGTTGATCGCGATGCCCTTGTCCTTGGCGATCAGGCTTGCGTTGACGATGTTGACGTCGCGGCCTCCGCTGTCGCTGATGCTGCTGGTCAGGCCCTTGACCAGCGCCGCGTACAGCGGCCGTGTGTTGGACACGCCCGCCAGCTCGCCCTGGTAGCGGAGCTCGAACCTGCGCCCGCCGATCATCCCGCCCCGCCGGCCCACGAAGTGCTGCGTGTAGAGCCCGCCCATGCGCTCCACCAGCCGCACGTAAGGTTGCAGCTTGCGGTATTCCTCCGGCAGGATCAGCGGCGCGTTGACCGCCGCCGTGGGCAGCCCGCCGCGCAGCACCTCGACCACCTGCGTGCACACGTCCAGCGAGACGTTCTCCTGCGCCTCGACCGTTGATGCGCCGAGGTGGGGGGTCGCAACGCACTTCGGGTGCTGGGCGAGCGTCTCCGCCGTTGACCCGGGCTTCGGGGGCTCGCTCGTGAAGACGTCGATGCCGGCCCCGGCGATCCAACCCTCGTCGAGCGCCTTTACGAGCGCCTCCTCGTTGTAAATCCCACCCCTTGCGACGTTGAGGACCCTCGCCGTCTTCTTCATCAGTTGAAACTCCTTTTCCCCAAGCAGGTTTAGGGTACTGGCGATCAGCGGCGTGTGGATCGTGAGGAAGTCGACCTGGGGCAGCATCTCCTCGAGCGAGCCCACAGTCT
Organism: Diaporthe batatas; assembly: GCF_019321695.1. Lineage (NCBI taxonomy): Eukaryota > Fungi > Ascomycota > Sordariomycetes > Diaporthales > Diaporthaceae > Diaporthe > Diaporthe batatas. Next base: position 2,983,591 of record NW_025408552.1, on the reverse strand, counting down.
CAACCCCGTTCTGCCTCGCCACGGAAGCACTCATATATGGATCTACTCCTATGACCTTCATCCCCAGTCCGATGGCCATACGTGCGACCTTCATCCCGACCTTACCTAGCCCGACGATTCCCAGCACCTTGCGCGCAACCTCGACACCGACCAACTTGCTCCGCTCCCACCGCCCGGCCTTGACGCCCGCGTCCGCCCTTCCCACGTTGCGTGCCGTGGCCAGCAGCAGCGTGATGGAGTGCTCCGCCGCCGCGACGATGTTACCCGCGGCTAGTGGTGACGTTAGTCCTGCTGCTGATCCCAAAGTGTTGCACTCCAGAACACCCCAGGACATAAAGGATGGGGGCCCGCAAGGAGAGAACAGTGATACTGACGTGAATTCACCACAATTATCCCGTGCGCCGTGGCAGCCTCCACATCGATATTATCGACGCCCACGCCGGCGCGCGCCACAACCCGGAGCTTTCCGGCCGCCGCGAGAACCTCCGCCGTGACCTTGGTCTCGGAGCGGACGATGAGCGCCTGGTACGACGGGATCAGCGACAAGAGGTCCTCCGGCGAGAGACCCGGCCGTACGTCGACCTCGAAGTGTGCTTCTTGCAGGAGCGAGAGCCCGTCGGCCGAGACCTTCTCCGGGACTAGGATCCTGGGAACCGCGCCGTTGGTATGGCCTGTTGCGGATGGTGCCATGGTGACAGCAGATTCCCGTTGATGTTGGCAAAACGTATATGTGAGGTGTGCCTTGGGTCAAGGTCGGAGCGGCACCGAGCTTCAGATGCTTGAATTTCTTGTATTCTCTGTAGACAGCAGACCGCAGACAGATTGTGCGCAGGTCGATGTATGCCCAATGGCAGAAATAGCAACCTGGGGGAGAAAAGAAGAGGAATGGAGGAGGGGTAGAAGAAAACAAAACTCCGCCTCCATGCAAAAGACCACGGGGACTGGGCTTTACTTACTGAGCGCCACGTTCAACGGCGTGCTGCGTGCCGCGTGCTGCGTGCACGGATGAGCAATAACATCGTCTAACAGCTCCCCCGAGCTACAAGGGAAGCCGCTGCACCAAGTGAGGGGAGCCTATAGGAAGCATGGAGGAGTCGTGAACGTGCATTTCCACCCGCAACTCAATCGGTGCTCGAGACAATCAGGGCACAGCCCCCATGCCGGCGGAAGCAACCTTTCTGCCTTTGGGGAAGCGGCTGCGGGGGAACCCCCATGCCTCCCTGTCAGATCACTTAGTCCGGTTTCCCCACGGGGCACTAGTTGATGCGACTCTTGGGCTCTTGGGCCTCTTGAAACGCGGCCAAACCTTTCAGGCTGATGTGCTGCTGCCGGTCGTCGTGGGGATGGCGCGGGGGGATAAGTTGAAAAGGCTGCTGAGCAAGCGGGTGGGCGGGCGAGTATGAACGAGATAGTCTTGCTGCAAACGCCTCGTCATTCAGGTCTGTCCTCTGTGTCCGTGTGACCGCGGACAGAGGCTGTCTATGTACAGGAACGACAGTTCATCGCAAACAGCTCCCCCCTGAAGGCGGAGCGAGGTTCTCTCGCGAGGTGGCAGGATGTCGCCATCCCCTACAGGTCCCCATTCTCAACAATCTCGACCCAATAGTTGTCCGGGTCGAGCACGAATGCCACGTTTTTCATCCGGCCGTCCGTGAGTCGCTTCTTCCAGTTAACATTGAGGCTCTCTAACCGTTCACAGGCCTTAGTGACGCTGTCGACCGTGACGCAAATATGACCGAAGCCTTGGGGCTGGTCGTTGCCGTTGTGGTAGCTGAACTTCTCGTCCTTCTCGGTCCCGTGGTTCCAAGTAAGCTCCAGAAGACCCTCGCGGTCGGCGGTCTTGCCGTCCTCTGAAAGGCCTTGCTCCCCCGGGTACCCGAGGAAGTACAAGGTGAACCCCGCGGAGGGGTTGCCTGCCTCGCGCAGGAGAGACATGCCCAGCACTTCTTGGTAGAACTTCAGAGACTTTTCTGCGTCCTTGACTCGGATCATGGTGTGGTTCATCCTGTAGGTTCCAACGTCCGTCTCCTTGAGGTTCTCGGTCTCCTCGATTGGCTTGCGTCCAATGATCTCGACCCAGTACCCATCGGGATCAAGTGCAAAGGCAATGTGCTTCATGCGCCCATCCGTGAGCTTCTTCTGGAATTTGTATCCAGCATCTTCAAGTCGTTGGCACGCGGCTTGGATATTGTCCTGATCCATAATTAGCAAAGAGGAGTCGGCCGGATTCAACAAGATTGGCCACATACAACACTGATGCAGGTATGTCCAAAGCCACGATGAGGCTCTGCATTGCCGTTGTTGACCTTGTACTCCGGGTCGTTCTCCGTCCCATAATTGTGGGTGAGCTCGATGAGCCCCTCTCGGTCGGTGACGTGTTTGCCGTGGGATACCGCGCCGGGGCCATCATAACCCAAGAAATACAGGTCAAACTTTGCCTCAGGGAACTCTGCCTTCTTGATGACCTTCATTCCAAGGAACTCATAGAATTTGACTTAGACAGGTGTAAGTTGTCAGCGAGACACATTGTCTGGGCTTCTTCAGAGGCTGCCGACTCACCAGACTCCTTCGGGTCCTTCACCCGGATCCTTAATTCAGTGGTGTTAGTAATATGTGCCATTGTCTCCTCGCGCCCGTCACGATACTTACATGGAGTGGTTGAACTTGTAGGTCTTCAAATCGGTAGCTGCTGCCATTGTTGGCCTCGGTGCTGCTCTTGTTTCCAAGATGGCTTGACAAAGAGGGGTCAGACCAAGTGCCGGTTTGCCAAATTGCTGCATTTCTGTCAAGGACCAAACTTACCTGGCTTTGCGGCTGATCTCGTTAAATGGGAAGCTTGAAGTCTCAGTCTTTGCAATGCTCGGACGGAGTTCATCTAGAAATGGTAGTATTGATAATTCTTCTGTCGGCGGATGTAGTGATAAGCCTGACGACTGTAAGATGCTGCAAGAATTAAGTAGCCCCTCAAAAAGCTCATCCAAGTATTGCATAATAATAAGCACGCTGCTCCAGTTCCTGGAGCTTCTATCTAATCGCCGAACCCCGCCAATGGCTTAGTGACGTCAAGTGAGGGGTGAACAGGGGTGGTAGGTACCTAGGTACCCAGGTAAGCTTCGTGCTCGGTACAGATCCGATCAGCCAGGCTCCTTCTTCACATAACCATGTTAAGATGATGGATAATTGCATCCAAATCCCATCCTTGGTCTATCTGCTAAAAACTGGACTGCGGCCAACCGAAACGGCGCCGGACAACATGGTCCGGTTGATCCAGCCGTCATATGTACATCTTGGGATCATGAACACGGCCTATGGCTTCTTTGGACATGGCCCTGTTCGGGTACAAGAGCACCATCGTCATAGACTACCCGACTCTACGATTTCTGTAATCGGTAAAGTCAGCGAAATGGCCCAAAATCGGCCCCAAAGGCCTGGGACAGAACGAGACCGGGCGCCCGTTGTCCCTAACACGTTCACGACGTCATCACAAAGTTGATGCCGCGGCACAGATAAACGATTCTGGTCAGGTATAAGAAGTAGGTGTCTAGGTGACTCCAGCGGTAGATGTGTAAATCGTTGGCATACAAGCTCCTCTTTCTGGTCAATCATGACATTGCAAGCTACCTTCCTACAACATCTATCCACAATTTAAGCACTGAAAAACATCAAGTCCGCATTGTCACGCCAGAATGGGATATCCAGATACTTTCGAGGGCTTCTGTGTTGCAGGGCCTAAGACATGGAACCAGTTTAAGAAGCAAGAACTGACGCCCAGTCAGTATCTTCTTTTTTTTCCTTTCCTTTGGTTGAAAACCCACCATTCATGCTACCGAATAATCCACAACGCATCGCTTGAGTATTTACAGCAGGTAACTAACACACACTAGAGCCGTTTGGGGACAACGATATCGACGTGCAGATCGAGGCGTGTGGCGTGTGCGGCTCCGATGTCCACACCATCACGGGCGGCTGGGGTGACTACCAAGGGCCACTCTGCGTCGGCCATGAGGTGGTCGGCAAGGCTGTCAAGGTCGGAAAGGCCGTCAGGTCCGGCATCAAAGAGGGAGACCGTGTGGGCGTGGGGGCCCAGGTCTGGTCGTGTCTCAAGTGCCCGCAGTGCAAGACGGCAAATGAGAACTACTGCCCACACCTCGTCGTGAGTTGCACCAATTAAAAGCCCATACATTTGAGTAGTACGTGCACGAATCCATACTTACACGCGTGTCCGGCCCAAGGACACATACAATTCCCAGTACCCAGAGGAGGCAGGCGGAGGGCAGGCCCACGGCGGCTACGCCTCGCACATCCGCGCGCATGAATACTATACATTTAAGATCCCAGATGCGCTGCCTCCCGCAGATGCGGCGCCCCTTCTCTGCGCCGGTATCACGACCTACTCGCCGCTGGTGCGTGCGGGCATTGGGCCCGGCAAGAAGGTAGCCGTGTGCGGAATAGGCGGGCTGGGCCACCTGGGCATCCAGTGGAGCGTGGCTCTCGGCGCAGAGACTTATGCGCTGACGCACTCGGCGAACAAAGTTGATGACATCCGCAAGATGGGTGCCAAGGAGGCCATCGTGACGACGGAAAAGAACTGGGCGGAGCCGTGGGCGTTCTCGTTCGACTTCATCCTCAACTGCAGTGACATGACCCACACGTTCGACCTGAAGTCCTACATGTCAACGCTGCGCGTCGGTGGCGAATTTCACATGGTCGGGCTGCCTGATGAGCCCCTTCCCGAGCTCCTTGCGTTTAACTTCGCCGGCAATGCCGCGAAGCTCACTGGCAGCCATCTCGGAAACCATCAAGAGATGGAGTCGATGTTGCAGTTGGCTGCCGACAAGGGCATCCGGCCATGGGTGGAGACAATCGACATTTCCGAGGAGGGATGTAAGGAGGCCGTCGAGCGGGTCAAGGAGAATAAGGTGCATTATCGGTTTTCCCTCGTTGGATTTGACAAGGCATTTGGTACCACGGACTAGGGCCCCTCAACTTCCATGAGCCTAGAATAGATCGGGAGTAATGAGACTGATCATCACAGATTAATGACTGCACCGCCACTTACATACAGCAGGCTCCGAGTGAAGAAACACACTACTACATTCCAGTGAATCATCTTCTTGAAATGCTGAAAATAGACTCACGGCCTTCTGTCTCTCTTTTTTTGTATGCCATATGTGCATGCATTTAGTGTGAACGTTTGTATCCTATACTATATATATTTTCCATCCTGAACGCCGGACACGGAGGTCCACAAGGATACCCCGACCCCATGTACAAACCTTCCACGTTGATATACTCTGACCTTAGACAGAGAGTTGGGCTGTCTCGGCCTTGCCGAGGTAGTCGGCATAAGGGGCAAGAGACTGCTGCGCCTTGACAACCAAGCGCTCGACGATGACGGCGGAGCGGCCGACGTAAAGAGCAGGGTCGAGAACCTCGTCAAGAATGTCATGGACGGGGGCGAAGTAAGCAGTGTTACGAATTCTCTCGATAAGATCGTTAGGCTTGCCCTCGCCCTTGACGACTTGAGAGGCCTGGTGGCTGAGAACGCGGATCTCCTCGTGGCACTCTTGGCGGGACGCACCCTTGGCGACCATCTTCATGATGATGTTCTCTGTAGCCATGAAGGGGAGCTCCTTCATCAGGTTTGCGCGGACAACAGCTGGGTATACGACAAGGCCATTTGTGACATTATCCATGCTGAGCAGGATGGCGTCGGCCAGAAGGAATGCCTCAGGGATATCAATCCGGCGAATCTGTTACCGTCAGGACATGGTTTCCGTTTCACACAGCGTGAAGAGAAAAGACCCAGGGGCTTCGGTGGCAGGAGCCTGAGTGGATGGCCACCTCGGCTTTTGTCTCATGATAATTTGGTACGAGCATAAAAATTCTGGAGAGATGACTTACAGCAGAATCATCGAGAGTCCGTTCGAACCATTGTGTTGTGTATGTCTCCACAAAAGGAGTTGTGATGCTGCCGAGCTTGCGGCCAAGAGAGCAAATGCGCTCCGACCTCATCGGGTTCCTCTTGTACGCCATCGCCGAGGATCCTGTGGAATCCGGCATCAGTCTTCGGAAAGCGAAATTACAGAGGACAGTGGGCGGGGTATTTCTGCCCACAGCGCGGCAGCCAGCCACATGGCCCGAACAGGCATCACAAAAGCGGTCGCAAAATGGAGTTCTTACCAATTTGGTCCTTCTCGAAAGGCCTGTTCGACTTCCCGTTAGTAAGACTTCTTTGACCGCGGTTCACACGTCATGGGATAACAAGACTGATGGATGATGAAGTCCGAGGAGACATACTCTTCAATCTCCTTGAGGTTGGCCAGGTGGCGGATATCAGTGCAAATTCGCTGAGCAGTTGCACCAACTCCTGCAAGGGCTTGAGCGACGTTCAGGTCGACCTTGCGGGTGTATGTCTGGGTAGAGACGGAGTAGGTGGAAGGGAATCCAGCCTTCTCGCAGAGAATCTCATTGAGGCGATCGATCTTGTCACCGTCCCCGTTAAAGATTTCCATGAATGAAGCCTGGGTTCCGGTTGTGCCCATAGCACCTAGTATCCACGTCAGCTGCTAGTAAATGCGGGGATATACTGCTCTTTGGACGTACCTCGGAATTCGAGATCCTCAAGAGCACGGGTGAGGTTGCGAAGATCCAGCAACAAGTCCTGGGTCCACTGAGCAGCCCTCTTACCAACGGTGTGGGGTTGGGCGGCCTGATAATGGGTGTAGGCGAGGGTGGGCATGTCCTTGTACTTCAACGCAAACTGGCTGAGGTTGTGGATGACCTTTGCAAGACGAGGGAGAAGCAGCTTCAGGCCCTTCTGTATGAAGATGAGCTCAGCGTTGTCAGTCACGAAGCAGCTCCTATTGCTGATGTTAGTCCTGCCACGAGCCCAAGAGTGTTGCACACTAAAACAATCCACAACATGAAAGGCGGGGATTCACGACAGGTAAGAAATGATGCTTACGTTGCCCCGAGATGAATGATGCCAGCGGCCGCGGGCGCATCTTGCCCGTATGCGTGGACGTGAGCCCTGCTCTGTTGTTCAGCACGAGTTTCCATCCGTGGGCTTGGTGTGATGCGGAGCAGAGTGAGCAAGGGCTTCGTACATGACATCGTGACGGCGACGCTTCTCCTCCTCCCTGGCAACCTCGAAGGCCTCATCACTTATTGTGAGGTTTGCACGCATCTGATCGATGGCCTCGGGAGTGATCTGGTCGATGCCCAGCTCCTTCTCAGCCTCGGCCAGCCAGAGCCAGAGCTGGCGCCAGGTGCTGTGCCTGGAGCGGGCCGAGAAGAGCTGGAGCATCTCCTTGGAGGCATATCGAGAGCCCAATGGGGTCTGGTACGTGTCGAAAGACATGTTGCCGGTCGTAGTCGGAATTTGGCGCGTGGGAAACTGACTGCTCGCGGGATGCAATGTCCAGTCTGCAGGAGCAAATTTGTCGGCTTCTCCAGTAACTTTGATGAGAAGTTCGACTCCATATGGCGGGGTACAGGGGTCTGTCTGTCTGTCTTGCGTGGTGGGGCAGCTACAGCGGGGCTTATCGATAGCGATAAGATTGGATTTTCGTGGGGGCGATCCGAGCCTGTGATGAGGGAGTAGGCCGAGAGCCACAGAATATCGAGCATTCCTCGATCAGCCATTGCATTTATTTTTCTACTGTTTCAACATCATGTTTCGGTCCGTTCAAAAGTGTTTAATTATCAACTTTTGGCAATCGAAATATGGTCTTTCTGCGCAGGGCATCTGAGTGGACCGACCACCCACCAAAGCCATTATTGACCTTGTTGGCCAAGTTTTCCAATGTTCACATCTGAAATACAGAGTGTGAACTGTATGTTCTTTCCACAATGCTGAATTAATTCCTGCTGTGACTTGCTGTGAGCGGTGACCGATTTGGTGGCCTGCGCCAAAGCCGTTGGGGTGAGATGGAATGGGGCTAACATCTAGTTTGTTGGTACCTGGGTACGCCAACTGCGAACTTTCACAGACGGCTTGTTTTACCCAAGGCAAAAAGAGCAGCCTCATGGAGCGTCACTAGTAGCTATCATTTCTTGTACTCGAGCATTTCGCTTTGAATTCCAAGTGCATGTGGAGCGACTAGTGAATGCCCTCTTAGCGAGATTTATACCGGATTCCGAATGTATGTGGTTTCGCTTCTATTCCGTATACGTCCGAGGACATACATGGCGCCTTTATACGGTGGTAAGCACTCAAGACCCAGCGCTTGGAAAGAATACGATGCCGATAACAATAGTTATAATACGATAGATTCCGAATGTATGCCTCCGCAAGTCATACTGTGCACCATATCAACATGAAACCTATTGCAAAAAAGTCGATCCCCATTCTCTTCTCTACAATCTTTTCCATCGCAGGAACTGGTTTCTACTCATATGGACGACTCCCACAGCCAACGACCTATTCCCATCCTACGTTACGCCGCTGGTCTACGCCTGCACTTTGATTGCACCCGCACTCGATTCGAGTGTCTCCTCCTCAGCAAACGACACATCCGGCAGTGGGATCTTCTGATATCCGCCCTTGACCCACTCTCTCTCTGCAAATTCCCTCAAAGCCCTGTGCTCCTCCTTGGACAGAATCTTTTCATCAGGCCTCCTGGCCCTGCTCTCCGGCAACTCCACCAACGTGGCGTCTTCGTCACTGTCGCCCTCCGCAAAGGTGAAGCTCCGGAACTCGCAGTTTCGCCACCCTGTGCCCGCAGCACCGCCCGTACCGTTCCACTCTCCCGTCACGTAGTGGAGGAAGCCCCCGTGCGTCGAGACGACGATGTGACAGTCCCTGCCACCACCCGGATTCTGCCTCACCCAGTCCCTGCCAAACTGGCACAGGAAGCGCCGCGTCTCCCTGGCACGCGCGTCTATGACATCGCAGTGCGGGCCCCACTTCCCCGTGTTCGAGTTCCAGTTGTCGTCGAGGAGGCTGAGGTCGACCTTGCCGCCGAACTCGTGCGACAGCTCCGAGATGCTCGAGCCGGTGTCGCACGGGTAGTCGCTGAACTCCTGGGCGGAGGGGAGGGCGAGGACGGTGAGGCCCCGCTCGACGGAGCTGGGGAAGGAGAGGAGGCAGGTGTAAAGGGCGCGGCGGATGGGCGAGGACATGAGGTGCGTTATCTGGGAGTGATATGGGAAGCTTTGGGCGAGTGCTTCGCACTGTGTGACTCCGAGAGGTGTCAGGTCCGGGTCCGGGATCTGGAGGCGGTTCTCCGTCGGGACATTGTGATGACCTTGTGCGTCTATATTACGGGGTCAAGTTAGAATGGGTAAGAAGGAGGTATACGGCTTGTGATTGGAGTACTCACGGCGGACAAAATGAACTATAACCTTTTGCATTTTGAGATGAAGGCTGAGTCGCCCTGAATTATCACTAGCAGAGAAAGAGAAGTGGCGAGAAAAGGGCTGAGTGAGAGCAAGACAACAAGTCCCCAAGTGAGATTTCGCTGGCAGCAAAGGCGAAACTTAATTCGGACCTTGGAAGGAATATGAATGGGTAATCTAGCACACTTTGAGGCTCTCGAGCAACGGGCGCTACTTAAGGTGAGATAAAGACAAGAGTGAATGGAAGAGATAAAGGAGCCCAAATGCTATCATTACGAGCACAGAATTTTAGGTGACTAATGTCATGCCTATAGTGGGTACCTACGATCGTGTTACCGAAAATCTGCGATAGCTTCAAACCAGGTCAGTGTTCCGCGGGCGCATCCATTATCAACACTCACGGCACGAGGCTCCGACTGTGGAGACATCGGAATTCTCGTGGGTCTCGTTCCATAAATCTTGCTCCCAAGACACGTCGACTTCGCACAAGCCAGAATATAATGATCCAAGCTGCTCGTTCCCCGTGCTTATCATATTTCGCTCCCTCGGCACTATCGTACTAGGCGAGGATGGCGAACAGGTTATGTTGCTAAAATATGATGTGTGTCTGTGGACTTTTAGATACCTAGGTATCCTGTTCCAATCAGAAGCCGCCTTGCCAGAGCCATCAAGGTAATGAGTGCAACACCTCATACCTAGGCTGTTGCGGCTTCACCCACCCTCAGGAAGTGCTCGTTTACTAACCAACGGGATGTGGTGCAGGTGGAGCGTCTGCTGCATAAAAAGAAGTATCAAGTTTGACCCGAGTTGTACCTACATGAAGTACAATACTGCACGATCCACTCGAGAGGATCAACGGGCAATATTTACCGTACATATCCTGTGGAGTAAGAAGATAACAGTGCCTCTTTGAGAGGCTTGTAGCGCGTTTAGTCGTGTCACGATCACCTGAGCCTGCTCTTCATTAGCGGGGTCAGCCTCAAGTGCTATGCAGCCTTGACTTCGGATGAGCCAGCCCATCTGTCGATTCGGCGCCCGGAAACCTCGGGAGGATTCAAATGCTGTGGGCCGCATCCACTCGACGCAACGGAGCGCGACGCGACACGACTTCCTCACGATTTCAGCTTTATCTTTTCACTTGCAGTTGGTGGATTCAGAGTTGCAGAGACATTGGCTTGTCTTCTGCAGTCCGAAAAATTTTTCGTCGCAAAACCATGGAGCTCAAACCAGGCATATATTGTCCGCGGATGTCAAGTCCACCGGCGGGAATATCTGTGGCTTCGAACCATACTCGTAAATGGCGGCGGCGGCATTGCTCAGAGGAGAACAGACCACCAACATGTTGAGTGCCTAGACTATACTTGAACAGCAAGCGCTGATAGCTGTGCAATAAAAATTTGAGGGCGGGGCGTAATAATTTCCCAGGACTCGGAATAGAAAGATGTTGGAGACCAGTGAGGCGAATACGTAGAAAGGCTTCAAAGTATATTCTTTACGTGCATCTCCTTGAAGCAGACAAAAATTGAAGTCCTTCGCGACCACCCGCTATCGGGCAATTATGCGAAGAGCCCCGGGCAGAAGTGACCAGTCAACATGTTGGCTGGGACTACCTAGGTACATCGCATACCGGTTTGAAGCTAACGGCGAGTGCTTACGAGGGATACATCGACTGAGATGGTGCCCGAATGGCCGTGGCTCATGCAGCTAACCACCCTTTGTTGAGCATGGCTTCACAAGGCTTTTCCACGTTTACCGTAACTATCCCAAACGTCTAATACATAAAGGCCGCCCTGCGTTCTGTAGTTGTTTCCCTCAAGCCCCAGCGCATGCACTTTACCTTCACCATCATCCCCAACATCCAAATACTGGGTTCCCCTTTTACAAACCTCTCCTCACAAATAAGTACACCCCAAGATGTCTCCCGTCACTTTCCCCTCAACCATCGAGGTCTCTCTCCATGACCTCGCCAAGATGATTGACCACTCCCTCCTTCATCCCACCATGACGGACGAGATCCTGGCGGAGGGCTACGCCATCTCCAAGAAGTACAACGTCGCCACAGCCTGCGTCAAGCCTTATGCAATCCCCGGTGCAGTCGCCGCCCTCAAGGGCACCGACGTCAAGGTCTGCCCCGTAATCGGGTTCCCCCACGGGAACAGCACCGCCGAGGTCAAGGTCTTCGAGGCCCGGCGCGCCGCCGAGCAGGGCGGCGCCGAGATCGACATGGTCATCAACATCGGCAAGGCCCTCGGGGGGCAGTGGGACTACGTCAGGGCGGAGATCCAGGCCGTCAACGCGGCGGTCGTCGCCGCGGGCGCGGTGCTCAAGGTCATCTTTGAGAACGACTTCCTTGGCGAGCAGGAGATCATCAAGCTGTGCGGGATCTGCAGCGAGCTGGACGTGGCCTTTGTCAAGACGAGCACGGGCTACGGCATGGTGAAGCAAAAGGACGGCTCCTACAACTACAGGGGCGCGACGTATGAGCACCTGAAGCTCATGAGGGAGCACTGCAAGCCGAGTGTGCAGATCAAGGCGGCGGGTGGCGTGCGCACGCTGGATGATCTGTTGAGGGTCAGGAGTCTGGGTGTCAGTCGGATCGGGGCCACGGCTACTGAGGCCATTTTGGAGGAAGCCAAGTCGAGAGGCATTGGTGCTGAGAGGATGACTGTCAAAGTTCAGTCTTTGTAAGTTCTTGATTACCCTCGTGCCCATTTCAAAACTTGCTCTCGAGGGTGATAAGCGGTTTTGCTTTTAACCTGTACACATAAATAGAGCTATAGACAGTCCCTTGACAAAGTGGTAAGCACTCAAAGACCCAGTATTAGATATGAGAACGGATATTCGCACAGGAAAAAACGGCTGGTACACAGGTACAATATTTCCTCCAGGGCTGCAGCCAATCAGAGGGCTTTATTCAACCACCCTGACTACACACACCACCCACACAAAGTGCTTTTTATACTCCCTACGCAGACCTACTAATTCTCCTTCACCCATTAAACAAAACTCCCTCACCAGGAGCCCTCCTCGCTAGAAGCTCTATATGAGGGCTTGTAGGACTATCAACCAGCTAACACAGGTTGACTTGACTATAGAGGACCTCGTCGGCGACGAGAAGGAGACCTAGGAGGATATTATGGTGCTTAGGGACTCGCCAGAGCGCCCTAGGCGACAAGAAAAGAAGTAGCAAACCACCAGACCAGAAGCGATAATAGGAGGATTAGAAATTGAGGGCTAATAAGGATATGTATAGTCAATTAGTGTAAATTTATATTTTATATAGTAAGTAGGTAGTGTAAATTAAGGTCGGCACACCAGGGGGCATTTGTACCTATGTACCAGCCGTTTTTTCCTGTGTGAATATCCGTTCTCTTAGATATCATATAATACCGATAACCATAGGTTTGAAAACACACCTCAAGTGATCCCCAATGTGATACTCGCTTTCCATTTTCAAAGTTTAGAATTAGATTGACTATACTGAGCTCGTTCTTCTTTGTTACGTAGTGATGTGCCGGTCAATATATTATGTGGAGTTTGGGAGCACACAACATACCTAGGTACTTGTCTATATAAGAGGTTCCTTCTTAAGACTCTGTCACAGTCATATATAATGTACATTGCTTTTTTCACCATTTCCCCTTTTCCCTCCCTCCTTTCCTTGTCTTACACCCTACACTACCCATAATTAAGCACATATTCACCTAGACTACTAGCCTTAATCAACAATTTTGTGTCCCATGGTACCTTTTTAATATCCCAGGCCCTCTTTTTTAACCTCTTGCACCCTGTGTTAGGGCCATGGGCTGATCGCCTGCAGGACCAACTAGTCGGTCTGTGCACTCTGCTCATCTTATCAGCCCAAGTGGCCTTCATACGTCACGCGCCGGATTGCAGCTTCGCAGCTTCCTCCCTACTATTCCTTAGGCAACCATAGCTTTAAATCAATAATTCCTCACAGAGAATTTGAGCCAGTCTCTTTTGCCATCAATGGTGAGGACCATCTCACCCTGCACCACCCACAGTCAAGCATATCTTCACCTAGACTGCTGCCTACTGCATGACCAGCCTGTCCTTTAACTTTGGAAGTTTAAATGTTGTATCCATCTTTACTGAATTTAAGAATAAAGGCAGTTCACTCCACTAAAGTGCCTTTGGTGAAGGTTATTGAACATTGAGTAATGACAACTATTGGTCTGATATTCCTACATCCTAATCACCACGCCCATGATTTCATGAACAATCAGCTGCCTTGCCTCGTGCTAACGGGATGCAGCCGGGACTGCCACCTGGAATGGCCTCCCCCGTATGTATATCTGTGGTGTAGGAATCATAGCCCGACCAGACCAGTCAATTCGGGAGTTTTCTGGTGGTTCAAGGACCAGGGTCTGAGCATGCGGAGATTGCACACGGCCGAGCCATTGGCCAGGCCCGTCTCGGCACCGGGACTTGGGCTGTGCCTTCTCCTCATCACCTCTCCACTCCCACTTAGCTGCCATGCAGGGGGCCCTAGCCGCCCTTCCGCCCTGCCGCCCCTCCTCTCGTGAACCGGGCTGGTACAGTCTGCCAGTCTGCCCAACTACCTCTGCCAGGTACCTTATTAGCCTTCCCATGACCCATTCGAAAGCTTGTGCCGGCCATGTAGGACTCACCTCCTCCCTGGAGACAATGCCGGGATATCTTCAGATCTTCAGCACCCACGACTGTTCAGACACTTCGCCAGCACCAGCATCATCCGGCACAGGCACCAGCGCAAAGAGGGGCTCTGACACGCACCTTGCGTGTCCCAGCTCCGTCCGGCATGGCCCACCGGCCGCTCCTACCGCACACGCCCGTTGTGGAGTATGACGAGGTTGCCGTGATGTCGGACATAGGGGACGACGTCGCCTTCGCCGTGGACATGGACAGTCATGTTGGGCCGGAAGAGGCTGCTGCTGTGGGCAGGACCCCTGGCGGGAGGCACCACTACCGCTCGCTCTCCGACGGCGGCGGCACACCACAGAAGTTCACGCCGGCCCAGCTCGCCGAACAGGCCCGGCGCACCTCAAAGGATGACAGCACCATCTCGCTGCCTCTGCGCGACTCCTTTTCCGCCTCCAACTCGCCCTCCGTACCCCTGGCCCTCCCCGTCACTCCTCACCGATCAGAGTTCCCTGCGCGCTGCCTCTCCCTGCAGATGCCACCCCAGGCCTCGACCCCTCCGTCCCAGCAACACCAACAACAGCCACACCAGACCCAGCACCAGAACCAGAACCAGACCCAGACCCAGAACCACCAGCAGTTCAACCAGCCCGGCTCAAAGCCCGCCCCGCTGTCTCCCAAGCTCGACCACTCCCAGATATACTCGTCACCCACCAACATCCTGCCCCGCCGCTCCAGGGGTCTCGACTTCTCTCGTGCTGCCACCAGCCTCCACCACACCACCATCGCAGAGCAGTCGTCGCCCGACTCGTCGCCCACCGTCGGCGGCCGGGCCATGAACATACCCAGCAGGAGAACGGGCGACTTCGGCGCACCAGAGCAGACCTCCAATTCGCTCTGGTCTATGATGGGCAACCACGAGCGTTTCCACATCTCGAGTTCCGTGGGGAGCGCCGCAAACATAGTCTCCGACTCCTCCACAAGCTCCGACGAGGACGACATCATGGACGAGGACATGGACGAGCCCTACCTGATGACACCCCAGGCCGTCAAGAGCAACCCACACGCGGCACAAGCCGGCTCTGCTTGGCCAGCGGGGGTGGGGTCGCCAGCTGTCAACAGCCTCTTGTCCTTCCAGCAGCGACAGCGGCCTCGCAAACAACAAAAGAAGAAAGAGCGCGGCCCTTTTGGCATGGGTTGCCCCCCAACCCCATCAGCCGCCAACCTCTCCCGGTCCCCTCCTACAAACCCAATACCCTACGGCAACATGGCCAAGGAAATGAGTTCGTCACATGCCCGTCGTGAGAGCATCAGCTGGGCCGCCAACCAATTGAATATCGCGGGCAGTGATAGTGAGGACAGTCCCAAGACCGGCGTCAACGTGGACGGCGTGCTGGGCCCCGGCGCAGATCCTCAAAACAGGGTCGTGAGGCGCGCTGTCACTCGGCGGAGCAATCTCCTGGTATGCACCCACCCATCTCGTCAATGCTGCCCCTGTCCCCTGCCACTTTCGCTCAGGCTATTGACTGACATGTGAGCAGCCAAAGTCCAAGAATTTCGCCCGCATAAAGGCTGCGCTTGCTGAAGAAGGCGCACCTGTCGAGTCCGAGTTCAGACGGGAATCAGAGGTCATCCGTCAGGTGCGAGAAGATATAGACTTCGACCCACCCCGCCAGGCTCAACAGCCCGCGTCTGTCGCCGCCACAACGCAGTCAAGCCCCAGCATGCCAATACAGGACTCGCTCGAGGACGCAGTCGACGATGCGATGATGGTGGACTCGAACGCCCTGGGGCTTTCGGGCAGCCTCAAGAACCAAGCGCATAGAAATTCCAAGGGAAGGATGTTCTGGGAGAACTTCTCGGAGACAAGCAGTGTGGGCGGCTCGAGGACGACCCCGCCTCCCCCAGGCCCACCACGTGGCTCCTCGTCGGGGATGAGTCTGGACGACATGAACATGGACTCGCCCTTTGCCAACTCCGGACAAGGAGGCAGCAACGGCGGCTTCATGTTCCCCATGAACACGACGCCCAGCTCGGGAAATGACACCCCCCAGCCCAGCGGCTCTTCCTCCATGCCAACGACCGAGCAACCGCTACCGCCGTCAGTGGCGGACGTCACGCGCCGGCTGACGAAACGCCGCCGCGACGATGACCTCGACCCGGTCAGCTTCAAGCGCCGCGCCGTGTCGCCGGGTATGAGCGTTCAGGGATCTCCCATCATGCAGAGCCCCATGCAGCACGCGCCCTGGGGGTCGAGGCCCGGCAGCAACGGAGGTGACCGTGGTGGGCGGAACGACACCCCGAACAGCGAGACCAGCGGAAGCGGCAATGGTAACGGCAACGGCAGCGGCAACGGCGGCGATAAGACGCGAGCTAAGGGCCGGATAGGTTTCCAGGGTATGGTGGACACTAATGATGGCATCACGAGGCTAAGTATCGAGTGAGGCACCAAGTGGGAAAGGGCCGGGGGAGCGGGCAAGCGGGCAAGCAGGAGGCTTCGCCAGGCTGCCGACTTTGGGGACGACTTGACATGATCAGTGGCAAGGCCACGCACAACAGAAGAATTTGGATCCTGGCCATCCACCTTTCTTTCCTTTTGATGGAAGGAGGCCATGAATCAGCACAGCATTCAAGCGGCGTTCGCAGGGTGCAAAAGGGGATCGTTCCCGACTCGGGACCAACAGGAAGTGGCCTTGCGCAGCGGAGGCGCACGAGGCGGATTCCACTTCAAGAGCTTACGGATGTGATTAGCATTATAAGGGGTTGATTATCTAGCACGCCCCTAGGATGGCGTCTCGTTCTCGTTTCTTCATCGCCGGCCCCCTTGGTAGGCGCATTGTACATTGACCGTTGTATTCAAACATCATATTCATAGCAAGATGGTCAAGACGACCCTGCTGGCGTCGCTCAACATGCGGCTCGTGATGTGCACGTTTCCAAACCCTACCACGACGCGTTGTCTCGTCCCGTCGTCTACCTGGGCATGGGCAGGCCGCGAGGCTTGCTCTTCATGACCTTGGCACAAGTTTTCCGTACCTTTCGTTGCCGGCGTAGTCCCTTGCGCGAACGGCGTCTCGTAGGATTACACACCGACCTGCCTCGAGCGCGCGCAGAATGGTTCTCAAAAGTCCATCTGGCCAGCCATATCCCCCCGACCGGAGCCGCAGAGAGCCGTAGGGCGGCCCCGGCCCCCGCCCCGACAAACAGACGTGTCCCGCACGATCGGATCGCAAACCCGCCAGCCCCCCCCCCCCGGGCACGGCCCTCACCCCACCACCCCCGTGAGGCCGTCCTCCGGGACGTCCAGCGCGCCCAGCTTGTCGTCCAGCCACCGCGCCAGCTCCTCCGCGTGCCGCCGCGTGGCCGCGACCCCGGCGGTCCCGGCGCCGAAGACGGTCGAGCTGGTGCTGGTCGTGGACATGCCCGTGGCGGCGCTGTGGATGCTGGCCGTCTCCGGGGGCGAGCCCAGCGGCTGGAACGCGGACGGTGGTGGCTGTGCTGTTGTTGATGTTGATGTTGATGTCGTCGTCGTCGATGTCGTCGGTGCTGGCGGCGGGGGGCTCGAGGCTGGCGTGTGGCCGTTTGCGCCGCCGGCCGAAGCGTCGTCTGCTGCTTGTGGGGGGCGGAGGCTCTGCTGTGACCCTCGCGGTGGGTGGTGTAGCTGGTGTAGTTGAGATGTCTGGCCGCCTTGATGCTGGTGCTGGTGCTGCTGCTGGTGCTGTGTCGCCGGCCTGCTCCCCTGCGCGTCGCTGCCGGCTGGCGGGCCCATGCACACGAAGAGCATGCCGCACCTCAGGCGCCGTATCACCAGCACCGTGCCGCTCTCGAGCTGGATGGTCACGGCCAGGGGCCCGTCGCTCTTGCTGGTGATGCTGCCCCCGCCGCGGCTGGCCCTCCTGGCCCTGCTGCCGGGCGGCAGGGCGGCGTCTATGGTATCCTGGTCGGCGCCGTTGCTGTGGATGGTGTATAGGCTCGCCGCGACGGTGCCGTGGGTGCGCAGGGTGACGACGGGGATGGGCGGCTGGGAGGCGTAGGCCAGGAGCTTGCCGTCGGGGGTGAGCAGCAGGAGGGTGGTTATTTGCGCGGAGAGGTTGAGCTGCAGGAAGGAGGTCAGGCGCTTGGTGAGGAGGAGCGGCGGGGGGCGTAGGTGCGCCATGTCTCGTCGCCGTGGGGCTCGGGTGCGCGTGTCCGATGGCGTCTGTCGGCGCTGATGTGCGTGGGAAGAAGGAGCGAGCTCGGGGTGAGGCGGTTCTATCGGGCTCGGGACTGCAGCTTCGGTACCCCTGGTGGCTTGCAGGCAATTTCGGCTGGTATGTGTAGCAGCTTGCGGGCAGAACAGAGAAACTCGGATGGCAATGGCAGTACAGCAGTGGTGGTTGCAGTGGTGGTTCGGGCAGGTGTGAGGAGGATCTGAGATGGCGTGGTCTGAACATGTGCTGGTGCGCGTGGGTGACAATCAACGGCTCTTCTGGTTCACCACGGTACGAGACCACACCACACGTCGGATTAAGCTCAAATGCTGCAGGGTGACGGATAGACTAGCGCATCAGGTAGGGAGATGTACCACAGCAGCAGAACGCACCTAGGTACGTACCTACCCGAGCACATGGGGAGCTATTAAGTAAGTGTGGAGACATTGCGCGCTACGTACTGTACTTGTGTACAAGGTACCTAAGTATTCTAAGTCATTTGGTCTCTTCTCTCCCTTGGACCCGTTTGCACACCACAATGCCGCTTCCAACCCAACACATGAGATCAACCACCCAGCCACTGCCTCAGCCCGTGGCTAAGAAGGCGGCGGGGTCGGAACGGGAGGCACGGCTTGCCTGGGCTGCGGGTTGAGGTTGTCCATGGTCCAGCGGTGGGAGCTCAGCTGGCCCTGGCTCGCCAGCAACTCCTCGTCGGCACGGATCCTCTCGTCCTCATTAAACTGGCGCCGCCAACCGTCATCCAGCAAGTCGCGGTGCAGCTTCCCGTCGGGCGTATCCCGCTTCCACTGCAGGTACAGGCTCCGCGCCTGTATGTACAGTGTCGACGTCAGGTCCTCAGCGCGCGCACAGAGCCCGCGGTGGTTGCCCAGGAAAAATGACACCATACTCCTCAGCCCAGCCGAGTATGCAGTCAGCGTGTCCATCTCAGCCTGTACATTGAACGCCGGCTGTTGGTCGTCTTCCGGGTCCGGCACGTCCCTCGTCGACATCATCTTGTACACGATCCGCGCCAGCTGGTACAGCTCCGTGGCCTTGGTGTACGGCCGTTTGTCCTGCCCACCGCCGCCGCCACACTGGTCAGCTCGCTACGCCCACCAACAATTGCTGTGAGTGGCCTGCTTGACTTACCGCCTCGATGGTAGACATGTCCTCCCACAGGTTCTCGCGCAGTGTGTCCAGCCTCTCGTCACCCCGGGTAGAGCTGATCACTTGCCCGCTAAAGTTGCTGTTGACGTGGCCCGATACGGCGCAGGCGCTATAATTCCCCAGCTTACAGAGCCCGTACGACTCGGTCCCCTTTGGATGCTTGAAGAAGATGTACTCGGGCTGGATGTTCCTGTGCAGGATCGGCAGCCAGTCGGGGTCTGAGAACCAGTCGCGCGCTCTTCGTCGCCCGTTCGGCCCCTCGATCGACGAGTCGTCGCGGTGGCCCTCGTGAAGCCAGCTGAGCGCGCTCATCACGCTGAGCAGCACGTGCCAGCACAAGCCTTCTGGCAGATACTGCGTCACCACCTGGCTGTCGGGCGACGCCGTCCTGGGCACCACCTGGTGGTGCCTGAACAGGTTCTGCAGCGTGCCAGCCTCGCAGAAGTCCCATAGGAGCATTCGCTGCGCCGACACCGCCGTCGCCGTCCCTCGCCCGCACACCACGTTGTCCGCCACCGTGTCGGTGTAGTTGATCAGATTTGGATGGTTCAGCAGGCTGCCGAGCGCCCCCTTGGTGCCGCGCTCGAGCAGCCCAGTGAAGGCCGGGTCCACCGTGCTGGCGTCCCACTTGGTGCCGAGGAACTGCTCATTGTCGGACAGCCGGCTGACGACGTAGACGTTGTCATCGATCTTCTTCTCCGCCCTGTAGTCGTGCCTTTGCTGGAAGATGGGTGCCATGCTGCTTGTTCGCGTGGTAACGTGTCGACGCCCTTTTTGGTGTCAGCGTGATGGCACAGACGTCGAGGGCCAGTTCGGAGCGCAATCAAAGGATGTGGCAAAGGTCATGTCGTGTTCTCTGCGAGGCCTCGTGGGGTCCAGGAAGTCAAGGTCGGTCTCTTCATTGTTCCCGCCTGGAATGCTCCTTTGGATCATTTCCCGGTGCCGTCCCTTTATCCCGCCACATACAGCCAGATCCCGCCCACGTCCAACCAGGCTCGGTCAGTAAACACCATCGATCCCGAATCCGGGTTCCGTATTCAGTTCGCCATCTCTTTGACCCTGAGGGCATGCCCAGGTGGCGCTGGCAACAGCTTCCTTCTAATGTCATTCAAAGCGCCACCACGCCCCTCTGCCACAGGGAGAGTCGCTGGATCCGGCGATACGACAGAGCCATATCGAGTTTGCATTCGTACAGTCTCGAAGATAATGCGTCCGGGTAGCATCGCGCCGAGAGCGATACGCCGGCACGACTCGTGGCCACCTCAACGGCCGGTGGTCAAAGGCATCGAGAAGGTATTGCATCAGAGCGACGGAGGATCACTCAGACGCGATCAAAATGATTCCGTGCCAACTATTCTTATGCAAGACCAGTATAGATAGAGTCCCGGAGGATGGCCAGGGCCACAGGCATTGTCATCGGCCGCAGGCAAATAACCTTTGTGGACAGTGCAGCAGCGCTTTACGAATACGAACGATTTCCGCCGTTTCTCCAGAGGGAGTCTTCGAGGATCCCAGAAACGCATGCAAGATATGCGCGAGATACGCATGCGGATGCGACCTCGCCACAGATCCCAAATGCACGTAGTGCGGCTGCATGCATGTGCCTCTCTTTTGTGTCTTTGTCCTTTTGTATGACTACTCGCGCAGGTATGACATACACCGTCCGGGCCAAGCCTCATCCACTCAGCACATGCCCTGACGGCCGGACCAGCCACTGCAGCTCAAGATGTTACCCCAACAGGCCGACGTGTGCGCCTTGCGAAACCTACCACGAAGTTTCGAGAACACGGTTCAACCGCCCTCGTTTGGTTTGAATCATGTTGCGCAGCCGGTGAACGAGCGCCTGAACGAACCCTGATCTACTAGTTCGCTGGCCAAACATCGGCTCGGCCTGCTCCAGCGAGAGCGAGCTGTGGGGCGGCCGCCGTTGCTCGCTCTCGCTCTCGATAACATGGGGCTAAAACAAGCTCGCTCTCTCTCTTTTTTGGGGGGGCCTGTTTCTGTCTGATGTTGGAACCTGACAGGGGCGCCACCCCCGGATCGTCCACGAATTGCGTGTACCGCAGTACCTTGCGACAGACAAGTACTCTTGTCCTTCCTCTACACCATCTCTTTCATCTTATCTGATCTATCACGTGCATGAGGCTCATTTCTCTTCTTACATCATGATTCTTTTTTTGTTCTTGCAAAGTACCGTGTGGGTTTGTCCGGTGGGCTGGGTGTTTGATGTACGGAGTACACCAAGTACGTTTACTGTACTCGGCTCGATCCGAGACACTGCGGGTTCTCGCATGTGCAGTTGTTGTCGAAC
Source organism: Diaporthe batatas (assembly GCF_019321695.1). Lineage (NCBI taxonomy): Eukaryota > Fungi > Ascomycota > Sordariomycetes > Diaporthales > Diaporthaceae > Diaporthe > Diaporthe batatas. Next base: position 2,961,940 of record NW_025408552.1, on the reverse strand, counting down.
GCATGAAGCTATTGTCTTCTTCTCTGGTCTCGGTCGGCGAATTTTCTCACAGCCTGTCTCACTCACTCATTCACTGTGTGATAAGTGACCTTCTATCAGGCCATAACACTGCTTGTGCGAAAAGCCGACACACTGGCTTCGCCTCATAATCGTTCAACGCCTGACCGGCCCGCGGGATATTTTCCTTGTGTCTATACTGGCGTCTTGTGACAGGAAGCCGTCCACCTAGGTGGGTACTTCGGACAATTTCTCAAGTACCGGTGGCGCCCTACCCGTCAACCACTAACTGTACCACGGCATCAGCCTCAGCCGCCGTCATTATTATGCCTTACGCAGTAGCTCCAGTCAGTCAGTCCAGACCCAAATCTCGCCCGCGTCGCGGCCCTTTCTTAGCTCCCGCACGATATCAATCTCTGTCTCCAGGGGAGGTGGTGACCATCGCGGCGTCAGGGCCACAGAGTCAGAAGCGAAACATAAAACAGCCGTATTGGGCCCACGTAACCCCTTGCCTACCAGCCCCTCCAGCCCTTCCCGCCCGCCACCACCTCGTCCGGTCTGCCATCGTCCCGTGTAGATCCTTGACACCCCTCACGTTTCAGCGCAGAGCCGCCGACCTCATCCTCGCCCCGCCTGGATACCGCCCAATTGGCCGCGAGGCCTGGTCCCATCTCCTTCGCGCCTTGTCGCTCTGGTAATCGGATTTCATGTCTGTTGTCTTGGGTGTTCTCGCCAATCATCCTGCGCGTGGCCCCTCCCTCCTAGGTGACTTGTGGCAAGGAGGGAAACGGATGGGAAAGGGGACGAGGCTCAAAGGCGTTCAGACGATACCACCCACCGCTGGATGGGCGGGCGGCACTTGCGGACACCCTCCCCAACACGGGTCAACTGTACACGCGTCTCCCAGAAAGGTCCTAATTTTTTCAGATGAGGTAGGGGGTGGTCTGTTCCTGGATGCCTGCGCCCAGGTGGTTCCAATTGTAGTTTTTGGCTGAACATTGTCCGCCCATATGTCATCCCCATAACTCGCATCGGCTGTCAAAACTGGTGATTTTCTGGTTGCCCGCAGTGATCCCGTCCCATCTCAGTCAGCCTCGTTCCGCAGTGGTCAGCAAGCACAGGCTATTTTTGCTTTCGCTGGGTGCGCCTCGCCTGGAGGCTGGTTCCGGAGTCCGCAGACGTATTTTCAGAGGGCGCTTTGGTAGACTAATGGGGAAACTCTATATTCCGACAGGAGGTTTAACACTGCCTCGGAAGTCTCCAAACATCTCGGGGTGGCATACTTTCGCGCTTGGACACAGATGGGCGATTATGATGATCACTAGCAGCTCTCAGAAGTGGTTTTCTTTTGACGGTTTTGTGGCATTTTATGATATCATCTCCGTAGCAGTAACTATCTACTGTCCTATTATAGTACACTAATTTCTTTCCTGATGGGGAGAAATTAGAAGAATAATTCGTTCTGTGCTCGCTCTGACGCCCGGGCCGTAGAAACCGTATACCAGCAAAATAGAGAAATAGGAAAATCGTTGTCGCTTTGTCTCATGCCAGTTCCCAGATGCGCACCGCGGCCAAATTGTTCGAGACTGGCAATTGTGGTCCCCTTCCGTCTTCACCGCTGACTAACATGAAACACGCACCACACACCGTCCCTCGCGGCGAATGGAGGCAGTGTCCGCAAAGAGATTGGTAAACGAGTGTGTGGGATTTTCTTTGTCTGTGTTTCTGTCTGCGCCTGCTTCGCTCTCTGCTCTGGCCTGGAAACGGAAAGAGCGGTTAAAACATCATCCCGTTTGATTGCTTGGAACAGCAGAGAAAGCCAAAGCCGTGTGATGCGCTCGTACAAGTGTCTGGTGAGAAAACGAGGGAATGGTTTCTTCCCCGCTGGATCCGCCATGACGCCATTCGAAAGCGCGCCCTCCCATTTCTCATGGCCATGGATGGACGCGCCAAGCGGTCTCGGGCGATGGCTCGCAGTTTGGCGGATGTCGGGGCTTGACGCGTGGAGCGAAGCCGGCTCTTCGATACTTGGGCTGCAATGCTTCGGATGGCTTCGCTCGACTCGAAACTGGCGGGCTGTGCAATTAGGCGAAAGCACCAACGATAGACATGCCGGCAGCTGAGAATCCATGTTAGTTGCTTCCTCTAAATGGTTTTATACTTTGAAGCACATACCTCCCAAAAGGACGTAACAGAAAGCTGTGATCTTATCCTTCTTAGTGAGTGTGTGCTGGGCCTCCTCGGAAAGGAAGTCCTCGGCCAAAAGATCAACAGTGGCTGCGTAAAGCAAAAGACCGGAAGAACTGTGGGAAATTGTCAGACATGTCCGCCTTTTGGTATTGGGTACAGGGTGTGAGGGACGCGTACATGGAGTTGAAAATACCAACGATGATCAAACCGAAGGCGCTGTTGGGGTCGTAGGTGTTGCGAGTGATAAGACCGATGGCCTGTCCGATGGGTGCGGTGGTGCCGAAGGCAAAGACCAAGACCCAGGGACGGATGCTACCCTTTGCGTAGGGAACAGCAGCGATACGGGTACCCAGCCCAAGACCCTCGAACATCTGGTGGAACAGGATAGCAACCAGCAGGATAACGAAGCCTTCGATGGTGATAGAAACGGTCATGCCGACGAACACGGAGTGGAACAAGATACCACCCTCGAGCAGGGTGATGTTCATTGACATCTTCTTGTACGTCATCTCGTCGACAGGCAGGCCAGTCTCGACGTCAATGTACGGCGAGTCGATGAGGCCAACCGCGGGCTTGGGCATTTCGGAGACGTTGTAAGCAGGCTGGACGGAGACCTGAGGCTGCGAGCCCTTGAGGATGTTGACCATCTCCATGCGTTGGCGAACGTACTGCTCGTAGAAGACGACAAACCACGGGGGCATCTCCGACCGCGCAGCCAGCTCCTGGGCATCGTCTCCGAAGGGGTTCGGCTGCAGGCGCTCGAACCTCTCCTGGTCGGCATAGACTTGCTGCTGGACCTTCTTCTCGAAGGACACATCGGTCTCGAAGCTCTGGTGGTTGTACCGGGGCGGGCGCTCGGGCATGTTTGCCGGGCCGGGCGCACTGGTACCAAAGTTTCCGCCATGAGAGTGGGCCTGTCCACCCATCTTGTGGTTGAGAGTCATCTCGATAACGAAGAGAGCAAACAGCGCAGCCATCATGATGACACCGGTGATCGGAGGGTAAATGTCCGTGAAGAAGTCTGGAAGGCAGGGATCCATCAAGCTGGCAAACGCCGTGGGCAGCAGCTAGAGGGCCGGTCAGCGGGCGTCCTGATGAATCTTCCAAGATACCGTTGACAGCTACTACGTACGTGAACGAATGCTGTTGCGATCAAAACGCCTGTTCCAAAATGCTTGCATGCAAAAAACACCCTGGCCGGGATCTTAAGCCACTTGATCTTCTTCGCCACGACGGGAAAGCCCGCTCCTGCACGTCCGCGTCAGTATATTGTTGTCTCCGCTCCCCGAGGGGTTCCATGAACTCGTACCAAGACATGAGAAGAACAAAACCAAGACTGTTCCGCCTCGTTAGCCCGCCGAAACTATCCAAGTTGGTGTTCCATTTTCAACATACAGAGACCGATGACGTGCAATGGCAGGTCATACTCGCCAACCACCTCGCCACTGCCACAAGCGGGCTTCATGTTTGCCATTTCCTCGGCCATTTTCGATGTAGTCGGTCACCTGGACAGCTGATACACCAGGCTCGGAATTGAAAGTTAAGAAACGAAAAGCCGTCCGGCGACTGAGAAGGAAATAAAGGGTGAAGAGAGGAAAACAGACGAGAGGATTCAATCCCGACGTCGAAAGAAATAGATATAAAAGGGAAGGAAAGAAAGGACCGAAAGATCACGGACTTCTCAACATCAGGACAGACGATAACAAGTCCGCAGTGAAGAAGAGTATCATCGACCTTGGCACAATCAACCAGCCGGGTGTCTGAGTGTTTTAATACTCTTGTGACCCAAGCGTTCCGTGTCCAGGAATATGGACGACTTGGTATGGTAAGAGGAGCCGATGATTGAGGGCGGCGATCCTGCAGGTCAAGGCTCAACTTGCCACGGGAGATGAGAATAGAAACAAGAACTATGGTTCAATGTTGAGATGCCACGGCCATCTTGAAGCACTTGGTCCCAGATAAGCATGGCGATGAAGCCGCAAGTGCAATGCTCAGTACAGAGCCCCAGAGTGTTTCCAGCGATATTCCCGGTTGTGGCCAGGGGTGGTTCACAGGGTGGTACACCTTGGTACGTGTTTCGACGCATGGGCGGGATACGAGTGGCAGGTACCGCGGGGAGGTCACGCAGAGGTACTTGTGGGGTGTGGGCCGGGCGGCCGGAGACGGGTAGGTTTTACCTCTGTCCAGCATCCTTGATCGCCATCGGGCTGGGCTGGCTCAGGCCCAGGGCTCGTCAGCCATGACTGAGGTTGCTGGGTTGAAAGAGGCAAAGAGGCAGAGAGGGCGGCGGCGGCGGCCAAAAAGTGGACCACAAAGACGCGAAGGGCAAGAACATTGGGTCGGCTCCATCTGGGACGATGATCGACGGCCCGCCAAGGTGTTGAAGCATGTGCAAGTCGAACGGTGGTGCAGCCGTCACGCCGGGGTGGGACCCGGGCATTTTTCCCCCCTACCCCAGCGGAAAATAGGCACAGCGGCTCCATGCATGCTTTAGCTCCCGCGCCCGTAGCGTCAAACCACGGGCCATGTTCCCGCCGGCGTATTTCAAATCGCCATTGAAACAAGCACATGTCCATATCCGGCATTGAGTGCTGTCGTTTTTTGATATTGCGGCAGGAGCTCCACAGTCTTGCGCACAGTTTTCCGTGATGGGGTTCTCCGGGCATGGAAATGCGTAGCAGGACGTCGTGCTCCATGGTTCCGCGCCCGGCTGGAACTGGGTGACTGATTTGGCGACTGACTGGGCAGCTGGCCGAGTACCCAAGGCTGACCAAGGCGTCTCCTGAGCAGCTAGGGTTTGGGTCCAAGGGCTTAGGAGTCACGACGAACCACCTTGGCCGGGCCAAGTGGCACGGCGTTACCCAAGACCTCTTGAGGGTTCACGAGACAGGCCAAGTATAAGTGGTCTCCGTGTCCAACACCTCTACAGCAGAGGGTATAATTGCCTGCACCAAGGATGGCGTATCATGACGTCCGTTGGGGGCTGGCGGTGGAGACGGGCATTCTGAGCGGCGACCAGCCCATCAGCGCAATGCAGATCGCAGACGATAGACTTCAGCTGCAGGCCGCGAGCGGTACCCTTCGAGCCGATGAGCTGGTTTCGGCCGGGCAGGCCGGAGCACGGTGAGGGCCGCCCATGCTACAGTAGGAGCAGCAGCAACAGCAGCAGCAACAGCAGCAGTACTCCGTAGCAGCGGCAGCGGAGGCGAGTTAGGAGCCGGTGAGGACCACAAAAAGTCAGCCAAGGGCAGGACGAAGAGGGAGTGCCAAGAGTATGAGAAGGGGAGAGAACACGACAGGTAAAACAGATGTTGTTGCTGGGCACTACTTGGCAGACTTGGCATGACGATCTGGGAGCGCAGCCTTCTTAAAGCAAGTCGGGGCGCGGCCTGTGAGGATGCGCCGATTCGTAACAACCTAGCCGTCGCGGCACCAGACGATGAGGGCAGCAGCACCTTGGGGGGTGGGGCTGATCGCCAGCCTCGAGTCTCAGGTTGTTGAGCGTCGAGTGTCGAATGTGCGAGAGGCGAGTGCACGCTTGGATGTGTGCATGGCGAGGTCAGGGTCAGGCTGACGAAGCTGCAACACAACCCCTTGGCGGCGACAAGCGTCTGACAGACCCCAGACTTTGGGTGCATGGGCAGATGGGGTAGGTGACTGACTGACTGACTGACTGCACCTGCCTCCCTCCCTCCTGCCTGCCTGCCTGCCTGCCTGCACTCGATTCCAGCCCGTTTCAACCCCAGTCCCAAGTGAGAGCCTTGCGGGCGAGCTTGTTGCCAGCGATGTGGGGCATCCGGCCCAAATGTTCCTTTTTACGTCAGCAGAAACTTCGGCTCCTCCTTCCTCAGGAAGCTCCTCAGTAAGCTTCATCACCTCCCGCCCATCCCCGTTGCATATCAACATCGGATTCTCACACGACTCTGTGTATGTACCTTTGTACACGGTCCCACAGTACATGGCACTTGGGATGTGCACCTTCTTCTCATCCTATGTCGGCGGCCTTGGATCGACACTGAACAGTGTCATTGGGAACGGAAAGCAGCTGTCATAGCTGGCAGACATGCCATATATCATGTCCCTGGTGGTCGCCATCTCTTGGCCGTTCTTATCTTGCCGACGTCTGCTCCTCGCTCTCAGGACCAGATGCTCCCAAGCGCTCTTCGGTCTCTTCACATCCACAATGGCTGTGGGTGGGTGCCCTGGGTCATCATAATCATTGTAATCAAACAGCATCATACAGCATCATCGTTCCAATCTGGCCTCTGGCCTCGATGTGGTGATAGTCAGCCCTGGGCCAGACCTGTCCTCCTCTTGGCAGTCTGAGTTGGCCAACCTGCTTCCTCAGCGGCCCCAGCAGCACGTCTCCATCCCCCAGGACTTGGCTGTCTGGCTAAGCTTCGGTGCCCAGGTGCGCCCAGGTACGCCCAGGTGCTAGAACACCCCAAGCCCATGCCCCTGGGCCCAGCTAAGCTTCAGCAATCCCATCTTCATGTCCATCACGAAAATCTTCTTTTGTTTCTACCCGCCACAGCGCAGACAACCCGGCAGAGGACCGCAATGAGGTCTCACACAGCTCTCCCACGGCAGACAGTGCTCAGTGCTGCTCCGTGCCCGATGCAGCAGACTCGAGAAACCCATCTAAACTATGCCGTCTGGCCGTCCATCACTTCTCAGGCTTCTCGAGCTTCTCAGGCTTCTCAGGCTTCTCAAGCTTCTCAAGCGCGGCCTAGGCCAGCCCAGGCTAGCCAAGTCGGTATGTGTCAGTCCTGGGTCTCGGCAAAAGCTTCCGTGCTGCAGCTTGGGACGCCTCGCTCCCCGGCTCCAGCTACCCGGGCCGCACCACCGAATCGGGGTCGGTTCCAAGATATGCTTGGCCTCGAGCGCAGATCTTCAACAACACGTCTCTGCGCGCCCATGTCCTGCTCTGTGCCCTGTCTGCCTGTCCAGAGGACTGCGGTCGCTATCGTCCCGGGCCCCTTGACGTTACTATCTGCCACTCCCCTTTGCCCCTTCCTGTTAGAGGAGCCAGCACCATGTGTGTTCCACATGCCGAGCTTTGACGCCACCAGCCTCCGTGGTCCGCCCGCCCTCACTGCCTCCAGCGCCTTTTCCCGCTGCTATGGGCTCCTGTACACTATGCGCTGAGCGAGACCGAGCGGTATGAGGGGGGCTAAGTGGCCTCGAATTGTCGCTCCTCGCCCATTCTGCTGCACATTTCCGGTTTCTCTCAACGGATTTCTTTATACACCGATGCAGGGGCGACAAGCCTTTTCCCCCCTCCATTCACGAGTATTCGACAATCAATATATTCCTTGACCTCGCTGGATCTCGTTGCTGCATCGTTGCCTCTCAGAATACTACTAGACCTTTTTTTTGTTCGTTTCAAGCCCACTCGAAACATCCCCCATCGACACTCTCAGAGTCACTCAGAGTTGCCGTTGCGTGGCTGTCCCCTCCCACAATGTCCACCTCCGACAGGCCAGCAAGCCAGCCTCAAGGCGACGAGTCGAGAGGTACCGCGGGCACGACGGGTCCGGTTCAAGGTATGTGTGCTCTGTTATTCGCTGGCTCTCTACCCAGCTGTAAATGCCCTCCCGCGCGCAACAATTCCCCGATTATTGGGGGTCCGCTTTACGATCCCCAAGTCTCATCGTCGTCCCGGACCCGGCTCTGTTTCGAACACCCACACTTTGACCAATCCGGGGCCCCATTATTTTCAAGGTCATCTCAGTATGCCTCATAGTGCTCTCAACTAACTCTTGACCTTCTTGGTGCGCTCTGCGAAAAAGACAAGCATGATACTGGCGCACAACCGCTGTCCAGTCCACAGACCCCCGTGGCCTCTGGAGCTTCCAATGGGAAGAGGTCCATGCTGGACGTTGGTGATGAGAAGGCCCCGTTCACCTCAGAGCAGACTGTCGTCACCCAAGGAAAGGATGTCGGTGGTGATCGTGCGCCTGTGGCGGCCTCGGCCACGGAGGTCCCATACTTCCATGGCCCGGCCTCGTCGTCCAACAGGACCGGGTCAACTGCCTTTGACCCTGCCGACCCCTTGAACTATGGTCGCATGCGGAAAGACGATGTCTCCAAGGCTCAGATGAAGAAGGAGCACCCCACGGGGAACAAGAGGAAGCTTAGGAAGTACTACACACGGCAGAACGAGCTCATTGACCAGTTTCTGGGCGCTGGTGATGAGGAACGGGCCGGTATCGCCGAGGAAGTCAAGATGGGACCCAAGATCCGCTTCGCCGTCAACGCTTCTTTCGGTGTCAACTTTTGCCTCTTTGTTATCCAGCTGTATGCGGCTGTGTCGACGGGGTCGCTATCGGTATGCCACACCATACATAGCCGTGTCTCCATCAGCATACATCAACAACTGACACGCTTTGGTCTATCATAGCTGTTCGCTACCGCAGCTGATGCCTTCGTAAGTACATGGCCTGTTCTCCTGACCGCGACGATACTTCTTCTGACCAAGCTCCCGCCCAGATGGACCTGGTGTCTTCCTTCGTAATGTGGACGACGTCGAGAATGGCTGCCCGTCCCAGTATATACAAGTACCCTGTGGTAAGACAGACTGCCGTGACCAAAACCCGCCTGTCTCTTTTCATGCTTACAAAATGCACAGGGGCGGACCAGAATTGAGACAATAGGCATCATCTTGTTCTGCGCCCTGATGACTACTGTTGCCATCCAGCTGTTGGTCGAGTCCGGAAGGTCTCTTGGGGAAGGGCCGCAAGAGTCCAAGCAACTTCAGATCGTTCCGCTTGTCTGCGTGGCTTGTGCAAGTAAGAAGCAGCCTCCTAAGCCCCCGAACAACAACCTTGTAGTTGTGAAAATACTAACTGGTCGCGCAGTTGGTGCCAAGTCGACTTTGATGGTCTACTGCTTCTTCTTGCGGAAGTACCCCTCGGTCCACGTCTTTTTCATCGACCACCGCAACGACATTGTCGTCAACATTTTCGGCCTGATCATGTCCATCGTCGGTGACCGATTCGTGTGGTATCTTGATCCCATCGGCGCCATCTGCATTGCGTTGTTGATCTTGTTCTCGTGGGTGTCCAATGCCTTCGAGCAGGTGTGGCTCTTGGTCGGAAAGGGGGCTCCCAAAGAGTTCATCTCCAAGCTCGTTTACATGACCATAACCCATGATGAAAGGATCCTCAAGGTGGATACTGTGAGTATATGAGCCTGAGGAGTCATCAGTTGTGTCCTTGTGACTAACACCCAGCCTACAGTGCCGCGCCTACCACGCTGGCCAGAAGTATTACGTCGAGGTTGATGTCGTCATGGATGAGAAGACACCACTCAAGGTTTCCCATGATGTCAATCAGGAACTCCAGCGCAAGTTAGAAGGGCTGCAAGACGTCGAGCGGGCCTTTGTCCACGTCGACTACGAGCATGAACACGACATCGATCAGGAGCACAAGCCGCTCTACGAACCGAGGAAGCCGCGACGCACCCTGAAGGAGGTGCTCCTCTCGTTCAGGAAACAAACTAAGAAGGGAGAAACCGAGGCTCCCAGCGGTGGCGTATTGGGTGGCAGCACATCATGACAATGATAAAAGGTCGGAAGACGGGCATTGGAGTTTGAAGGGCTGTGTGTTGCAGGTGGTTTCGTTTCTGATCCCCATGCATATAAGACGTATGTGGCGCCTTTTCATATAGAGGGAACCGCTCCTCTGTGTTGCACTGAAGCCCTGGTGAAAGGCGGGTGTGCCGCAGTGTTACAGTGGGAAGTTTGGATACTGGGCAGCATTTGATTTTGTGTGATACCAACGCTCGCTGCATGTGCGGGATGGACGACCAAAAAGAAGACGGAACATTGGAACGCATAGACGGCCCCGGGGGCAGCCACATTATATGTTGGCGGAGATATTACGCTTGTGTGCTCCCACACTTGATAATTGTATTATGATCTTTCTTTCTTTCTACATGATCTGCTGCTCCAGAACACGCTCGCTCGTACCTGGCTCATCGAATGTGGGATACAGATGAGATTCTAAACTTCCCAGGATGCATGTGTTCCATCTCCCCCGGCGCGTGTCGAATCTCTGGTGACGAGGCCCTGATTTGTGGGTTCTTTTGGTTGAAAAGAATTTAAAATAATTAGTCGTTGGTATTCTAATTCGTGAGAAATGCTGGGTCCGACGAGTTTCATTTCAGCGTCACGACTACCTAGGGCTTGTTGAGAATTGGCGCAAGGCTGTCTGTGATGTTGATAACAAGGATTCTCGGGAAACATGAGAAATTGCTTCCAGTATGCTGAAGTAATCCTCGAGAACTAGACACTTATGGATGGATTCCAGAAAATTACGTCTATTGATTTATTGGTGCCGTACCAACTATTGTAGTCGATGGTGCCGTCGGGAGCGATTCTCCCTGAGTTAGCCTCATTTGTGCGGCTGTTATAAGGCTTAGGCCTTGTGACACAGACATCTTGTGTTCTCTCTATACTGTTATTGGTATTGTGTTTTTTAAAAGCTAGATCTTGAGAGTTTACCACTATACCTATGGAGGCGCCACATATGTTTTATATGTATGGGGATTGGAAACGAAACCACCTGGGCACTGAAATGATTCTGAGAATAACCTGAGTATTATTTCTACGTAGCGGCATGGAGACTGTACAATGGTGATTAGGGAGAAAAGCTATTTCATCAATTTCAAATAAATCTACCCACGTGCTCTTTGAGCGTTCACCAATGTGTGAAGGGACCGTATGCCTTCGAGATGCATATGTAAGAGAAACGAAACCATTTACCCGCATATCCCAGGTGGTTGAGAATTAGTTGGGTCGTCTTATTGAATCGAATCTCCATTTTGTATCAGAGTAGCGGCATCCTGTAGTTACATTCAATGTTTCTTTGTGACAATCTTCAAAACTCGCCATCAATTGGTATCTTCGTGACTCTGTACGCTGCCATGGTGAACTTATTTACTACTAGTACCTAGCACAACACGATTTGGAGCTACATGCCGCAGAATCGCCAATCCTTGAGCATTTGAATCAGTCAGTCAAAAGTAGTATAGCTAGAAATATGGATCCACTTGCCCTCCCAACAAGCTTCGCCGCTGTGGTTCAAGCTGACTCACGGCGTGATTCGTTTTTTCGTGCTGTGCGGGACCACTAGGACATAGGCGAGTTAAATTATCCCGAACACAACAGACGCCACTTTGCTTGTGTATAGTGTAAGTAGGACTACTTGGGTTTATACTTGCGACTTATACAGCTGGCTGCGTGCTCTCTCCATTCCTAGGTGCCGCAAATCAAGACTAGTGCTGACTGGAAACAATTTAGCATCTCGCTCCACGCGAGCACTGTCTTTTCTTGCCTGGATAGCCAACACATTCACAGCTGGATCTGTCACAGTTCTGCTCTGCAGTCCTCGCAATCCCTCTAATAAAATGGCCAGCAGCAATATGTTCAGGTCGGAGCGGCTCATCTACAGAGCCATCGAGGACAACGACGAGGACTTGAATTTCTTGCACTCGATCGCGCTCGACGCGGAGGGCTTCGCCAACTCGAACACCCTGGCGCTGGCGCCGCCGAACAAGGAGGCAACCAAGAAGTGGAAAAAGTACCTTGGTACATGCATCCTCGCCGTCATCATATGCCTGCCAGCCGGCGAGACCAAGGACGAGACGTCGGCGCGGCCCACCGAGCAAGCCGGGCCCACCCCGATCGGGCAGATCAGCCTGTGCGGGTCGTCGGACATGAGCACGGCGCAGCACCGCAACGCACACATCGGCATCGACATCCTGCCCCCCTACCAGCGCCGGGGCTACGGTGGCGAGGCGATCAACTGGGCGGTCGAGTGGGGGTTCCAGGCCTACGGCCTGCACCGCATCAGCATCGAGAGCTTCTCGCACAACGAAGGGGCCGGGCAGCTGTACGAGAGGCTCGGCTTCGTGCCGGAGCAGCGCAAGCGTGAGGCGGTTTGGTTTCGGGGAGGCTGGAGCGACCTCCTGGGGTTCGCGATCCTGGAGGACGAGTGGCGTGCAAGGCAAGGGCTCAGGCTAGGTCGGAGGGATATGGATCTCGGATGAAGACTATTACAGCGACAATATTTTTGTTGATGAATATGTATGCATTGTAATAAGAAAGTATGTACAGAATGGGCCAAATGTGTAAGTATGTACAGGAAGGCCCGAGATAGACAGAGACGAAGAAAACCCTAGACCAGTTCTGAGTGGCCTTTCGTTGCCTTGTTATGCTCTTCCCACCTACTTCTCACACCGGAAGTACCCCTAACCAGTAAACAGCTCAACAGCATCAAAGATGAAGTTGGGGTTGAGGAAGGTGTCCCCACTGCTGCCCGAGATGGAAGAGATGGTGATGGTGTTGCTGCCACTGACGAGGGTGCCGGCAGGGATGGAGACATCATAGACCTCGCCGAATCCCCTGTAAGCGCCGCGGGTGACCCCCCTGGAGTCGATCTTGGTAGGGGCAGCCGGGGCGGCGCCGGTGAAGCTGTTGATCTTGGCCTGGGGCCTGGCGCCGGCGAAGGACAGCGTGGTGGCGATGCGCAGGGTAGCAGTGCCGCTCGGGGCGCTGGAGAGACTGAACTTGATGGTGACGGGGTCGTTGACGCCCTTGAAGAGGGCCATGGGGAAGTCAGTCAGCGATGAGGAGCCGACGGTGTAGGTCAGGGGCCCCCAGGAGGACATGCGCGAGTCGGAGGGGTGCATGCGCTGGAACTTGTCTGCGTTGCGGAAGCCCGTGGGCTGGCCGTCGTACTCGCCAATCTTGAAGAGCGACGTGTGGCTCGCAAGCGTGCTCTTGATGTTGGACGTCGTGGCCTTGCCGGCGCTCACAGTCACCGACTGGGACGCAACCTTGAACTCGGTCTGATACAGGACCATGGTGTAGGTGCCAGGCTTCATGGCAGGCGAGGTGAAGGAGCCGCTTGAGCTGGCCGTGGTCCAGTACTGCGCGGCCGAGTTGAACCAGTGCACGACGGGGGTGAAGGAAGAGCCGACGCCTGAGGCCGTGCCAGTCACGGTTCCGCGACCGGAGGCGGCGACGTATCCCTGGATGCTGAGCTCGCCGAAGAAGGAGGTGTCGATGCTCTTGAGGGTCGGGATGCCGTCGCGCGAGAATGTCATGACATAGGGGCCATGGAGTCCGGTGCGGAAGGCCTCGGTCTGGACGTGGCCCGAGTTCATGTAGTTGTAGAGGTTCGTCGAGTCACCGGCGTTGTTGTTATCAATATCCCTGAAGAAAGGACCCCCGGAGCTGGACTCCTGCTGAGGAGTCAGGATGCAGGCGTGGATGGTGTCGCTGTTGACACAGTGCACGTTCTCGTCGATGAATCGAGTGGACGAGTAGAACTTGGAACGGGTCTGACCGCCCACGAGGAAGCTGATCACGTCGGATATTGTCAGTTGACTTTCCCCAGCCCATGAACTAACTTCCTCCTCTGGGTCATGACAAGGACAAGACTTACACATCGGAGCCCTCAATGGCGGTGCCGCCGGCGGTGGTGGAGGCGGAGCCATAGGGGTACTCGTTGGGCAGGACAGACGGCAGCAGACGGGCGATGAATCGGAGCTCTCCAATATCCGGCTCGGCAGTGATGTATGTTGCCATGTAGATATTGCTCTCTCCCTGTTTCACGACCATGTACTGGGTGAGGGTCGAAGTGACACATGTGACCTTGATGTAGCTAGTACCCGAGGCGGTGACCTGGCTGACGGAAACAGTCGCACTCCCCAGACCTGAGCTGATGTGCGAACCCTTGCCGGAATACTGCAGCTGTGTTCCTCGGTACAGGATCGAGTTGATGTCGCAGCTCGTGGACGACACCTGGAACACGAGGGCATTGGACGAACCGGCGTCGATAACATAATTGTCCCCTGACTTGGTGAAACCGAAGGCAGCAAAGACAGAAGTGAAGCCGTATACGGCCAGCAGCAAGGAATGGAGGAGCATCTTGAAACCCATGATGATGATATCAAAGCCTCGCAGCAGAAGGCTTGGAGATACCAATAGGACGAGACAAAGCCAACCGCCCAGGAGGCAGGAGAAGGGAAGGATCTACTAGTTTTATACACATATACGGAGTCTACACGCTCACACTCAGCTCAATTGTTGGAAAAGAACTTCAGTCGCGCAGGGGTATATCTTTAGAGTCTTGGCCTGTGTTCGGTAAGGTACCGACCTTTCGATGGTGTCTTGGGTGTCAACCTGGATCTCACCCCTAGCAATGTCATCCCAAGGGTTGGTTGACGATCTGGCCGCTGTGTGCGGCCTGAGGAGCGGTTGGCATGTTGTCATCCTGGCGCAATTGGCGGAATAACAGCACCCCAGGAGCCTCTTCGTGATGCCAAGGCCAATAAGTGATCTCCGGATCCGTATCAGTCCTGATTCGGTACCATTGCCGAACCTGGGGGTGGCCCAGTGCCGAGATGAAGGATGTCAACGTGCGCCCGTGAAACAAAACACGGCGAAGAGCCCACAGGGATGTATGTCACCCTCTCATTAGGGACATTGTGAGGGACTAAATTGGACAAAGCTTATCCTCTCGCTCATGTCGGGTCTTGGGTGCGTGCGGTTCCCCACACCTCGCTACGATGTGACATGGGGAAAAAATGGGCACTGCCAGCAGAACTGGGCCAAGCCGGCTCGGCACACGACGAGCACGGGGCTGCACTGCGGCTACACAGCGTCGCATGGCGCGCTCTTAATGCCGGCCTCGCAGCTCCGTTTGACAGAAAGGGCCAAGATGCGAGTCATCGTGGATGACAGGTCTGGCACTGAGGATCGCTCCCTCCAACCGTCGCTGTTGAATAACCCGCGAACCGGTGCATTTGTACGCGCAGTCTCGAGGGGTCAAATACTCGATCGGGGCAGTCGGCACCGAGACCGATTCAACAATAAGTTTTAGTCTATCGAGTTCGTATCTACTAGTGCACTTTCACCTTACTCGTCACATGTCCACCTCACCATCTATCTATAAATTGACCGCCGTACAATTGTAAGTGTTATGTCCACACGGAGGCACCTCATTCCGAATCTCCGGCCCAGTCACCGACTTGCCACTCATAAACAATTGGACCGGACCAACACGGCCGTCGAAAGGCACTTCGAGGAACGTCAAATGCCCATGCTGGTGGTGCGTGATGAATTCCTGCGACAGGCCACCGATGCTGACGTGAAGAGCGGTCGGTTCTCTTGTGACCGCCAGCACAGAGACGACGTCCCTGGCCCCGTGACTTGCTGATCGGCCGCCGCCCTGGCCCCAAGCGGTGTCTGGACAGAGGGAGAAAAAGTCAGCACCATCACATGTGCAGCAAGTGGAACGGAGCGCTGTTGGACTATTTGCGGAGACCGGCTCTCACCTCCATCGTGGCCACACGCAGCCGGGGTGGTTCGGTACCACGCAATGGCGCAATCTTCCTGCGGCATGCCGATCTGTGTGCTACCCGCCTTGTAGGCGGCTATGAAATGAGGAAGAATGGCCCGGAATGCGGTATGTGGGCACAGGTCGTGCACATAGTGCTCGGCACCTGGGACAATCTGACCCGGGCGGACGGGGTCGTAGATATAGCTGGATTCGCCGTAGTCGTTCCCTGTGGGGTTGTAAGAAGACCAGTCACCCTCGGTGTGCTGACTGCTTGGGCTGAAGGTAACCTACAGGTGATAATCTGGACGAACTCGGGCCTCAGTTCAAGCATGTGTATCCACCGGTCATACCAGAGCTTCTCGCTTGCGGAGAGCCAGTTTTTCTCCCATTGGGGCAATCCTGAATAAGCATTAGCCTCGACTCAGACAACAGACCCATTACTATTACGGGGCGACCATACTGGTGTAGAACCATGGGGAAACCCCCGCCATGAACGACTTTCCACGAAGCGCCCTCTGGTACTGAACATCCTCGTCGGTCGACATATGGTGCTGGTCTGCCTGCGGCCAAGCAGCCCATGAGACTAGAGCAAGGACATATCATGAGCCTTCAAAATTCGGTCGGAGAAGAGCAACTTGAACTCACAGGCCCCATCAATCAGACTCAGCCGCTCCCCAACACCGTGCGGCCCCAAAGAGCTCCAGTCCGGCACCAAGTAGATCCCGCCCGTGGCCTCCCTGACGGCCGGCCAGTTCTCGGCCCACTGCGGGCCCTCAAACGTCGAGACAAAGGGCAGCCCGTTGACCCGGCACTGGGCGGGCGAGCCCTTGAACTCGTTGATGCACGCGACGACCTGCTCCACCGGCCAGTCCCCGGCCGCCATGTCGAACGAGAGGAACAGCACGAACCGGCCCCCAAACAGCGATGACGCCGCCGAGTAGGCCTGGCGGAGCTGCGGCATCGTGTAGTGGTCGTTGGGCCCTATGTTGAGCGCGAAGCCGTCGATGCCCGCCGCGTGGGCGGCGAGGATCTCCTGGTTCCAGTCCTCGTATGTGTGCCCGTCGGTGAGGCCGAACTGGGAATAATTATCTCTTGTCAGACATCGCCATTCAATCTTTTGTGCCTCTTCCGGGGCAATGCTTACCACATAGTGAGCGAAAACCTTCCGTTCTTAGAATCACGAGTGTCAGCGTGTATATCCGGCATCTTCGATGAGCACATGGTCGGCATGTGGGACGATGAGAGATAGGTGGCCTGACGCCAGACAGCATTGAAGCCAAGCTCTTCCCTCAACAGACATGGGCCATTGGACTGCCCGGATGAGACTCTCTTAATAATACTGGTACGCTGCACCAATAGCACCCATAGTGCGCCACGAACAAGAGCATTGCAGTATTCCATGTGCAATTTGAAGGAAGCCACAGGGCTCCAGGCTGTAATCTCCGCATCCTGGTGGCAGTTTCGGCCGCCCTCTGTGTTTCATGGGCAGCAAGAGGAGAAAAACAATACGAACCGTGACCTTGGTTTGGGGGATTATAAGGCTGACTGCCGTTTTCTTCATCATCGTCGCCGAAATGGCGTTGGATACAACCAGTCAAGAAGGACAACATTTTGCAGAGGGCCCGGCGATCAGGGGAATTTCGACCCTTGACCGAATGAAATTCCTCGCAGGCTTTTCACTGGGAAGGGCAACCTAGAAGTTGCGATATCGTCAATGTCTACAACAAGCACTGCTAGTCGTCGCGAGGAATAACACAATTTAAGGGGCGGTGAGATGGCCCGCTGATGTGTGCGTCAACGTGAAGTAGGACAAGACAGGACAGGTGAGTGAGCTTTTACGTATGGGGCAGAACTTTCCAGCACAGCCAATCAGCATCTGAGCGCATTGGGGCTGTGCATGTGAGCCAAGTGAATTGGTTCAAGGAGATATGAGAAAATACAGGTTTACTGTCAAAGCTTTCCTGAGAGCGCGGCATTCAATAGAGACCAAGGTCGAGAAATGAGCATTTATCCCCCCCTCTCTATGGCTATCTGCTGCCGGTATCGAAATGGCCCTGTAAACCTCAACCTCAAACTCCTCGCGAAAACACCACTCCTCCGAATTTGAAAACAACCTTTCCAGCCCGAGCTCAATTTTGATTTGCCTTTGTCAAGAACCTGATGCTCGCCTCTGCATATGCATAGAAACAGGAAAAGGTACCGAAACATACACATACTCCCTTCATACCTTGCCCACGATGAGGGTCGCACAAGCATCCATCCACTGTGCCCTCTATTCAATTACCAGAAACTGCACCAACCAATGTAATGCTGGCAGAGATTCTCCAGTTTTGTCGCCTCGACAATGAGCTTGTCGACCTGTGTGAGCACGTCCAGCTCCTCGCCAGCTTTGAAGTCTCTGCCTGTCAGTTTCTGAGAAACCCGATCCAACACCTCGACCGCCCGTGCATTCTGTATCTCGGTGGGATCCTGGTTCTGCTGGCCATTGACGCCGTTGGCGCCGTTCATACCCAGGCTGCCG
This sequence comes from Diaporthe batatas, assembly GCF_019321695.1. Classification (NCBI taxonomy): domain Eukaryota; kingdom Fungi; phylum Ascomycota; class Sordariomycetes; order Diaporthales; family Diaporthaceae; genus Diaporthe; species Diaporthe batatas. The sequence goes on along the minus strand of NW_025408552.1, from coordinate 2,943,880 downwards.
ACGACGGGACCAGCAGATGAATTCGTGCGTGCACGGGCTCGAGGTGGCCCGCCCGCCATTGTGTTGTCGTTGGTCAAGCTGACCGCTGCCTGAGCGGCACGGAGCGCGGCAGGGTCTGCGTCCAGTATAGATGCGCGTCGGCCGCGGGGCGCCTGAGCGCCAACAATGGCTTGCTCTCTCTCAGAGGTGAAGTTAGGTCCTGCTGGGCTGGCGGCGCTGGTCAACCGCCAGGTAAGGAGTGGATCATGAATAAACTGCAGAAGCCCGTCAGTAACTACTGGGAGAAAAAAGGGGCACGAGATGAAAGGAGTGACTTACCGCTTCCAAGACCGCCATGACACTTTCCTTGTTGTCCCTGAGGACCCTCATCACATGCTCACACGTGATTCGGAAGCTTCCCTCAATGTTGGAGACCTCCATAGCGTACGTGAGCATACGCGTGAGACGGAATGGGACCCTCTCGGGGTATTTCTCCCGCTTCATGGCCACTTCGAAGCAGTCACCGAAGTCGATGTGAATAATCTTTCCGGTGATCCGATCCAGCATCAAATTCGAAGGGTGACGGTCTCCAAGACCCAGGATATAGCCGACCATGCTCATCACACCAAGACTGCGCGTGTAGTTCGTGCGCCGCTCCAGCCAGGCCTCTGAGCTCTTGCTCTTCAGCCACAACACGCGATACAAGTCCTGGCCTGTGGTGTTGTCGAGAGCATAGCCGAAGACTTCGACCTTCTGCATCAGGGTCAAGTTGTCGTAATCAGGGGCCATCTGCAACATAATGCGATGCTCTATATTAAGGAGGATCTTTCGGCTCTCTCGGTACTCTCTTATGAGCATGTGCACCGTGTCGCTGTTTGGGACCCAGCCCAACAAGCCAGAGCTATGGCTCAAGGGGATCGCCGGGTATCTCTGGATGTTCAAGTGACGCTTGTAGCACTCCGAGTCGTTCGCCAGCAGAGTGTTGCAGAGACCAAAGAGTTGCATGACACGTTCGTCCTGTCGTATGTCCTCGTGGCCCTTGAGCAGGAAGGTATAAGATTGGCCATCGCTGCCGTTGATGTTCAACTTTCGCGGACGTTGCTTGCTGCTAATAACGCTGAACGTCGTGTCGAAAGACGTGATGCTCACGACAGGCTGGCCACTCTTGTAGGTACCCGGCACCGCAAGATCGAGATCTTTGGCCTCCATCAGCTTTGGTGAGCAATACGTCAGCTCGAGGGATGTCATTTGCGGCAGCTGCCGATAGATGCGCCGATAGACTTGGTAGTACAGATCCCAGGCTTGGTTGAGGTCGTTCACATCATGGCTGACCTCGTACTGCCTACACCACTCCCTGGCTTCCGTAAGATCCCGGCCAAACGTCTGAACGAAGGAGATCTCTCTGAGCGTCTCTGGGCCACGGTCCAATAGTTGATGGAGTGGCTCTAGCGCCGCGAACATGCCCTCGATGTTGTGCACAACGAAGTACAAGCGACTCGCCTCTTCGAGGCCCTCGTGCCACAGCTCATGCCACAAGACAGCCACACGAATTAGTTCGTGGCTGACTGTGTCAGCCTGCTCAACCAATTTGGAGCTGTGCTGTCGCATGCTGTCCATGATCTGTGCGGCAGATCGCGACCTACGGCTACCTTGCCAAGACTTCATGGCCACTGTAAGGGGGTAAACCAATGCTTGGGGATGAGCCCTGCCCACGTCGGCCAGCAGGTGGTGAACAGATTGCTGCACTCGCTTGTTGGGCTGGTTTATTCGCGCAATCAGTTGTGGGATAACTTCAAGCCACGTGTCGACACTGACGCGAGTAAACCCTTCGGTGACAGCGGACGTGACCTCAGAGTATCCGCCATGGGTGAGCCAAAGCGTCAGCAACCGCAGAGTATCCTGCAGGGAGCTGCCCTGGGACAAAGAGATAGACTCAAAGAAACCATGAACAGCCGGAACAACATGATTGGCGACGACAGCGTGGTCGATTCGCGATGGAACGCCCTCGCCGTTTGATGAGAGTGCCTGAACGACCTCGAAGTTTGCCAAAGCCCATGCATGCCAGGCCTTGTACCATCTGGAGTTGTACTTTGTGGCTTGCGAGTAGCAGGTCAAGATCTCCCTCACGTGTGTATGTTGCCAGTTGTCGGTGTCCAAAGCAATCATCCACTCTCCTTGACGGAGGTAGCATTTTGCAAGAAGTACCGCCTCGTCAACAGTGGCCCTCTGCTGGGATAGGTATGCGTCATGGGAGCCATGGCCGTCCGCATACCCAAGACTGTGTGACAAGTGGAAATTGTCGCCGTTGGCTTGGTGCGATTGCATAGGAGCAGCTCTAAGGATCTCAAAAGCTTTCGCCGACTCCATAGTGAACAGCCGAAGGCATTTGAGTGCCTTCTCCGAGACGTCCGTGTCTTTGTGTGTGGCTTGTTGGCCGAGCTCCCACTGATATTTCAGAACAGCGTAGACTACCTGGTTAGGGATATTGGGGCGCAGGTTCCGATCGTTCCAGAAGGGGATCATGGACTCCAAAGGCGCATCGCTACCAATGAGCTGCTTCAAAGACTTCTCGGCGAGGCTCATACGTCCTGATTTGCGGCAAAGATTGGCGAATTTGATCCACATGTGCATGTTCTCCGTCGGTGTTATGACGAGGGCCCGCAGACGTAGCATTCTCTGCCAGACATCAACATTGCGTTGGCAGCCCTTCAGACGCTGCTCCCAAGTGCGGCGCATTGTTGCCTGCTTCTTTGCATCAGTCTGCTTGTAGACGATGATCTCCTCGAGCTCTGCCAGCATCTGAACGCGTACGATGACCTGGTAAGCCCGGTTGTAAGACTCGCTGACGAGTGCGCTGAGCTCCGTGTCAAGGCCTTCCCTAGCAGCCTCGATATTCTGCGCGGCTTCCCTGAACTGATTGCGATGGAGGGCGAGAATAGCACCGAAGAAAGCTCTGTCTGGGGAGAACCGTTTCAGGGACTGCAAGTAGTTGTCCATGGAATCCCACTTCCCGAGGCCCCAGGCAGCAGTAGTGGCCAAGGGGGCAATGAGTCGTTGGACTTCAGGCGACGAGTTCGCCCACGTAGTCCCTGTCAACTGACCCAGTGCATCCCACTCGCCCAGAGCATGCAGACAGCGCATTTTGCCCATGACAATCTCCACTGGTACTGCTTGTTCTTCAGGGACCTCGGCTTCACGCTTATTGTAGAACGCGAGGGCCTCTTCCCATCTCTCGAGCTTCTCAAACCAAGTCTCACGCAGTTGGATCCCATCTTTGTAGAGTTGGGCTTTGCGCAGAATACCGATTGCTGCATCGGACTGTTGAAGCTGGTTGTTGATGACAATCAATGCCTCAACCGCGCCACTGCTTTGGTCCTGGAGAAATTCAAGTTCCTTGTAGTGAAGCGCCTTTGCATAGGCGTGGCATCGAGCTGCTTCTCTGCCAAGGACACGGATATCAATAGGCAGGGCCTTGTCATCATGCTCCATGAATTCGGCCAGGTGTAGGAGGAGGTTGAGCAGATCTGGAGTCACATTCTCCGACTTTATCGCATTCTCAAGGTTGAGAATAAGCTCTTCCTGAAACTGCTCATAGAGCTCACTCCAACAGCTTACGAATGCCGAATTGAAGAGTTCTCGGGCAAGGGGCAGATAGACACTTGCCAACGAGGCACAGGCTCTTAGGGCATGGTTTGGTGACTCTGTCAACAGCGTCGTGCTGAAGCGACGTAGCCATTCCTGCCAGTCTTCTTTGGTCGATTTGCCTCTGGTGTCCCATGCAGATTTCAGATGTATAGCGTTCATTTCCAACTTCTTAGTTCCAAGGTCCGCGAAGGGCGTCTCATCAACCTGGTCAACAAAACGTGTCTCGGAACTGAGGTCCTGTGGCAGGACACCTCCCTCTTTGAGACGATTGACAAGCAGGTCGTAGTTGGAGTGCTGTATGCCGTTATCTCGTAGGATCTTGCCAACAGTGTGGGAGAAATGCAGGTAGTCACGGCCCAATTGCTGGATGAGGGCACAGAGCGTGTCCATCGCGGCCATCCGGAGGGTGACATCATTCGTTTGTAGAACCCTCGTCAGAGGATGGATAATCTTGGCAGCAAAGTCGTTAAGATTTACCTGCCGAGAGATTTTGCCGATCGTCTCGATCGCCGAGCGGCGCAAGACTGTTGGATTGCTGGGCTTTTCAAACGTCCGAACAATGACTGGGATGATGAGATGCATGTACTCCTCTGCACTCGAGCCGAAGACCAGAAAAGCATGAAGGACCTTCTCGGAGGCGGTGCGCTTAGGAACTGTCTCATGCTCGAGAACATGGAGCATCATGGGCAGGAGCCCGGCCAAGTAAACCTTGAACTCGCCTTCCAGAGACCGAGAAATAGCTTCCACGAGCGACAGGATTGTCGACTGCAGGGTTGGGGGCTTGTCGGGAAAGAATTCCTGGAGGAGGTCCACAATCTCTGGCAAGAAATTGCGAATATGTTGGCGCACAATGCTGACCAGCATGGCGAGTTGATTGAAATATGATTCGCGCCGCGGACCATTAGTGCTGCGAATGACCATCAGGAACGCAGGTATGATACGGTCCAGGAAAGACACGCATTCAAGACCGAGAGTGCGGAAGATATTCATGATGGCATCAATGACTTGAGCATGGTAGGACACCAAGGAATGGTCCTTCAGGATGTTGAGAAGCGCATTGATGACGACAGTGGGATAGTACTCTTTGTTGGACGGCGTCAGTCCGGTCATCATCAGCGAGACGTCAGTCATCGCTGTAGACTCGACACGCCTTGATATCTCGGGGGTGCGCTCCTCCACTTGCTGGTAACGGTAAGGGTCAAGGGCACCCAGAATACCAAGAAGCTTGATCGTCTCTTGCCGAAGTGGTCCATGTTGGGGCTCACTGCGTATGATGTTCTGCAAAAGTTCGAGAAGCTGCGGGTGATCCAGGTAAGGTTCAATGACATAGCCAGAATTGCTAGCCAACTGGCCGAGAGTGTGGAGAGCAGCCTCCCGCTTCTGAGCGGAGCTTTGGTCCTGCAAAGCCTCAATGATCATGGGCATGAGCTCATCCTTGTATGGCAGCATGCTCTCTCCACCAACCGCACACAACTCGCCAAGCGCCTTAAGGATGGTGGCGGCGACCGAAGGGGATTTATCGCTAGCCTTGGGAAGAAGGACCTTAACCATAGAATCCACGTAGGGGTTGATAATCTCCTGAGCATTTTGAACCAACAGCGAAAGAAGCTTGGCACTCTCTTCCTTGTTCCTCGCCACGTTCGAAAATTCAAGCTCAGTAAGCATTTGAATCAGAGTCTTGCGGAGGGAAGGAGCCACATAAGCCGGGTTGTATCTCGCAAGTCTGCCAATGATTGAGATGGCTACTTCTCTGATGGGGAAGTACTCGTCGTTTAGGGCAAAAAACAGGGTCCGGATATTCTCAGCCTTTGAGAGATGCCGGTCGAAGCGTTCGTCGAGGGCTGCAAGGACGGTGCGGCGGATAGTGGGATCAAGATCAGAGACACCCACAGTCAGAAGCTTCTCTATGACTTCGCCAACAACGGCCAGGGCGTGGTAGCTGGTCTGGTTGACGATTGGGTCGCGGACGTAGAGCTGGCAGCACGTCAATGCGGCCGCCTCCCGGATCTCGGGGTCATCATCTTCAACGTATTTGATCGCAACGTCGCGAACGAACTCGTTAAGGACATGACCTAAGTCAGAAGTGTTAGTCGATGCCAAAAGTAAAGCGCACGGCTAGGTGTCGAGTACGGTTCGTCTCGAAACATGAGCCAAATTCAACGGCATTAGCCAACGTACCTGAGAAATCAAAGCTCCCCAAAGTATTGAGCGCCAGCTTTATCTCAGCTTTTCTGTGCTCATACGCCAACGGGTCCTTCGGATCTTTCTGGATGACTGGCACTGAAGGGAGAGTATTTGGCTGCGGGGCACCGAGTGGCTTGAAGGGCTGTCCGCAGAGCACCTTGCTGAGCATATCGAGGAGCCTCTCCTGGATCGTGGCTTTGACTGGGGGGATGTAGAAAGCCATATCGACAAGAGCTTGGGTCAGCTTTGGCGTGAGCTCACAAGCAAAGATGGGCGCCAGGAGTGCCTCCATGTATTTACTCAGTGTCTGGCCAACAGCAACGGCGAGTCGGCTGATGCAGTCGAAGACAGGGTCGACGGAGCCACGCTTTCGAGACTGCACGCTCAGACCCTCGCGAACATATATCAGCACGCCGTCGAGATAGGGCGCAATTGCGCTCTTGACCGAATTGGCGATATTGCCGATTGCGAGGAATGCGTCGTTTCTCTCCTTCTCCTTCTTGAGCATGCTGGAGAGGTGTAGCATGAACCCATGTAGTCGGGTGGACGCGAACTCGGATGGTGCATAGTTGGCGAGGTCTGGGATGAGCAGCACGACAGTCTTGCGAATGGTCGGGTCCCGGTGGTCCTTAAATCGAGATACGATGTCGCATGCTTCTTGGTAGTGGTCCTGCATGTACATGCCGCCCTGCTCCAGCAGCTCCTTCAAGACAAGAAGGGAAGCATGAATGAACTCGACGGAGCCAGTCTTCAAGCCCTGCAACGCCTCACTGTACATCTTATCCATCCAGATTTGTTTCAGTTCTTGGTCTCGCTCCCTGATGATCCGGAAGCACGCGCTGACGCACTCAGCAGACGTGGCTCGGATCAAGTGTCGTTGGTCCCGGAGTCCGGCCCACAGCATGTCGAAGACCATGCCAACATAAGCGTACATGAGCGTGGGGGCATTTCTTGCGAGCTCCCGCAGAACAAGCACCGCGCTGTATCGCCTCTCCTCTATGCGATCGGACTGCAGCCACTCCAGGGCGTTCTTGGTCTCTGCTTCCACCAGTTCCGAGATGATGGACCCACCAGGCCTACAGAGCTTTCCAAGGACCTCAGCAGCTGGGCGCATGGGATTTATGTCTTTTCCTCGCAGGATCTGTCGAAGGGTTTGTGTGAATCGGGTGTACTTGGTCGCCATGTCGATGCCCTCGAAATCGACCAGCGTGTCGATGATATAAACGCCACCCAGGCGCTCGGCGGTGTCGTTGCCATGATTGATGAGGTTGCTGATGGCCTTCTGCAACTGGGCGGAGAGTATCGCGAAGTTTTCGGGAGCGAGCTCTGGCAGTCGGTCAGTGTCAACGTCGCGCGACCGGTCGCAGAGGGGCTGGGAGAGTATGACATACCGCGGTGGCACCGCTCGACAATGGCATCTCGCAGTTGCCTGGCGAAGCGTTTGCGCTGGTCCTCAGAGATGGTCCTGGACTTGATCTCCCTAAGCAGGGTGTCCAGGTTCTCGAGGGCTATCTCGAGTGGGCGGGAGCCTTGATTCGCCATCTTGTCCCGGACGGCTGCTGTCCCTGCACTGGGCAATCCTGAAGGGCCTATCTCATTCTGAGGAGTACAGGTCGGGGTATCTGGGGCAGTTCAGAGGCTCCGCCGACGCCTGATTGAATAGGTTGGATTGTTGTGGCCAGGGATTTGAGGTCGCCCACAGATTCTGGTGTGCTCACAGCCCACGTTTTGGGTGGTGCTGCGACAGTGCTGCGAAACAATGCAGCTGGACAGCAGGGTGAACGAGGGCTGCCAGGGGGGGGTGGCAGAAAGCAGACTCAGCTGTATCTGCCTAATAAGTGAAAGGAGGCAAAAGGAAAGGGAACGACGAGGCAAGAGCCAGTACAGTAGTAAACTGCCAACTCACAAGAGGCCGCTTGGTGTAGCTCTCTCCTGCTGCTCTCGGTACCTACTGCTTGCAGTCGGTCGGCTTGGGCGGGCGTCTCCCCCCTTCCCCTCGGGACGAATCACGTCCCCAGCTAGCTAGTTCTTATCGATAACTAGCCGTATGATGCACCATTGCGCATTAGCATTAAACCTCCCGAACGGCCACTGCGCAAGCGCTGTCAAGTACCCTTAACTCGATCTGCAAACCTAGGCACTTCACCTTTCAGCCTTCTGCGCCCATTCGCAAAACCACTGAACTCCCGAGGCCCAACACCTTACAGTTTTCTCCCCGAAATCTTTGCCCACTTGACCACAATCACACACACACACACAAAAGTCCCTGCCCATCATGGGAAACGATGGCGGCTCCATTCCGAAACGCCGCGAACTCGTCAAGGAAGCAGCGCGGGCCCAGACCGTCAGCGAACTGAAAGCTACGGCCCTCGAATCCCTCAGCCACGCATGGACACAAGACCCCTTGTCCTCAGAGCCCCTCGACATGGAAAACGTCGCGTCAGATTGGAAAGGCAGGCTTTACAACTACGAATCCATACTAAAGGGGCTGGTCCCGGGCCATGACGGCGGCGACGCAGATGAGGAGCAGGCCAATGGGCATGACATGACATTCGCGTCGACGGGGATCAAGAGCCTGCGGGATATCGTTAGGCTGCGGTTCAAGCGATACAAGCCGGCCGGGCCCAAGGAGAAGGAGATATGGGCATGCCCTGTCAGTTTGAAAGAGCTGGGCCCCGCGACCAAAGCTGTCTACATTGTCCCGTGCGGCCATGTCTTCGCCGAGGTGGCAATCAAGGAGATCACAGATCAGGAGCATAACTGCCCCGAGTGCAGCGAGCCGTTCGAGACTCAGGATGTCTTGCCAATACTGCCGACGGAGGAGGCCGACCTGGAGAGGGTCGCCAAGAGGATGGACGACCTGCGCGCCAGGGGCCTGACACACAGTAAGAAGAAGGACAAGAGCGAGAAGAAAAAGAAACGCAAGGCAGGCGAGAAGGGAGGCGACGGTCCAGACGGTGCGAACAACGGTGACTCGGAGAACGGCCGTCCGGCAAAAGCCCAAAAGGCGACTAAGAATGATGCCCCCTCTATCAACAATCCCATGGCTGCCAACTTAACCAAAAGGGTAATGGCGGAACAGGCTGAGAGGGACAAGAGGCGGAAATTGGCAGCAGTACGGGGATGAGGAGCATCTCAGGTGCAGGTGAACATCTGATGAAGCGGTGCAGATTTCAAGATTCATAGCAAATGTGACATTGTGATACCCTCGCTATCTTCTCTATGCGGACCCCATCTCTAGCCTGCCCAGGTATGTTTTTACATCAGTATGAACATTAATGATCGCTGAGAAACCCAGTTCAAACGCCTCCCTTATCTGCTGTCAAGAGTTCCGTCTACAACTCATCCTTGGACCTGACACCGGGCTCGTGGACGTCCTCGCATGCAGCCGGCGTGCCGACCTCCATCCTGTAGACACACTTCTCGGATTCACTGACCCTCCATATCTCCTCCGTCTCTGCGCAGCCGAGCCAGACGTCTGTGCGCCGTTGGGGCCCGTTCCAGCAGCTCTGGCCGTTCTCATACCGCATCACCGTACGCGGCCCCTTGCCCAGGCTCTTGCCGTCTAGGCGCTCCTCGTCGTCGGCCTCCTCGATATCAAAGCGGGTGAACTTGCCCATGTTGGTGTTGCCGTGGCCCTTCTTGGACTTCTGGGTGGTCTTGTCAAGCCAGCAAATCTCGTAGGTGTATTCACCGCTTTCAACGTCAACACACTTGTCCTTCAAGACCCGGAAGATGTCATCAGTGCCGTAGTCCTTCTTCAGGTCGTCTTGCTGTTCGCCGAGGGTGCGCTCCTTCTTGGACAGATCATCAGCGACGGCCTGGAAAGCCTCACGGGCAGCAACCACCAGCTTCGACTCCTGGCCAGAGGAAGGATTATCAGCAACGATGCCGTTCTCTATCAACCACACCCTGAGGGCGTTGAATTTCCCGTGAAGGAATGACCGGAGAGACTCGGGCAGGTAAGCTTCGATGCTGTAGACTGCTGGCTGTCAGCGAATGCGTTCATGTCACGAGAAGTTGGCGAGACTCACGGATATCGGTATCGGTCGCCTCCTCGCCCTCGAACTCTTGCCAGTTAATGCCAGAGTTCTCGCCGTCCACCTTCAAGATCTCGTCTATTTCAGACTCCTTGAGCTCGGGTTCTTTGGCGTCTGCCGTCTTAGCGGCATAGTCCTCCCAGCCCTTGACTGCGGCCTTGACACCCTCGTCATTGAAGTTGGGGTTGTACTCCTCTTTGAACTTCTTGAGGATCTCTTCCAGCTCCTTGACACGCTCCTGGAGAGAATCGCGCTGGTCGAGGACCTTGTCCAGGGTGTCACGTAGTTCGCTGACCCTGCCCTTGGCCAGGCCCAGCAAAACCCCCAATTTGCCGCCCTCGCCATCAGTCTTGACAACCTTTCCGCGTTCGGACCGCTCGACCTCCTGGTACTTCTGCTCCAGCTCGTCCTTCTTGGCTTGCAGGCCCTTGATCTCCTCCTCCAGGGATGTGATCTTAGCCTCAACCCTGCGTCGAAGTTCTCTGGCCTCCTTGGACATGGTCCTCCGGCGTTTGGCGGCCTTCTCCTTGGCCTGCTTCCGAGCCTCTTCGAGCTTCCTGTGCTCCTTCCCGATGGAGTCACAGCGGTTCTGGCATTTGACCCCTCCGGCATGTGAATATTCCTCGCTGCCGTCGCAGCAGATCTCGTAGTCGCACACGCCATCGTTCACAAACACGAAGGGAACATATGCGCCGATGTGACCTGCGTTCTCGCACCAGAAGCCAGGCAGGGCGTTCGAAACGTTGGTGGTCCCGCTCGTGGAGCCAGGCAAGGGCTGTTCGGGGGACAATGGGTCGAGATAGGAGCAGGCCGAAGTGCCTGGCTCATCAGAGCCATCAGGACAGTCACAGCTGTTGTCATTGATCTGAGAGGGTTTTAGGACGACGGAGGGATGCCCGATGCATTGGAAGGTCTCTTTCGTCTGGAAGAACTTGGCGACTGCGTAGATCTTGTCAGCCTGTGGTCATTTGAGAAGGTTTAAGGCACCACAGCAGAATGATATTGGAAGGCATTGGACGGGTGGAGATCCATGGGACTCTGATGCGTCTTCAAGCAATTGGCTTTGGCTTGGATGTTGACTTACACTCGGGGCCGACACCTCGAGGCAAGCTCCCAGCAGCTGCCACCCGAGAGCTGGCAAGGGTGCCCAGAAGCACCACCAGGCCTTGTTGATGCATTTCCAAGCTAGACTGCCCTGCTTCCTAAGTATGAAAGCAAAACCACAGCTGCTCCTCGTGTCGTCGTCGTGCAGCAGCCTGGGTTGTGAAGGTCGGGGGATGTGGTTGAATCGTGGCACTTAAACCGTTAGCATCAGAAGCATTGCTGGCAAATACAGACAGTGTCAGACACGGTCCCCTACAGCCGGCCAATCACATGGCAGGACCCCGGGTTCTGAGACCGGCCGGCAACCCCCTGCACGGATAGCTCTACGCCTGCCACTGGCCGTGTCCCAGGGGCTGCCCAGGCATTACGCATGTGTGCTCTCAGTGAGTGTGCCCCACCTGTGAAAAGTGCCCCGCCATCCTCTTTCAAAAGTTGAGTTTGGAATTCGACGGGCACTCTGGCAAGCCGGCCAACGCTGAACGAGTGCATATCTGCAAGGGATCACTTGGACAGACGCATGAGATGGCCTCGACAGCTTCAAAGGGGCTAGAGGAGCTCAGCTCTTTGATCGATAGCTCTGTCGCCCTCATACAGAGCCTCGAGACCTCTCTTAAAGATGTCGTCGACTCCAACAGTGACTCAGGCTCATCCGCAGACAAATGGGCCGCCTCGAGGCTCCCAGACGATGGCTCGAAACCTGTGGACTGCCTAGCCCTCGCTAGAGACTCAGCAACCCTAGTCAAGGCTCATGCCACCAAGATATCTCTCTTCATTATCACGGAGCCCTTCACGCCATCCGCTATCTTGACAGTGCTGAGGCAGCTCATTCAGGAGCCCATCCCAGCTGTTGCCTCGGCCGTTCAACTGTGTCACGCCGACTCTTACACAAGGCTCATCCGCCGGGATCTGGCGTGGAGATGTGGTCGGATTCTCAAGGAGACGAGGGAGCTCATCCAGAAAATCCCAAAGGACGGCAAGGTTCTGCCACAAGAGAAGCGGGATGGGCCCCAAAGTGCAAAGGGAGCCAAAGGCAGCATCATGGCGACCGGCGTGCTGTGGAGTGTTTGTGACGAGGTCATCAACTTCGCCAACCTCGGCGTAGTGGGCCATCTTGTCCAGAGGGCTGAGCACTTCAGGGACACGCTCAAGGACGTGATGGAGGAGCTCAAGGAGTGGTCTGAAGAGCAGGACGAAGAGGATGATGACGACGACGACGACGACGAGTCAGACGATGCTCACGGAGTACAAGACCAAGACGTCCAAGATCTGGCTGAGGGTGTGAGCAATACCCACATCAGCACTCAGGCCATGATTGACGACCTCATGAATTCTCACACCACCATCCCCCGCGACGACCCCGACAAGATCAGGGACAGGCTCGATTCGACCTTGCGCAGGCTACGGCTCACGGTGCTGCTCTTCCAGGCCCTCATCAAGCGAAGGCTCAAGACACTGCCTAAGCTGCCACTGGCTTCGAAGGATGACTCGGTGGTCGTCTCCCGACTGGACGAAGTACTCCCTCTTCTCAGAAATATGGCAGACCGGTTTAACAGTCTTGCCGTCGCATTCTACGACCTCGACTCGGCAGAAATCACCCGCCTTATGGACCAGTGCTTCTTCGATGCCTTTGCGGTCTCGGAACTTCTGGCCAAGCCATGGGCTGGCCAGAAGGATGAGTTTACGGACTGGGTTGCGAAGTTCCAGGTTGAGATCAAGAAGAGTTGAGGATCTGGACCGGAACCGCAATTGAACCCCAGGGGGCTCTGGCAAGCGTTTGTTGCACTACTGTGCTCAGAGCTGTCTGAGGTCTCATGGTCTTTTATTGAATATGGAGATAGGAGTTTAACAAGGCTCCAGTAATCTGATTCCATTGGAGTTAGGACAGACGGGCAAAGATATACGGCTGCTACAACCCTGACATTGTCAACGCATGTGTCCTAATACCTCTTCAAAAGAGCGAGCACAGCCCCAGGGGAAGAGAGCGAAGCACCAAAGCATTAGAAAGCAGCTAAGCCTGTGGGATGCGATCGACAAAACAAAGTCTCACGTCCATAAGCAAGAAGATCTCGGTGTTCAGAACTGCTGCTCGATTGATAAGCTCGGCCTTCGGTCCGATTGCGTGCCTTGTGGATAGCTCCATGACCCTTGCGAGAATGTGCCGACACCGAGATACACTACGGGACCAGACCATGGACAAGCACATAACTCAGCAATGGCACAGTGATTATGGATTCATATCAATTCCACTTCGTAGGCTTTCAGGAGTGATCGCTTATGAAGTCGGGCAACCCGTGCCCGTTCTGCCGCGGCAAATACGATCGTGACATCACCACTGGAACTCCCCCATCTCGGGCCCGAGACGAAGGATTGTGCCCGACATTTGGATCGGATGAATAGCAAGTGCGCGCAGCTTGGTCATCATTATGAGCGGTTTCATCGATGCGAGGGCAACAACCAGGCTGGTCTGCCTATCAATTCCATAAATTAGCCCTTTACGTCCATGGTTCTAGAGAGGCGATGAAGGTCAAAACACACCGGCTCAAAAGCAACGGCTCACAACTCAAACAGTGTTTTGATGAGACCAACTCAAGTCAATGCGGCGAGCGGTCAGATGAGTAGCCTTGAATCCGTTTTCTAGCCAGAAAAAGGAGACTTTGGACAAATTTCTCAGTTTTCCAATGCGTCTGTCTTGAGCACCAAAGGACATCCTCGCTGCCCGCATAATCCGGCAACCAAAACCTCACTTGGGCCATCAACATGTCCAAGCCTTTCGTTGCCGTGGCAGGTGCCACAGGCCAGTTAGGCCGGGTCATCGCGATGCAACTAAGACAGCGCAACGTCCAAGTCAAAGCTCTCGTACGCCCAGGCACGGCACCCTCGCGCACCAACGCCCTCCGCGACGCGGGCGTCACCGTGGCAGAGGCAGACCTCCGCGACGTGGCCGCCCTGACGACGAACATGCAGGGTGCAACGTGCGTGGTTTCAGCCCTGAACGGCCTCAGGGACACAATACACGACACGCAGGGCGCGCTCCTGGACGCCGCCGTCGCCGCGCGCGTGCCGCGCTTCATCCCGTCCGACTACTCGCTCGACTTCACCAAGACGCGGCCCGGCACGAACCGGAACCTCGACCTGCGCCGTGAGTTCCACGCGCGCCTGGACGAGTCCGGGATCGTGTGGACGTCGGTGCTCAACGGCGGCTTCATGGACCTGCTGACCGGCGGCGCGCCGATCATCAACCACGGACTGAAGAGGGTGCTGTACTGGGGCAGCGACGCGCAGAAGCTGGACTTCACCACCGTGGCTGACACGGCTGCCTACACCGCCGCCGTTGCTGCTGACCCCAACCCGACGCCCCGGTTCTTGCGCATTGCCGGGGACACGTTTGACGCCAGGGGCCTCGCGGAAATTGTAAGTCGTGTCCGTGGCGCGACGTATTCGACGTTGTGGGTGGGCAGTCCCGGTTTCTTGGAGGGTGCATCGGGTTTCATGAGGCGGTTCTCTATAGGCGGAAGTGAGCAGGATATTTTCCCTGCATGGCAAGGCAGTAAGTGATTCTCGGAAACGCTTCGAATCAGCCCTTTGAACTTGCATCCATGGATGCGGCTGATCCTGGTAACGCAGTGCAATACATGGTAGACATGTATTCAGGGGAGGGGAAGCTGGATCCACTGGATAACGCAAGGTACCCTGAGTTGAAGTGGACCAACGCCGAGCAGTTCTTGAGGCAATCACAAAGCTCATAATGATGGGCATGGGAGCAAGGGGTAGTTTGACGGTGTTAACCTTGCCGGTATAGACTGCGTGTGTTTGTACTCAAATGCAAATAGCCCTCGGAACTGTACTCATAAGTAGCAACATTTACATTATAGAAGCGTAACCAGTTACATTGTGATACAGTTTTAGGTGTGTTGTCCGATAGCTAGGCCACTAAAGAAAAGGCACGCGGAAACGGTCATGTCAATGGGCCTGAGTACCTTTGCACCCGTACTTATGCTAGACAGTACAGGTAAAAAGAGGTATGACATTTTTAAATTCATATGGTAAAATCCTACATTCACATAGCTACAGCGAAATAGCTTGCCACAACGAGACGGCCTAAATGTAACCTGAACGGTTCCTCCACCCATCACATCTTAGCTAGCAACACTGCTAGCCTCTTACTGCGTGTCTCCTCTATGGCACAGACAGTGCCTATCATGTTCGTTTATTTTCCGATAATTTTCTGTTGGGCGCGCAAGGTCGTCAACGTTACTTGACCATTCTTGATATCAATGATAGCAAATACTCTGAGCTGGCCATCTGCAGGTTTCCCTGAACAGCTATGCTGGTTTTGTAATTTTTGACAAAGGAGAGACAATAATTTCTGATATTTGCATGGTTTCAGTATCAGAGACCTTCGGATTGCGAATACCTGCTTCCCCGTATAATGCTGTGCACTATGTAAGCCCGTTGACCAAGAATACAGTCCCCATTTTCGTCCATGTGATCTTTTTCATTACAAATTCAGGCTTCTGCTCAGATCGACAACTCCGATAGTCAAAAGCCCTCAAACTCCGTAAAGCCTCATCAAAGCCCTGAAATCCTCATTCTCCAGCAATTCTGAAGCTCTGATGCGTTCCTCAGGCCTCGGACGGAATACCTGGCGGATAACCGACAGCGTAAGTGCTTTTTCCCTCGCACTGATATCAGGACGATGCTGGTCCAAGAACTCGCTAAGAAGATCCTTCGATTGTGAGCCATTGCCATACCATGATGCCTCAACTTCTTCCTTATCGTAAGCTGTATAGCAACCCTTCCACTCTAGTGGTAGCATCCCCACACGACTGACGATTGAGCCAAGTTTACCCGCAAAGCCTGGCCCATAGAATACTGGATGTTGCACATAAAGATACAAGAACACAACTATATAGCTCCACATATCACTAGCAAAGCTAGGTTCGAAGTTGTGGAAGAGCTCCGGGGCACAATATCCTGGCGGCGACTGGAGCTTGTTAGGCACTGAGGTACCGGACTCGATCAGGATTCCAAAATCGCAAAGATAGATATCTGAGCCAAGGATTTTGGTTGGAAAATTGGCTGGTGCAACTAATTCCCCAACCACTTGATCGTTCCGTACCAGTGCTCGTGCTTTTTGGGGCCGGCCAAGAAGCTCATACTTGTCTGTCGTAGACATCTTTCCGAGGTCTACATTGAGACCACACACGATATTAGGAAGTACAATATCTGGAAAAGAAGCTTAATTAACAGTGTAGAGAAAGCAAAGATTGCTTGGGCGACTGACCTCTATGTACTAGACCAGCATCGTGCAGACTGAGAACAGCTTGTAGAAGTTGCTTTGCGGCTGACATGCGGTAGGTCATAGAAAGAGGTTTCTTCGTGTACTCCACAAGGGTTGACAGGTTTGGGCCCCGTAATGGGAACACTAAGACGGTATGTTTGTACGTGACATTACTGGCTGTTCTGCTGAGAATAAAATTGTCCTGGTACAAGACAATTCGAGTACGATCCCGTACTCTTTGTGCGACTCTCAGATGCGCCTCGTACTCCTCGGCAGCAAACCCAGCTGAGCTGAGAATCTTCAGAGCCATATCTTCCCCGGTCTTCCGGTCATGAGCTAGCCATACGGTCGCAAAGCCGCCTCGCCCAAGCTTATGGATGACTTCATATCGCTCACTCAAAACATCCCCGATGCATACCGGGTAGAAATAGCCGTTGAGATATTGCAGTGTGTCTTCTGACTCATCTTCAATGTCGCATTCATGATCAGAGTCCACGAAGTCCCCTCGGTCAAGCGGCATTGAGTCACAAGTTCGCAGAGGTGTCGAATCGGTTGACATGATGTTGGCCTTCTTTTCTCGTGCCTTTGGAATTGGCCTGAGTGGTGCCTTGTTGGTGGTTGCTTCTGAATGGCTTGTCCTTGTTGGCTCCTTTGTTGGGGCTTTCTGCCCTGTACAAACAGACGACTTGGATGTTTTTGAGGAATCTTGGATGGACTTCTTTTTGATCGCTAGGCTTAGCCTCGCAGGTTGCACAGTCTTGCTGTTGGGCTTAGGCATATCATCTATTGGAATGTCTGCTTCAAGCTAGAGGTTCCATGTGATGGGAAGTGCGGACGTCTGCGGACGGAGTTGCAGCTACCCCAAGCAAGGCAGGAGGAATTGATGGTGGCAATTTGCTTGTTAGAAAAAAAGCTTGAAGTAGGCAGGATCGGGTTTATGCTGAAGCACCTGGGCAGAAAGAAATTTTCATGCCAAAATGAGAGGGGCTCTGGTTGCTCCCAGTGCGGCGCAGCTGACATAGCGTACTAACAATATTCCCATAAGAGGAGCTAGCTATCTATAAGGTATATGTGAGTGTGTGTGAGTGAGTGACTGGCGGCCCTTGGGCGACCTGCTTAAAGCTTCGCCTGCGGGCACGCTTTCCATAGGTAGGTAGCCTTCCTCCCAACAATCAAGCACCATACACATTCAATGCGACTTCGTTTCCCCCAAGCTCTTCCACAGTATATCATTTATGATCAACCTATACGAGAACGAGGCACGAGTCCAACTTGAGAAGGAACGCTTCGACACGGAAGAGGCCAACAAGAAGGAGGATAGCATCAAGAAAAAGAGAGCTGAACTCTTGCAGTGAAATTTATAAGTATTTCATTAGTCAATCTTGATTGGCACAATCTCCGATGGACAACTCCTATGACATGGCAGAAAGGCCCATCGTTGATGGGTGTTTCAAAACGCATTTGTGTTTAGACCAAAACAGACAAACTGACAGGGATGGATCGAATGCTTCATTGATCTTTAAACCCCGTCATGTGTCTAACTTTGTGCATTTGATATGAAAACTAAAGCGGCACCATAGAACGGTGTCTCCGTAACAGTCCCTGATGGTACACTAGACCACCATATAAAGCAGTGTACCTGTATTCAGACAGCTTGAGCCCGAGCAGCTCCTGCGGCACGGCTGGTATTGAACATAGCTAATCACAAAATCGGCAGTGCAGACCACATCGCAGACAGGTATTACAGTGGAAATCAAATCAGCTCCGGCACGGAGATGAGTCAAGGGTCAGGAAAAATTCAAATTATAAATGAAATTGTAAATATAAAAGCCCTATCTCTGAGGCGTGTATGTACAAAATGGAATTGCCAGTCCCCTGCCACACCCGGTAACTGGCGCATGGTCTATCTCCCCCAGGCTCTCTCAACTCGGCACACCAGCAACGATGTTCAGATACTGGCTGTTCGGGTAGCTAAGCAAGTTCTGCGACGAGCTGAGCGACCCCAGCGCGTTGTAGCTAGTAGTCAGGAGACTGCCGGTGTCGTTCCTGTCGCCCGACGCCTCCCAGAACATGCTCCCGCCGAGGCCCTTGCTCATGAGGTAGGCAACCTTGGTCGAGACCATCGCGGGCGTGTCGTAGGTGATGAGCTCCTTGGACCCGGAGTCATAGCTGTACGTCGCGCCCGCCGCCTGGTCCGTGATGACGGTCGCGCCCGCCTTGGGCAGCACCTTGTAGTCCCAGACGCCATTCTCCCAAGACCCAGACCCGACGCCAGTGTAGGTCTGTCCGATGCCCCCTGTCGCCTCGAACGAGCGGCCGTAGAGGGGCATCCCGAGGACGATCTTGGACGCGGGGACGCCGGCCGCGATGTAGTCAGTCACCGCGCGCTCGGTCGAGTACTTGACCGCCTGGGCGTTGCCCGAGTCGCTGGCGGGGTAGACGTTGGCCTGGTGCCCGCTCGTGCTGTCCCAGCCGCCTGCGTAGTCGTACGCCATCAGGTTGAAGTAGTCGAGGTACTGGGCCATGGCGGACAGCTGCATTGTGTTGTAGTTCTGCGGGCCGGCGGGCGAGGCGATGGTCAGCAGGAAGTGGTAGCCAGGCGCGTACTGCGCGGCATAATCGTCCAGCGCCTTGCGGACGGTCTGGAGCAGCGCGACGAAGTTGGCGGCTTGAGTCGCGTCTGCTGGGTACTCCCAGTCGATATCGAGGCCGTCTGGAGAAATACGAATCAGTTCATTAGTCGCCTTTCAAGCAATTCCGTCTCGGCTCCCGCTGTGGAGAAGACATACCGAAGCCCCAGTCTTTCATCAGGGTCACTGCGGTCGAGGCGAAGAGCGCACGGCTATCAGCAGTGCTGGCTGCTGCGGGAAAGTTGGTTGAGTAAGTCCAGCCACCAATGCTAAGAAGCACCTTCATCTGTCGGTTGGCTTTCTTCTGGATGTATAGTTGCTTCACGCAACCATACGCGTTATTTCCGATGTCATTCCATGCTGAAATTTGACTGATCAGCACTAATTTTTACCAACTCGCCAACAGTACAGAAAGCCTTATAGACTTACAGTCGGTGGGATAGTGTTTCTGGAGGTCCGAGTAAACATCAGAAGAATACCTGGTCTAGTGTCAGAGAGTCGAGAAGGTCAGGCTTGGCAATGTTAGCTTACACTTCACCAGTACTCCTCAGATTCGCAAAAGCGTAGAGGACAATGCTGAGCTTGTTGGCTGGCAAGTCCTGAGGCTGGTAGTTCCGTCCGTATATGCCCCTGAAAAGACATGCGTCAGCCCATGCGCTGTTCAAGTTGACTCCACCAAGAAGACACTTACCAGTTCGTAAAATATACAGTGTTTTCATAGCCAGTGGCTCGCTTATCGACTTGTGCAATAGGGCTGGAAGACACGAGCCAGGGCCCCAGGGCCAGGATTGGAGCAAGAAGATTGAAACGCATATTGTACAGAGTTTGAAGCCAAAAGTGAATTCATGTACTGTGTGATGCTGCGTCTGGGCGGGAGAAAGCATTGTCGAACACTTATAGTAATGGTATTCGGGCGTCGGTGTTCTAAGTTATATATTATGTCTGACTTCTTAATCAATAATGTCGCGTGTCGATGTAGCATAGTTTTTATCAGGCACGAGACAAATGACCAACAGGATGTCTCTTGTCGACCTCACACGTGGTAACTTCCACTCCAAGCCTGGCAGTCCTCCGGACAAGAAATTGATATCTTCAACAGCAGCAACGTTGCCGATCCTGATTCGTGGGCCCGGGGAACAGAAAATGCACATACCCCTTTCTTCTCCAGGCAAGGGATCGCAGGGACGTATGATCAAGGTGCCATCACCAGGGCAAGCTCGTCGCCTCGCCTCGTCAGTATCTCATCTCACCAGGTGCCTGCTGGTGTTGGCGGCAAGTGTCCACTTGCCTCCGTCCACCGAGCGCTCGACCAGCTGACCGGCCCTCATAGCCAACAGGATAGACATGTAATCTCCCAAGCAAGGGCAAAATGGCTGAAATAGTAAAGTGCAGTCTGTAGTCTGGCACAAGGGGTTGCATCATGTCAATCGTGCGTTAGATGACTGACCCTGTCATCTGGCCTAGACGGGGGACACAGATGCAGGTACCAACAACCCGCACAGTCTTGTGAAGTCTTTGTTCTCGAATCGGATATGCTTCGATCATTAACCGAATCTCCCTTGCCGAGGCGGCCAACCAATGGAAACAGTCATATGCTGTACAAAGGACCCTGGAGGATTTCAGCCTGCCGGTTGGGTGCTTATTAGTCGTTGCTGGTGGGAGGTTGCATGTGAGCAAGGGCAGAAGGTGGACGAGCCGGGGTTCGTGTGGTCACTTGCTCCTTTTGGAAGTTGTCAAGTTGTCGCCGACACAGGAAAGGGCCGAGAACCGCTGGACGGGGCGTAACATCGTGTCCCATACTAATACAGACACGCGCCCGCACGATCCCGCGTGCTGTGTGGTCCGGCCTTGATAGCGTGGGCATACCCTCAACGAATCATGACCGAGTCGAGCCAACGTCCAAGCCAGACCTTATCAAAACAACGTGGCCCGGGGTGGCATCCGGACCTCATCATCGCCCTGATAAAGCATCTGCAATGGAACACATTACGTGGGGTCTCGGCTCAAAGTGACAAGTCAATCTTTGTTGCCGAGAGGGAGGTAAGGGAGGGCGTCAGCTGGGGCACTCCCGGGTCTCTTAAGCTGACTGGCTTGACACGCGCTCCAGATAGGCCACACCGGTCCCATGAAGCGGTAGTTGCGGCAGTTCAATCTCGGGAGCAGCCGCAGGGAAATTGTTTCCGTGTTCCTCGGTTGGAATATTGGAGAGGTGAGCAAGTGAGGTGGTGGCCGCCCGTGCCTGGCCAAGATTTAGCAGCGTGCTCCCGGATATGTTACATGGATGCCAGGAGATCTGCAACGTTACCCGTTCTCCGGCGCAGCGGTAAATGCGGATATTTTGCCCGTCACTCGTCTCCGAGCCTCCGGGATTGCGGCACCGTCCACCAGCTTCAATTGGGCAGCCGATGCGCTTGGGGAAATGATACCAAAAACTCGACTTACGTCTGTTCGCCCTGGCCCCGAAGGTTGCTTGTGAACGACCACACGACAGGGCATCTTTGGATCCGGATCACAATTATTATCATAGCCGGTTCGGCCAGCCCGCGGGCGCCTACAATGCGTAGTTTCCTCGACTGTGCTTGCTGGCTTGGAACGCATCAAGTGTTTCGCAGCAACCACTACAAACCCAGAAGCCCAGCCAAGGCATCTGCAATATCATGAGCAAACCCCTCGTCATTAATGTCCCTCTTGTCTTCCACAACCCGGATACCTGATCCCGCGAGGCCGTCCCGTACAGATGAGAACAGTGCCTTGTCCGCCTCCTCATCGGCAAAAGGTCCGTCTGGCACAGCAATCATGCTGACTCCCCCAAGGGGCATCCACACCTGAACCAGCTCCGGCCTCTTGGCATGATTCTTCAACTTCTCGACGATGAAGTCGCCAACTTGTCGAGACTCCTCAGGCGACGACCTCATCAAGGTCACCGTAGGATTGTGCTCGTAAAGGTTCCTGCCCTTGTACTTCTCGGGGACTGTACTCTTCGGGCCGAAGTTGGTCATGTCCGTGGCCCCAAGGCTTATGATATTGGGGATTCCGGCCAAGGCGGCCGCTTCGAGGCGGTCCTGGCCGGCCGACATAACCCCGCCGGTGTGCAAGTCGCATATCTCGGTCGTCGTCAAGTCAAGCACAGCGTCCAGCTGGCCCTGTCGCACCAGCCTTTCCATAGCTTTTCCGCCATGTCCCGTTGCGTGGAATACATATATCTCGACGTCGTGTTTAGACTCCAGGTGTTTGCGGACCGCATCCACACCTGGAGTCGTCACGCCAAACATTGTGATGCCGATACGCTTCTTGGATCCGCCTGTATTCTCCTGTGTGACGCGTGTCCTAGATACGTACGCTTTTGCAGCGGCTCCGATGGCAGCCCCTGCGTTGCTGAGGATGTCTTTCAGGACCTGGTTCAGTCCAGCTACGTCTACCACCGAGTACAGCATTGCGATATCAGTCTCGCCCACCAGTGGTCCCGTGTCACCGCTGGCGACGGTGGAAACAATCATCTTGGGAAAGCCTATTGGCAGGACCTCCCTCATTACCTCGGCTTACTAATTGTCAGCGAAACGTTTCCTCTCAACGACACGAATGTTGGGGTTAGACACAGGTAATGCATGTAACTCGATTTAGAAGGAGACGATAGAGACCACGTTACCTGCGAGACTGGTCCCCCCTGATCCGCCAGCGCTGATGATGCCATGGATTCTGCCCTCGTCGAAGAGGCGCCTGACAGCACGAGAGGCACAAGCCGCCATGAACTTGACGAGCTCACCCCGGGGCAGTTCGGCTGTCGTTTTGCCTCCGCCGTGCTCGCTGAGAAGAGAATGTTGGCTAAAGTTGATAGCACTGTGTTCTACGTTTTCTCGGCCAACATCGAGCAACATGACCTCCACCGATTCATGATGTCGTATCTGATCTCTGAGAAAGAGTAGTTCTTGCAACTTAGTGTCGCATGTGCCCAAGAGCAGAACCGTAGCTGGGGCTCCGGGGTTAGACATGGTGTAGGGCAGAGCACAGTAGTCGCCTAGGAGTTGATTGAATGAGCCTTTTACCAGAATCTGATAATTATCGGCAAGAATGAGACGGCCCCGGGGGAATATGTGGAGAAATCAAGAGCACCAATTTCGAGGTTTTCAATCAATAAAGTAGTTAGCCTGGCTCTTCAAACACAGAATGATGTCAAACTAAAGATGGATGATGGTATTGAAGCTGGCCAGCCAAGGTGAAAGAGGCCTTGTCAATGTGATATTTCCAATGGTCAAGTGCTGGGAGAAGCCAGGCGGATTCGTTGCAGAAATGTCAACACGCAAAGGTAGAAATGCCTCAAGCCAACATGCGAATCGGGCCATCGGCCGAAGTCAATTGTTGAATCGTGCCGAGAGCTTTGGGAAGTGGTAGAATTACACTGCCGTTGACAGGTCGGGATGAGAGGCACAATTGCGGGGGCTTCGGGCTTCATTTGAAGATGTCCTAGTGACGTCAGGATCAACGGGGTCAACAAAGATACTTGTATCACGAGAGACAAGCCTCTTGTGATTTCTGATACTCAGTACAAATTGCTACAAACCGAAAGTCGCTCCCCATACGTGTGGTAGACAAGACAACCAAACATGGCTCCGCCGACAAACCGCCAGGAGATATTGGCCCAGCTGCGAAGCCAGGTGGCCAAGGGCCATGCCATTGTCGGAGCCGGGGCGGGGATTGGGCTTTCTGCCAAGTTCGTGGAAGAAGGGGGAGGGGACTTGATCATCATATACAACAGCGGGCGATATCGAATGGCGGGCCGTGGTTCGCTGGCTGGCCTGATGCCTTATGGCAATGCAAACGATGTGGTCCTGGACATGGCAAGCACAGAGGACCCCAACCCCAACACGCGCTGACGGCTTTCCAGGGCTGACCAGGTGTCTACATGCCAGGCCAACGAGGTTCTCCCCATCGTGAAGCAAACGCCGGTGATAGCTGGGGTCTGCGGCACGGATCCCTTCCGAAGCATGCCTGGGTTCCTCAAGCAGCTCAAGGACCTGGGGTTTGCCGGGGTGCAGAACTTCCCGACGGTGGGACTGATAGACGGCAAGTTCAGGGCCAACCTCGAGGAGACCGGCATGTCATATGACCAGGAGGTCGACATGATCCGCCAGGCTCGAGAGATGGACATGTTGACCACGCCCTACGTTTTCAACGTCGAGGAGAGCAAGAAGATGGCAGAGGCGGGAGCGGACATTCTGGTGGCACACATGGGCCTCACCTCGTCCGGCAGCATAGGGGCGACCAGCGGGAAGACGCTTGACGAGAGCGTCAAGCTGATCCAGGAGATCCAAGAAGCTGCTGTGAAGATCAAGCCGGACGTGATGGTGCTGTGCCACGGTGGGCCCATCGCAACCCCGGACGATGCAAAATACGTGCTGGAGAGGGTCAAGGGAGTCCATGGGTTCTACGGGGCATCATCCATGGAGAGGCTTCCGGTCGAGGAGGCGATCACCAACATAACCAAGACATTCAAGGCTCTAAAGCCTAGTTCATAGCCTGCGGTGGGATGGGAGAATGAGAGAATGGGAAATCATCCTGTCGATGCTGAAGTGATGTAGACAGGCCGTGGGGAAGCCGAGCCGCGTTCACCCGAAGAGGCGACTCCACTAAAATTTCCAGAAGCCGCACCCTTGCAATGACGATTTCCATCTTTCCATCATCCTCCAGTCTGGGTCAATCTTTTACCAATCCCGACCAGGTTTACCAACTATTGCACTGCAAACAAAAACCGTCTTCTCTCGACTTGATTGCTCTTGTCAGCCGTACCAACAGAATCGCACAACAATCAAGCACCATGGGTTGGTTCTGGGCTGATGATGCTGCCGCGGTTCATGCCCCGTCCGCCGCTCCTCCGGCGCCAAAGCCCTCGTCCTGCCCAGTGCCACATCAACAGCGCGGGGATGCAGCACCACCTGTAAGCCTCTTCCACCGGCATGCGTTCCTTACTCTGTAGACCCCAGAGACTGACAAGAACCCAGCCAAGCTGCCCCATGCACAACAAGACCGTCGACGTCCTGGGCTCCGCAGCCCCGTCTCGCCCATCCCCTCCGCCGTCGTCATGTCCCGTCCCACACGACCAAGCCGGCAAGGCCGATGACGCCTCGTTCCTGTCCAAGATAAACCCCCTGAACTACATGTTCCGCGAGATATCCCAGGCGCCCGCCCCCAACCAGACACACGCGCTCCCGGTCGAGCGGGACCCGAGCTCCATCCCCAAGGGCACCGGCGACGGCAACTGGGAATACCCGTCCCCCCAGCAGATGTACAACGCCCTGCTGCGCAAGGGCTACACAGACACCGACGTCACGGCCGTCGAGAGCATGGTGGCCGTGCACAACTTCCTGAACGAGGGCGCCTGGGCCGAGGTCGTCGAGTGGGAGAGGCGCTTCGGCGGCGGCCTGTCCCGCGCCTGGGAGATCTGCCGCCGCGGCGAGGAGAACGCCGACGAGACCCGCCGCGTCCTGGACTGGAAGGCCAACGCCGAGCCCATAAACCCCACCCTCATCCGCTTCCAGGGCCGGCCCAAGGAGATGACCCCCAAGGCCGCCATGTTCCAGGTCATGGGCTGGCTGTACCCAGCCAAGTTCGCGTGAGTTGAGATCCAGCCCCTGTCCTGTCTCGCTTTTGCGCGGCAAGAAAAGGAATCGCAGGTGCTAACAGGACGGCAGTACCGAGCCCCCCTTTGACCGCCACGACTGGTACGTCGCTCGGAACGTAAACGGCGAGGAGAAGCAGGTGCGCTACGTGATCGACTACTACAGCGGCCCTCCCGAGCCCACCGGCGAGCCCGTCTTCTACCTCGACGTCCGGCCCGCCCTCACCCCGACCGGCGCTGTTGAGCGGATGATGAGATGGGGCGGCGACGTCTGGTGGAGGGCCTCGGGAGGAGTAGTACGCGAGGCCAACCAGAAGTCTCAACAGTGATGTCTTGGCTCAGCCGGGCATTCGGGCAGACGGGCGGGCAGAAGCGGCGGAGCACGTGGTTCTGATCGGTGGATTGCTGCATGGTGTGGACTAACTAGACTCTGACTTGAAAGCTGGCGTTTGGGATTGGGTATACCGGGATGGTGCGTGTCTTCCTGAGGGCCATTATTGCCTGGCCCTGTCGCAAATTACAACCAACTCTCCTCTCTTCTTGTACAGGATTACGATCGGAATGACAGCAACACGCAATGTACAACAAAAAAACAGGCCATTATTATTCGAAGAGGTTTAATACTGAGGCTTTCCAATTCATCGTCCCTGACCACCCCCGATTACTCTCGCCTCGCTCAACCTAGGTTGTAGCCGCCAGCTGGGTGACCTGGTCCAGCAGCGCCTTGTCCTCCCCGGCCGCGTTCTTGGTGACCTTGTCCCGGAGGTGATCAACCTGCTGGCCTGCAGCAGCAGGTGGGTTGCCCTGTTCGAATTACCCCAGTCAGCGACAACTTTCACGCACACATGGAAAGAGGGGCCGGGCGGCGGGAGGGCAAGACAAGAGAAGGAACGAGCGTACCTGAGCCGTCTGGACCCTGCTGACCTGCATAGCCAGGAAGAACTTGGGCACCTTGATAGCAAGGCTGCCGCCGACGCTGCGCAGGCCGGCCTCGGTGGCCAGGTACACGTTGAGCTGGTCCTGCAGGGTGGCCAGGTCGGCGTCGGCGGGGTTCGCGGGCGTGGCGAAGGTGTCGAGGGCGAACTGGAGGGGGCTCGAGGAGGACTTGGAGAAGTCGATGTCGCTGAAGGTCGCCGACCCGGACGTCACGTCGGGCACCTTGTCGATGGTCGTCCCGGAGCCGCAGGTCACGGCGGACTGGATGGACGTGACCGAGTCCTGGACTTCCTGCGGGAGCGCTTCGTTGCCGACCACGAAGCAGGCGTTCTGGCGGGGCTCCAAGGTGGGCACTTGCGGGGTGGAAATGGAAATGTCAGCCCTTTCGGTCCACAGCGGATATCGAGGTATCATTGGGCGGCGAGGGGGTTACTGACCTGCACCGGTGAGGGAAAGGCTGGCCAGAGCCAGGGCGAAGGAGGCGGTATAACGCATGGCGGAGAATAGGATATCGGAGTGTGGGTATCAAATGGGCGGGGGCCAAATCGCGGCACGTCAATCGTACAGAAGCGACAGATGAGCCGGGCAAGACACAGTCTAGGCGTTGGCGATAGAGGGCAGGGCCAGCTGGGAAGAATTGAAGATTACAATCGAGACTGGCTGGTTGCTGAAGGAATGACAGGCCGGGGGAGATCAGTGGATCGGATGAAGGCGATCGACAAACTCATGCGGGATCAACAAGAAGGGATGGCACTTATAACACATCGTAGACACCTTCGCTTTCGTGATGTGCGGCTCTAAACCCCGGTGCAAATCATCGTGGTGGATGGCGCCGACGCTCATCGTTGACACACATTGCGTTTCACAGGACTCGAGTGGGTCACTTGAGCAGTTAATCCCACGATCAACACAGCGCAGCAACGGCACAGGTGCAGCAATTGAGCATGTTGAGCCCCTCGAGGGGTGCTGTATTCGAACGAATAAGGCCATCTGATACAACTCAAGACCCCAGCCCGTCAGAAACTTTAATTCCCTGGAGTAGCGGTTCATGCTCAATGGGGGTTGACCTGCGCGCGGCCCCCTGGGCCGCAGGGTTTCAGGACGCCGCATCAAGCCAGGCGTCTTGTACATAGACAAGGGGGCGGAGCGAGCCGCCGTGTGGGAAAGCTTGGGCAGGAGCCGCATTGTGGATATAAGGTCGAATAATCCTGGGCACTTTGAGACTTCAGCCCTCTCCCGACTGTCACCAGCTGCCCGCGTTGGTGATTCAACCAGGAGCGCCAAACCCCCTCCCACCCAAGGTTTTTCCTGAATCGTGTTATGGCCTGTTTCGCCGGCCGCTCCGTGCTTGACTGACATGCCGAGCTCTGTTCCCAGTGTATTCTTACCGAGTCCTGTCTTCCTCGGGTGTATCGCAAAAGTTGAATATGTCCAGTGGCACCCTCTGGTGTGGAGGCGGTCTTTTCTTATATAAGACACACCTGGGCAGCTGCCCCCCCCGGATACTCCACGGTTTGTAGAATATTTAGATATCGACTGAACCCGCATGCTCAGAACAGGTCCACATCTGAAATCAAGTACGCGATCTCGCTCTCTGGCCGCCGTGCTTGGCACCGCCCAGGAACGGTCGCCTTTGCGCGCAGACCGCCATGTGTCGAGCTTTCCGACACTTTGCCAGCCTTCATTTGCTGTGTGTTGTGAGGATGGTTAGCCGGTTTCTGCAACAGCACCAAAATCTCCTCTCAACGCCAGGCTTGTGCGGGTGATGAGTTGTGGCTCGTGAACGTACCTCGCACACAACGGCCGCGTGTTTGACTCCCATATTCTGGCCGATCCACCCAAGCCTGCCCTGCACGTATTCCTTCTGCTCCGGGGTGACAAACTGGCTCTCCGCCGCCAGGACCAGGGGCCAGATTACCATCAGGTTGGTGATCCCTTCGACCGAGGCGGCATCGTCACTTCCACACGGTGACTTGGCCCCCTTCGGAGGATCCTCTCCTATTCCTTTCCAGGAGCACAAGTACGGTATGCTAGCGATGATATTGTGGATGTCCTCCTTCGCGGTGTGAGACGCTGTTGTCCCCAATGTTTGAGGCCACGGATCCGCAGATTCGGCCAGCCAGTTTGAAACATCTGCAATGATGTGGCAGATGAGCAGACGGAATGCGTACTTGTTCAGCCAACGGGTCGCTGTCCACCAGTCTGGATACACAATGTGTGCCGACTCGCTTTTGGTATGCCACAGGTTCTTCTTGGCCATCAGGTCTTCCGACTCGTAGTATTGGGTTACACGCCTCTCGAACTCTTGCGCCGTCATGAGTATCTTGACGGCTTTGCGGGTGGCCTCGGAATCTCTCCTTGGCGACGCAAGCAGGCTAGCCAGTTTGGACCGCAGGTCCAACATCCTCATCGACGTCAGGTGTGGTCGATTGGCGCGGGGAATACTAGAGGCTTGTGTGGACCAACGAATGATGTCGTCGTCTCCTATGACGGTAGACAAGTCATACTGGCGCATCTGGGGGCGTGAATATGACTATTAGTGTATGTGCGCAGAGTGAGGAAGGGGTCCCCCGGGGTCGCGTTGGAAGAGGTGTAATCATGGTACAAACTCACCCGCTCTTTCCAAGGGAGTTCGAGATTGTATATACGTACCAGACTCTCCATCACCAGGTCAAACATCTCGGTGCCATGTTTGGAAGAGAACTGCTCAGGGCCCCTCAGGCGCAGGAGTTCGAGCGCAGCCCTGAAGTGTTGTGTGTATGCGATCTTGTCGGCGTCGCCAGATGCGAGGCCCTGTGGTTCGCTGCGCATCAGCATCCCGGCATGCAAAGCACTCTGTTGATCCCTTGACACCGTTGCACACATACCTCATATACCCCCAGCAGGATTGTTGTAGCCAAGACGGTGTCAGACTTGGCTGACTCCTTGCCCTGGAGCGCCTCCCTCAGCCCGCGGACGCCTGTGCCGTAGTACAGATGCGTCGAAGCTGCGGCCTCCCTACAGTTGGGGCGCATGGAAAACGCAGCGATGGAGACGGCGCTGAACATGTCCTGGAAATATCGGCTCGACCCTTCTTCTGATGCGAGCAGTGACGGGATGAACGTCAGCATGCCCGTGTCCGACTTGCCGGGAGAGTACACGACATAGCTGGAGAGGAAGTAACAGCGCGCGCGGTCGACCAGCGGCGTGTGTATCGATTGCAAGCCGAGACCCATTACCCCGGATGTATTTCCATCAATGTCGGCCGCCGAGATGGGCCAAGTCGACCCGCGCCTCGGCTTGGTGATAGGGTCCGACAGGTTCCTCCTGTGACCGCCAGGTGCCCTTTGGCCGCTTGTCACCTCGTCCTGGACGGGCACCGAGGACCTTCGTTGGTGTGTATCCTGCGCGCTCGACGCGCAGGAGTCTTCGGGTGAAAGGGTTGAGTTTGGGCTCTTGCTGGTCGCCGCATTTTCCTTGAGTGCAGCCAGCCGCTTGCCTTTGCTTCCCTTGCCAAACTTGGCCTTGATAATCGTCTTTTGCGTCTGGTCGCGCAATTTGAAGCCTTGTGAGTATCCCGCGCACGTTCTCCCCGACTTGAGGCACTTGACGCAGCCCGGCTTTGCCTCGTCGCATTTTATCCTCCTCTCCCGACAGTTGATACAGGCACCGGACGGCTTCCCTGTGTTGACCATAACGACCACAGCATATCCTGCGGGAGACTTGCGAGAGCGAGAAATGTGGGAAAAGCGCCGGGGCCGATCTGGTACATGCGACCAGTGAAGCCTCTCGATAATATGCCCCCTGAATTTGTCATGGGAGAGTGACGTGGACGCGACGCCTTGCACAGACACATGTGATGGTCCATTCAGTCCATGGGAGGGAGCATTCTTAAAGCAGGACGACACACTGCATTGCCACAGATTTTAGTCTGAAATTGTGACGCTGTCAGGCTGAGCCTATCACACCCGGGACGGTCGGGTTAGCTGAAACAAACCAGTGCACAGCATCGACATCTAGACAACGTCAGCCACTTTGGCCTCATGTTCATCGGCGTCAATGATGCATACCACCGAACTGCTGTCGAAGCTGCCTTGCTTGCAACGCTGACAAGTTATCCTAGGATGCCTTGACACAGCACACTGGTGTTTCAACCCGAGTGTGGACGGAGGCGGCATCTTGTGGACTGTCACCATGAACCAAACAGGCTGAGCGCACTTGGCATCCAGGTTTCACATGCCCTTCCGTACCCTTCTTGCGAGTCTCCCCGCCCACTACCACAGTTTAAACTCGGCCCTTGTGGGGAGCCTGGGCAGCGACAGCGCAAGGCAATCTCGAAAAACGCCTTGCGCTCCCCATCGGATGCTGCATGAGGTATGGTGGCTCAGACGTCGCCTTTCCAGACTGCCAGATCCCCCCGCTGTCAGAGAGCCGGAAGCTTGGACGGGAAGCCGACGTTTGATGATATATGTGGCCGGGCCTCCCCTGCTCTCGGGGAACTTCCACGCGCCGATCGCGCCGTGCACAAACTACACTGCACCTCCCGAACTGGCTTCTTGCACCTCTCTCCGCTACTGCTACCACCCGCCAAAGCTTATCCGGCCAGTGTTGGCTTTTCCCGACCAAGCCGACCCTTCGCCTTGAAGACGTCCTCGGACGTGACGGACCGAGCACCTGTCATGGCCGAGAACACATCTGCATTGTCCTCTGCCGACGGCTACGGTGGCGAGAGCCGGTCGAGGATGGCTCGCATCCTCAAGGCGCTTGACTCGCGGCGCGGCTTATAGTCTGAGTTCCTGTACGCGCCGTTCATGAAGCCACCAACCGTCTGACCAAGTTCGACGCTCTTTCTGCGCATCTTGCCGAGAATCGTCTTGGGCGGCTCGGGCTCGTCCTGTGCCTGCAACTGCGATGCCTCGCCCTCCTCGTCTACAGCCGCCAGGACCTGCCTCGAGTTTTGTGGTCTTCTCGTCATGCCTTCGGCGGTTGCTGTTCCTTGCCTGTTGCCAGCTGAGGTGCCGGTTCCCTCTTCCGAGGGTCTTGTAACAACTATGGCCGGAATTTCTCGTGCCTCGGGAGAGGGCAGTGGAATCTCTTCAGCTTCCACCTCATCAGGGCTTGGGTACCCTGATATGGGCCCAAACCAGGTGATCTCGGTCACGTTTTCCGCCGAGACAAAGGTAGCCATGCTTGGTCCTGGCAGTCTCTGCAGCCTGTGTGGAAAGCCTGGGAATCTGATGGGTCCATCGGCTGGACTAGTGTTTAGGGACGTTATGGGATCAGCAGTTGTGGAGCCTGTTGGTTGCATGGCTACTGGAGGGTTGAATACGACAGGTGTAGGTCTGCGGTGTTTCATGTGCATTGTCCTGTACTCCTTGGGTTTGAAGAGCTCATCAGTCAGGTCACGGACATAGTATGATAGTCCTCTCATGTCACCGAGCGTGAGTCGACACTCCCCCTTAGCAATGACCATGTCGCCCGTTTCTGGACAGTTCTTCCTGGTTGCTGAGACAACAAACTCTGCAATCTCGTCAAAGACATATTCCACCTCACCTCGAGGGATGAAAGCCGGATTGTGCTGGGATTCACGGGGGTACTTTTTGTCCAGCGCCGAAAGCGCCATGTGAGCTGTTTATGAAGTATGCTTTAGGAAGAATGATGATTGTGTCTTAGGTGATTATTTGCCAGAATCAGGGATTAGTCTGAGAGAGCTTGAGATGATGGTTGAGAAGAGGTTGATGGGTCGGGTAGAGAAGAGCAGGTAAGAGAAGGAGGAAAATGCCAGATGAGAGCAGAGAATGGTTGACAGAGACATTTTTGTCCCAGGACCCAACATGATAACAGAAGAGGAAGGCACGAGATGACATGCATGATGTATCTTGCCTTCACTTTGTAATGGAGGCAGGACAAGTGAGGAGGACGTGGGGGAAGGAAAAGGCCAGTAAGTAACAAGCACAAAGGGGGCACTTTTTCTTCCGTCTCACAACAGCAGAGAGGATGGAAGCAGGTTCTGAAAAGTGAAATGAATGTATTAGACGGTGAACTTTTGGAGCAGAGAACCGGAACATAAAGGAAGAAGCCATTTGAACATGAGGGGAGAAATATCAAACCAGACCGGACATCCTGAAAGGATGGTTTGAAAGTGATGAAGGAGCAAGAAGAAGAGAGGGTGCATGTTCACCGCAAAAATGACGAAACGGTCCAGTAATAAGGGCGGGCTACCAGGGTGGTGGGCAATTTCCTTCCAAGTCACATCACATCAGCTCAGTGCTGTGCCTAGTCTCAAGGAGCTTTCTCAAGGAGCTTGTTGCCCAAGCTGCTGGCCCTTCTCTACAAAAACGAGAGCACAGCTGAAGTGGGCCTCTAAGCACTCAATGAACCTGTGCGTCAAGCCAATAAGATGGGATTCTCAAAGCGCAGGAGCAAAGCTGTCCAATTTATTTAAGTATTCAAGCCTCTTTACAGGGGATACTGGACACGGGGCAGTCAGCCTCACTGTTGAAGAGTGTTTTTCATAGCTGGATGAAGTCCTGAGGGGAGTTATTGCAGGATAAAATGTATGAGATGGTTGGAAATAGATTCTGCCATAGCCAAGAATTCATCTCTTCGGAAAAACACAGCAACTTAATTGTTTGGTAGTTTGAGTGGGAGAGAGGATGGTTGGTGATGGTTCTCGCTGAGCAGTGGGAAGACCTTGGAATACTGGATGGCTTTGCTACTTGCAAGTTGGTGACTTCAAACTGCCATTGCAAACTGTAGGCTAATAATAGCGGACTAACAAGGTGACCCAGGTACCTAGGTACCACAGTAGCTACGAAATTGGTATGGCCCGCTCCCGCCCACCTAAGATACGTACCTCAGGTAGGTAGCATGTAATACCCAGGTATGAAGAAGGTGTCCCCGGTTAACTTTCAAGTCTGCAGCTCCGTTGATAGCAGCTCATCCCCCTGTCTATCTTATCGTTATCGGCTCAGGGTCCTCCAAGTTATTTTTCTGGCGCTAGTTTCTGCAGCCAAGGTCAGCTGTGAAGATCAAAAATAGAGCTGGCTTCGTTTGTCATCCAGCCTTAGGCGCCACCCAGTATCTTTGTCCGAGTCTTGATGGCAGTACAAAATCGCAGAGACCACAGGAAGTCATGACCGATGCACCCATGACAAAGACCGATCCAGAGGCAGAGGAACACTACACCCGTCTCCACATTGCGCCTCTGAATCCCGAGCTCCTCAAGGTCATTGTACCACAAGCTGTCCTCCCAAAAGCTCGCGAAATCTCCTACCACACACTCCAGGCCTTCCCCGAGCGGCCATACGGTTTCATCGAAATCCCCTCTGCCGCCGCTCAGAAGATCAAGAGCAAGCTCAACGGGGCAGTTCTGAAAGGCGTCAAGATTCGGGTTGAACCTGCCCGACCGGACAACATGCCGAAGCCCGATCCCGATGCGATCATCAGCACTGCTGCCGGCGGTGACCTGGAGCGCAAATCGAAGAAGTCCAAAACTGAGAAGCGAGAGAAGAAGAGGAAGCGTGACCCCCAGGAGATTGCCGGCATTGAGTTAGAAGAGGGCCGCAAGATTAAGCGCGGCTGGACGGTCACGCCAGACGAGGCAAAGGCCAAGAAGAAGAAAGAGAAGGAGAGAGAAAAGGCAAAGTCCAAGTCAGGGAAGGACAAAAAGGAGAAGGAGGGGAAGGACAAGAAGGATAAGAAGAAGAGACGGAGAGATGCCGAGTCCGAATACACCGATGGGCCTGAATGCTTGGTGAAGACACAACTTCCACCCAACAAGCGTGATACTGTGGCTGGTGACTCTCAAGGCGAGGCAAAAAAGTCAAAGAAACACAAGACGCACGAAGTTGTTGTCCATGAGTTCAAGAACACAACAAAGTTCCCTACATACTTCAAGGCTTCTAAGGGCGCCACTACATCTGGAACCGGATATGAATTTGTGGAGGGCAAGGGCTGGGTGGACAGCGATGGAAATGTGGTTGAGAACATCAAAAGCACGAGACCCAAGGGCTTGCCAACGACCCTAGTCGAGAGGAAGACTTCCAAGGATGATGAGGACGAGGATGACACTACTAGTAGCAGTGGAAGCTCTTCAGAAGAGGAGGGGGAGGATTCTGAGGCTGAGGATGACAACATTGCTGCGAAGAAGGAGCGCAAAGCTGCACACCCAGCCCTCAAGTCTTTGGCTATAGATGTTGCGACCAGCACGGGCTCGGAGAGCCCCCAAGATTCTGCTCGACCAAAGTCCTCGAGCTCGGCCAGGAGCCTCACAATCAAGATACCCCCGGCAACCCCTTCCTCCAACAAAATCCATCCTCTCGAAGCTTTGTACAAGCGGCAACAGCAAGACAAAGCAGAGGATAAGGCAGACACCACAGCTGATCAGCCTTTTTCATTCTTCAGCGGGCAGGATCTTGAGGAAGAAGACGACAACGACCTTGGCCAAGGAGAAGGGGTGGGTGGCTCCGGGATCGATAATGACGAAAACAGCAGTCAGGCAGGTCCCTCCCAGGGCAGCCAGCTGCCCATGACTCCTTTCTCTAAGCAGGACTTTGAGTGGCGAGGTATGCGGAGTGCAGCTCCCACCCCCGATACTGCCCATCCCAGCCGGTATTCAAGGATTTGGCCACTCAGAGATGACAGGGAGGAGAGCCCAGGCATCCCAGAGGGTGAGGAATATCATGATCAATCGAACAGCCCTATGGGTGCCAGCCAGGCAAATGATGAGGAGGGAGAACAGACCAACCCCAGCACTGACTTCCAGAAGTGGTTTTATGAGAACAGAGGCGACCTCAATCGGTCTTGGGCGAAGAGGAGAAAGACAGCAGCCAAGCAGAAGAGGTATAGGGAGAACAAGGCCCGGGCCGCTTGATCAACAGATGGCAGCTATCGGTTACTTAATTAGACAGTTGCACAACTGAACAGCCTTTTTTTGGCTCAACACCTGCCACCATTGTAGTTTAATCCTTGTCAATTTCGTCTATGAAGCCTGGTTATGCTACTGCCATGTTCAGTCGAAGCAGCCTCAAGTGCTGTTGACGATTTGTGCTTGATCATTCATCTGTTGTGGTGTATTCCACATCTCCTAAAAATAATTGTGATCTCGTCCACACCTCCTCCATAAATATGCTTCCTTTTGATACAAATTCCTTTTATCTTACAACAAATTGATCTTAGAAGAAGGCAGGCCAATGGTGGCCAACCACAGATGAGCCCTCAAGCAGGCACAGGCGTCAAAACCAGATGCAGTCGTCAGAACCAGGAGGACTCCAGATGATAGACTCGTGGTAGGCTCCATGGGAGCAAACGGCCAGGAGGCGTTGGGATCCAGCAATGCAACAGGGGGGGAATCGAAGGCCATGTAGCTGATGCATGCAGAAGCTCGCAGAAGCTTGTTCTCAAATTGAGACAGCATGAAGATGAGTTTGGCGGAAGAAAGGAAGTAAAAGACAAGGGAAGGCATGAAAATCCAAACGTGATGAACCCTAACACTGCAGCAACAGGTGCTGCAAGTCTGTCCCAAACCATGATGACGGGAGAGTCTAGTCATCATTCTCTCTGCCTTGAGATCGCAGGGGAGATGCCAGCTGGGCCAGCTGGATAGGGTGGGCTGGTCTTGGTGATTGAACCGGACAATTGCTGCTAACGATGCCAAGCTGGTAGTGCTGGGCAGTAGTACCCGGCTGGTTCTCCTGATTGGAGCTTTGTTCGGCTTCACAAAGCTCAGTCAAGATTGAGGTTCTCGTATCAGACTGTGCCATGGTCTCACGAGAGACCGTAGTTGCGAGCAGGTGTTCTCGAGACTGGTACCTAGACACAGTCTGCTGCTTTGGAGGCGGAGTGGGAGGTACATCCGATAAGGGGCTGACCGAACGTGGAGCTGGCTGGAATGATATTTTGCTGGTGTGACCCGTTCTGCTTGTTGTGCGGTTGACTCCACCAGAGGGAGGCGCAGGGAAGCCAAGGGGCAATGTCAGGTAGCGGTTGTCTTGATGGGAGTTGCGCGGCGGGACTGCAGGAACCGGTCTGATCAGTCCAGGATAAGGGGTTGGCGGTCGGTGTCGCTGGATTCCCAAGTTATCTAGCTCGAACTCGTTGGGGTGAGGTAGTCTACCAAGAGCTTGTTGGGAAGACTGATTTTTCAGAGACGGCCACTTGAATTTTGGAAGGCTGAGTTTCCACGTGAATGGTAGACAGCGACTCATCCAGCGACGTAGTCGAGATTGTTGAATTCGTGAGGGGGCTGTAGTTGGGCCACACAAGACGTGACCAAGACCGGCAGCACTGAGAACCAGAATGGTGATGCTGACAACCATACAGACAGTGTAACCGACAGGCATGGGTCTTCCAACCTGGTTCAAGACAGTCATGACTGCACCGGTGGCAGTTATAGACAAGAGACTGAAGAAAAGGAAGGAGACAGACACCACAAACTGGATAAAGCTCTTTGCTTTCTCCTGCCTGCTGCCCTCAGACTCTGTAGTCTGCGCCTCCATAGGCAAAGGAGAGTTGGAAAGCACAATGTTTTGCACATCAGGCATACTTGATGGTCGACTGAGCCTGGCTGCTGCACTTCCACCGAAGGTGACACGAGTAGGCGGTGCACGGCACCCCATGATTTCCAACGACGAACGGATCTCGGGGGCCTCTTCAGAATTGCCAGAAGGTGAAGCCATGGTTGAATCCTTTCTGAGGAAATAGTTAGTGATAGTCTGTCCGATGCGGCACTCACAAGTAAAACTAAATAGGGTTTATGACTTCATGGTCACTCACGTACTTTGTTCCAGGAGATGTGATGGTTCAGGGAAGGACGTGTTGTTTGACGCGTGTTGCCACAAACTGTCCAACTATGTCAATACATTTCAACAAAATCAGGGAAAAGTAATAACACTGAAGGAGAGGGTAGGTGATATACTCACAAATTCACCAGGTTAAAGCACTCAGAGACTGACTTGTTTGTTGTGTTGTAGAGGTTGTTGCGTGAAGGATGAGGCGATGCGCGATGCACAGATTGGTAATGGTAGAGTAGGAAGCCCGATGCAATATCTCAAAAAGTGTACAGGAGTTGGTGTTAACTTGCTCCCTGGTGAGAAATTGAGCTGGCCGGAGTTGCAACTTGTTGCACGAGAGGAACACTGAAGGATGGTATCGGAATTTGTGAAGCTGAGAGAGAGAGTGTGTGTGCCCACTGGTGACTTTGGTGGCAGACGCGATTGATTGAAAGATTTGGGCCGGTGTTAAAAACAATAGCAGAAAAGCTGCCCCCCTCCATCAGCCAGGCTCGACACCAAGTGTGTGCCTGTGAAGGAGGAGGCAGAGCAGGATAGGAATTATCCATCTCGTTTGTATAGCTAACAAACCCTTTAGCAAACTCAACTATATTTTGCCTGTAAATTTACTCAGCATTCATATATACTATAAAATTTTACAGCATCTACCATAGTCCAAAGGAGTATAAGTGTGATCTTTTGGGAGGATGAGACTCACCATGATGTTCTCAGGGTACTTATCCCCAGTCAGCCGAAGTTTAGCCAGCTTCCAGCGCTCGGACCACCCGGCCGGCCACTACGTCATTGGTTGTTGACCGTAGAGCTTTAGTTCGACATGTGCTGATTGACTTCGTTCCGCCAGCCTCAGTGGTCTTTTCCCAATCATCACGACACCAAGTTGGGTTCATTACTATGTCGCAACATAGAGCAACCAGTTCTTCGAGATGAGGCCTTCCTGTCTGGCCCAAGGCCGGCTCTCGCTTCTCCGGATTCGAGGATCGATCCTCCAGTTGCCAACAACGCCATGGGCAGCAACGAGCACTGCAGCGAGCAGGTCGAGCACAAGTCCAAAGCCCATTCTCCCCTGCTTTCGGACCGGTCGGAAAGGCCAAATAAGAAGCCATACAAGCACCCAGTGGCAAAACGAACGGCAGAAGAAGTGGCCAAAGCGGTGGGAAGAGAAAGAGCAGAAGTCGGGAGAGCCCTCGGGAGAAAAGCCGGGGCAGACGTCCGGTCAGAGGCGGCATGGTTCCCAAAGGCAGGAGCAGGGTTGGCAGTGGAACACGCCGCCTCACCAAGGACGAGTGCCCCTACTGGCAGCAGCGCATGCCACGGGCGCCCTAGGGACGGCAGCCTTCGTCAAGCTCTCCGAGAACGAGGAGGCTTCAGGGGACACCGGCGAGCAGCGGATGCTGCAGGCATCCCGAAAGGAGATCGCCAAGAAGGTTGATGACGACGACCGAGGCGTGTCACGGCTCCGCCACAAGGTTGTCTTGTTCCTTGATCTCTATGTCTGGGAGCCGCTTTGCACTGGGTTCCGGTTCCTCCACCTTGCCCTCATCTTTGTGCCAGTCATCCTTGCTGTTCCGGCAATATGGATCGGCGGAAGGCAGAAAGACCGTAATGGCGAACGGTCCGGTACACTTTGGTGGTATGGTTTCCTGGTGACGGGCATGGAATGGGCTGGTCCAGCTTTCATCAAGGTACGTTCAAAGTTGATGTTAGATTTGAGAACCAAGCCCCAGATCGGAAGCATCGTGTCCTTGTTTGGCAACTCGTGGCCCCATTATGAGGAAGTGCCCTGAGAAATGAGGCCCCTCGTGGGCCTGCCATGGTGTGACGAGGGTGGACCCTGAGGTGGTGAGGTGGTGAAATCTCTGTGTGGGATAAAATGGTGCCCATCATTTGTCCACGGTAACAGCAGGAGATGTGTCTTTGTTGCCAAGATCGGCCTTGCAGGTGGCTGCAGGGAGGGTTGGTAGGAAGAGCCAAGTGGTTTGGAAGACAGGTCGAGATGGGTGGGTAGGAAGGAGGAAGTGTGGTCAGACAGAGCAGAGTGGGTCCAAGGACTGGCCACTGAAGTGAAGGAGACCCAAGTGGGCGGTGAGAAAGCTTGGATTGGGGGAGTTGGTGGTTGGGGAAGAAAGCCAAGTGGCTAAGAGAGAGGTCAAGAGTCTTGAAAGGAAGCCAAGTGGATGCCAACAATGAGGTGGAAAGGAGAAGAAATGGAAGTGAAAAGACCCGGACGGGGGACAAGAGGGGGAGCCAGTTGACCCGGCAATGAATTTGGCATGAACTTGACACCATATGGGCAGCCAAGTGGCATCTCCACCTGATCACCTTGGTAACAAACATGGAAAGTGACGGTACACTCATTCGCCTTGGTGGCCATGTCCATGTTGTTCCTACGAGTGAAGGGGCAGAAGGGCTTGAGTGGCCAGACCTGTGGAAGCACATCAGGAAGCTAGCCTGAAACTCACTTCCGGGAGACGCATAGTCAGAGACTGACAATTATTTCAACAGCTGGGTCAATGGGCCGCCTCTCGATCTGATATCTTCCCGACTGAGCTGTGTGAGATCATGTCAAAACTACACTCAGATGCCCCAGCTCACTCCATGCATGCAACAAAGCGCATAGTGCGGGCTGCTTTTGGAGACCGAACGTTCGAGGAGATCTTTGACGAATTCGATGAGAGGCCGCTCGGCGTCGGGGCCATTGCTCAAGTGTACAAGGCTAAGCTCAAGCCTGACTTGGCAGGCCCCGGAGACCCTGATCTAATCGATGACCAACCTGGTGGAACAATCCGGAAGAACGTTACGAAGAACGTTGGCACCGTCCTCAAGAGTACGCCGAAAAGAGTCCCTTCCTCATATGTTGCTGTCAAAGTCCTGCATCCTGGGGTCGAGCGCACTGTACGCCGTGACTTGCGCATTATGAAAGCTATTGCGTCGGTTCTCAATC
The DNA here is from genome assembly GCF_019321695.1 of Diaporthe batatas. Lineage (NCBI taxonomy): Eukaryota > Fungi > Ascomycota > Sordariomycetes > Diaporthales > Diaporthaceae > Diaporthe > Diaporthe batatas. The sequence goes on along the minus strand of NW_025408552.1, from coordinate 2,903,755 downwards.
TCATCCCCACGATAGAATGGCTCTCTCTGCCTGACGAGGTTGAGCAATTTGGTGAGATGATGAAGCTGCAGCTCGATATGCGCATTGAAGCTGCGAACCTCACTATCTTCCGCAAGAACTTCAGGAATCGCACTACAGCTTGGTTCCCCTTCCCGTACACCGAGTTCACGACAAGGAACGTCTTGATAGAGGAATTCGCCCACGGCATGCCACTAGCTGACTTCCTGGAGAATGGAGGCGGTGTATTCCAACGAGATATTGCCTCGGAGGGACTTGACGCCTTCCTCCGCATGTTACTGCTTGACAACTTCATCCATGCCGACTTGCATCCTGGAAATATAATGGTCCGTTTCTATGAGGCCGAACAGCCCGAACTGCCCTTGAAGCTCCGCCTTCGCCGTCAGGATGGAGAGGATCAGACAATACCATCGGAGCAGAACGACGTGACGGAAAAGGTGCTAGCCAGGCTTCGCCCCCTTCGTCACCGGAAGGACTCTAAAGCGTGGAATGCCGAACTAGAGAAAATCGACCGGGAAGGCTACCGTCCGCAGCTGATTTTCATCGACACAGGCCTGGTCACTGAGCTGAATGAAACGAATCGCAAGAACTTCCTCGATCTTTTCCGTGCTGTCGCGGAGTTTGATGGCTACAAGGCTGGGAATCTCATGTGCGAGAGGTGCCGTCAGCCCGATGCTGTGATAGACAAGGAAGTTTTTGCGCTCAAAATGCAACACTTGGTCCTCGGAGTCAAGAGCCAGACCCTGGCTCTGGGCAACCTGAAGATCGGAGACATTTTAGAGAAGGTCCTCGACATGGTTCGGAGCCATCACGTCCGTCTCGAAGGCGACTTCGTCAATGTTGTCATCAGCATCTTCCTCCTCGAGGGCATCGGGCGCACCTTGGATCCCAACACAGATCTCCTGAGTAGCAGCTTGCCTATTTTGCGCCAACTGAGCACGCAACAGGGCAAGGACATGGCCAAGGGAGGCGACTTCAGCATGCTCATTCTATGGATGGGCCTGGAGACCAGGAGGTTCCTTCAGATAAGTATTGACGATGTATGTGTTTCAGCATCCCGTACTTTTTTTTGAACCGGATGCGGAGCATGAGCTGACCAACGCATTTCTGGACCAGGTCGAACGATGTGTAAAATATGACCTCCTCTCACCCAACGTTTAGACAGCGCGGCACCTGCATCGGCAGTGTATAGGAGACAGGCGGGCACAGTGGCATCTGGAGTTTTCCGCGTATCACAGCATCAACGCATTTCATGAAGAAACACACAGTAGACTAGATCCGAACCCACGCAGCCCGCACGGCGTGCACATAAAAAGAGCAGCAGACAACCTCGGAATTAGACATACCGGAGGTCTTCTAAGTCTTCTAGATTGACTAATCTTAACCCGAATTAGCCATGCTGTCCGTCATAATGTCTTGTGTATGTTCTTGATAGGTTTGTGACCTAGATCCATCAAATGGCGGCTGTCTGCCGCTGTTCTTAGGCAGTTAGAAAAGATTTGGACCTGACTACTATGGAGCCGACATCCACGTTGGCAGTCTTGATGCGGCCGACTAATCAGTACACTTGTATGAGAGAGACCAGTTGATATCAGTCAGGCCTCGAATAATAAAGCCTAGAACCTTGTACAACACGGCTCGCAGATTAAGAAGTTGTTCTAGTTAGGCCTTCTGCTGGTATGGGCAGGTCCATGCGCGCCGCTGCGTTCTCATTCTATTAACCAAAGCTGGGAAAGTGTCCCAAGACCGTGGAGCTAGATAGTCTGCCACCAATCAGACTGGGTCCCAAGAAGAAGCCGATATCAGAGCACCCTCGGGACGATAATGCGGGGCTGGCCAATGGCCCACGCCAGCGTCCGGGCAGACGGAGATGGGACCTGAATAAGTCGGTTATTGGCCCGACGACATCGGCACGAGCTTATGGGTGCTTATCTCTCGAATCTGCTAAGGCGAAAGGGCGTACCTGCTGATCGCTAGACTCGAGGTTTCGATCGTGGTTCTATTCCGATCTTATCGACCCGCACGGGGGCTTGGCCCCGTTGCCGTTGTGAGATGCTGTTGCTAATTTCAAGCACATCCGTCTAGTGCGATAGCTGTCACAAGCGATCTTTATCATTTATCAACCCACCTGGTCATGCAGCTTGCCAGTGCCGTTAACGGACGTGCCACACCACGACACACCTTGTGATGCTTCAGCTTGCAGGAGACTCCAAGCCTGCGACAGGGTATAACTAAACCCAATCATTATCCAAGTTTGTCACTTGTTACGAGGAGAGCCTTTAACCCCACATCAATGCCTTCTATATAGTTGCCTTCTCTCTGTCTCACTCGCATCAGAATATCCTACCCCCCGCAAGTTAACAAACCAACGTCATCTTCAAGATGGGCTCCATTGCAACTGAAATCCCCCACCCCTTCGACCCTCTGTCACTCGAAGAGATCGAAACTGTCATTACATCCGTAAAAAAGGCCCACGGAGATGTCTTCTTCAATGTTGTCTCATTGCATGAGCCGCGCAAGGCCGAGATGAGCGCATGGCTCGCGGACCCAGACAAGTTACCACGCCCAGACAGAGTAGCTGATGTTGTGGTCATTGCACCGGGCGGAAAGGTCTTCGATGGCCTGGTGGATGTCAAGACGGCGACCATCAAGCACTGGGAACAGCTGGACGGCCTCCAGCCTATCGTGAGTCCATGATGATTATCCCAAGCTAGTAGCAAGATAGTTACCCAGGTGGTTAGTCTGACAAGTGGAACAGATCACCATGGAAGAGCTCCAGGCAGTCGAGCATGTCTGTCGGAAAGACCCTGGTGTAATCGAACAATGCAAGATCAGCGGCATCCCCGAAGAGGATATGCACAAGGTGTACTGCGATCCGTGGACGATCGGCTACGACGAGCGACACGGCTCAAAGGTCCGCTTGCAACAAGCACTGATGTACTACCGACCCAATGTGGACGACTTCCAGTACCAATATCCTCTGGACTTCTGCCCGATCTATGATGCTGATAAGCAGGCCATCGTCGCGATTGACATACCCAAGGTGCGACGGCCGCTCAGCACGGCTGCAGCCATCAACTACACTCCGTCATATGTCAACGAAAAGGAGGGTGGCTACAGGAATGACCTGAAGCCCATCAACATCACACAGCCCGAGGGCGTCTCGTTCAAGCTGAACGGTAGGGAGATCGAATGGCAGAGCTGGAAGATGCACATTGGCTTCAACTACCGAGAGGGAATTGTCTTGAACAACATAACATACGATGATAAGGGAACAGTCCGACCCATTTTCTACCGCTTATCGCTGGCGGAGATGGTGGTACCATACGGAAATCCTGAGCATCCACACCAGAGGAAGCACGCTTTTGATCTCGGGGAGTATGGAGGTGGATACATGACCAACAGTCTTGCGCTCGGATGTGACTGCAAGGGGAGCATCCACTACCTCGACGCACACTTCCCCACTCGCGTAGGAGGCGTTCGGACCATCAAGAACGCCATTTGTATCCATGAAGAGGATGACGGGATTCTCTTCAAGCACTCTGACTTCCGGGACGATTCCGTGATTGTGACTCGGGCCCGCAAGCTCGTCATCCAGCAGATCTTCACGGCCGCCAACTACGAGTACGCAATCCAGTGGGTCTTCCACCAAGACGGAACCATCCAGCCCGAGATCAAGCTCACTGGCATCCTCAACACCTACGCCCTTAACGCCGACGAGGACCCTTCGCCTTGGGGAACGCAGGTCTACCCCGGCGTCAATGCCCATAACCACCAGCATCTCTTCTGCCTGCGAATCGACCCCAACGTCGACGGGCCCAACAACACCGTCTTCATGACCGATACCGTCCCCTCGGACGCCCCCGTTGGCAGCGCAGAAAACTACTACGGCAACGCCTTCTATGCCAAGAGGACCAAGCTCGCCACCACGGGCCAGTCGATGACGGACTACAACGGGGCCACTTCCCGGACATGGGACATCTGCAACGAAGGGAAGCTGCACCCGTACAGCAAGAAGCCCGCTTCGTACAAGCTCGTCAGTAGGGAGGTGCCGGGTCTGCTACCCAAGGAGGGTTCTCTGGTGTGGAAGAGGGCGGGCTTTGCGAGGCACGCCGTGCATGTGACCAAGTGTAAGTGGTGGCCAAGCCCTCCCCAGAGAAATCAACCTTTCAAGATCGAAACCCAGCTGACCTCGTATTACTGCCACATAGACTCGGACGACCAGCTTTGGCCCGCGGGTCGCCACGTCCCGCAGACCTCTGGCGAGCCATCGTGCGGCCTGCCGGAGTGGATCGGCGACGGCAACGAGTCCATCGAGAATACGGATGTCGTCCTCTGGCACACTTTTGGCGTGACACACATCCCCGCCCCCGAGGATTTCCCCGTCATGCCTGCAGAGCCCATGACCCTCCTGCTTCGCCCGCGCAACTTTTTCACCAACAACCCCGTCATGAATGTGCCTCCGAGCTATGTGTCCATCCCCAGCCAGGTCGCGGCTAACAAGGAGGCGATTGTTGACGCTACGGATAAGGTCAGCAAGATGGCGTTCGATGAGGGCTGTTGCGCTGGGTCGAATGGTACCAATGGAACCAATGGGAATGGTGTCCATTAGTTGTTGAATACGAGTGGCTGGACCGAGATTGGGGACCTTGAGAATTCAAATTGTGGCGTGTCTATAAGATTGTTCGCCTTTGAATCAAGCTTTCTTGTAAATTGACTGAAGCACCTCCTGTATTATTTTGGGCCTGTATCATGCTATACCTCCGGAACCTCTTTCATGTATCGATCGAGACTCCAATAATCATGAGGTACGCGCGGAGTCTGTGCTGGCTGCCCGGGTGGGCTGGCGAAGCTCAGTATTGACTTGGAGAGTTCTGACTCCAGTAAAGGGGGCTGGGTCCAACGGCTGAGGCCTCTCAACGTGATGTGTGCATTGCCTCTTTCGCCATAAGAAGCTTTGTGTATTATAATTTAGAGATCGGATATTTGCACCCGAAAAGATGGAGGGTACACCCAAGCCCCAAGGAATAAACTCCTACAGGACAACCTCCTATAGGACAACCTCCTATAGGATAACCTCCTATGTAATAAACTCCTCTAGGATAACCTTCATTATAATATTATCCTATAGGACAACTAGTTTAGTACTAACCTGAGTACTTTACCTAGGTAATCTCCAAGTTGTCTAGTATGGGTGTACCCTCCGTTTTTGCGGGTGCGAATATCTGGTTTCATAATTCAATCTAGAGACCGGACAATCTGTTACTCTTACATGCTTTTAAGCAAGTTCAACTTCCATTGCGCCTTCGTCAACAAACAAGATCGGTTCTAAAGTTGCGGCACTTTGAGACAGCTTCACGAAGCTGTCGGGCAACTGTGATATAGTGGAAGTGTCTGAAATAGCCATAGTTTTCATCAGAAGGACAAAGAAGTCTTTCTGCGTACCGAACTTGAAGTTGCAGTATAAAATGTCCAAAACATTGTGGGGCTCGTGTAGAGTTAGGTCACATCTCTTCTGAATCACTCAGTCAGACCATCATAGCTCGACGGGGTTCTGAAGTTTCCGAGACCGAAATAGGACTATTGGAACTGTTCCTCATCGCTATGGGAAGTTCAGCGAATTGCAAGCACCTTTTCTTCAAAGCTGAAGTAAAGGAGCAAGCTTTCCCTTGAAGTTGAATCAAAATCTCTAAAGCATGCTATGGAACTGGGCAGCGATAGAGTAGGATGAACGGATTTTACTCGCCTAATCTCCCTTCACATGGACTCACTCGGTCAACATTTGCTACTGAAATCTCTGCTCTGAAAAACTCACATTCTCGAGAGCCAGTGTCATGTGTGACGTCCCGCTTCTAGGTGTCGCCTACTCTGTAAACCGGTAGACATGAAATCTGGTCCAGACCACTCAACACTAGTCAGACACCGCATGGACGCACCGAAATCCCAGTCCAGCCAAGCAGTCAGGCTAACGCCAGGGCATCTTATTGGTTGTCAAAGTCAGGACCGGAGCCGTCCGCGAAAAGAAACGAGGAAAAAGTGGCATGACACAGGTGCCGCCCGTGCCAGTTGCGCGCATGCACAATGCACCGGCCGCGCCCAAACCGGTCTTCACATGCGACACACATCAGCAGTTTTCGACGCACCGGGGCTTGTGTCGACCGGGGAGGCGCTTCGATGCAAACCAGCGTCGAGCGACGTAGCACTGCATTGCCGGCCTCCAGAGATCACGTCTCGGATTGGCCGGGGAGCACCGAGTAGCACCATGGTCTGAATTCCTGTGTATGGTCTAGATTGCATCTGTATTCTTGGTCCGCATATCTCATATGCAGTAGTATGTATGGTAGTAATAATGGGCGGGACTCTTTTTGTTCCGTTTCCCGGGGCTTGCTCATTCTCAGCAGACCCCCCATCTGATTCTCATGCAGAGTGTCTAATAGTACAGTGTGCAGCCATGCGTGATAGCAAGAATACACGTTTCCCTCGCCCTTCCAAAACGCCATGGCTGCCCTCAAAACCCATTGCATGACATGTTCAGTTTCCCGCCAGAACCCCCGGCCCTGTTGATGCTGGTATTGTGCCCGGAACGCCGTTTTTAAAACCAGAAAAGATGAAAACGCCGATTTTGTCGTCACTCGTGAGACACTCAAGATATGTTCACAATTATTGTTTGAGAGTGTCGTCGTAGTCGCTGTAGGTAGCTCTAGGCCTCCCAGAGTGACATCATGGGCCCCTCGATGTGCCGGACGTGGTGCTGGACGGGAACCTCCTTCTTGGCCGGGGCGGTCGTCTCTGTTCGCCTCCGCTTGTACTCTGTGGTCGAGCTTGCAGTTGGCTGGGGGATCCAGAGGGACATGGAAGGGCCATCGATCTCCGAGTCCCACTGCTCGTGCGACGTAAATGTGCCGGCGCGTTCCCTCTTGTTCTCGTTGGCCATGTGCTGCTGTGCGCGGTGGGCGGCTGTCTCCCTCCGCAGGGCCTGCCTGTTCAGGCAGAAGGGAAGCTCCTCCTGGCTGACGGACATGGCGCCGCTGTGGCGTCTGATGGGGGACGGGGGAAGCTCGTCCTCGCTGAACTCGTCGTCGTCACCGAGCACGGCGCTGTCCTCGTCGTATTCAGACAGTGGCGATGCCGTCAGCGACGATCGCTTCGAGATGGAGGTGATTTGTGTTGTGATGAAGGATGTGTCGATTGGCTTGACGAACTGGGGGCCGTGGCAGAGCATGTTGTCGTCGAAAGAGCCAGTGTAGAGAGAGTTTGCCTTTGGGAATGCAGTATGAGTGTCGATGGTGCGTGCTTGCATCTGAGCCATGGCCGGCAGTGGTTGTTGATTGTCTGTTGATGTATGTGTGTTGGATTTTCCAAGGTGATGAGTGCGACTGTGCACTGTACTAGTCAGGGTTCAATGGAGGCTGTTGTTTGAGGCTGTATTGAGCTGAGAGATGAGTATCTGCAGGATCTAGCAGCACGGAAGGCTGGCTGAGATTCAAGATATTTAAACAGAATCTGGTCCAGCCGACCGATCTGGCTGGGAGACGCATCTCGCAGGCTGAGATGCCGCAATGGGCTGATCGATGGGATCTAGAGGCATGTGGTGTCTCAGTCATTTCTTCTGACCCCAAGTCTGCCCCGGATTCGAGCCCACAATGACATTGGCATCAGGCGCAGACCAGGCCCCTTTGACGGGGAAGTCGTATGATCGGGGGCCACCGGATGGGCTGACTGCGGGTGAGATACCGTACTATCTGCTTTGCACAGAGCTGGGTGCTCGGCCTGCTAACAGCTAAACCTCCCTTGTCCTCTTCGACGTCCGGGGCAAAGTGGAGTGGGCTGGTTTGGTTCCGGGACAATCCGAAATCTACAACCGCCCCAAGATCATCCATCCCCTAACACCTGGCAAGTACGGAGTAGCCGCCCAGCCTACACTTGCCACACGCTACACATAAACGGAACAGCTTTGTACATTGTATGTTACTTGCGCATGCAGCCACTCAGCTTCTAGTCCTGTCAACAACTTGTATCCTACACAAATAACACATTCATCCTAATGCACGTCCTTTCCCTGCCTTGTTCCCGACGCTGAAGCCCCAGACATCAATACCGCTAATAAACGGCGGGTGGGCCGATCGGTAAATTTGCCGCTCACGACAACCACCAGTTCCTTCCCTCCTAACCGCTCAATTACCGCTTACAAGCCGCTCTTTCCCAGTTGTGCGGTTGGTTGGAAAAGGAGCTGCTCCCTCCTCCTTCAACCGTAGCCTTGTGCTGAGCGGCAAGTTTACCGCCACTTTCCAAATAAACTGCACACCAACAGCTTAAAAGCGGTTTAAAGGAATAAGCCGTTGAGGGCTGAACATTGATGTTCAGCCTTCAGCCCTCAACCCAAGCTTGCTTGTCGTCATCAACCATCAACCCCACAGATGCATTGCTGTGACTCTAATGGTCACTGGTCTCCCGACTGTCGCCAAGGTTGTCGAAGTGATTCAGAGAAAGGCGTCCATGTGGTCCTGGACGCACAACCCCCCTCTCCAACGTGTCTGCAGAGTGGCCGCGGCGGACTGTCCCGTCTTGCTTGGGCCCTTGGCTGTGTATCGCCTCCTGGGAGCGCAACGCTGATGGGCCGGCTGCTTTCGGAGTCTGCATTCCTTGCAGATGAGAAGGTGTGGCGGGAATGCTCGTGGCTTGCTGTTGATGGTATGTAGGCTGGAAAGTTGATCGGACAGAGCCCTGCACATTTCCATCAAAACCCAGTGATCGCCTGGGTTGATCAGGCAGGTTCGTGTAGCTGCCAAATGGATTATACCCTCTGCCTAGAGGAGAAGAATTCCGAGGGATTTGCGCAGAGAGCCCATTGCGACTGCCGCCGCTACGGTGTTTCGGACCACTGGTAGTATTGGAAGGCTGGGGGTACCCCATACCTGTAGTAGAAGTTGTGGGAGCGGGATGCTGCTCACTGCTGGCCGTGCTAGTGTATGCGGCGGGGCCTGGCTCTGGTGCAAGATGCTGGCTCGCTCGGCTTGCTCCCAGCCTTGCCTCCCAAGCATGTGCAAGGCTCTCGTAGGCAGACACTCCCATCCTGTCTAGCTGTTTAGGCAGAATAGCTGGTGGATGACGTAGGTCCTTTGCTGCTACGAATGCAAGCACTTCAGCTTCATGTAGGTGTTCCATCCTGAGAGCCTGGCCTGCAGGAGGGATGTTCAACGGAGTGTGTAGGAACAGACAGGGAAATTGGCGCAGGTGGACTTTCTGCCCATGGTCCTCATATCCATCGGCCCACCTCAGCTTCATAGCCTACTCTTTGGTGTCTCCCTTAACCTTCTTGAAGCAGCTTGGAATGATAAGTCTAGAGGAGAATAGGGTACCTATTATCCCGACCTCTCTCCAATCTACATTCCCTAGGTGTAGTAGAATGACCACTGCGAACCAAGTCTTAATGTAGTTATTATCCCACCAGGTATAGTATACTCTACCTACCTCTAGATTAGTAACACTCTCTAATAGTTCTTAAATGGACCTCATCACTAGCTTTACTAGTACTTCTTATTCTAGCTTCCTTATAGTATTATTAGGACTGTAGCTCTCTTTTAATGCCTTCTAGTACTCATTATTACTCATTTTAGCCTTAATTATATTATAACCTTCTATAAGCTCGCTAAGTTCCTTAAAAGCTAAGTTTTCTCTCTTTAAATGTTTATAGACCTTTAAGAGTAGGTATAGCTGTATAGATTAAGATGGATTCTTTCCCTAATTAAGATAATGTTCTATATAGTAAAGGATATAGTAGTTACTACCTCTCTTAATGATCCCTAATTTCCGATTAGTAGGAGAATATAAAAAATAATGTTTTATATAGTTATTAAAAACTTATAATACTTATACTTTATAGTAGGATCTTTAGCTAGTCTATAGACTTCATCAAAGGGTATAATCTTATTTATTAAAGATAGATTCTATGACGGGCTCTGGTATGTGGCCGGGGAGGTACCTCCATGAGCTGGTACTTCTGCATGGGATGCATGGTGGAGATCGTCCTGAGGCTCGACAGACTTCTCAAGGGCACGCTGCCCAGAATTGAGATCCGAGGTCCGGGAAGGGTGTGGAAGTTCTGGTGCCTCGGACTGTAACACCTCACAATTAGCTTATACTGCAGGGGTGCTCAACAGAACTAGTAAGAGATAGGAAGGAGTGATAAGAACATTAAGGTAATTAACTATAAGTAGGTAATATTATCCACTAAATACTAACTAAGAGGGGAATGAGGTTAGGAGAAGATTGCCCTCACCCTACCAATTTAATTAATAGGAGGCATACTTACTAGAATACCTATATATCTCTTAAGGCGCTTAAAATTTATAATCTTTTAGTTAATAGTCTAATCTCCGCCTTATATGTACGCTTATAAGCAGCTAAGGCTTCCTTTAACCTATTAAATACCTATTCATCTTAGTCGATATTCTTTTAAAGAGCTTCTTAATTAATCTTATAAGCTTAATTTGACTCTTTTAAGTATTCCTCTTCCTGGATCTTAATGTCGTTAATAAGTCTGTTATATTTACCGTTAGCTTCACTAAGAATCCAGCCTTTAGCCTTAAGAGCCTCCAATTCATTAATATTAGACATATTAATATAAAGGTGTTGTGAAGTGACTAGTATATAGAAAGAGGAAGCAGTTGTAAAGTAGGGCGACAGTATGAGATTGTTGGAAGTTTTCGACAAGTTGAAAAGTTGAAAAGTTGAAAAGCTACAGTAAACAACCTTGGAAGCAGGTGGCTCGTTCCTGAGTACCTAGGTACCTACTTAAGTACCTAGGTAGGTACCAAGGTAGGTCAAGTAGGTAGGTACCTAGGTAGGTAGGTAGGTAGGTCAGGTAGGTTTGGGGAAACCAACAGCGGCCAGACGCAGTTGCTATGAGACCAACGGTCAAATTTAGCAGCAGTGATGGGATGGTCTTGTCAACTTGTCAAGTACTCCCCTGGGCAAGTACGTAGATGTGTTGAAAACACGGGTGCACGTTGAGTAGAGGTGTGGTCGTTTTCCTAGAGGAGGTTGTTCTACAGGAAGTTGTTCTGTAGGAGGTTATTCTATAGGAGGTTGTCCTGTAGCTGTCTGCCCACTACCTACCTAGGTACCCGTACTTACTTATGAAGTAGGTATTGCTGAAGAGCGCCAAAGTCGCTTGCAAGTGAGAGGGCTGGGGGTTCGGCGAGCTCCCTCCAGACACTCGAGGGCTGCCAGAACAAATGGCCGAGCCTACAGCGCGTTGACGCTTGAGGTCTTTGGGCGGAACAGAACACCACTTCTAGAACAGCCTCTATTAGACACACGGGATCGAGGGAACGATTCCGACGCTTCATGGCTTGGAAAGCCAGTGCTCCAGTGTCTGCATTGCCCAAGTGATGGATGCCCAGGTGATGCCCACGATTCATGTCTACTTTGGCTTGGCATTGGTGTGGAGACACATTTGGGTATCGACTCTGCTCAAGATCGCGGCTCAGGGCCTTCAAAGTGATTGGAACTCACTGCATTGGAGTGCACAGATTGTTCTTGTCATACTGCGGGTTATGTCAACTTGGTGCAGGTCATAAGTACTACCCACTCGTCTAGGAGGATTGGTTTGGGGAGCCCCAAAGTTCTCCCATGTCTCTTCAATTGAGGCTAAATTCACAGCTGCCCAAGCTATTCCCAAAGGGGCCGCCGTTCGCCGTTCTTACTCTTGGCTGCTCCCCGGGAGCGATGCCGTTAGGGCGGCTTTAGTCTGCACGATCCTGTTGGCGGGAATGCATGTCATCTCATCTTGGCGGTTGAAAACACGGGGCATATATAATGACACCAAATACCCATCGACCCATCCCAACCCGGCCCCCCACTGCCTTGCCCGAGCATGTCTGAGGGTCCCCATCTCCCGCAAAAATGGCATCCAGAGACACTGCCCTCTTAAGCCCGACTGCTGATGGCGATCGCTATGAACTCACCAGCCCGACGGCGCTGCCCCAGGCGGGCGGCTTCCTCTGGAACCAGAAGATGATGATACATTTCACCTGTCGCGGCTATGCCACCGCCCAATTCATGCAGCCTGAGCCTGCCAAATACTCGCACGCGCCAAATATCGAGGCCAGGACCTTTATGCAGCCCGAGCAGAACTACTACGCTCACCACCCCGGTCGCTTTGTCTATGTCAAAGACGACGAGACTGGCTCCATCTTCTCAGCGCCTCACGAGCCTGTCCGTGCCAAGCCGGAACGCTTCGTCTTCTCCGCAGGCAAGAGTGATGCGTCCTGGACGACGCAGGGGCTCGACGGCGTTCAGGTGGACATGACCTTGGCGCTGCCAACCCACGACGTCGCGGAACTGTGGACAGTCAAGGTCAAAAACACTTCAGCCCGCCGGCGGAAGATCAGCCTGTATCCTTACTTCACCCTCGGCTACATGTCATGGATGAACCAGGGGGCTGAGTACCGCTCCGACCTCGGGGGCATCGTTGGGAGCAGCATCACCCCGTACCAGAAAGCCGAGGACTATGCCAAAAACAAGTTCCTCAAGGACAAGACCTACTTCCTCTGTGAAGAACCACCCTCGGCATGGGAGGCGAACCAGAATTCATTCGAGGGCGAAGGTGGCCTCCATGCTCCATCAGCCGTGCTGGAGAGCGACGGTTTGAAAAATGGAGATGCACGCTACGAAACGCCCGTCGCAGCAGTGCAGTACCGCGTCGACCTCGCGACAGGCGAGGAAAAGACCTACCGATTCATCTTTGGCCCAGCCTTTGATGATGCTGAAATCAGATCTATGAGGGACAAGTACCTCAGTGCAGACGCCTTTGCCCAGTCGGCACAGGATTACGCTGCATACATCCGATCCGGGAGAGGTCGCCTCCAGATGAGGACACCGGATGCGGCGCTTGACAACTTCGTCAACAACTGGCTGCCTCGGCAGGTATTCTACCACGGCGACGTCAACCGCCTGACTACGGACCCGCAGACACGCAACTACCTCCAGGACAACATGGGGATGAGCTACATCAATCCCGCCGTGGCGCGCAAGGCCATCGTGACGGCCCTGTCGCAGCAGGAAGAGACGGGTGCCATGCCGGACGGCATCCTGTTGTCACCTGACGCGGAGCTCAAATACATCAACCAGGTCCCGCACACAGACCACTGCGTGTGGCTTCCCATTGCGCTGGAGGTGTACCTCTCCGAGACTGGCGACTATGAGCTGCTCCAAGAGAGTGTCCCAGGGCCTCGCGGGGAGGCCCTGACTGTTTTCGACCGCCTCTGCCGCGCGATGGACTGGCTTGTTTCGTCTAATGCTAGGGATGAGTACGGCCTGAGTTACATCGCCCAGGGGGACTGGTGCGATCCCATGAACATGGTGGGATGGAAGGGCCGAGGCGTGTCGGGCTGGCTGACTGTCGCCACCGGATACGCGCTGAAGCTGTGGGCAGAAATCTGCACCGATTCCAAGCGGCCAGATGCGGCAAAGAAGTATCGCGCGGATGCGGATGAGGTCAACAAGGCGGCCGCCACGCACCTGTGGGAGGGCGACTGGTTCCTGCGCGGCATCACCGACGACAACAGGGTATTTGGTGTCAAGGACGACAAGGAGGGCAAGATCTGGCTGAACCCCCAGGCGTGGTCCATTCTCGGCGGCGCGGCGGACGCCGACAAGATCGCCAAGATGCTGCCGCACGTCGACGAGCTGCTGGGCACCCCGTACGGCGTCCTCATGTTCTGGCCGCCCTTCAGCGGGATGGTCGAGGACATCGGGCGCGTGACGCAGAAATTCCCCGGCCAGGGCGAGAACGGTTCCGTGTATAACCACGCAGCCGTCTTCTACATCCACGCGCTCTACAGCATCGGCGAGGCGGACCGCGCCTACAAGCTCCTGCGGCAGATGCTGCCGGGCCCCGGCGAGGACGACTACCTGCGGAGAGGCCAGCTCCCGGTGTATATCCCGAACTACTACCGCGGCGGCTGGAAGGAGTTCCCTGACCGCGCTGGCCGGTCGAGTCAGTTGTTCAACACCGGCACCGTGTCGTGGGCGTACCGGTGCTTCATCGAGGGCCTGTGTGGGCTCCGGGGCGATGCTGACGGGCTGAGGGTGAAGCCACAGCTGCCCTCGGACTGGGACGGCATCACGGTGAAGCGGCTGTTCCGCGGGGCCGAGTTCAACGTGGAGATCCGTCGTGGGGATGTCAAGCAGGTGCAGGTGGTTCTCGACGGCAAGACCCTCTCAGAGGCGCACATCACCGGCGTGGAGGCTGGCAAGACGTATGATGTGTCCGTGGTTGTGCCAGCAATATAGCGTGAGGCCGTACAGTTCGCAAAGAATTGTAATGGCACCGAAAAGGTGAACTGCACATTGTCATAGACCGACGGCATCCCGGGTCCTCGAGTTGGTGACCTTGAATAGACTGTTACTGCTACTCGTATTGATCGCCTGTCTTGTGGCAATCTTACCCGACGGCATACAAGTTTACCCGACCATAGTTTTTTCTCTAGGCACACATGGTAAGAAACCACAGGCTTTCATTGCATCATCTCGCGGTGATCTCTAATAAGCCGACGAAGACCGGTGAGACCGGTCAAGTACTGTAGGCAACATTCGGAGGCGTGCCAAGGGATAAGCGGAGATTCTATGAAGGCTACCAACCAAATCACGTCATGGAGTGTGGTGTGATTGATAGCGTTGCAGTTCCAGTGCTGACATTATGGTGTTGGTGAGGAGAAGACAGCTCGAAAAACGTAATAATGCCTGTGACGCGATTCCAGCACGTCTTGGCATCTGGGCGAAATGGGTAGGTGATATGGCAGATTTTGCTTGCCCCAGGTATTATTACTTCTTGGGTGTGGAGCCGCCGCCGGCGTCCAATCCATCCCGAAAGCTTGTTTCCTCTTATATAACATTGAAGGCGACAGCCGGCTCACCTGGGCAGGTCCTGAACAATTGGTGTCTGGGTCACGAGTAGCAACTTCTAACTGAGCCTTTGGCAAGCAGTTTGAGTGTGGTCATGGCTCTCAAGACTGCACTTTGGGCTTGGAGCCTGCTCCTCAGCTCGGCCCGGGCCATCACTACCGAGTAAGAGCACTTGAGCACGCACTAGTTCAACAATTGAACCAGACAAACAAACAACAGATTGATCAAAGCTGACGCGCCACTCCAGGGGGATGCTTGCTGCCCCGCGGCGAAGCACTGCAAATGTCAACCCTGACGGGGTACGTCAAGCTCTCAACATTGATTTCCAGATCTGACAAGAAGTCTAACCTGGGGCAGACAACAGCCCTTTTCACATCCACGACTTATAATTGGACAACGCACAAGTCTACGACAACGTGGCAGCTGTTGGACGTCGCAAGTGGTGATGTTACGGAAGCGCCGTTCGACTCGAGTGTGTCCGAGGTTGTCTGGGTAGGCCCGACAAACACCAGCATCCTGTACATCAACAGTACAAATGACGATGTTCCCGGGGGCGTCACGCTCTATACTGCAGACGTGGCAGCGGATGTATTCTCGCCGTATGTGTATCTGGTCTCTCAGCGGTCCTGGAATGCATCCACTGACTTGATGCAGAACCGTCGTCGCGTCCCTAGAAGCCCCTTTCCAAGGTCTCAAGGCCGTGCAGACCGACTCTGGCTCCATCAACTTTGTGGTGAACTCCCTTGCTTACTGGAACAACGGATCAGCGTACAACCCAGAGCTCGCGAGCACCCCGCGAAGTACCGGCCAGCTCTACGACGCGAATTTTATCCGCCACTGGGACACCTATATCGCCGCTGAACGATATGCCATCTTCAGCGGCGTTCTGTCTGGTGGCGCTGGCAACCTCACTCTGAACGGCGAGGTCAAAAACCTGCTTTCTGGCCTGAATGCAACTGTGACCCGTCCCGAGACCCCCGTGCAGCCATTTGGTGACCAGGGAGATTATGATATCAGCCCTGACGGCAGTGTCGTGGCCTTCCTCACCAAGGCACCAGAACTGCCAAAGGCGAACTACACGGCGAGCTACATCTACATAGTGCCTCATGACGGCTCCGAGCCTCCAGTCGCAGTGAATGGTCCCGGCAGCACTGCACCCGAGGCTGCCAAGGGTGCTTCTGGCGCTCCAAAATGGTCTCCCGACGGCACCAAGCTTGCGTACGTTCAGCAGAATGGTATTTCATATGAGTCAGACCGCTCCCAGCTCTACGTTGCCAGTGTGAAGGGTCTTGAGGCTGAGGTCTCTCCAGTCGCTGCAGACTGGGACTCGAGTCCCGCTGGGGCTCAATGGAGCCACGATGGTGCAGACTTGTGGGTTACTTCCGAGCTTCACGCTTCGAACCGCATCTTCGTGGTCCCCCACGACGCGGAGGCGTCGTTCGAGCCCGTCAACATCACCGGGCCGGATACCACACTCTCTGGCTTTTCTCTCCTGCCTGACGGGTCCGCGCTTGTGTCCGCAGCAGCCAGCTGGACGAGCCGTATCTTCTACACGCAGGCGCCAGGCGGGGACAGGACCGTCCTCTTCACCGCCAACGAGGTTGACCCGGAGCTGGAAGGTCTGAAACCTGACTCTGTCTCGAACTTCTGGTACGAGGGCGGGGATGGCGACCCGATCCAGACCTTCGTCTTCTACCCAACAGATTTTGACCCGACCAAGAAGTACCCGCTGGCTTTCATCATTCACGGTGGCCCGCAATCAACCCAAGCCGACAACTGGAGCACGAGGTGGAACCTGCGGCTTTGGGCTGACCAGGGCTTCATTGTGACCAGCCCGCAGTTCACTGGGTCGCCTAGCTACGGGCAGGCGTTCACGGACAAGATCCAGGCCAACTGGGGGGGCACACCGTACCGCGATCTTGTCAAGCTCTTTGAGTACCTGGAGGCCAATGTGTCGTACATTGACACTGGCAACGCCATCGCAGCCGGTGCCTCCTACGGCGGTTTCATGTAAGCATTGTGATGCGTGCAGATGATGCCTGTAACCCAGGACCGCAATTACTGACTGATGTTTTCCGCAGGACAAACTGGATCCAGGGCCACGACCTCGGCCGCAAGTTCAAAGCCATCGTCACACATGACGGCAAGCTCAACCAGGTTGGCTCCTACGGCACCGACGAGCTGTGGTTTATCCAGCAGGACCAGAACGGGACCATCTGGGACAACCGTGACCACTACGAGCGGTGGGATCCACTCAACTACGCCAAGAACTTCAGCACGCCACAGTTTGTCGTCCACAATGACCTGGACTACCGGCTGCCCATCGCTGAGGGCGTTATGCTCTTCAACATCCTACAGAGCCTCGGTGTGCCCTCGCGGTTCCTGCATTTCCCTGATGAGGGCCACTGGGTCGTGAATCGGGAGAACAGCCTGGTGTGGCATAGGAGTATCTTCAACTGGATCAGGTATTGGACTGGACAGGACGAGGACTTGATCCAGGATATTGTCATACATCAATAGACTGCTGCCTAGCGTAACTAGGTATTGATGAGAGCAACCCTTCAGCGCCCACGGCCCACACTTCCCCGCTGCGGTGTAGGAGCTCGGGGGATAATGATTCGGGCTTATATTAATGACAAAAGGGGTGCGACTTGGCCAACTAAGCATTATGATGCACAGACCCTGAAAATAGGAGTGACGGAACGCAAAGTTTGCCTGCAGCAGCGTACTCCTCGCGGAGAATTGTGAATGAGGATCCGTAGCATGACATTTGGAGTGCCGCCACGTACCAATCTAGATCAAACCTTTATGACAGGAGAAGGACAGAGTAACGTAAGACCTCTTGGATGAGAAACCGCGAGAAGTTGCGGACGACTCTTGGGCGGCCTCCTCAGGTCTGTAACCTGGACAATTTACTTGGAGACATGTCATTGCGCACGTACATAGTATCCGCATCCTCATCAGCATGGGGCGGGGATTTGACAAATTTGGACCCTCGCCCCCCGTATAATTGTGTCAATATTCTGGAGATGGTGGCCGCAGGGGTTGAACATGTAGCCGAACTGTTGGGCTTGGCTGAGTGAGTGGCCACCGACGCACGTAGGTATGTGAGGGGCCCAGGTTGGGTGGAGGTTCGAATACCAAGAAAGAGCCTCACTGCCAGAAGGCTTAGGGTGGGTTGTTCATCAATCTCCATTGGCACTGAGATGTGGCCAAGATGACCAAGACGACTAAGCTTCGCCTTGTGGCAATCAATATCAGGACCTCGGTTCACCTCCCGAGACAGGGGTATCAGCAGCTGGTACGCTACCGTGCAGACTACCAAGACTACCACCTCGACGGGATCGGTGTGCGTAGCAGCCAGATGTGGTCAACGACTCGCGTCCGCTGTTTCCCAGATGAACAGTTGTTGGGCGGAAGGCCCGGGCGGGGATCCATACATGATGGCATCATGGGCGCTTCGAAGCTTTACCGAATAATCTATTGGCGACTTCACACTTGAGCAACGGCGCCTGGAAGAGGTTGACTAAAGCGGCTCCTCGGAGCCAATGTGGTTGTATGTCCGCGACTCGGCGCCCAATATCGTTCGGCGCGAGATGAAACTTTTGGAAACACGAGTGGGCTCGCATTCCTAAAATGATGCGAGGCGGCATGGCAGATCACGTTGATCCTTGCAGGCTTGCAGGCTTGCAGGAACCGTGGGCCGTTGCAAGGTTTGGGGGCCATTTCGTCAGTTCGTGTACCTCGACGTGCTTGTTGTCTAGTGTAGAAACAAGGTTTCCAAGGTTGGTGGGTGCTCGACGAGATGACGTGGGGCCGACAGCCCAGCGTCCCTGGTTCCTGGGCCCATTGCAACCCCCTCGCCTGGCCATGATAAAGTGGAGGGGCCAGTCCGAGGCCTAACTCGGACAAGCTGTGGGGGTGCCAAGACCTAATCGAGACATTGGATTGATATTTCAGGGGTGCTGCGTCCACACACACTTTTCCTCATTCTACACCACGCCCAACAAGCGCTCGAGCCAGACGAACTTACGGAGTAGATGCGGAGCTGTCAGTTATCTCCATCCCCATCGCCCAAGCGGGTCACGATGCAAGGCGTGGGCGGTAGAACTGCCGGCGGGCAGATGGGCTGTGCATGTGGAGGACGCCTGTTATCCCCCGCTGCTTTGCCGTTATCAGATCCATCTCTGTTGCGTCATCTCGACCAAACGTGAAGAAAAATCGACTACTCTTGTCAAACGTGCAAAAGGAGGCCGGTCCCGAGGTTGCAACCACCACAAGGCTCATCCGGCCCGCGGCAGGGTCGGCCCAAATTGTCTCCCTACTGCTACAGCTCCGTCGCGGTCGCAGATTGATGGGATCTTCATCGAGGCGGCTGCAGGTACGGAGTACAAGTCAGGGGAGCCCAGGGGCCCTGGCCTCACGGCCGCCTTTGCGAACCCTTTTTACCTTGGCGGCCCGGGGGCAGGCCTGGCAGGATCGCATGCAGTTGCTCGAAACATGGTGGAGTTTGTTTGTCCATGCCAAGATCTAGACGAAGAACCAACAACGGAGAATCTTCCCAATTGTCGATCCCCTGCCAGGATCTTTGTCAGGCATGCCTTGCAAGGTCAGCGCCGCCCACCAACACGGGATTCCGTCAATCAGCTTGGCCCGTTTTTTCGTTTGCTCGCCGGCGCAAACGAGCAAGGAGATGGGGTGTTCTGGATGACCTCCGGATCAGCCCCACTCAGGGGTACTCCGTACTGATGTGATGGCATGGCAGCATGGCGGTTCTACCGTGTTACACGGGCAGGATGGAAGCTGTCTTGCTGAAATATAAGAAGCCCTTGGCTCAACTCTGGGATGGGTGGTGAGCTTTGTTCTTCAGACTTTCATCCCATACTCCAGAAGTCCCTACATACACATTCTTTTTTATCCTCAGCAATTGATTGCTTTTCAAACAAACTGTAGGCTCTGGAAGCTTTCACTCTTTTCACACTCTCAAAATGAAGTTCACTCTCGTCGCCAGCCTCATGGCTGCCGCCGTCTCGGCTGCCCCGACCTTCAACCTGGTTCAGCCTCGCGCTGCCAACTCCTCCGGATCCATCACTGAGGCCTGTAACATTGGCTACGCCACCCAGAACGGCGGTACCACCGGTGGTGGCGACGCTAAGCAGACCACCGTCACCTCTCTGGAGGAGCTCAAGGCCGCGGCTAAGGCTGAGGGCCCGGCCGTCATCATCATCGACGGCACCATCACTGGTTCCGACAAGGTCGACGTTACTTCGGACAAGACCGTTGTCGGCGCTGCCGGCTCCTCCCTGGAGGGTGTTGGCCTCCGCGTCAAGAAGTCGAAGAACGTGATTCTGCGAAACTTGAAGATCTCCAAGGTCCTTGCCTCGGCTGGAGATGCCGTCACTGTCCAGGCCTCCAGCAACGTTTGGCTGGACCACCTTGACCTGTCTTCCGACATGGACCACGACAAGGACTACTACGACGGCCTGCTGGATGTCACCCACGCCTCCGACTACGTGACCATCAGCAACTGCTACCTGCACGACCACTGGAAGGCGTCGCTCGTCGGTCACAGTGACTCTAACGGTGCCGAGGACAAGGGCCACCTCATCGTGACCTACGCCAACAACTACTTCTCCAACATCAACTCCCGTGGCCCCTCTTTCCGCTTCGGTACCGGCCACATCTACAACCACTACGCTGAGAAGTCCTCCACCGGTGTCAACACCCGTATTGGTGCTCAGCTCCTGATCGAGTCTGCTGTCTTCGACGGCATTGCGAAGGCCATCGAGTCCGCTGACTCGGAGACCGTTGGCTACGCTGTTGTCAACGATGTCGACCTTGGCGGTGGCTCCAACACTGTCGAGGCCGGCACCCTGAAGTCCGTCCCTTACGAGTACGAGCTGCTCGGCTCCAAGAACGTCAAGGCCTCGGTCACCGCCAACGCCGGTCAGACCCTCAAGTTCTAAGCCATCTAGCTTTGAGCACGCCACCGATACCGGCAGCCTTGAAGGCTACGCTGTCCTGGTTTGTTTGAGCTCCGCCACTTGGTTGGCGCACCTCGGCAAGCAGGACTGATTCAACCTTGTACATATTATAAGGAGCCAGTCGCAGGAGAGTCTGGCATGAAGAAAGGCGCTGAGAGGGAATTTTGTACATACAATACTTCTGTGTAACTTCATTGACAAACAAGAGTGTCACACCACAAAAGTCACTGCGCAATCTAGATCACATCGTGATGTCGTGAATAAATAGCTGTAACATAGAGCCACCGTAAATGTAGACAGCAGACAGTTTTGCACCTCGTCCAGATTGACTAGGTCCCTAGGTACCGAGATGGTCACAAAACTATAAAGCGGTCACGCTGGGGCATGTCCTAATCCCACTTGATAATTGGTTTGACGACTTTACCACTGTGCATGTCCTCCAGAGCTTGATCGAAGTCCTTGAAAGAGTACACCTTACACAGCTTATCGATGGGGAACCTGCCTCTTCGGTGGAGCTCGATGAGTTCCGGTATGAACTGAAAGTAGTTAGTATGATTCGAAAAGCATTCCACGTAAATTCGACTCCTGACAATTGTACATACCTCGGATGGAGTAACTTCTCCCTCAATGACAGCCCTATAGCTCTTGTGCGCTAGAAAAAATGGCTACACATAACGAGCAAGAGTCAGCATCGAACCCCAGGTTGAGATACAATCCCGATCACGGAGCGTATAAGGCGAGGACGCTTACTTGTGTCTCGATGTCAATTTTCACACCCGGAGGAGGCACCCCAACTGAAATTGCTTGGCCGCCGTGTCCCAGACAGTCAATTGCAGCTTGAAGAGCTGACGGGGCGCCACTACAATCGATGGCCATGTCAACACCGCCTTGTGAGAGCTCTCTCAGCCGGTCAGCCAGGTTGCTTTCCTTGGTGGAGTTGACCACATCGGTCGCACCAAGCTCCTTTGCCAGCTCCAACCTGCCGTCCACAATGTCGACACCTATGACTTGCTTGACCTCCAGGTGGACGGCGGCCATGAGAGCCGCCAGGCCGACACTCCCCAGGCCAAAAACAACAACACGTGAGCTCTTTGTCGGCTTGGCCGCGTTTAGCACTGTCCCTGCCCCGGTCTGGAAGCCGCATCCCAGCGGTGCGTAAATTGGCAGGAGGTCAGGGACGGGGCACTTGACCACGGAGTAGTCGTGGACGACAGAGAGCTTCGCGAACGAGGACTGCCCGAAGAACTGGCTCCTGACGGTCGTCTTCTCATCATGGGCGAGCCGCGCCGGCGTGCTCTTGTCGCCGACACGCACGGCGTTGAAGTTGACCTCGGTATGTGTCGTGCAGAACGACGGGCGGTCTTCGAGGCAGGGCCCGCACCCCTGACAGATTGTGTATGACAAGAGGACCTGGTCGCCCACGCGGAGGGACTTGTCCCTGACGTCTGAGCCGATTGCCTTGATTATGCCTGCGCCCTCGTGGCCTAGGACCACTGGGTATTCTGTAAGATGCGACAGCAGGCCCTGTTGGACAACAATGTCCTGTGTTCGGCCGGGTCAGTCATGAGAGCCGGAAGAATTTCATACTGATTTCGCTTGAAGGAAGGGGAATAGAGGACTTGCCGTATGACATATTCCAGAATATTTCATCTCAACCAGTATCTCATTTCCGCGCACCTCATCAAGAGAAATAGGTATAAGCTTGAAGGGTGCTTTTGGCTCTGTCACCACGAAGGCCTCGGTCTCGATATTTGTGAGTGACATGTTGCCGTAGGACGTGGTGAATGATTGTGCAAATGTTTCCTCTGCTTTTCAAGTCGCCAGTGAGGTCGAAGCGCAGCACCAGATTTAAATTTGATTTTGGGCCCCTCCGCCGCTTTTAAACCACACTTCTAAGGTTTGAAACAGGACACCTGAGCAACGCCGAGGCGCACCAAGATTCTTCGGGTAGCGCGCCGGTCAATCGCTCATCATCATGCGGGGTTGGGTTTGGCATGGCGTGCATATGTGGTTTGCAACCCCATCCTTGTGTAAGAATTAATCGAGCCGGGCAACACTCGGATGCAGGGCTCGCAGGTCCCGTCATAATGGGTCGGGGTTACGGGTAATTATTGGAGACACGATCCGACGAACACGGCCAAGTTCTCGGCAGTTGCACCGGCTGTGTGTCAAGCAAGCCGCTACCTAGGTACGCACAGTGAGGCTGGATTAGGTTTGCATGCGGAGTTCATGATGGGGTCAGAAACTGAGTGGACAACCAGGTTTGATCCTCCTTGATCCAGCAGAAAGAATCACAACTCAATTCCACATCAACCCAGATTCACGTTCAAGGGAAGAGAATGTAGATAGCTAAATGTGAACAGGCTTGTTCATACATAGTAAAGTAGTAGGCAATACCTAGGGCGGGTAGTGGCGCAATCATAACTTGAGAGTCGACGGTGTGAACTGGTGATGCCTTGATACACAACCAAGTCTTTATAGTCCAGCTTAATGGCTCACAAGGTGGCCTCAAACGGACGAATAGCCGGATCTTCATGCGAGCAAGCTATAAATCGAACCCACGTTTCCGCTTTGTATTCGAAGAAGGTCTGGTTCTCCAGTGTGATTGTCCTCGGACGTATACGGAATAGAAGCGAAACCACACAATAGGCATACAGGCTGGAGTCCAGGAACGAGAACTGGAGGAAATGAAATCTTGTTGGCTGGCACTTCTTAGGTGCCCACCTGAGCATCTGCTCAAATGGGAAGCTTTTCACTCAAAAGCTGGGGCTTACCCATCAATGCCTCGTACCTGTGAGGTCCAAATAACCTCGAATATCGCCTCGCACAGCCCGATTTACCCGATTACCTGCATACGGCAGGTGAAGTGTCCACTTTTGCGTCCAAGGGCTCACGCCTCCACGCTCGTCCTCGTCGAGCTCCTCGTCGTCAAAGTCATTCTTAGCATCCTCCCACGCCCCAGGAATCACATCCCAAGCTCGGTCCAGCGTAAAGCCTCCAAATTTCCTCCCCTGAGGTAGCGTGTCGGCAAGTGCTGCCCAAAGACCGAGTAGCGCGATGGACTCGGCGTTGCGATGCGCATCCCCCTTCTTGCAGGCCATAACCGCCTCCCAGCTCGAGGTTTCAGAAGTCCCGTCTAGGAACTCGAGTGCGATGTCGTCAAGGTAGTAGGGAAGGCAGTGCATAACTTCGTGGAGTATCCTAGATCGGCTCAAGTCAGTAGGAATTTCATGCAAAACTCGAAAGACCTTCATTCGTGGGGGCCGCAAGCGCTCCTGATATTGCAACATACAATCTCGTCATGGAGCCTGTAATGATGTCGTTGATTGCCACGTTGTTAAAGGTGGCTCCTCGCGACCCAAGCACCTCATCCCAGTCATGGAAATTGTTCCATGCGTTGTTGCTGATATCGATCACATATCTGTTCGGGTTCTCGGGTCGTGCATTCTGGCGTGTGTTGGGGTGGAAATGAGGAAACTGCTCCGACCCCGGGATGCCATCTGACCCGACCGCTTGCCCAAAGTCCAGCGCGGCCACATTTCCCATGAACCATACGTGGTTGACTGGATCGTAGCGCCTATCCTGCTGGCTTGTAGGATCAGGGCCCCCATTCAGCCACCTCCTGCGGTTGTCAGAGAAGAATCTCAGGGAAGCCTCCTCTCTGTTGTCGGTCCTCTGCCAGTTGTTGCCGAAATCAGAAAGCACATTGACGACATGTTCTAAAGTTGTCACCCAGTCTCGATCATTCTGGTAGCCGAAGCGGCTCTGCCACCTGTGTGACCGTGGTAAAAGAGTCCGATCGTTCTTGCGTGTCTTAAAAATCACGTTGAAGACACGAGCGAAGTCGGTATCGCTGTTGTCGCGGAGCCTCTCTACCGCGCGCCTGGCCCAGCGCTGAGCGGTCTGGACGAAGCAGTCGAAGGACTTGTTCCCTTGCGTAGCGTTCCGGGCATTTGTGTCGCAAGTATCATCAATGAAATAGTAATGGTGCCTGTTATTTGACATGGTGGGGGTTGACATCTTCATTTGGCCTGAGATATTCAAGAAGGATTGTTTATGGGAATGAGAGAATTCTGAATCAATGACGACTTCAAGAAGGATGTTTATACGTGCCGTGAAGGTGAAGTAACAGTACGGTGAGGTGTTGATTCACTACGTCGACGAATAAATAGCAGTGGAATGTGTGGGCCATGACTTCGAAGATCACTCCAAGACGCCTGACAACTCATAGAAAAGGAGGTCATACTGTGAAAAAGGAGTAATAATCAAGGATCCTCGAGGGTACTTTTACCGATACCGGGAGGATTACTTTACAAATAATGTGGCCGTTGATTTCGGAGGCATCTTGAGGCTTTGCTTTTGCACCGTCTGAAGCATGCGATCCATTGACCCTGGCGAGATTTACAGATATCTCAGAGACTGTTGCAAGCCCCACACCTTCTTCCAAGCTCTGCACGGCCTCAAGAACTTCATGCAAGTAGCTACAGAAATGGTATTCAAATCGCTGCCAAATGTACCTTACCACAACTGGAAATAAATCTCAGTGAATCAATGAATATCTAAAGACGCCGTAAGTAGGACATGATCACGATATTCGATCTGGATGTTTCCATTCTCAACGTGTAAAGTGAAGGCAGGGCAATTCTGTGGATGATTTCCTCATGAAGTCAGAAAAATGGGATACTCAGGGGTTGTCTGACCGTGCATGGCTTCTTCATCGTCTCGTGCAATGTCCGTAAGGCGGGCGAACGGTGATCTCGGCATGTGCCTTAATTACTCACCGATGAGGTGCAGAATGTTGGACGTTGGCCGCAGTAGTTCCCCACTACGCATGCCCATTCCAGAAGGCCAACGCATCGCAGCTGCACGTAACAAGAAGTGATACTTGCTTTTTTTTCATCCGTGGAATTGTCGGTCAGAGTTTCACCCATCACTCCATCTCAGCAAATTTCACCATGGCAAGGATCTGTGCCTCAGCCAAGCCCTACAGAAACAAAAATGAAGCGTAGGCAGCATCATCTGACTCTGTGTAGCTATGTGGAGAATATTTGTCCTGCCCGGCCGGTGAGCAGACTTGGGCTCAACTTGGAGATATTTCGGAAAGAAATTTATTTGGTGGGAGACTCAATTGTGTTGCACACATCTGCATGCAGAAATGTTGTATCAGTGTGACCGACCTTCTGTTTTGAGGGTTGCCTTCCTTGTATCCGCATCGTGAGGGTGGAACTTATTGCATTTGATATGAATGCTATGGGGTGTGATAATGGCGAATGTTGCGCATTCCAAACTCGTTGATGAAATATCTATTAGATTGACAGCAAGCGTGGGAGCTTGTTCTGGCATGCAAGTGGGATTGATGTCTGGTGAGACCTCTTTTCTAAAAACAAACGTTAAATAAGTAGAAAAATTGAGAGGGTTGTATTAATGTAGCAAACCAAGAATGTAATGCTTTGACCTGTCCTACAAAAATCGTCAGCCCTGGGGTGTAGTACATCATGCCTTCTCGAGAAACCCAGGAGTCTTATGTGAACAAGAACGTTTGGTCACAGCATGAGCCCTTTGGAGCTGTCGTTTAGATCACCAGAGGGATTAACAAGATGCTGACAATTTGTGATATCCATAGGAGTTCTAATTGCTTGTCGCTAAGTTAATCCTGCCTGTACAAAGTCCTGGTATTCTGCGAACGGACGGCAACATTAATGTTCGGGATCAATGCCCAGGTGAACAGCTCATGATTCTCAGGGCTGCGCTGGCCACCATCGGCATGGCCTTCACTTCAGGCTTGCCACCTTCAGATTATACTTATATGTACCATATGATCCCAGAGGATCAATAAGTCTAACGATCAAACTTTGTGGGACTTCAGGATATGGGTTGCAAATGCAAAGTATGATGGTCTGAAGAATGCCCCATTGCAGCAGCATCTCCTTGTTTCCCCATATAAGTGAGTCTTGAGCCTGTGCACTGATACATGTCATGGTCTGAGCCACTCGATTTACAACAATCTTTAAGAGACAAAAATTGTGAGTGCGTTGTCTCATCTAATGTAGTACGGAGTAGGCTGGTCTGTCCTCACCCAGGTACCTGGGTAAATTTGGTCGGAGCTTCGGGACCGAGGTCGGCCAGCTGGGAACCAACTGATCCCAATCAGTCCCTCGTCAATCTGGAACAGACCTTGCGACATCGAGAAAGGACGGCCACAAACGTAAGAGAATCGCTTTCCAGGAAAGTCACTACGTGATCAAGCCATCACTACCCCTACTAAATGCCATAATATGGAGCCAATTCGGTCTGCAGTTGGCGTCCCTGACGTGCCCGTCAAGAGACCACCCGAGGACGAGGAGCCATTCGATCCCAGCAGGGCCCCTCCGAAGCGACAGACGATGCAGCCCCCGCTTGCCAATGGACAGAACGGCGCACTTGACGCCCCTCCCTCTGAAGCGGCAGAACATCAATTGGCTGGCAAGACGCCGGACGAGCTTGTCACGATCATCATGTCGATGCGCTACGCTCACGACCAGCATATCACCGAGCTCCAGAACCGATACGAGGCCGTCAGCCGTCAGTTGGAGCAGCTCACCCATACCCTGAACGGCCATTTTGCCTCGCAGATCTCGGCGCTCCAGTCTGTCCAACAGGTTCGTACGTGCAAGCCCAGGAGATTGGTTCTCAACTGACCGGCTCGATCACAGAGTGTGGCCTCGATCTCGGTCCCGGGACAAACCACACCATTCTCTTCCACGGTTGCCACAGCCCCCAATGCCTCCAACAGGGGCCTCACAATTCCGCCAACGAACCCGTCATTGTCGGCTGGACGACAATCGCCTGTTCCCTCGATCGTGGCCGGCCCGCCATCTACACCTACTGCAAACAACCTGAGAGCCACGTCGACTCCCCGCAGCGCGCGCTTCGAGACCCCATCTGCTGCCAACTTCACTCCTACGCGGACCGCCATGAGCGCTTCCGTCGAGCCACAAGACAAGAGAGACCTCAAGATTACGCAGTCCGACAGCCCGAATCAGCCTCCCACCGTCGAGATAAGCCACCTCGACACCGCCGCAGAGGCCTGGGAGGAGTTCCGCTACGGGCGCAACGGAAACCCGTCACTTGAGACCCTCGACGCGATCTGGGGCCCTAGGTGGCGCCAGGACTTCAAGCTGAGAGAGTTCTACAAGCGGCGCAAGGCCATCGCCGACAAGATCAAGCAGTATCTGGCGGACGGGATCGACGAGCAGAGCGCTGTCCGGGCGCTGGACACGCAGCGTGGCAAGAGGAAACTCAACTGGTTGTCTCTCCGCATCTTGGACGAGCGCAAGGCGCAGAAGGAGCAGTACAAGGAGGCACAGAAGGCTGCGCTCGTTAACAAGGCGGCCCTGGAGAACCTTGGTACTGCGCCAGCTGCGGCGGCTGGTGCCAATATGTCTTCCGCCCAGACTCAGCATACCGGGACGCTGTAGAAAGTCGCTGGTTTCGGGTTGCGGTGAGCAACCAACGTGCCTTCTTCGGGATTCGGTTCTTTCTTTTTTGGCGCTGGAGTTTGGAGCTTCACGATTCATGATACCCTAGTCATTAGAGGTCAGCTTTTACTTGCAATGGACCTCATTGATTTCATCCCCAATATGGGATACTACAACAGGTTCAGTTAAATTTTCCTGCTTACATGGCATTGTAATTTCTTGTTTGTACCTTATTCGCTGCTCTTATAAGATCTTGCCACTGAGCAGAGGTCGATGCCTGTCCTGTCTCATTTGAACTGGTTGCCTTAGGGGAGCCCACCCATACCGATGAGCTTGGTTTAACCCTACATTTCTCTAGCAACGCCAGCAGTTCTGGGCGCATTCTCTATCAGAGCTATGTCCCGGCTGGCATCCTAGAATTTGAACATCACGGCCGGGTCCAAAGGCTCCGCGACAAGCATCCCTATACCCTATGTCGATACTGAGATCTCGATTCCTCCTGGCGGCGGCAACACGTCGAAGGCCCAGATGGCCTTGTAATCGGCTAGTATGACTTTCAAAGCAAATTGCTCGCCTGGACAACGACGGCGCCCAATAATTTGCACCCTAATGGAGGAGATACCCCGTTTCGAAACTGTGAGCGAGCGGTAGCGAGCGATGACGGGCGGAGCGTCAGCCACCCACCCCGCCACCACTACCCCCTTTTCCCTACCACATTCTCTGAGGTGCTCACAGTGTGAAGCATCGCTCAATCCCCGACGATCGCCACTTCCAGAGGGAAGCCTCCCGACACAGAGGGTCGGCTCCCTGAGAACTACCCTCTCCCGAACATCACAACATGATGAGTCTCTCTCAATTACAGTCAATAACAAATCCACAAGGTATTGAGACGACGTCCAAGTGGGCGTTGTGGTGTGATTTACCCTGCCTTTCAGTCGGAAGCAGGCAGGAGGCAGAAATCTCTAGTCAGGGGCCATGTTTTCTACAATTACAGCTCCGCCGTCCCCGTCTTCCGCAACAGCGACTTCAGCGCCATGACCAGGTCCCTTCTCAACACCCAGGCCATGGACAGCATTTCTCACCAAGGTGGCCCACGATATCGGGCACGGTGGGGTCAAGGACGTGACCCGGCTTTGACATCTCGGCGGCCAGGAGGGTCTTGGGGCACAGCAACAAGTCAGCCAATATCGGCGTGACTAAGGACTGCACCAGCAAGGAGTTCAACGACCATTATACTGCCCGCTTGCGCAACACCGGCGCGGTCAGTGCCGACGACTTTGCCCTCGACGTGCGCCACGCACCGTACGCGAGACCACAGAGGCTGGAGACTGCCCAGATGACACAATTTTGTGAGGACCAAGGGTAGAACTCCCTAGATCACCTGGGTATGAACCGGGCTGGCAGAGCTTTGAGAACGGCACATACGGCCCGCTGGGTGGAGCAGGGGACCAAGGCCTAGATGAAGATTGCCCCCCCCCCCCACAGCAGCGATTTCTCTCCAGGGCAGCAGCCGGTACCCAACAAGAGGCCAAGATTGATGGATACAAGCCCCCCGGTATAAGAGCAGGGAGGAACCGCCTCCCCTCGGTCTGTGGCAGTTCCAGGAGCAGCGTTGTCGCCACACTCCCAGGACCTACCATATGTCACTCCTGTTTCAGCCCCACACAGCGGCACAGGGACCTGTCCCATTTTGCATAAATATCCCCTGCCTCCAGGCGAAGAACAGGAGGATTATATGCAGGCTGCCGGCGCAGGCTATGGCGATGACCATCACAGGTAGTCCCAGGGCGCCAGCAATGGCGCTGGGTCCCTCGAATACTCGCCGCCACCCGGAGAAGAGGACGACGAGTGTGGTTCTTTTGCGGACTCGGCTGAAGAATCCTGGCCGACTTTGAGCTGGAGAGAGGTGTCGAGGAGACCGACGGTCCGGCATGGGACCACCCCTCTCCCACCACGTCTGCGACCGTAGGTGCGGCAACCGGAACCGGGGGCACGGATGCCCCCTTCTCCTTCTGGTGATCCGTGGATATACCGGGGCAGATGCGGCCATGAGATCCCACATAGCCTCATCATCGGTCAGCGACATCATCTCATGCCTCGCGAGGTCAAGGTGGTTACTATGTCAAAAACAATCCGCCGCAATGTGGGAGACCTCAGTAGGGCACAAGGGCGGGTACCAGTCTTTGGCGCCAATTCGGGCACCTGTACCAGACCTGCTTCGGAATGTCTTTGGCGGTAGGGTAGCCCAAGACAGCCAGGGCCTCGGCGGAAGAGGGCTGCGCGTTTAAGCCGACAAAAAGCAGGATCACGAAACTACCAGTTGTGCTGGCTTCGATGTTGACACATCAATTCATGGCCAGGTAGGTGACTTGGCCCGTATGGACCTACAAATCTACTATGAGCTCATAGCAAAGCTTGTTTTGATGTATCTCAAGAGGGACCGGCCAGGCACCCTGGATGCTCACTCCCAAACCTCGAGGACTTGAGGCCTTTGGGCCAACTCAATACACATATCTGAAGTTCGGATTCTGCCGATCCGTCATATCGCTGAAAGCCGTCTCGTCCAGATCTGGGTGCTCTGAATTGCTCGAGATCCTGTCACGCCTTTTATTTTCCAAGCTCAGCAGGACTCTGAACCCGCTGATCATAACTACTGATGCAAGATGGCAGAAAATCATGCTGGCCATTCCCAGTGGGTAAGTTGGTTGCTGCTCGGTCTTGAAGAAGAACGGTCCTGCAATGTTGCCTGCGAGGTTCTACGTCAGAGGTATATCGTCGAGTTTTGATTCTTATCGACGGCCTCCACTTACCAACGCAATAGCCAAGGAACATGATGGCATTCGTCAGCACCTTCTTCGTGTGCCCGCCGGTGTTGGCTGTCACGAGACTCAGAATCAGGACGAATGCGGCGTTATACGGCCCTGTAAGGTAATAACACCAGAGCCTTGCAATGTGCTGGTCTGTTGGCACGAAACGGAGGCCGAAGGCGCCAGCAATGTTGGGCAGCGTGTACAAGATGATGAACCAGCACCGAGTGTTCTTTTGTAGCCTGGTGCAGAAGTAGTCGTTGAGGTAGACGCAGCTCAGGATGGAGAGGCCTATCAGGGCGCCATAAGGCATCTGAAGTAGGGTGGTGCCGAGTGTGCTAAACCCGAATCCCTTGATGATGAGGGTGCCAAAGTTGGAAATGCCACCGTTGGGGAGGTTTTGGACCAGGGCGAGCAGGAAAAAGAAGTACGTCTTTGGGTCCTTGAGCGTATCAATGACCTGATCCATCTTGAACGTCTTGTTCTCGACACCAGTCTGGTTCTCCCGGAGGCGTTCGATGGCAATCCGCCGCTCCCTCTTCGTCAGCACGTGAGCCGTGACGGGCGAGTCCGGGAGCAAGATCATCAGCACAATGCCCCACCCGCTGCATAGAGCACCGATGATCAGAAACTCGTACTTCCAGCTCGGAAGGGCGCCACGGATGTGTCCTATCGCGTAACCGAGCAGACCGCCCAGGGCTATCCCCAAACCGTTCGCAGTGTACCACAGTCCGATACGCACTGGCTGCTGTCGTCGGGTGTACCACATGGATGTGATCAGCATGAAGGCTGGGTCAGCACAGGCCTCGGCTGCCCCAGACAGAGCCCGGAGGACTGCGAGTGTTGCAAAGTTGTTCGCCGCGGCCTGGGCCATGAGGAGGATACCCCACAGGAAGATGTTGGCGCCGAGGTACTTGGCCAGCGGGAGCCGCTGCATGAGGAAGTTTGTCGGAAGGGCCCACGCAAGGAACCCGAAGTAAAAGACCGACGACAGCCAGTTATAGTCGGTCCCTTTTAGATCCAGGTCCTCTCGGATGCCAAAGATGGCGGCGTATGAGAGGGTCGTCTTGTCGATGTAGAAGAACGCGTAGCACACAGCCAGGTACGGGATGATCATGAAATCGATCTTGCGGACGAGGCGCCTCTCGTCGCTCTTGGTGTATGGCTCGGCAGACCCGTCGTCAAACAGAGTCGCAGCCGTGTCCGCGGCGGAGGACGAGCTGAGCCACTGCCATTTGCTCGGTGCTGCGGAGCAGGCCCCGGCATCCTCCTGGTGTATCGCATCTATGCCTGCATCTTTGAAGTCGGGGTCAGGTGCGGTCGAGGGCCCAAGACGGGTTTGTTGTTTGGAAGGACTGCCGTTACGTCCGTTCATGGCATCTAGTAAAGCCGTCTTGCAGCTCACAGACAGTTTGAAAAGAGTCTAGAGACAGTACTCAGATAGTATGCAGATGATGATCAAGACCCATGATATAGCCTCAATTGTCCGGTCTTCGGCAGTTGCCCGATTTCCCCACGCTCCCCCACGGCGTATGGGTGTTACCATATTTCGGGCTAGCTTTGAGGCGAAAGCCACAACTGACCCACTGCTCTGGGTAGTTGCATTGCAGATCTGGCCGGCAAGACATGCGAAACTGGCTTAAAGGCGTATTTTTCAGGCTCTTGTGCTTGATGGCTAACTTGCTCCAAGGAAGAATAAATCCTGTCTCTGCCTATGATAGAGAGTCTTGAGAAATCTCTGCGCTCGAGCGTCAGTCGAAATCCTGGATGTCGTAATTTTGCTGGCTTTCAAATGGGTCGAATCAAGGTGGCTCCATGGGTCTCTTTGACCTCACTCCGCAGCTAGCACGCAGAACGCCAAGCATAACGGAAGTTCGCGGGACGAGCTGACAGTTTATTACGCTTTCTTTCTGAGTGCCTTGTAAGAATTGTGCTCTGGAAGTAATTGGTCTGGTTTCGCTTCTATTCCGCATACGTCCGGGGACATACATGGCGCTCATACAATGGTATGAAGCCGTTGGGATCCCATGCATGAGGATCCAGTGGGGCGTACACAGAAAATCGAAGCACATTTCGTGGAAGTGCTTGGCTGATGAAATTAGGCAAGGGCTGAGACTGAAGGGAAGATTCTGGATTTCCACAAGTGCCCCCAGCTTCCGAAATATGTCTGACCAGAGCGCTGTGTGCATCCATGCTTGGTAGACTACTGGCCTTACAAGTCTTGGCTGAGATCTGTGCCGATTTGTGATGGCGAGACAAGAACAGAAAAACTGTGCTTAGGCAACATTGATAAGTGGCTCCTGCAGGATTCTATAGTATGAAATCTGGAGTAGTTCCAAGCAGATATGTTACACCCGAGTGGATAGTCAGGGCTGCAGACTAGTATTTGTGGACGAAAAGAGATGGAGCCTCAAACTAAGAAACACAAGGGGCTCTTTCTGGCCTAGGATCTCCAGATGACAGCTCTCGTGAAGTCCTTGGCCTTTTCTGGTCAAAAAAGTATGGTAGCGGGAGCTTAGCTTTGTTAAGTTCAAAAGAGGGAGGAACTTCGAAGGCAAGACAAAGACAATACGAAATGAGACATTCGCACTAGACAGGGGATGATTACCACAAACCTTTTCTGTTTTATTTCGAGCATGACGTCTCGATCGAAAAGAGAAGGGCCTCGCTAGTAATACCAATAGACTGGCAGTACAAGACATTTGAAATGAATGCCTCTTTAGTGCAGGCATATAAGCAATCAGTCCTGGAGGGCACTTGAAGCTAGCCCCTGGCTACTGATATCATGCATGGTCTGTGGTCGACCCGGGCTCACATTGCAATTACTAGTTGATTTCAATGAGGGCACAAATTTTGGGTGTCGATGTAATGAATCTGTCATTGAGGTCGGCTCGGGCTTTCTTTTGAGGTCCAACGACACACGTCAGGATCAATCGTGGAGGGCGGAAATACAGTCGTAAAAGCCGGCCTCTTGCTCCCTGCCCAGGTGCGGAGTGGCAGTTCCGGGTTGACCCTGGCCGTGGCGCACTGAAGCTGTGAAGCTATTGGACTTCAGGAGAATGCAGATGTTCCAGGTGTTGTGCAGATCGCCCGCTAACTCCTGTGGTGTGTCGGTATGGTGACAAGGTGATTCTTCAGGGATTTTCTGTCCGCGCTCAGGGAATTATCCACTCAATTCTGGCCATCGCCATGTACATCACACCTGGCTTTGGAAAATGCCTCGTCGTTGCTGTTACCACGCTGCCTCCTCGTTCGCCGGAATATCCGCCCGCCGTCTATCAGTTGAATCAGGTAAAGGCCGGGAAATCCGCATGTTGATATGTCAGCGGGGACATTGCGCCGTGTTTAAGCTCCAGGGATCCACCCACATCCCGCAACATTGAGAGAGATGTGGGAGACGCGGCTAGTGTATGGGGTTGCTGGGGGACCACGTCCCACCCACGTCCCCGAAAAGGCTACACCCCCGGAAGTCTGATGATCCAGAATGCCTGCCTTTAAGATCTCCGGGGCGTTGGGAACCTAATCTGTGTGCCCAGACTGCCAGAGTCTAGATGGCTTGCGCCGAGTCGCGATGGCTCCCATCGTCCCGCCCCTCTAGCGTCTTGGTTCGGAAGCGAAAGCTTAGTATGTCGTGGTCAAAAACCTTCGACCAAAGACAGCGATGCGGCAAGATTGACAGGTACCTCCGTACCTCTGCAACCTGAGAGACGGCAGTGAAGCAGTTGGACAAGTGCTCCTGGCGACACTTCTATCCAGCAATGCACACCGGCAGGAGACCCATTTCTTCCCCACAGAAGCTCACAGACCTAGTGGTAGACCTTCCTCAGTGCCTCGTCGGATTGGCCTAGATATCTGGACTCTGTGGTTGTGTGGGTCTCCTCCCCCATGCCCCGTGTAGAATGTCGGTCCTTCCCCGGCGGTCGAGATCCCGGGTACAACCTTTTTCATTTTGGTTGAGATTCGATTTTCCATTTGCTGTGATTGTTAGTGGCCGCTTGATAGGTGTTCCCTGACCCCTGGCCTGCATCACTGAGGCTCTGTGGGATATGCCGCTGGGCCGAGTGGACGTGATGTGCTCACACATCCTCGCCCTGCCTCGGAGACGCGAAGTGAAATCCGAACATTCTGCTTGTCCCACTCCTCTTCTAACTCACCCTTCTCTGGGAAAGTCTTCGACCATTTTCTCTTTCTGGCTCAGGCACTCATGTTGACCGTCCTACCGACTGAGACCTGAGAACCCAACCGCAACAACGACGATATCCACAATGAGCCACTCAGAAAATGAATCAGTGCCGTCATCGGCGAAGCTGGAGGACGGTCTTCAGCCCCGGGACATCCAGGCCGAGAACACCGTAGGCTTAACCACAGTGCCATAGCTGGCTGTCCACCGTGGTGAGAGGGCAACCGTTGACTGAAAGTCTGACAGGACGGAATCAATGAGCTCTCAGACGAGCACCGCGAATACCTCCTCCACAGACACGGGACTCTGGACCTCGACCCCATCCCGGACATGAGCGACGCAGACCCTTATAACTGGTCGCAAAAGAAGAAGGTCACGAACCTGTTCCTGGTCGCCTTCCACGCCATGATGGCCACCTTCACAGCAGCGGCCATCATGGCCGCCTTCGTGAACATTGCAGAAGACCTTGAAATTGAGGTCCAGACCGCCAGCTATCTCACTTCTTTGGTCATCGCCATCCTCGGCGGGGCACCTCTCATCTGGAGGCCCTTGTCTCAGCGCTATGGTCGCCGACCCAGTCAGTCCTCCAAAGAGCCCGAGCAACAATATCAAATTCTTGCTAACAACTGGCCTTGTTCGACAGTCTTCATGATCTCGCTCATCTGCAGTCTGGTAGGGAACATTGGTTGCGCTAATGCCCACTCATACGCCACCATGTGCCTGTGCCGTGCCATCGTAGCCTTTTTCATCTGCCCCGCTGCTGCCATCGGGTCCGGTGTTGTTGCCGAGACATTCTTTAAAGATGAGAGAGCTCGCTATATGGGCATATGGACTATATTTGTGACGCTGGGTGTACCGGTCGCCCCTTTCATCTTTGGCTTTGTCGCTCTGAGAGTTGGATACCGGTGGATATACTATATCCTAGCAATCGTGAGTAGAATCCATGGAATGTTGTGCCACCAACGGAAAGCCTGACGATACATACTGCGCAGATAAACGGCGTCCAGCTGGGCCTATACTTCTTTTTTGGGCCAGAGTCACGATACATTCGCGGAAGCCAAGCTCCCGAGGACGAGAAGAACAAGTCCGACTTCAAGAAGCAATACATGAGCTTCCGCCGGATCGATAAAACCCCAATGACCTGGTACGATTTCGTCGAGCCACTGGTATACGCAGCTCGCCCCTGCGTGATGCTCCCAGCGGTGGCCTACGCAATGGAATTCCTCTGGACAAGCATCATGACCACCGTCGAGATCCCGCAGCTCTTCCCCGAGCTCTTCGGCTTCAACACGCAGCAGAACGGCCTGCAGATGATCTCCGTCATCGTCGGCACCATCGCCGGCGAGCAGATCGGCGGGCGCATGTCCGACATCTGGATGTCCATGAGGCGGAAAAGGCTCGGTGGTAGGAGCCCCGAGCCCGAATACCGGCTGTGGCTGAGCTACTTCGGTTTCGTCCTGTGCGTCGTCGGCGTGGTTGTTTTCCTGGTCCAGCTCTACGCTGCCGGTCACACGTGGAACGTCACGCCCCTGATCGGGGTGGGGATCGCGGCAGCAGGCAACCAAGTGGTCACCACCGTGCTTGTGACATACTCTGTGGACTGTTACCGGCACGATGCCTCGAGCGTCGGCGTTTTCATCACGTTCGTGCGTCAGATCTGGGGCTTCATTGGACCCTTCTGGTATGTGTTATGTGATCTTCCATTATTCATACACCATGTTGACGAATCAAAAAGGTTCCCACAGAGTATCGAAGAGGTTGGTTACAGAGAAACGGCAGGCATTGCCGTTGCTAGTAAGTCCATTCCTTACCCCCGAGCCACATAGCATAGCCGCTGTGATCATACTTTCTATGTCCTCGCGAGCTATCATCATATCTGACTCCGGTATTTACAGTGATGGTGGCTTTTTGTGTTGTTCCGATCCTGGTTATTCAGTGGAGAGGAAGGACTTGGAGGTGATGTGTCGTTTGCGCGTCTGCTCTGTGTGGGAAGGAATATGTATCCGCTGCCGGCTGTCACCACCTGTTGATCGGGTGGAGACATCAAGCATACAAAGCCGCCCAGGATTCTGCCATCTCCTCTTGACCGTTCATTTCCGTACGCTACTAGCACACTTACAATTTGCCTCGAGATTGAAGCATACCTCCTGAATTATTCTTGTTGACAGGCATCTGTGGGTGCTTCTAAGTATCATTGCCTCCGAGGACAGGACACGCCAGACGTCATCAAACGGGAGCGGAAATTTGTTGCTTTGGATTTGGGACATATTATCTGTCAGGCTGCCATTGGCACCGCCGCAGACACAACCTCCGCAACCCTTCTGAGCCTGATATGTCTCTTTGTTGCCTTCCCTGATGTCCTGAAGAAGGCCCAGGAAGAAGGCGACCTAGCCATAGGCCAGAAGCTCCCAACTGTTGACATGCTGGGAAAGCTTGTCTGTCCCAGGGCGTACGTTTCAGGGGTGAGACAGGGTCCCAAAATCGTCTCTCATCACTTTTATTATCCTATATCAAGGACTCGGAGAGTGGCCCATTCAATTACGAGCGTCACGAGAGGGCAATTGTGATTATCTTGCCCTTGGTCAAGGCAGACAGAGCGTAAAGTCGGTGCTGAATGTGTCGAGCGATGAAACAGCCTGACTTGCTTATTTTGGTGTTGTGAGCTTGCCGATTTTGACATATCCTTCCTACCTCTACGGCTGCCGGGTGGTCCTCCAACACCTGCCCAGGTGCTCCATTGTCTACGCGCACATGCAATGTTGAGAGAGCGACCCTCACTCACCGGTACCGAATCCATTCTACTGAGCTCCACGTGAGCCTTCAGGTTAGGCACAGCTTCAAGTATCTAAGCAATTCATCTGGGAGGATCACAGGTACTTAAGTGAACAAGTCACATTGGCAGCGTGGTAGGATGTCGTTCCCGAATCGTGTTCTCCCACCCAAGGGTCTCTTGCCCCGTCCTTTCTATGAGATATGTACAGCTTTGCAGTCCATCCATCTTAAAAATCCTCTAATTGACTTCAAGCCACATGTGCAGGAAGAAAAAAAAAAGAACTCGTGACCATGCAATCCCATCCTCTAGCGCGCTACTGAGACGGATACAGAACTATACCGGAACATTATGAATAAACAGATAGAGTTGAGAGAGGGCGGTTTTGTGGTATATAAATGCAAAGGAAAAAATGAAACCCTCAAAGCCTCTCCCATCATAGCCGGGCACGACAATAAACCAGTTTGAGGTTCCCGTGGCTGTGGCACATAATATGCCTAGATATGATATCACATCAGTAGGACAAGTGTTATCCTGCAAATCCATCTCACATGACATGGTCATGTCCACATGCTTTTGTACAAAATCAAAACAAATTAGACAACATTACATTTCGATATTTTCTGCTCTCCACCCCTCTTCTACTCCTTCTTGGTCTTCTCCACCTTCTTCCCCTTGGGCACACGTGCGAGGTAGTACACGCCGAGGGCCGCAAAGATGTTAAAGATGATGTAGGCCCAGAGTATGCCAAAGTTCCTCCACCGGTCAGAGTAGGAAGTGCCCACAGCGGTGAGGAAGGTGTTGGTGTCCGACGTGGGGCAGAGGCTGCAGTTGGCTGTGGCATTCTCGTCGGCGAGGTAGCCGCCAAATTGGCTGATATAGGGTTCGAGGTATTGCTTGCAGGTCTGGCCACCGGGAGGCTGTAACGAGAGGAACTCGTTGGACGCGCATTCGACGAAGGTATTGGCCACCGACGCCGACAACATACCACTGACAAGGTACGTGAACGGCGACAGTCGGTACATGAAGATCCAGAACCGCGGGAACGAGTCCGGGTTGGCGAGGACACCG
This sequence comes from Diaporthe batatas, assembly GCF_019321695.1. Classification (NCBI taxonomy): domain Eukaryota; kingdom Fungi; phylum Ascomycota; class Sordariomycetes; order Diaporthales; family Diaporthaceae; genus Diaporthe; species Diaporthe batatas. The sequence goes on along the minus strand of NW_025408552.1, from coordinate 2,864,558 downwards.
CAGAATATCAGGCACAGCGTGAACATCAGGTTGGCGATGTTGCCTCCGGCCTCAGCTGTCTCGAAACCTGCGATCACCAGGTCCGTAAAGGTCGACGTGAACAGCATGAAGCAGAGGAGGAATAGGAATATAAGGGCGCCGCGCTCATGGACTTGGTCTGCCACCTCAGCATTACGGTAGAGACCGACTGGGTAGTACCAACAGACGAACATAATGACAGCCATGAGAGAGTTCCAGGGTAGTTCTACTATGATCTGTGAGAGCATGAAGACCTTCCAACTGTAGACCTTAGAAGGTCGTTCGCGAACCTCGTAAAGTGATCGTTGAACAACAAAATGAGGCATTTGCTGTTGGGTAAGCTGGCCAAAAACCGTCAGGATGTTGAAAATGGCGAACATCTGGTTCTGCAGACCCTGAACAGTGTTCGGGGCGTTGAGGAAGACAAGACCGATAAACAGAGAGATACCGGTACACAGCGCCGCCTTGGAGTAGATATAGGACGGGGTACGCCAGTACTGCTGGAAGACGCGGAGGAGGACCTCTTGAAGCTGTTTGCCGAAGGGTGCGGCGAACTCGCGGTAGCTGGTCTTGTCGTGGACGGGGCTGGATTCGGCATCGGTCTTGTCACCCTCATCCACTAGTCGCTGCAGCTCCTTGTGGACGCCGGCACATTCGGGGCTTTCCTTCCAGGTCTTGAACCAGTCAATGTCAGTGTGTGAACCCGGAGCGGCACCGATGGCCTCCAACATCCATTCAGCGGGGTTGGCTTCGGACGGGCAGGGATGCGCGCCGTTGCGCTCAAAGTAGGAAGTCATGGTCTTGGAGTTCTCGCCAATCTCGCCGAAATAGACGGTCTTGCCACCTTTTTGAAGGAAGAGGAGCCGATCAAAGCGCTGGAAGAGCATAGCAGAGGGCTGGTGGATCGTGCACAGGATGGCTTGGCCGCTCTTGGTAAGCTTCTCTAGCAGATCCAAGATAGCCCATGAGGTTTGCGAGTCGAGACCAGAGGTAGGCTCATCAACAAATAGCAGCAAGGGTGGCTTTGCCGCAAGCTCCACGCCAATAGTCAACCGCTTTCGCTGTTCAACGTTAAGACCTTCACCAGGAACACCAACAACAGCATCCGCATACTCGTGCATATCCAGAAGCTTGATAACCTCATCGACATAGGCAAGCTTTTCCTCACGTGGTATGTGAGCTGGTTGACGAAGTAGAGCACTGAAGTTGAGGGCTTCGCGGACGGTGGTAGTCTGGAGGTGAAGATCCTGTTGCTGAACATAACCGGTCTTGCGCTGGAAGGAATTGTCGCGGGGGTGTCCATCGACAAGCATCTCGCCAGTAATGACACCCATTGAAGTTCGGTCGGCCAGACAGTCGAGTAGTGTTGTCTTGCCAGCGCCCGAGACTCCCATCAGAGCCGTCAGTGTGCCAGGTTTGACCCAACCATCCACATGATCCAGGATTTGCCTAGTCTCGCTCTTGATCTTGACCTCATAGCAAACATCCTTCCAGTGGAACACGCTAGTCTGCCGTTCGATGAATCCAGCCTCCTTATCGGAGTCGGTGTGTTCGTTGCGGGCAACAATGGCGGATGATCCAACAGTCTTGCCTCCCTCGGGATCATCTTTCTGCTCTTTGAAGGCAGCAGGCTTGTGGCCACGACGGAAAACAAGCACCTCGCCCTTGGACTTCTTCTCAGAGACGAGCTCCGCCGCGATCATGTACGTGAGGAGGAAGAATGCGGTGAAGGCAATGACGATACCAAAGTTGCGCCACTTGTTGGCCGCGTAGTACTTGAATCCACTGTTGATGTAGTTGTCGCCATTCACAAAGTCCTGGCCAACCTGGGAGCCGATTGCGGAGCAGACGCGATTCGTGCCGTTCACATTCTCGTACCCTGGGAATTGCGGAGGCGGTATGAATTGCGTGCAAGTGTAATCTCGGTTGTGGAACTCGTTCACCATCAAAGCTTCGAAAGCATAGGCCAAAGGATCCAGGTAGTTTAGCCAACGGCACCAATCCAGCATGTAGTCAATTGGGATGACGAAACCGCTGAAGATGACCAAGTCGAGAATGATCAGGGCTGCCGGTACCATGGCTTGTGACAGAGTTCGGGAGGACGACGCAATGGTTCGGAAGATCATGGACATGGACAAAGTCGTGACAAAACACATCAGCAGGAAAAAGAAGAACGGTCCTGGTTCCCGCCGCAAGTTCGTCATGAAGTACAGCGTCAGATTGAACACGATCGCGTTCAAAACCTTGTAGGGCAGGTCGCACAGCATCGAGGAAATGGCTTCGGCCGATGGATGATACATGGCATATCGGGCGTGTTTTTCGACAATCGGCCGTTGGGCGTAAAGGGTCAAGATCTGTCGGTGCCTCGTTAGTATTTCCATCGTAAACCAAGGCAGGAGATCACCGCAAGGCGGCTGTAAATGGTTTCTTACCTCAAGGGCGGAAGCGAATGCGTTCATTAGACAGGCGAAGAATAAGAGAGCACCACGTTGAAAGAAACTGGAGGTCGTCATCTGCAGGTTGTAAAAGACGCTGGAAATGATCAAAGCCATCATAAAGTTACCAATCAACATGCCTATGGTCAGGCCGGGGTCACCGCTGAGTCTCTTCCACCCACGCCACAGACAGAGCTCTACCTGCTGCCAATAGTCTAGGGTGTAAGGTGACTTGAGGCGTTGCCTCTTCGACTGCTGCGCACGCTTGTGGGCTCGGAATTGTTGAGCATCAGGGCCGCCGAGGGGGTGAGAAGTCTTGTACTCTTCGATCTCAGCCTGCAGCCTCCTATACTCGGCACTCTCCTTCCAGCGGGCGGCGAACTCGTCGGGCGTCCTGGGTGCCTTGTCCTCGAAGCCAGGGCGCACAATGCGCTCCAGAGGACTCGTCATTGAAGTCAAGAAGTCAGGGGTAGTCTGACGTGGCGGGCAGTCGAAACCCAAGTTAACGAAATACTGTCGTGCTTCATCCGCGGGACCGAAGAATATTTGACGGCCCTCGTAGAGAACCACCGCCTTATCGAACAAGTCGTACGCAGTCTGTGGGGCCTGGTAGATAGAGACGCAGGCAGTGCTGCCAAAGAGCTCGGACTGAAGCCTCAGTGTTTTGCAGAACTCGATGGCGTTGGCAGAGTCGAGACCTCGAGTGGAGTTATCCCAGCACTGCAGGGGCGCCCCTGAGAGCGCTGCTTCAGAGATGGTCACACGCTTCCTCTCTCCACCGGACACGCCACGGACATACTCGTTTCCTACACGAGTGTTGACGGTGTGGGAGATACCAAACATGGCCAGGACGACATCCCGGACGTGATTGGTGAAGAGATGCTTGGGTATGCCGCCTGGGAGCTCGCGGGGCGCACGCGCTCGTGATGCGAAGGTCAGGGTGTCACCGACGGTCAACATGGGGAAGTGAACGTCAACCTCAGCTGTGTAGATCGCCTCTCCACGATGGTGCTTGTGCATTTCCTTGGCCGAAACACCTGTCGGGTACCGTCAGTCTTGATAGCCACACAACCTTTTCTTTGGCCGAGTAAATGGTATGTATGGAGCCGGGAACTCGCGCTTACCCTGATAGTTGAAGTAGGAGGCATCCTCCACGTAAATGCCGTTCATTTCGCCCGAGATGGTCTTCAAAAAGGTACTGCACCCAGAGCCTGGGGGACCCAGGACCACGAGCATCTCTCCCTTGTGCACAACACCGTCGAAATTTTGCAGGATGTCGATCCTCTTCTTCTTGCCACCACCAAAGACCCCGCGGACCACACCGGCGACGTCCAGTAGGATGTTGGCAACATCCTTTTGGTAGTCAGTACCAGCGCCGTAACCGAAAACATTGAGGTTCTGGAAAGCAATGCCGCTGGTGCGAAAGCCGTGTCCCTCGCTCGAGACCAGCTCCACGACGTTCTTGGCCCATGCGCGGGCGTTGAACTTGTCGCCATTGGGGTTCAGAGGGCTATCCGGGTCGTTTGCGTGCTCGGCGAAGGGGTTTGCGCCGGTGATTCCCGAGGCGTGGGACTTGTTCGTGTACTGCCTTGCCAGGTTTTGGACCATGTTGGAGCGGCGGGTCTCAGCTACCTCGTCATCATCGGTCTCACTCGGAGAGTTGGCGGTCTTCTCGTTAGGGACGCCGGCCTTGGCAGCTGGTGTTCCAGTTCCAGTGGTGGAGGCGGTCTTTTCGTTGTCGGCCAGAGTGGTGCTTGTCTCGTTGTTCGGGGTGGTTTTGGTAGGTGTGGTTTTGGTAGGGGCCGGCGAGGCATCGTCCCCAACTGGATCGCGAGATCTTGTTCTGCTTAGGGACAAGCCGCCAGTCTGTGCAGAGAGGTCATAGTTGCCAAAGGCGCCAGTGCCCCCAGTGTAAGACATCGTGACGGCGGGACTTGGCCACTAAGTCGCAAGCGAGCGCGCCAGTCGTGCACCGCTGCGATCTGATCAACACAACAAAGAATTGTTGAAAAGCTATGATAGCGCCTGTCAGTGGCTAATTGGATCGTTTCGCGAGGCGAAATTGATGTACTGACGAAAGTCGGGCCACGCAATATTGGTGGCAAGCTGGACACGTGTGTGCTGTAGAATAGGACGAGGGAAATGTCAACAAGTCCAGTCCGTCTGCCAGCCAGTCTTCGCCTCTCGTCGCAATGTACTGGGTACAGCCAGTCGACGTGCAGAAAAAGGCAGAAGAGGCTCCGGTTTCTAGGCTCCAGGAAGGCCCAGAAGGAGCAGTTAACAAGGCGCCGGGCAGGGACCTATCTATTAATGAAGAGGCAAAAATATTATTTGGAGACGCAGCAGGCGGGCGCTGCAGACATTATGACCACAGCACGAGCGTTGCACGGGCTAGGTCAACTTGTTTGAGCAGTCTTGGTAGCGGGTGTGTGAGTGAGGATCCAAAAGGCGCGGGACAGGGGTCGGGGGCAGGGGGCCAGGGTCGAACCACACGACGGAGACGAGCAGGGGTTCGGCACATCATTGATTTCCGCAGACAGCAGGAGCAGGGCCATGGGCCTTGGGCTTACCGAGCTGTGGGGACCGTACCGGACCGTACAAGCGTATTCTGCGCATGTACACTACGGCTAGTAGCACGCATCACGTATCTGGCATATCTGCACAGGTTCCGCGCCCAGGAGCCCAGGAATGTTCAGGGCCGTCTTACCATCTTACTGTACCACCTGGGCGGAAGCAGCACGGCGGTACGTACCGTGTTGTGAACGGGGGCGGTCGAGACCAAGACCCCGAGGCGAACCCAGCGAGCACATGTGAGAGGATACTTGCCTAGGTACGGGGGTACGAGGGTACTGGGGTACGGGGGTACAAACAACCGGTGCAGCAGCACCCCTCCATCCGCCACCATCTGATGTCCACGGGTGTTGTATGTTCTGCAGGCATCGACCCGCGGGTCTGATCTACAGTCATTGATCATTTTCAAGGCAGTGTCTGTTTTGAGCCTCCACAGTCCGCCTCACTTGTAGCATTCACGTTGTCCTGGAGATGTTGCTCTGGCGGCGGACAATGGCACTGCGGGCAGTCCAAGCTTGCTAACAATCTTTGGGAGCAGTCATTTGCCATGCTTGTGCTTGTTGGCCTCGCATTCGGCCCATTCCGGAAGTCTCGTTTATCTAAGCCGATCTGCTGCAACCGTCCCGCTTGCTGGATCACAGTATCTGCGGCGCAGCGGGCCAAAAAGCATGCGCCAAAGCAGCCTGCTAGTCAGTGGTGCACGGGTACAAATTACCGTACAAATGCAGCCCGCACTGCACGATTTTGACCACCCACCACCAAGACTTCACATCCGCCTGCCTTCGGTGGTTCCTATCCCGGGCTCGCCAGCAGGCCGTGACAAACAACGAGCAGGCTCACTTGGCTGACGGTGCTGAGGCGGAAGGACGCTGAGGCCACAGCTGACGCCAGCACTTGGCACTTGGGCACGTACTGTACAGCAATCATGCCTCCTGCTGTACCTTCAGTCTCTGGCCCGCCTGTTTGCTGATCTGCTGTAGCTACCCTCTACTGGCAGCTGTCGTTGCTGGGAGCCTGGGACCGGCCTTTCAACGGGCGGGCGCTATCCGCATTCGTCAAGCGAGAGGACACACGCTACGGCCGGTGATTTCGGGCCATCCGATACCAGGAGCCCCACATATCGTTGCTCCACAAATCACTCACAAACACTGGGCCTGTGGGCATGGGTTACTGGGTTGAGGGCAGCTGGGCAGGCAGGCAGGCAGAGATCGCGCCCGGGCGGGGGGGGATCTGCAGAGCACTGGTCCAATCGCCCCAGGGCGAGACCGGGATCGAATTCTTCTTCTCTTTCTTTTTCGAATTCGAATTCGGACTTGACAGGACGGACTAGTGCCACGTTCACCCCGTATGACTGCCGCGGTCCCACATGCGCTCCTGTTTCCTCGTGCCTCTTGTCATTACGAGGCCGTGATGCTTCCAGCCAGTCATTCATCCAGTCACCACCAAGCTGAAGAGATGGAATGCAACAAATGGATGGATGCCCGTACCTGGACCCGTACCGGAGCAGGGCGGGGCAGCCCGGCCGGCGACGAGCTTATGTGAGGATGATTCCGCCGGGTACTGTGTATTTTCCCCCCACGTCAGCAGGGCCCGCGAGCTAGCAGCACTCGGCCCGGAGCAGTGCAATGAGATTGGCCGCTTTGTGGGCAGGTCGGGGTCTCGATCAACCCGACAGTCCGTTTGCCCGTGGCGCCAGAGGATCTGTCCGTCGCCAACTCAATTCGTCCTTGCAAAGAAATTCGTCTAGTGTAGTGTAGTGCTGAGCAAGTCCGTCTGACCTTGTGTGAGATGAGCCACGTCTCGTTTCTCCTGACTCAGCCACACACCCGAGTCTACTCCGTATCTTGCTGCCCCCGCGTTTCGCAACTCTAACGACACTCGGCAGACGGACAGCGGGATCCAGCTGAGCAAATCTGCCATACCCAGAACCTTATATTTTATGTCCCGGTTACAGCGCAGCCGTCCAGCGCTTGGACTACACATCTACAGTACACGTAAACTGACATCCTGCACCTGCAAGCTTCTAGAAAATCCGCCGCGCCCTTCGACGGGTCCACGGTGCTCCGTAGGTGGCTGCCATCCGGCAACGACCGGGAGCTGTATCATCATCATTACATTGCAACTTCAACGTCCCCGTACAGCTGAAGCCTGAAGCTACCTCAACATCTCTGAAACGCTGACGTGTAGTCATGTATTCAAACTGGTCTGCGCAAGACGAGATTAGCATGGCCCCTGCACTAAGGGTAACGTAAGCATATTCCGAACTGCGACCACCGTGACTTTCTACCAATACAAGTTGCAGACTCTCGATCAGAGAGAAGCTACCAATGTTTTTTTCGTGATAATTTCCCACTGGATGAAGCCTAGTAGTCTGGTCTGCCAGCATGGCATTGGCAGCCGTGTGTCCGCTTCAGTTTCAAACACACGCTCTCCTAATCTCTTCTCGTATACAGAAAAGAAGTCCCTGCCGGTTCACTGTCCCTCCGGCAAGCGCTGTTGTGAACGATTGGTAAAACAACCTTGTCCACGCGGCATTCATACTATTCGCGTCTCCTCTAGCCTATGCGATTGCGATTGCGAGCCGATACTTGGACCCGCCCGGTCAACCGGGGCGCCCGGTGCCCAGGTGTAGTTGCCCAGCCTTTGTGGATCTATAACAACAACGAGCCGGGCCCAATAAGGCCCCGAGAACACCATCTGTGCTCTTTCTCACATGACAACTCTTTTTCCACTGCATGATCGCCTTGTACGGGTGATATCAACCCGCCTCCCCCCCCCAAAAAAAACCCGCAGGACAAGTCCAAGCGCTTGGCTTAAGTTCGGCTGACTGACTGACTGACAAAACGGCTCGGGATCTTGTCGGGAAATCCTGGGCAAGGCAGGGGACCAAGGCAGAGAGGCTCACATCGAGGGAAGGCTCCTTGCCAACTCATGGCCGCAAGGATAGTTATCGGATGACATCAATTAATGATGCACGAACCAATGACGGCGGCGCGGAGCCGCGTGGTGTGGTGGTGATGAGCCTCAATACTCACCCACTCGTCATCATTTCTTTTCTTGATCACCACCGTGGCAGCGTGGTGCCCTCAAACCGGGATCCCCAACACTGGCATGTTGTAGGGCCGGATCGGCCAGGGACGACCCAACAACCTGGGAACTGTAGCTACATGCATGGTCGACGGGCCAATGAGCACAAAACAGCCTTACAGGAACAGATGAAATCGGCCGAACCGTTATAGCCTGCTCTATCATAGTAGTGCGCAGGCAAACCCAAATCAGCCAGGCATACTCCCAGCCAGCTGGAGATATTGTTCTCTTCGTTGCGGTTCTTGGCCACGCCAAGTGTCTCGGGCTCGCAAACAAGGGCCCCACTCTTAACTCCTGCCACACATCCTTCAACCACGGGAAAACGCTGACGGAGAACAAATCCTTTGATCTGACCATCTTGTCTCAGTACTGCCTACGGGGTCTAAGCAGGCCCCGACCGAGGTGGATTTCGGGTGAGAGCCAAACCCGTGCGGGCTCATCCGCCCAGTTGCCCACGCCGGGTGTGACTCCCAGGGTCCAGCCAGGCGGACATTTGGGCGGGTGATCAGCCGTCTGGGCACAAAATTCACACGTCTGGACCAGTCGGTATTCTTGCCCTACTTCCCGTCCGAAGTAGGTGGCTTGACGGTGGGGAGGCCCGGCTGGAGACACTGCCTACGGCAATATGCTGTTGTCGCATATCCAAGCGCACGGCACATTACACCAGGTAACTACAGAAATGTTTTCCGTCTGTGGAGGATAGGAGAGGGTCGAGACCGTCCCCACTGCCGAATTACTGCCAACATTCCTTGCAATCCTGAGATGATGGTTACTTTGTCATGTCACAATATTCTCCCCAAATCGATGTTCCTGCTGCGGCCGGGCTCCACCAAACAGTCCAAAGGCCCAAAGTGATAAGAGCCACAACGTGTCTGTGTGGGCGAGGTGGCACATCCTCGTGGGCCAGCCCGATCTTCAAGACGGCTGAATCGTATTGCTCGGACTGCCGGGACAAGACACGTCTCCGGTAGGATTTGAATTGCTTGAACAATCGCCCAGACTGGACTGGAATGTTCACCGCTCTGCGGGTTTAAAACAGGATTCCATTGAAACTGTTGTAGTACCTGGTCTAGGTAGATTATCTGGCGACCGGATGGTTTTGACTCGTGGCATTTGACTCTGCGCGTACGCAGGTAAAAGCTTGTGCGGATTAACTATTCAAACAGTAATTTAAGATGGCCTCCATAGGATCGTCACAGAAACTTTGCCCCAGGCACCACGAGAAAAGCTTCGGCGGCATCTGTACACCAACGCTGGTGCGCGACCCCTCCTTCCTGGGACACCACCCGGGCAAGGTCGTCGAATGTTCGAGGTCTGACTGATCAGTCTGTATGTCAGGCTTTCGGAGAACAATAGCATACGGAGCTACGGTGTTTCGGGGGGAGATTGACGCCGCAAAATCCGATGGACCGGGAGTGTTGCTTCTGAGCTGTCACTGCGTCTCGTGAAGACAGCCATTTGCCTTCTGATTGCTCGATTGCTCGTTCAGCCGACATTGCAGGACCAAGGGTGAGTAGAGGCAACGAGAGGCGCGGGTCGTTCCCACGGCGAAATTGTATTTCTGTGTCCTGTCAGTTACAAGCTGACAGCCCTGGTCAGAATCGGCGGGCAGGAGAATTGACAAGCCCCCTTTTTTGAAATACTGTACGAAGAGCATACCCTGCTTAGCACCCCTGGACAACGGGACAATGAGGATGAGGTGCTCCAAGGATTTGGCCGGGACGAAAATGTAGGCGTTCGCTTGATGTCAATAAGAGACATCAATCTATCCATCTTCTGACCTTTTATCAAATGGGCTCATCTGAAATGCTCCAAACAAAATTGTCTGGGTTGTCCGATTTGGTCGCCCAAGACAGTGGGTGTTTTGGTGACACTGTAGCGTCCGTGACTTGTGCATTGATTGGCCTGTCGCGTCGGAGCCTGCAAGTCTATAAATTTCTTTGGTACAGAAACAGGTTGATAGGTCCGAGACAACTCACAGTGGCGGATTCGTTACGTTTATTAGCCTATGTAAAGCTTGCGACTGAGCATTCATTTTGACTTCCCCAACATGACGGACGAGTTTGACCTCTTGTCTCACAATGGACGTATTCCTTCGGCCATCAACAGGCTGCTTGCTGACCTGATGAAAGCCCACAAATCTTGAGCACAATCCCCATAGTGGCATACGAATATGCCTTCAAAATTACATCAAACTGAGCGAAGCCTGATTCCGGAGGAAATCTCCAGCAAGGCTTTTTGCAAGACTTGACAGCTGCCCAGACCAAACTTGGACCGGGTCTGCCCAGGTGCCCACATCTTCATCCACCCGCAGCGCACACAACCTTGGAATTCCAGGCCAAAACACTTTTGAAAACCGCACTTCTTAGGCAGAAACCTTCCGCTTGACGCAGCCGTAACTGTCCGCGATGTCGAAGATTCCCGAGTCATCGGAGCCGTCGCGAGGATTGTCCCCCGCACCAGCCTCATCGTGGCTCCATGACCAGATGTCTTTCTGGAACTCATCCCGATAGAGAAGGTCGAAATCCTGAATCCGATCTTTGTAAGGCTCGAACTCCTTCTGCTCCTGCCGCAGTAGGCCATTGCGCTTGCAGGCGAAGTACATATACTCCAAGAGAGTATCCGAAAGCGGGAGGGGTCCCTTCCCATCCTTGCCGCCCTTGACCTCCTCAACTGTGGCGGCCTGGCCTAGCTTGCACAGAGTATGCTTCTGCTCTGTCATCACGACACCAGGGTAGAACAAGCCTCTGATCTCCATTTTCTCGATCTTGGCAATTAGAGTGGCCACACTTCCTTTGTAGCTGGCAGCCTCTGGAATTGGAAACAGCGACTGCTGAACCAGATTGGCCATGAGAGATCCCAAGAGCTTCTGATTGCACTCGAAATGGCCTTCGCTGGACCTGCAGTACCGATTGCCTTGAAAATTGTTGGCGTCCATGAAATAATCGAGTGGAACCTTCAGTGAGGCGAGCAGATTCTCGAGGCCTTCGTTGCGGATCTTTTGGAGGCTGTCCAGAATATCCTGCTGTTTCATAGGAAAATCTTGTATGCGCTTTCCGACCTCGTCGCTGATCTCGTGGGCCACTTCTCGGATGAGGGTCTTCGTAGTCTTGAAGTCGCCAATTGCATAGGCAACTTGAAGAGCTTCAACGACACTTAGATTAGACGTGGCCAGTCCGTTGCTGAAGCCATTGATCCAAGAAGGAGCGAAGAGGTGGTAGTTTGTTTGATCCAGATGGATTTCGTACTTCTCGAGTACCTGAACCACCTTGTACAGCTGATCGGCATTGGGCTTCGAGGCCACCAGCGCTCTGGGAAACTTGTTGTGGAGCAGACAGAACATGATCTTGAGGCCCAAACTGGAGTAAAGACGGTCAGATGCGGCCCCATGGAGATTCTCATAATCAAAGAAAGAGCTTGGCAACGAGATGAAGAATCGATGACAGCAGGCTGAAGCTTGAACGGTTGAAGAAGGTTGACCGGCAAGGAATGGGGCCGAGAGAATGCAGAGGAAACGTCAAAGTTGGGATAGGAGAAGGCATGGGCAGACTTTTAGGAATTCCAAGGCAGTTGGCACTGAAAAAGGAGAAGGAGGCGCGCGGCTTTAGCACTTACGGGTTGTCGTCTAGCTCCCACACCCACACCTCCTTGTTGCCACGAGTGTGGCTACCATAGATCATGGCCTCGAACTTGGTTGAGGCCTTCTCAAGAGTGGCCGATGCAACTTCGAACACGTAGACTTTGCCGTCCTCGCCTTTGACCTTGACGTACAAATCACTGTCGCGATGAAGTCGAGGGTTGCAGCAACCGGGAGCAGTGGTGACGGGGCTCGATGGCCTCTTGCGAGTGCTGGCAGTGTAGAAGAACCTGATGACGTCGGTTCCGATGTTTGCCTTGTCGTTGGGGTCCACAAACTTGTGCTCCTCGGACTGGGCTGAATCACTCGCTGAGGTAGTAGTGGAATGGGGCGTATGGGCGGCGTCCTGCTCAGAGTCGCCGGTGGCCTCCGCGGAGGCAACTATGATGGGGCTTGCAGTCTCTGGGGCTGAGATGCGGGCCACACCACTGGCAGGTTGCGAAGCGAGTCTCGCAGGCTCGTTGCCGTCGACGTCATCCATTGCAGAGTCTGACTTTGGGGGCACATCGGTGGGCTCAACGGGTGCCTGGTGGACAGAAATTCCGTTTTCAGTGGTCTTCTCGAGCGAGGCATTGCCGCTTGTGGCCGCTCCTACTCCACAGTTGTCATCGGGAGAAGCAGTGTCGGATTGCTCGTGAATTGTGGCCAAGCCACCGGTTTCGCCGGTCATGACTGCAGCGTCCGTCTCACAAGTCTGTGGAGCAGCGTCTGGCTTGACTGTGGAATGGGTCTTGCCATTGACACTATCCTCAGCAGGAATTTTGGGGGAGCTGTGGCCACTGTCAGGCAGAGAAACCGTTGTTGCATCGATCTGGTCCAGCTTGGCTGGAGTGTGGTCGGGTGGAGGACACATTTTGGGGGTGCTGATTTTGACTTGTCAGCAGATGCAGTGGTGAAGAAGGAGTACAAGTAAGATCCAGGCCAAGAGCTCTGCCACTGATGTGATCTTGTGTGGGCAATTTGTGTGAAAGTCCAGGGGGGGTTTGGTATGAACGTAGCAGAGGGGAGAGCCCTGCTGGATTCTCAGGTGTTGAGTACAGACGAATGGTGGATTTGGATTGTGATTTGAACTTTTCCACCAAGCTTCAAGAAATCAGGAAGAGACAAGTGCTGGGAAAAGTAAGGCAGAGACAGCAGGCCAGGAAAGCGCGATCAAGATGCGAAAAAATTGGCCCAGTTGATGTACTTACCTCATTCCAAAGCCAGTCCTTGAAGGGTGTGGCTTTTCACAGTGGCTGCATACAATTGATACCACAGAGTGGTTGATTTGTTGAGACAAGAGCTGCAGAGCTTGGTTGCGTCGGTTGATGTGGAAAGGAGAAGGTGGGTTGGCTCCAGAAGACAGGAGGTTGCAGTATTAGATGGGAGGGTCAGAAAGAAGGCAGGGCAGTTGCACTTTAAACCTCTGCACCTTCCTTGATTTGAATCGAGGGGAGCTTCAACCAGGGACTTAAGTACCTAGGTACTTTCTGCCAAGCCCCTGGGTACAATGAGTAGAAATAGTATTGTCAAATTGAAGCACTGGCCATACTTTTCCGATGGAACAGGGGCATGGCCTTCAATGGATGAATGAAGGTCCACTCGTTGGTTGCAGTATTTCCATCAGGTTCCCAAGAATTTGCTGGCCAAATTTCGAAGCCAAAGGGCCCCTGAATGGACATGATCATGAATGTTTACAGGGCTGCTAGCACCGAGGACGAATTTAGCGCTTGAAACTACATATTGGTGATAAAGATGTTTCTTTCTGTTGCCTGCCAATCTAACTGACAAAGTTTTGTCCAGAATCAGAGGATATGCACTCCTCATGTCACCTCGTCGCCAACAGAGAAACACGACGAAGTCAAGGACCCTTCAACTCATCTCCACATCCTCGTCAGCTCCAGCTTGGGGCCGGACATCTTTACCCTCATCGCCATGTAGTGCCTCTCGTTCTCCCGGCATCTGATTGACGAGACCGGAGAAGGTCACCAGAAGTCGGTTTGGATCGCCCCTTTCAACCCTGGCCCTGACCCTGTTAGAGGAGCTTCCCTGGCCCTGATCGCTGTGTCCGTGACGGGGTCCCGTGACAACGACTACATCACTGTGACCCCCGAGAACGAATTGATGCCCATTGTCCATGCCAGCGGTCCTCGATCTGGAGCCCCGGGACGGCGCATCATTTGCTACCAAGGCACGTGTGGTTCCATTCCGGTTGGCAGACCTGTTCCTGTCGACGCTTCTCGCCCTCTCGATTAGGCCAAAACGGGCCTCGCTCTCCCTGATGCACTCCAAGAAGTCACGTGCGGCATTCTCTGCGCATTTTTTCTCATCAGCCGATGCTATAAACAACGGTGAGGCTAGGGGAAGGTGACTTACAAGCGCGCTCATACTCCCATGGCTTCGCAAATAGATCGGGATCAATTGCAGCCTTGGTATTGCCCCAGGTAAGCGCGCCCAGTTCGAAGCCCCAGCTGGCCTCGTCACTTATGGCACGGCCACGTCCATTCTCGTCCCAGTGGCGCGTGTACGCGAAGCAGATCGTGTATACCTCATCACCAGAGGCGTTGGGCTTCCTCGATGCCCAGTATCTCTTCTGACAGCGAAGGCTCTCAGCCGCTTCACCCCAGAATCCACTCGTCAAGGGCTCATCCTGCCAGTACTCAAGCCACTCGTCGCAACACACTTCAAGGACGTCGGCCACACGGACTGAGACGATGCTCTGGTTGCTGGGAATCACTACTCTCTCGTTGAAAGCTGGCGCGGACTGGGCGCCCAGCAAATATGCGAAACGTGTGCTCCTACTGGCGCTGAAGACATTGGTGTCACTGGTGAAGCTGAATCCAGGCAACTTCAGTAACAGATGGATCGTGTGGTTGCGGGTACCCGGCTTGTGTGTGGATGCCTCTCTGGGGACCTGTAGTGCAAGTGACACTGGTCTCTTGTCCACAGACGGGTCCAGTCTCGTCACCGGCACGGGCCGACGTGTTGAGCGACGAAGTGCGCTCGGCGGATCGGATGCGACGCTTGTAGAAAAGTTAGCGACCAACTTTGTTTTCGCGCGTGGGAGCCGCGTCATACCTTTTGGTGTCATTGTTTGGTTCGGGCGTCTGTGGTCGAGAAGGCTGGGGCTTGCGTTGACTATATTGTATAGTATTGATCAGCACCTGGGCAATGCAGAATGATTTGGTAGTTACCATGTTTAAGAGTGAATCGCAAGCACCATCAGTGAAAGATGCAAGCAATGACTGAAAGCCGTTGTCGTGCATCCGCTGCTCATTTGAAAACGTACCTCGCCTTGAAGGCGTCATCGCTCTCATCGGGATGGTACAACGAACTGGAAATTGTTCAAATTAGCAAGACTTTCGTACTTGAATGTGATAATATGATGCTTTGCATACTCGTCGGAGTCATCCATGGTGTTGTGTCAGATACCTGCAGTCTCAATTCCCTGTTGTGCCCGTTGTTGAATTTGTCGTTGAGGGGACGGGTGTAGAAATGGGATGGCGGATGCCTTAAGCGCAGAGGCTCACACCCTTGCTTCAAACGAGCCTCCCGATACGCCTTAACTGGTGCCAGCCTTTTTGTTGACCATAGCTCTGTGGACACCTAGGTAAGTGAATAAAGTGGAGATCGGGCAGCCTGGCACCTTACCATGGCATTCAATCCAATCAGACTGAGGTTTGAGTTTTGCACTTTCATTTCACTCAGCTCCCAGACAAATTCAACAATATCAAAGATTATGCTGTCGCTCATAATGTGACCCAAGACCACCAACCCTTTTGGGGGAGGTTCATTTTGGTTTTGTGGCTGGCGTGCAATCAGACAGAATGACAACACCTATTGCTGTTTGACAGAACTTGAAATTCTAACTACCTTCTTAGTAGGTACCTAGGTACCTTCAAATTCAAGACCCACGGTTCCATGCTCGCATTGGGAATTCAAGTTGTTCGCCCATGTGCTCTCCCACCAGTTGACCTGTGCAGCACGTGGTAGATGCTAGCTACTAATCGTGGGGGGTGAAGAAAAGTTGATAGTGTTCATGGTTTCTTTTTGTTTATCCGTTGGTCCCGTGCCTTACTGTGTGCAGGTGTGAGAGCCAGAAATTGATGACACTGGATGAAAGCTTAGCTGTTGGTTCATGGCGTTCCAGTTTTAGCTTGCCGCCATTGAGCGAGAGAAACCCTACGGACATGATGGAGAATAAGCGAACTTTAAGTAGGACGACAGTATAATATTTCTTGTTGGCTCTAGCCAAGCGAGTCTTGTATTTTGAATCAAACAGTAGTTTTCGTTTCTGGATGTCAAAGATTCATACCCACAAAGACAGAGGGTACACTCAAGCCCCGTGGAGAACCTCCTATGAGACAACATAACCTACCCCATAGGATATTTTCCTGTGGGAGGTTGTCCCATACCAGCCCTTGGGAATACAGAATGCCGCATCACAGAAGTGACATAATCCATCAAGGACTATCTGCCCTTTTTACGGGAATAGATGGAAAGGTCTTTCCAGTGGCCCAAATCAGCAGTCTCTAAATGTCAACATAACGCCTACAGAGGCTCTATGGAGCTGTTTAGTATCATGTGAAACGAAGCAACATCTGATTTAAATCGGAACTCAGGACGTGATGGACCTTGGTAAGTAAGTCGCTTGAGATTGGTTCCATGTGCTCTCTCCCAATGCCCTGAAGCAGGGTTGCTTGAGGCCATTGCACTACGGGCACCGTAGAGCCTTTATCAATGGTCACTTGATGAGGGTTCATTCTCTGCAAATACAAGGGCGGTCCCAACCAAACCGATTGGATCGCCACGGGTCCTAGGGCTGACATGTACTGCACGCGATGGACGTCACACCAAGTACTGAAGGATGGTGTTTTCCGCTTTTGGAAATTAGGGGGTTCCAAGGTGCTGTGCTATGACGGGGTAACAATCGGCAGGATGACGGGAAAGGAGGTGAAGCTGCAAGCAATCTTCCTCTACGGATTGTAGGCAATACATTCCTGAATGATAAGCAATGCCGACATTGGTCGGTCCTTGAAGCAAGCGGTGCTCCATCTGGTCATTTGTGCTAGGCCATTAAGGGAAGGGCGATACCGATATCAAACAATCGCAGCCTTCTCATTGCCTGGTTTACGAGCCAGCATAAAAGCACGTCTTTTTGTCGGCTCCCTGTTCTACTTCCGGTCTCTCCTGTGTTGCTTCAGGAGAAAGCATAATTGTGCTGCTAATGCAGGATTATGGTGTGCGGCGCCAAGATATCAGCGGCAGGGCCCATGTCACTCTACCCGAATGGGGTCAAGCGAGCTGCGGTGGCGTTACACTCGGTTCTACCACAGTAACACGGTAAAGTACAGAACAGCAGGCTGTCACTCTAATCTTAGAACCGTCACGCGGCCGCTGCCGAACACCCCCCAAGAGGTCTCCCCCCAGATGTTCCCGCGCGACCGACAGCCTGGTTCACATGCCAGCTCCATCTCGCATCGCTCTTGGCCTGCACAAACCAACACGCTCGTGCGGCGACCCGTGCCCAAGGCCAAAAGACCCATCAGGCACTGATACCTTCTGCTTCACACATTGGGGGAACTTTCTTCAGGCGGCCGCCCACACGGTCCGAGGCTTGCCTTGTTCTACGTACGGGCCGCAGTCGGGAGCCTTAGGTCCTGACCGGTGCCTGCGCGCCCACAGCCCCGCCGTGATGGCTCCAAACCATGCCGTCGTGGATGGCAATGGCCTGCCGGTCATCGTGCATGGCAAGCAGAGGCAGGGCCCGTCCACCTTCGACTGGAACACCCACATGCCGACCATCAGGCGCCTGTACATGGACGAGGACCGCACGCTCAAGGAAGTGGTGAGGATCATGAGGGTGGAGCATGGCTTCGTTGCGTCGTATGCGATTCCATTTCCTACTGTCTCTTCCACAGCCTCAGTTCCTGACTATCCGGTGACTCAAGGGAGAAGATGTTCAAGACCCGGCTTATCAGCTGGGGCCTGCGGAAGAACATCAGGCTGAGGGCGGGGCGGGATGACGACGTTGTTCAGAAGCTCGCCTCGCCCGCCAACGACACACAGCCAGTGCCCTACTGGACCCCAGTAACAGCAAGGAGCCGCACCGTCCGGCTCTCGAATGGCCTGGCCGTCGACGCCGACCGGTTGGCTGAGCACGTGCGCCGCAAGAGATACCGCTCGAAGCGGAGCAACTCCCCACCCATCACGACCGTGCGGCCGCCGGACTCGTACTGCATCTTCGAGGCCGTCTTTTCCTCCGCCCAGAACTACTTACTGGGCCGTTTCCAGGGCGTCGTCACCACCGGCGAGGGTCTTGACCGGGTGCGCCAGGCGGACCAGCTGGTGACCCGGTGGGTCAGCTACAGCTCCGCCATCAGGGCCGCCACCCTGGAGAGGCCGCTCCTGAAGAGGTCCGCCGCCGCCGAGAAGCAGATGTTCAACGACGCGCTGGTGCTGATGCGCCGGGCCCCGCAGGAGCTCGGCGCCCTGATCCGCCACCAGCCGGCAAACGTCACCGGCTACATCTTCTTCTTCCTGATGATCAGCACCCGCCGCAACGTCTTCCCGGACGAACCCATGGCGAAACAGTTCTCGGCCGTCGTGAAGGCTCTGATGAGGTACATGGCAGTGGCCTTCTCCGGCGACGACACCGACCTGCCCATACCCCTGCGCCAGCTGCTTCGGAACATAGCGAGCATTGAAGACGAATTCCTGCTGAACAGGCTCGCCGTTCAGGCGTGGAAGCTCAACTGCAAGACCTGGGAATCCTTCCTGGGCGGCCGGGGTGGCAGCAAGACCCTGATCAACGACTGGCTGTCTTTCCAGTACGCCGGCGAGTCCAACGAGCTACCAAAACATTTCGGGGAGTACATCGATGACACGCTGAGGAGGGTCGAGCCCAAGTACGGGCCTTCGTATGCCCAGATCCTCTGGTATTCTGCCCATTATCGCTTCACAAAGGACAAGGACGCCGGACTGGACCCGAATATGAACGAGGAGCTCATATCAATATACAAACAGATTCTGCGGTCCTCGCCGACTCTGGTGCCACGGGTGAACGCTCTCAGGATGCTTGCGGAGGTAAGCAAGGCCCGCGGGGATGGTGAGGCGATGGAGGCATACCTGCGTGAGGCAATCGATGTGTTGCGCACCGAGCGCGGGGAAGACGAGCCGAGTGAGTACTCCACCATTTCTTGTCATGTCCAGCGATCCTTTGCCCCGCGTCACTTCTGCTGGCCTCATCCGTGTATGAGGAATCATATCTTGCTTACCAACTACTTCATAGTGATCCTGACTTACATCACCGAGCTAGAAGGCTGGCTGGATGAGTTGGGCTTAGTCGAGAGAGCAAGGATCGTGTCCGAGTGGAAGACGCATTACACGAGGCCCTTGCCAGAATAGAGAACCATGGGCGGTATCTCCGGGCTCTAGATATGATATGATCAAGCAAAGATACCACTGCAACCACGCACCCACAAGTTGCCCGTGCTTGACGAGGCCGTGTGACCATGTCAGACACACGACCGTCTCCACACTCTGAGAATCATCCACAAGAGGGTACAGAAGCTAGTTATAGGGTATCAAGTTCAAGGCTAGTGAGCTCAACACCCATCCACAGCCTTGGAAATTAAGATCAACACGACGGAGGGCTAGGAGAGAGCTCCCACTACGGGCAGCAAGGTGGCACATACCTAGGTATGGTCGTACTCTACCACTTTTGCGGCATGGCATGATCACAATAGTGCAGTGAATGAAGTTATGGGGCCAACTGGGCAAGGGCATCAGAGCCTCTATAGAATGTTTCGTGGTTCGATCAAATAGCAATCTGGTCACAGCGGCCATTAGTCTGTATGGAATTCAGCAGGCAGGAGCTTTGCCATTGTACCATGTCGACTCTTCCTGCACTCAAGCACGCTAAGATAACGAGTGTCGATCTTCCTCTAGACTCCAAGGCCATACAAAAAGACATACTGGTCAATACAATTATATACCTGCGGATAAGCCCGTACTTCAAGTGATCCCAGGTGGCTTTCTGTAATCGGCCAACAACCATCCTTGACATGCCGTACTGCGGGCTTAATTTCCCCCTCCAAGTGCCCATAGCTGATCCACTCGGCTGCGCATTATCAAGTTGGTGACTTTGCGTTCCGGCTAGGATCACACAGAAACGGGTCTGAACTGTCCTCCGGAAATGATTCAAAGGCATTCGAAGGTGAAGCACCGAGACTAAGAGGGTCCTGAAGTGGATCGTGTGGCTGCTGCATCAGCACTTGTGCAGAGCTTGGGAACGAAGGAAGGGGTCGGAAGGTATCATGGCAATCATCAGCCATGAGTCTGTGGTTTTGACCTGGTTGCATTTCTGCCTGGCCCAATGCGAGACCGTGCCCAGGTGGCTCCACTCCAACCTTGGAACCTCTCAGGGTATCACCCTCTCTGTGATGCCCTCCTAGGGGACAGCCCGCTTAGAGACAGCCTCATCAGGGGCAATCTCCTAGGGGACTGCATCTTGAGGGGGACGGGGGCGGGGTCCTTCCTGTCCTTCCAAGCCTCCTCCCATGACACGCGCCTTGGCGCCTGAAGCTGTGTCTTCACCTCCTTATCATCTGAAGATGCTTGCTCATCTTGATGCACCTTTCGCACCCGGAATCCATTCCTCATACATTTCGACCCAGGCCGTCCAGACTTTCCGGGGCTGATTTCATAAAGCAGCCAGGAACATAATCTCGTAGCATTCTCGTTGTCGTACCCGTCCCTCTCGCCCGGTCTCCAAGAAGCTGCGTCATGGGTTACGTCGCTCTTCCCAGAAGACGAGTGATACACCTGCCTGGTAAAAGCAGCGGTCACTAGCGCGCTATCGACGAAGCCGGAATCCCAGCCCAGGAAAGATCATTATCAAAAGCAGGGCTGACGATATGGTGCAGTACAACAGCGCCCCGCGCTCGTCCTTAACCTACCTAGGTACTGGATCGCGAGGGCAAATAAGATCAAAGCAATTTGGCCATGAGAATTGAAGCCCACACGAGACCCAGTGCAGGTTCTGGGTACCTGGGTACGTAGTATGGGTTCGGAAATAAGCGTCAAAAAGTAAGTACCTAGGAAGTAGAGTCAGAAGGATACATATGTAGAGCGTGCAAACTCCTCGCTGAGCATCCTACTCAAGCCGCCTGTAGAACTCACCACCCGTTCGGCCGTCATGCTACTAGCCTATGTATATGATCACTTTTTTCACCAGTCTGGCCGATGTTCACCAGGCAACACGCGGTTGGACCAAAAAAACGAGAAGCACGGCTGAATGTTCAGTGCCGGGAATTACATTTGTGGAAAATAGATCCGGGGCAAGCAGCCAGCAGCCTCGTCACAGTACTTAGGTACATTCCACTGGCCGCCTAAGTGTTATTCCGGCGACAACCAATACCTTCCTCGCTGTTAGGAGTGCCTAGACCAGAAATATTGAAGTGGGCTACCGTATTTACTCGGAAGCATGGTCCGTCTAAGGCGCTTTCCGGCCTGATACCACAGTATGCTCGTCACTGTCCTTATGGGGCGGACATAAGGTTTTGCCCACCGCTGGTCCCGGAATTCGTCGGCCTTCTTGGTGCTTGAAAGGAACAGGAATTTTTATTGACCAAAGATGGGAGCATTGAATCTTCCGTGTCTTGAACGGGTCACATCGAGATCGGCAAAGGTCTGCTTGCAAGTGGGCCCCAGTATCCACAATCAGTAGGCCTTTGGCCTGACAGGTTGGGGAAACAGCTGCATGTCAATGGCAGTTTTGTTTGACTCAAGCACTGTTTGTGCTCTTATTCCGGTCACGGACATGTACCTCTTGCCTGTTTCATGAGTCTTGTGATGTGCAATCTGCGGCCATTTCCAGCTGTCAACGTCTCCGCCATCAGCGGAGCCACTTGTGCTGGACAGAAGAAGATGGTTGTCTTGGGAAGAGCCCAGGTGCCACACAAAGCGAGCTGCGGGCACGCTTGGGTCTGTCAAGAAGACTGGTCTGTCGACGGGCGAGTCCAGCGTAGCAACGCCGGAATAAGCCGCCGCTGTTGTATGAGGGCTCACCGTGAAGCGATGTCCGAAAAGACGGCCTAGTCGTTGGCGTGCAGGATTCAAGTTCGCAAACGCCAGTGTGGGCTGAACGCCTGGCCCGTGTTCCACTTCGTCCGGCGGTCCGTACTCCGTACATGAATGCAAAGCGTTGGGGAGCAGGCCTGGCAGGGTCACCCCAGACCTCTCCCTGACCCTGTCGAAATGGTGATATGGTCCATGTTCGTCCGCTTCAATGTCATGGATGATGGCCCCCTTGCCCCCGAATTTTGAGCCGGATTGTCCAATCCCAGTGACCGTGTTCTCTTCTTATTAGTAAATAATTCCGAGTCTCCCTGCAAACCTTGCACATGAGCATATATATATTGACCAATTCCAGCTGCCTGCTCCGTGTCATGGGCACATCGGCGAAAACTCCGTACCTGGGTGGTATCGAGTTGACCGCGCGAGAAGCACCTCAACACGTCCCGCTGTTCCGACACGCGACACAACAATTGGTCACTTTCCATGGCAGGACCTCCATGATTTGACTTGGGCCGCACGGCAAGTCGTACTACGACAATTGTCAGCCGGCGTGGATAAGTCCACCTGCCGGAGGGGGTTCAGCTTGCCGTTGCGTCTAAGCCTTTGACGGTAAGCTTCAGTCATACCATGCGCTAACTGCTTCGCACGACTCCGAATTGCTCGGACGATAGGGGCAGTTAGTCGGCCCGCAGGCCAATGTTGAGTAATCATGTCCATCTGAGCCCAGCCAGACTCCACGACGGGCCCCTGTTTGGCAACAAGCCAGTGACCGACTATGCTTCACTGCCTACGGGGTGAGCCAAGTTGCATTATGACTTTTCGCCTACTGTTGGGGGAAAAACACATGTGGCTTCTCCATTACTCAGCGTCATCATTCTGAGGACATACTTGTTGCAAGGGCGCGCCGACGGGTGGAAGCTGCCTGGCTAACCTTTGGTCCGGACGCATCAACAGACCCCAAGACCGACACAATCAGACTCTCGAGTGCCCAGGAAAGCTCAAGTCTACCTCATCATCACCTTCAGAAGATCGAAACCCATTCTTGGAGACGAATACCTACATGTTCCACGGAGTATCACTACTTCTATACCTCGTAGATACCTCTCCAGCCAGGCCACAGCCCCAGACCCTATAGCACACTCCGGCCTCGACCACTATCAGTCCTGGATTTAGACTTATCACTCTTCGCCCAGAGAGGACCTCTGTGTAACCTGGAGAATCCACAGTATATTCCCGTAGAGCAGCCACTGGCGGGCCACAGGCCAGACCTACTCCATCCAGCCAGCCGCCGAGTGCTGGGTTGTCTCACACCTGCCCCCCCAGCCTATACTACCTTGACTCTACGGGCCGGACAACAGTACCTAGGTGTTGTGGCCATCGTTGGGACTAAACATGCGCCACGAGGCCATGCCTTCAGATCTCTCGATTCTCAGCGCTGAACAGTACCTCGACGGGCCCTTCTCTGGCAGGACCAGCAGGGCGAAGAAGCCGTCCACTTCAAAGCCAGAGACTGCTCCACGGAAGAGGGCCAAGGTATCTCCCCCGACCGCCGAAACAGAATCGGCTGAGGATGGGGACGACGACGGTGCGAAGAGGGCAAGAGGCAGGCCCAGGATCGATACAAAGGACCAGACAGCTGCGGAGGTGGGTCAATGTTCTACCTTGTCATCCCATCCCTCTCCCCCAAAGATTGCACATGTGCCCCGTTCCTCTTCTTCTCCCCTCGCGGCTTTGCTCGCGGCTCGGAAGACACCCTGGAAATCACGCGCCGCACACTCCTACAACACCCTTCCCCCTGCCCACCCTGGCCTCCAGGGCTGTCACCACCTCCAGCTGTGACCAAATTCTTTCAAGATGTCCCGTAACCCCTACAACGCGTCCGTGTAGGCTTCACGAGGCGACTGACTTGCTTGCTGAGCGTAGCGCCGACGGACACAAATACGCCTAGCACAGCGAGCTTATAGGAGTCGCAAGGAAAATGCCATCCAGACCCTCGAGAGGCGTGTCGAAGAGCTTCAGGGGAACAACGAGGAGCTGAGCCACATTTTCCTCAAGCTCCACGACTCCGCCGTGAACCTTGGGGTGCTGGAGCAATCCCCGAGGTTTGCTAATGAGCTTCGTACGGCCACTGAGAAGATACTTTCGCTCGCAAGAAGATCCAGTGAAGATGGCGGGCAGGACGAGCAAACCGAGGGCTCTGCACCGGAGCCACCTCCCCGCGGAAGCCAGACAGAAGACTCGAGCTCGTCAGATGTGCCCATAGTACAAACTGCACGCAACTCGACCGTCCCGCTCTGGGGAGGCTACATGGTCGCCCACGAGGCCGAGACGACGGCACCAGATGTATCCATGGCCTTGCCTTCCAACACCATCATGTCGGTGCCGCAGACGCCCCTCGGCTACGAGATTGTGACTATGCCGACCTTCGAGAACGCCAGCTTCCCCTTTGACCTGAATCCAGAATCGTCTTACCCGAACATGCTCGAACAGGCCTCTACAGCCTCGCCAGCCTACCCGATCTCCCCTTACTCCTCGCTTCCACTCCCCCAGTCGATGGCCTTCGAAGAGTCAACCTTCGGCCGGCGTCTGCAAAGGATTTGCTTGGAACTCGCATACCGGCTTCTCACCATGCCAGACCCGCCCAAGCAAGCATACGCTTCAACGTTCGGCTTCTGCCTGCTCTTCGAGCCCGCTGAAAAGATCCGCGAGCGCCTCGCCCAATGTCTCCAGCGGACGTCCTCCGAGTCCCTCAACTGGTGGCAGGCCCCCTTCTGGGCGGCCGGTGGTTCTGGCCAGCACCAGCTTCAGCAGGGCACCAGCGCCAGCGCCGGCGCCAGCAATGAGGCCCGCGTGGGCAACCAGGGCACGGTTGATCAGATGAAGTACCAATACCCAGGGGGGCAGTTCGGCCTGGGACCATTCGACGCGAAGGTCAGCGAGACCCGTGACAAGAGGATTGACCCTCGCATGAGGATCCGGCTGCCGGGCTTCGAAGGCGACTTCTACGACCCGGAGGAGGTCGAGGTGTACCTGCAGGCTCGCGGCGTCGTGATACACCCCGGTCAGGACTACCTGACAACCGAGGTCGACGTGGCGTCATTCAAGAACGGCGCGGCAGCGGGACAGGACAGTCAGGGTCAAGGACAGGAGCAGGCCGCGGGACGGTTTGAGGATTGGTCGCGGACGCTGGATGAGGCTTTTGACAATCCTGCACCCAGCGGCTCCTCGCCCAATGGCAGCCAGGCAGTGACTTCGGCCTCAACTTCGTCGACGACTGTCGGGATGGACACGGGCACATGGCCGATCGATACTTTCACCGAGATGTTCAGCCGTGCTACAGCTGGGCATGGAATGTCGGGGCTCGGTAGCGGCAGTGGGACGCCAACTGATGGCGGGAAGAAATTAATTACATTGGACGTCAATGTCTTCTTATCAGGTAAGCCATCTAGTCGTTGCCACTCACGTCTCTCACAGCCATCGTTGCCCCCCCCCCCCTTTTGCTTGCACAAACGATAGCTAATTCTTTTCTATGTGTTGCAGAACTCGCCAGACGTGGCACCTGTCTCGGACGGTCCCCCGGGTTTCGGCCCTCAGCTGTCGACGCAGCATTTTGGACGGCAACAAAGACTGGTGCAGAACTTGGGTTTTAGGATTGTTTGCAAGGGCGGCCGTTTATGTGATTGCATGAGAAGAAGGCACAAAAAGAACAAAAAACATGTTCGAGGCTCTGGCTAAGCCTGGGACAGGCCAGCAAGGGTGGCCAGGATTAGAGTCGGGTTGAAAGCATATCCATGTCGCTCGACCAAGTGTGTTTATAGCCGGATCTGAATATGATGGCCGTGATGGGGGCAGCCGCACAGCTTCAAGATGTAATGTGCAGCTGAATGAAAAATCATCACTAGCTCATGGCACACATCTCATCACCCAGAACAATAACGTCATGTCTCCTGCTCCCGCGCCTCCTGCCACCGCCGCCGGCGCTCCGCCCGTTCGGCCTCTTCCCGTTCCTCCCTCTTCCTCGTCGCGCGTTGTCTCTTCCTCAGCCTCTTCCTGTCCTTGGCCTCAGCCTCAGCGAGCTTCTTCTCCTCCTCAACAATATCCAGCATCGCCCTCGCCCGCGCAAACATGTCCTCCGCCTCCCTCGTGAGCCCCTCGCCCGCCTCCCTGATCCCGACGTGGACAGCCTGCACATACGTGTCATCATCCCCGCCCCCCGAGCCGTAGCCCTCGAGCTGCCCGGCCCCCTCGGCGCGCGCCAGCCGCACGAGCTGCTCCTCCCACCTGTCCTCGTCGCCCGCCTGCGTCAGGTACTCGTCGCCCAGCTCCTGCATGAGCGTGATGCGCCGCTGCCGCGTCTTGGACTTGCGCTGCAGGAAGCTGCCCAGGAAGTGCGACTGGGGCTTGCCGATCCGCAGGAACGAGTGGCCGGCGCTCGTCTGGTCCAGCACGGGGACCTTGCGCACCCCGCCCGACAGCTCGCCCAGCGGCCGCGGCCGCACCGTCGACTTGTAGACCGGCTTCTCGCCCGGCGCGCTGACCAGCGTCAGGAGCGGCGGCGCCGCGGCGCGCCTCTTCTCGTCTGCGTCCTCCGGGTCGCGGGCGCCCGGGGCCGGCGGGGGCGGGAACCTGCTCTGCCGCTCGCGCAGGAAGGCCACGATCTCGCTGTGCTGCGGCGCGGAGGCGTCATGGGCCTGCGTGAGCATGGTGAGGAAGCGGTAGCCGCTCTGCAGGGCGGCCGTGACGAGGCGCGGGGACGTGTCGTTCTTGTTGCGGCGGAAGCCCGCGTGGATGAGGAATCGAATGGGGTTGATCCATCCCGGGCGGGATGTCAGGTCAGCCGGTAGGGAGATGTGTGGCACCTGGCGCAGGAGTGCCCGGTACAAAGCAAAGCCTGCAGGAAAAGCAAGGGGTCAGCATCTGAGAGTCAAATCCGACCAGAAGAGACGGATGGCGTGGCGTGGGGCGCGTCGCACATGCTACTCTATGCCGCGAGTCGCGGGCTGGGATGAAGAGCGACGGCATTCATTGGACCTGGCGCAGATTCGCCCCTGTCAATGTGTTCAGTCCATGGGGCTCGTGACGCTGTTTTCCGGGCAGTGGAGTTGGCGGCGTGGTGTTGATCGGCCTGAGGAAATCTTCTGCCCGAATCCCCGGGGTTGAAAGTCTCTAGATCGGATCACGTGGGTCCCGCGGCATCAGCGCGTGTCGGCCATGTCGGTCGCGCGCGTGGACTTTGAGCATCTCAGCATGCATGAGGCGGGGAGGGTTCCCGTGTTTTGCTAAGAATTAATAGAATCCCATGTCTACGCCGAGTGCCATCACAACCCCCCAGAGATGCAGTCGTAAAAAGAAAGCAAGACATTCCTTCATCACACCATCCCCTCGACAGACACCAGTCGCACCTCTCGCTCCCAGTGAAGCAGCTGCAGCAAAGACCGGAGCCCGGGTCAAACCGACAGACCCTGTCGTGGGCGCATACCTCTGGGAGAGATTTCTGCCTCGCAGATACTTGACCTGCAGGCGGACTCTACAACATCTAGATACCTAGGTATGCCAGGTATAACGCGCCCCTCGAGGCACTTCGTTGTGATCCCCTGCCTCTCAACTCTGAATTCCGATACGTTCCCCAATACTGCGGCCTCTATCTACTTGTACATGGCGTACTTGGAGCCCTCGGGAGGCTGGGGCAGCTTCTTGTGCTCGTCCATGTACCTATAGGCCAATGCCCGTCGATATTAGTCTTGTTTTGTTCTGTCTGTCACCAAGGTCTCTAGGTTCGTAGGCTGTACTGACTTCCTGATCGCAATCAAAGCAGCTTCGAGGCTCAGGGGGTCCTCCTTGGGACGGGGGTTCTTGGAGAGCTCGGTCGCGATTCGCTCCCAGTCACGGAGGATGCCGACGGAGTTCTGGTCGACGCGGCCGTCCTGCTGGTTCACGCCGGGGAGGTTGATCTGGCTGACGAAGTGGAAGATCGGGGGCTGCTTTGGGTAGTTCGGGCCGCACTCCATCTTGAGTTCGTAGATTCGGTTCTCATGTTGGCCCTGCGAGAGAAGACCGTGGTCAGCAAGCATGCAGCGACGGCGGCTTCGCGACTGTCCAAGGAGATGGAATCTATTGCCGGGCAGGTAGACTCACATGAGGGGGTCCCCAAATGGTGCCTCGCCAGTTGGTCATGAGGATATCCTCAGGGTCTTCCAGACCGTATGAGCAGGCACCTGCAGTAGGAAACCATCGTTAGGCTGCATGTTCGCTGCTTGCGACACCAGTGGGGATTGTGTCTGCGTCGGTGTCGGTGTCGGTGATGGGACTTGCCTGCACCCATGCCCTTCTCGCCCTTCTCGAGCTCGGCGAGGAGCTTGAAGTTGCGTGGAACTTGAGCAGCCATGGTTCCTGTCTGTATGGGAAGGCGCGGGGGGGTGTGCGACGGACTGAGTTGCGATGGCTGGCTGTGCGGTGAGAGAGGGAGAGAGGGAAAGAGAGGTGCATCCACACTGCCCACCCAGGTACCTAATAACCTTGGAAGGTATGTATGTCGGCTCTGGCTTCGGAGTGACGCTTGCTGCCAGTCCAGTCCGCAATTGCATTGGCAGCTCCGGCGGGGTGGCCCCCACCCCTGTCACCCAGTGACGGTAGGTGGGGTTGTTTCGCTGGTGTCTGTCTCAAACCGCTGTGCAGACTCCCTACCACCACACAGCACTGTTGGCAGGAGCGGCTTGAATGACTCAGCAGTCCAAGCAGGCGCGGTCGGTCTAGGGAGCAGGGGTCTGCTCAATCAAGGCAGTGCGAGTGCGGGTCGGTTTCCGGAGCCCCTGGGCCGCGTGCATCGATCTGGCTTCAGAGGACAGGCAGGCGTGTAATCTGCTGCTCTGCTGTACAGTACGTAACATTATAGGGCGTACGTTAACGCCTTGGACTCTCCCTCCGAACCACCAGGGCCATGCTGCCTCGACCTGTGATCCCCTAGATGGTTGTTTCCATTTTCGAATGAAATCGTAACGCTCGTTGCTTTCCCACCCGAGGTTTCCCTGCAGTAGGAGCGACATGAATCTTGATCCCTCAGCCTCCAAGAGACCATCATGTCTGCCCAGCTCCTCGCGACGGAGCTCCACAACCTCATAACTGAGAGCAAGCGGAAACACCAGGACCTGAGACAGGTATGTGGCTCATGTCTGTCTGCTTCCTACACGTGCATGGCGACTTTCGGCTGACCAGTCCTGCACAGGCTGCCGAGAAGTCCCTCGAGGAACTTAAGAGCATTCGCGTGAGCGAGGCTCAGTTTGGACGCGGTGAGATTCATCAACACCAGACATGGCAACATCCGGCGTTCGCCCTCACAGAGTGAACAAGCGGCTGATCAGGCAAATTGTTTAGAGCTCTCACAAAAGGTCAACTTTGTCAATCCTTTCATAATAGCATGCGGCACCAAGAACGCAAAGTTCACCGGCATAGCAATCGTCTGCCTACAGCGGCTTATCGTTTCCAAAGCCCTGCCGCGGTCCAAACTCAGCCCTGTCCTCGAGGCCCTACGTGAGGCCACCTCTGCTGGTCTTGATGTCCAGCTCAAGATCCTCCAAGCCCTCCCTTCACTCCTCCAGAATTACTCTACAGACATCAAGGATGACCTTCTCGTGACCGCATTGAATATATGCTTCATCCTCCAGTCCAGCAAGAATGCCATCGTCAACAACACATCTGCCGCAACGCTCCAGCAGTTGATTGTCACCGTCTTTGACAAGGTTGTCGCCGAGGATAAGATCCCCGATGCTCCTTTCGTCGGAGAAGCCCCTTCGGAAGAAGGGACCGTCCAGCTCAGGGCGGCGGCGCTGGACGCCTTCCGCGTCTTCAACGACCTCTGTCTTCTGACACAATCCGAACGCCCCGAGTACCTCAGGTTCTATGGACTTCCACAGACCTTTGGTCTCGAGCTGATAGAATCGGCCCTGACCAACCACGGCGCCATATTCGCCACCCACCCCGAGCAGGTCCATATCCTGCGCACCAAGGTCCTGCCTTTCATCATCCAGACTCTTTCTGGGAAACCACACTTTGCAGCCTCGGTCAGGCTCTTTCGCATCTTATACACCCTTCTCAGGCGCCATGTTGCTTTGATACCCAAGGAGAGTGCAGAAGCTTTGGACATCCTCACCAAGATACTCGACCAGGACACCACGTTATGGAAGAGATCTCTGTGCATGGAGGTCTTCAGGGGGATCTTCGCTGAGCCGGCACTGGTTCGACGCATCTTCAGGATGTATGACGCAAAGGAAGGTGAAAAGGATATCCTCAAGACTTTGACTGCGACCTTTGTCCGGGTCAGCACCGAGAAGCCGGTTGTGATTGGGCTCGGCCATCAGTCGACGATACCTGTGGCCAATCCATACTCTACATCTGCCGATCAGGCCGTACTTGATGCCAGCGGCGTGAGTGTCTCTGTCATAGCAGGTGTTGGGGGTGCTGCCCATGACACAGGTATCAGCACGCAGTGGAGCTCCATGCGTGTGCCCTGCATTGATCAACTCGATAAAACTGACCCTCCTGCCATACCTGAGTCTTACGTGTACAGCCTGACGCTTGCTTGTATCACTTCACTCTCCGAAGGCCTGGCCAAATTCATCCTGCCCCTGACTGCGCCGAGTGACAGGAGCCGGAGGCGTGGCAAGGGCTTGTCGGGCGAAGGTGGCAGCGATGACCGCTCTGAGAGCCCTGCGCCCCGTCCAGGTCTCCCAGAGAGGACCGCTTCCTTTAGGAAGAACCCGATCTCTGTTAACCCGCTGACTCTCAAGGAGCATCCGCTATATGCAGATGTCGAGAGTTGTGCGGCTATCATCGACGAATGTTGGCCAGCGATCCTGGCGACCTGCTCGGCCTTCCTCTACGCCGCCCTCGACTCTGAATACTATCATGGTCTAGTCAGGGCTTTCCAAAGATTTGCTCACGTAGCTGGCTTGCTGCAGTTAGCGACACCAAGAGACGCATTTTTGACCACGCTTGGGAAGGCCGCCGTGCCTCCAAATGTCTTCACTGCATGCATAAATTCGGGACAGTCGCGACAACCGCCCCCTGCCTCAGCGCCTGAGCCAGCGGGGAATAGTATTCTAAGCAATGCCCGGGGTCTTCTAAGTGTAGAAAGCCTCGTCAGCCAAGGGACGGTGGAGAAACCGAGATCACAATCTTTCGATGCCAGCGCATCAGCACTGTGAGTTCCCAGTGTTTTTGTTGTCACCCCTATTGCATTGACCGTTGTGAACCGTTGCCGTCATAATGGTGAGCTGGGCGCCGTGAGCGATCGAAGCCTGCTAACAGTCGATACAGAAATACTCGAAATCTGCTGTGCCTTCGGGCGCTGCTGAACCTAGGGATCGCGTTGGGGCCGACGTTGTCAGCATCATGGCAGATCGTTCTTGAAACACTACAACAAGCTGATTTTGTGTTATTCACGACCGGCAAGACTGCTGGAAGGACACCCACGGCTGCCAAAGGACCTGATCCCAATGCGGATAAAGAGGCCAATGCTTTGCTATCAAATTTCGGCACTGAAGTCAAGGCCGTTGAGACTGCGGCGTCAAGGCTATTCGAAAGCACCATTGATTTTCCCAACAACGCTTTTCTGGAGGTTGTCAACGCAGTGTGCTCGCTTCTGGAGAAGCGGCCAGCACCAGATTTCCCTTTTAGTGCGAGAGACGCTCGGCCAGAAACAATACCGGAAGGCGAAATACCCTCCAACCTCCCGTCGCCAACTTCGCAGCACAGGAAAGTGTCAGGTTTGAATTTGGCGTCTGGTCCGGTTCAACCAGACCAGTTTGCCCTGGCCAAGCTAGGCGACCTTGCCAGCATCAACCTCGAGAGGCTTCTGGTACATCCGCCCGATGTATCTGGCTGGACGCCCCTGGTAACGGAGCTTAACGCGGCCTTGAGTGCCACCGCCGTATCAGCTCCTATCAGAACACGAGCCGCGGAGATACTTGTGAGGCTGATTTTGGAAGCCGCAAATGCAACGGCATCGCAGCCGGAAGACGTCCGTGGTACAGTTCAGCTGCGTCTCCTTGAGGCATTCAGGGATGCTCTCCTTCCGCTGCAGTCAGCAGAACGGGATGTCTCGGTGACGAATCACTCAACAGACATTGAGATTCATAGGGTGGTTCTCGAAGGTCTCAAGACCATCCTCGAAAACTGCGGTGAGAGCCTGAGTAATGGTTGGCACCTAACTTTCGAGATTATCGACAGCATCTTTTCGGACAGAAACAATGCCTCCGACAAGAAGAAAGCTGGTACCACTCTTTCCACGAGGTCAACAAAACTGATCAAGGCATCATTTGGCTCGCTTCAGCTCATTTGCTCTGACTTCTTGTCTTCGCTCCCGAATACGTGTTTCCTGCAGCTTGTCGACACGCTTTATAAGTTTTGCTCTCAAGACGATGACCTCAATGTGGCGCTTACCACGGTCACATTTTTCTGGGCAATATCAGACTTCCTCTCTGAAAAGAGCAACTCCATGTCCATTACGGAAGACGTGATAGGTGGCGGAGAAGACGAAGCACTGATTGCCCTCGCCTCACACCCAGATAAGGATGGCTCCAGCGCGGCACTCTGGATGCTTCTACTCCTGAGATTGACGGCAGTGACGGCCGATCAACGGCTAGAACTCCGAAATAGCGCAATCCAAACACTGCTTCGCATCATACACGCCTACGGGAGCACTCTGGGGCCACAAGCTTGGTCGATATGTACCAAGTACGTCATATTCAAACTGCTGTCCTCAATCGAAGAGAGACTGCGAGCAGTGAGAGAAGACGGAGTTCAAGAAGACGTGAGATCCGAGTGGAACGAGACAGCCGTGGTCATCGTGCAGGGTGTCTCAAATCTTCTTGCCAACTACTTGGAAGTTTTGACGTCGTACCCGGCTTTCACGCCCCTGTGGCAAGACCTCATCAACCATTATGCCGCACTGATTGACTTCAAAGCACTTGAAATCAACAGCGCGGCATTCTCCAGTTTAGGAGACATTCTCTCCAAGTGTGAAGAATCGCCCAAGTCGAGTTTCGATAAGAAGACCATCGACCTTGTCTGGGACCTCTGGTCTCGAGGGATTCCAGCGGGCGAACAAACAAGCGACGGAAGCTTCGACGATATGCAAAAATGCTTGATGTCTTGGGTCGAAGCCCTGCTGGAGCTTTATCGTCTCATCCAGGCTGATCTGAGCCTAGAAAGAGTCAAGCGGATGCTCAGCCTACTTCGAGACGCTATGCAACAGGCCCAACCTGGGTCCTACGCAAGCGATATCGAATACCTAACGCCGCTGCAGGGACGCATCTTGGAGGTGTTTAAACTGGTGCGGACAGACATAGCCGGTGTCCCATCTGCCATGATCTCTCAGGTTGCAGACTTCGTCGCTCTCGCTTTCGACGAAGAAAGGGCACGTCAGCCTGCGACTTCAAAGCGTACCTACATCGCCATGGCCAAGGAGAGCATGAATATTCTCCACCATCATGTTGTGTCGAATGCAACTGATTCGGACATCTACGTGAGTGGCGCATTTTCGAATGCTCTGACGGCCCTTTCAAAACCGATCATTCTGAAGTACGACTACCGGATCGTGACAAAGTCAGAGCAGCCATGGAAGATGGCGACTACCACTGTCTTGGCCCTACTGGAATCTACGCTGCCGCAGGTGAAGGCAGCCAAGATCTCGCAAGCCACGGTACAGGATATCTGGGATGTCATAGTCGAAATATCGAACGGCATCATTAAAGCCAATTACAACAACGCCTCTACGAACACAGACATCTCTGGAGACCAGGAATTCGACATCGCATCCTTCCGGGCTCTCAAGGAGCTGATCATTCCATCGCTCGGTTCCGATTCAATACCTGACAAGACGCGCCGTGCATATGCTGAAGGGCTATTCCGCACATCAATCATACACGCACCGGCGCCATCCGAGGCGGAGATCATCTCCGGGAGTAACCAAGATTGTAGGGCCGAGGCCATGGACCAGGCATTGGCCGCGCTTTACAAGCCGCGCAATGGACGCACAATCGACCCACAGCCCACATTGCGGAAGGAGATGAGCTACGTATGTCTGGATGAACTCTTTGATATTGTCAAAGCACACGACCCGAATGCTGCTGGTCCCGAGATTACCTTACAGCCACCAACGCCCCGGTTTCCCCCGTCTGGCACCCCGGCTGCTGGACCACTTGATCCACTGAAATCGCCTGTGCCCGACACCACTGGCGGCGGCGGCGCTCAAGAAAGCCACATGAAAGGTGCAGTGAAGGAGCCTTCCCACGAGCTACATGTCCGCTTGGCACGCACGGCAGCACCATACCTGATCCTTCGCTGTGCCTTGAGCCTGCGGGCCTACGTGGCAGACCAGCCCCTACGCGGTCGAATGCCACAGCCGCTATCGCAGAGGCAGGAGCTGGAGCGGATCCTCCGATGCCTCATTGAGCTGCAGAGCGAGCCTGAAGCCATACCTGGCTTCTCACAAATAAGTAGCGAGCGTGGCAGACACTTGTACAGCCTGTATCCCTTGTTGGTGAAGGCGGCCATGGTCAATCCGGGGGATGACAAAGTCATCGGACTGGTCACCGCTTCTCTGGACGCTGTGGGGCGTGAATTGGGCTTGGGTGTGTGAGATCACAACCACCGAGTCTTGATCGCATGGGGTGTTGGGATGCGGAAGGGAGAATTGCAATCGAAGTGGACAGCAACGCGTATAGATGTTGCTTTGCCAGCATGCAGGATCGAGTTCCCAGACCGCAAATGGATAGATTTAGTAGTATAATAATTATCATGATAATCAAGGATATGACTTTCCAGGTCTGTACTGAGAGTTGGCAGGCGAGGCGTGGCCGCGTGAGATAAAGCCGAGGACGACACCAGTCAGGAAAGACGACCAATCCACCTTGACATGGGCATCCGCTGGCCGCCCGACCGCCTCCAAATCCTCATAGCTTCGACGGTCTTGCTTCAACTCCCTTCTGCCGCTGCTGATCCCGCCCGGCAGGGTGAGCCCCCTCCTCGCCCGGCGTGGGGACATTGTCACTCTGCTCTGCTTTGAGGCTGATGGGGTCACCCAGCTGGGACGGGTTGGCGTCAGGGCCGTGTAGCTTCTTGGCCGCCTTTTCGCGGAGGGTCTCGCGGCCGCCCTGGCCACTTCTATGCGGCCTGGATGGGGGTGTTGGTGACGACTGGGATCCGGCCTCGTCTGGCTTGGGGATGTTGTCGCTGATCTCAGCTTTGAGGCTGATGGGGTCTCCCAGCTGTGATGGGTTGGCGTTGGGGCCGTGAAGGGATTTGGCGGCCTTTTCGCGGAGTTTCTCCCCTTGACCGGTGCTGCTGGTGTTGTTATTATCGAGGTCTGATTCTGTTGGTGTGAGATGACGGAGGGTGTTCCTCTTGGATGCCATGGTGTAGAACAGGGATGTGGATGTGGATGTGGATATTGGGGGTGTATATAAATACGGTTTACCAGGGTCGCATGAAAGAGAGCATGAGACTGCAAACTCACAGGAAACTCAGGGCTGTATATGGGAGGCACTCACTGGAGTACCAGGAGTACTTATTCCAATTCCTGTGTGTTCCAAGCTAGGCTCATTGTTCACCTCGCTGCTTCCCCATGGTCATTGCGAGCAGAGTCAATGACCTCACAACGGGAGACGGGGCATCATGCAAATGCCATGTGAAGATGGCCCACCGCATGCTAAGCACCTACAAGGAGTAGCGGCTTGGGGCTTAAACGCTGGGGAAGGTGCTATGGGGGTTGGCGCGCCGCGCCAGGGCTTAGTGTGTCCGGCGCTATGGCACAAGGAGTGCGGCTCTGCTGCCCGTTACAATACGTTCCGTTTGATTGGCGAAACGGAAGGAGAGTCCCGGAGAGTCCCCTCGTCTGCCCGACGTCGGCTCACAAATACCGTGCGGCAGGCAGGTGCTTGCTTGTAAGCTCTTTCTGGGACGGCAGGCGATCTGCGTCAGCTCAGAGCTACCAACCATCCCATCCCATCCCGACCGCGTCGCATCAGCCACGAACCTCGACCACAGAAGCTCCGCAACCGATGAAGCACCGGTGACAATGTCGATGCTCTCCATGCAGAGGGCCCTCGTGCCCACCATGCGGCAAGGCCTCGCCGCCCACACCACACCCGCACACTCGGCCCGTGTGCTCGCTTCCTCGGCTACCCGCAGCCTCGCCGCCTCCCACAAGCTCCCCAGCTCCCCCTCCTCCTCGATACCACGAAGCTTCTCCCAGTCCGCGACGCCCCGCGCCCCCAACCCCTCGATATTAGGCATCTCCGGCCCAGGGGGGCCCGGCTTGACCACCTCCTACTTCCAGAAACCCTCCCTCCCCGCCAACACCATCATCCGCTTCGTCCCGCAGCAGACGGCATGGATCGTCGAGCGCATGGGCAAGTTCAACCGCATCCTCGAGCCCGGTCTTGCTATCCTGGTGCCCTTCATCGACCGCATCGCCTACGTCAAGTCTCTCAAGGAGATTGCTATCGAGATCCCCAGCCAGAGCGCCATCACCGCCGACAATGTCACGCTTGATCTGGACGGCGTCCTGTACACCCGGGTCTTTGATGCCTACAAGGCGAGGTATGTCGACGTCTTGCTTCGCGCTCACCTGCTCCTAGATGAGACGGACCGGCCGTGCTGATACAATGACTCCACAGCTACGGCGTCGAAGACGCCGAGTACGCCATCTCCCAGCTCGCCCAGACCACAATGCGAAGCGAGATCGGCCAGTTGACCCTCGACCACGTCCTCAAAGAGCGCGCCGCTCTCAACACAAACATCACCGCCGCCATCAACGAGGCCGCCCAGGCCTGGGGCGTCACATGTCTGCGCTATGAGATCCGTGACATTCACGCCCCCGTCGGCGTCGTCGAGGCCATGCACAGGCAGGTCACCGCCGAGCGCAGCAAGCGGGCCGAGATCCTCGAGTCCGAGGGTCAGCGCCAGAGCGCAATCAACATCGCCGAGGGCAAGAAGCAGAGCGTTATCCTGGCCTCCGAGGCGCTGCGCGCCGAGCAGATCAACCGCGCAAACGGAGAGAGCGAGGCCATCCTGCTCAAGGCCAAGGCCACGGCCGCAGGGATCGACGCCGTGTCCAAGAGTATCGCCCAGGGCCAGGATGCGGCACAGGGTGCGGTCAGCCTGTCGGTTGCCGAGAAGTATGTCGATGCGTTTGGCAAGCTGGCCAAGGAGGGCACTGCCGTGGTGGTGCCGGGTAATGTCGGGGACATTGGCGGCATGATCGCCACAGCCCTCAGCGTGTACGGCAAGGTCGGGGATGTGCAGGCCAAGGCCACGGCGAGGAAGGCGCTGGAGCACAACAACGTCATCGAGCCCGGGTCCGACGCCGAGGCCGCCTCGGCCCCCGTCTCTGACAAGGACAGCATCGTGGCCGACTTCGACAAGGCTGCGAGGAGATAGGATGAACTCAAAGCACGCTCGGCAGAAATAGAGAAGGGGTTTTTCGACTATGTTGGAGCCCAAACACTGCGTGTGTGAAAGGCGCTGCTCGGGTGGAGCAGAAGTGATTCATCGGCTAAGGGTACATCTCTAGGACAAGTGGGAAGGACACATCCGTATAGGTCACCCCGCCCTCCTTGTATAAAATCAGGCGAAACGGAACGAGGAGGTTTGTCCACACTCAGCATGGGATGGACAGGAAAGGCATTTCTGACAGCAGGCGGAAAGAAAAAAACCACACGCGTAATTTTCCGTGTTTTGTATATGTACTTCTCAAAAGGAGCTAGGAGCATCGCGACTCAACGGTCTGTCTGGTGGACGCCCGGGGCCGGGCTTCACGAATCCCACGTCATATGAAACTATTCCTTATGTACTGGTTGTTTTGGTTTGCTCATCCGCCTCCGGTGTAAATGTGTAAATTCAGTGCGCCCGTGCATGGCATAAGAAGCCTCGTCACTTGAAGATATCTGGTTTCGCTTCTATTCCACATACGTCCGAGGACATACATGGCGCCTTCATACGGTGATTAAGAGTTTAAATGCAAGAAGCTGGCGGATGAGTCCATGGCAGGTCAAGTGGTAATCGTATCCCAAAGATAAAAGGCACAAGATTTACAACTACTAGTATGTTTTGCCATTCAATATAAACGAGGTGAGGATCCCGCCACAACGCCCAAAAAGAATGGTTGGAAAGCAAAATTCCAGGAACCGATCCCTCGATTCAAAGCATAAGTGCCTGACGAGCAAAGTGAGCATCCATCACCCATACACGTAGCAGAATTTGCCCTCGGTGGTAGACATGAGCTCGCCCAGGGGCACAGTCTCCCAGCCGGCGACGTAGCCAAGGTTCTGCTCCGACAGGATGGTGCCGTTGCCGTGCGGCTCGTAGGCGTCGTTCTTGGTCAGAGAGCCGCGCACGGCAGTCGAGACGTTGGCGGCGCGGGCATCCGGGTCCTGCATCTGCCACATCCACCAGACGCGGTCGATGTTGGCGTGGTGGGACCAGAAGGCCGGGTCACCGGGCCCGGGTCGCCGCCCAGCGCGTAGTGGCCGCCGCCGTGGACGCCTATCTCGGGCTCGTCTGTGGTTTTTTGGTGGAAAAGTGTCAGCTTAAGGTGTCCTACCTAGGTATCTATACTTGAGGAGGTACTGCCGAGGAGAGGGGGAGGAAAGTCCTTACCCACAGAGCCCTGCATGGCCGTCTCGAAGGTCCAGATGTCGTCCGACTCGCGCAGCAGCGACAGCACGCTCGAGTTGTTTGCGTATCGCTGGAGTGCGTAGTCTGTCAGGTCGCGCTTGAAACAGCGGGGGTTGTATTCGAACTCCCATGCGGACTTGTTCGTGCCGTTGGTGACCAGGAGGCCGTCGGGTCCGAGGTTGATGGTCATGTTGGCGAATGGCCCGTTGGTCACACATCCGCCGCCGGTGCCATGCGGCAGGACTAGAAGACACAGTCAGTGGCTCTGCTGAAGGCAGTCCGTTTTCTCGCCCCGTGTTCCCGGCCAGACTCACCAACCTCCCCAGGGGTACCCTTTCTCACCACAATTACATCCGAGTCCGTGTAGTTTACAGGATCGCCGTTGCCAGAGATGGACGTCGCGGAGCCATCGAACATCTCCGAGCTGGCGAACCCTTCCTCCGCTGTCTTTGCCCAGTCCCAGTACGGGATGGAGCCTGTGTAGTTGCATTCATTTCGCAGGGTCTGTTCCATCTCCCATATGAACCAGCGGTGCCAGCCGAGGAAGCTCGCCTGGTGAGTAGTCAGTCTCACTTCTCCCTGTGGTGAGGAATTTAGGCCATACAGTGGAGTGTATGCTCAACGTCTGGTTGATGTGCGTGACGATGAAGTCGTCATATCTTGTCTTTGCCCCTGGTGCCACATCTGACGGGGTCTTGGCCGGCTTGTCCATCAAGCACTTGACTGCGTTGGTATAGGCGATGCGCTCGTCGCTGGTCAAACTCTCCCATGGCTTCCTTATAGAGATGTCCTCGGCATTGCAGGTCGAAGAGTTCACAACTCGTGATCTCGCCACCTCGAGAGCATGAGACGCAAATTCATTTTGTGTGGCGGTGGTTGGACCAAAGCTAGTCGCTCTTGGATGTGGCGTTTTGAGAGGGCTGGCATCAGTGATGTTGGCCAGTTCGAATAGGATGGCAGTATGAACGATGCACCGAGATTGCTTGAGTCGCATCTTGATTTTTGAGTGAGGATACACTAAAATACTGTGGTGGCTAAGATGGAAGGTTGTTGATTAACATTTAGATACGGTGTGTTCCCTCAGCTTGATATCCGTCATAGAGTGACTTATAAGGGGCCAAAAAGGACCCCCTAAGTACCTAGGTAGATCCAAGGTCTGTGTGTGTGTGTTGACAGATGAATACTAGGCGACACAACAGAATTGATTTAGAATTTAGGTAGCTGTTTTGTAGTGTTGTATTTAGAAATGCGGTGAGGGTAATTGGTTGGTGGGAACAAGTTTACATTAGAGCAGGTTAGAATTACCTGTGGGGCAACAATTAAGGGAAGATCATGTAAGTGACAAAATTGACTCTCCCGAAAACAGGAAGACAGGAAAGAATCATATATGCTCATCCTTGTATCTTGTTCGTGAAAGAGTCATGATGGTAGTATTGAACAGCTGCCAATGACTGACAGCCAGCTCAAACGACAAGGTGATATCACAACCATGTTTCAAAATGCAACCCACACGTTGTAATCAAGAAGTAAGGCATATATATTCAAGGATGGTACCGCCGGTGGCCAACAATTCAACCATAAGCAGCATCCAACCGTGCCGTGTGTAGATCTTCGTCATCGTCCTGTAGCTCAGCATTGAAACTTTACTGGTGAATCCTTGAAGGTGGCCCTCGAGGGTGCCAGTTTGAAGACGTCCCATGTGTTCTCAGACCTTTAGGTACATGTGGTTTCGCTTCTATTCCGTATACGTCCGAGGACATACATGGCGCCTTCATACGGTGGTAACCACTCAAGACCCAGCGCTTGGAAAGAATACGATGCCGATAACAATAGTTATAATACGATAGGTGCTTGTGGCCTCAGCCTTCTTTAGGTACATGCAGGTGCTATAGTTGTTGTGACCTTGGAAGTCCCGAGGTCATGAGAACGGGCTGGGTTCCATCCAGACGTCTTGCCTCGTCCCACTGCGACTCCCATAGGATCTGCACACCTCCTGCCATATTCAACTTCTTTTGCCTTAGCAACTGGGAGAATTCCTTGTGAGATTGAATAATTGATAGAAGCTGTTCCTCGAACCACGAACGGCCGTCTGGCCCATCAGTAGACCTAGATTTTGAGTGACTAGAATTGAACTTGGTACTTGTTTGCCTATGTCCCAGCAATTCACAGTTTCCTGACCACAAAATCAGAAGTGTAAGAGATAAAACCCAATGAAGGAAAAGGGATAGATAGATAGTGACAGCCCAACAAGCTCCACCGGCGGACGAATATGAGGACCACTTTGGTGGCTAAGCAAGACGTTCAAATTGATAAGCACTTGCCTGTGCGCAATCTGATCGACTCCAAGGTGGCACAATACCCCGGTTACCCCTGGTATACCTAGGGACCCGTGGACTGATATATAGGCACGTAACTTTAAAAGCTTGATTCTTCGCATCCACCTCCAGTTCTAGTTGCGTAGGTGCCACTAGAATGACGGCGTGGAGGGCGGATCTTCGGATCCCCAGTCTTTCTTGCTAAGCCACTTGTTCATCTCAAAGGTTCCAAGCATACTTAAGCAAACAAAAAGAATTAGAGCCGTGGCCCGCACCGTCACCCGGCTTGGCAGGCACCTTTTCAGGGTTTCCCGTGCTTCGAGAAAGGCCCGTTCGCCCGCGCGAAATAGCACGGTGATCTCAATGTCTCACACGACACTGAGAGTAAGCCATTCAATCAGTACTGTGGTAAGAGTAGTGTATACAAGAAGACACAACACTTTTCAGACTCAAAAAAAATCAGGGTTAGGGGCGCATCATTCGACGGACAGTATATCGGCCCACATCTTCGAGACTTTTCCTTCCGTGTCACCGAACCGGAGCTATGTGCGTCAGCTCCGACAGCTCCGAGCTCTATTCCGAGCACCATCTCGGAAACCCCAATACCAAAAGCAGGCTGTCTGTTTGGCTCCAGGTTTTGCAAGATGTGCCACCTTTCGACACCTTGAGAAAATTTCTCAAAGCAAGCCTCAAGTGCTCTCGCCTTCTCCCGGACTAAAGCAGCACCGAGTGTATTCAAGCTGTGAGGGAGCCTGAATAGTTTCCGCAAGCCTTCAGGCCTTGATGAATAAGAAGATTTACTAAGACTCGTCTGTTCGAGCGATCTCACGATATCACTGGCATCGTGCGACTACACGGCAGCTATAGATGTGACGCGAGCAAGGAACTAGTACCAATTTCACCATGGCCCTCACACCAAGGCGACTCGCTACAGAGCTCGGCCTCCTGACAATCGCCGGCGCCCCTCGCGACGTGCCCCTCATATACCTCACACGCTTCTTCCGAATGGCCGCCTACGGCTCTGTCTCACTCATCCTGGCGCTCTTCTTCGCATCCCTCGAGATCTCTGAGACTCGCATCGGCCTCTTCATGACACTCACCTTGCTCGGCGACGTGGTGCTGTCGCTCGGTCTGACCCTCATCGCGGACGCCGCCGGGCGCCGCCGGATCCTCCTCCTCGGCTGTGCCGGCATGGTCCTCGCCGGCGCGGCATTCGCTGCCTCCAGCAACTACTGGCTGCTCCTGCTTGCCGCCGTGATAGGTGTCATCTCCGTCTCGGGAAACGAGATCGGGCCGTTTCGCGCCGTCGAGGAGAGCGTTCTCGCGGGGCTGGTCGGGGAGGAGGGGCGGAGTGATGTCTTTGCGTGGTATGTCGTCGTCGGCACCCTGGGCAGCGCGGCGGGTACCGCTGGGGCGGGGCGGCTTGTGGAAGGGCTGAAGGGTCGGGGCTGGACGGAGCTTGAGGCCTTCCGCGCGGTGTTCTGCTTGTATGGGGCAGTGGGAGTGGTCAAGGGGGTCATCACGTCGCTTCTGAGCCCTAGATGTGAGGTCGATAGTGGCACAAACGCATACCAACCGGTGGGGGCGAAGCAGAGCCGGCCTACTGTGGCTACCGATGAAGCTGAAGATGATGGTGATGAGGGACCGGCACAGTCGAGTGTGGAAGAACGACCTGCGCCTCGGCCAAAGCCGAAGATGAGCTTCGCACAACTGTCAAGCAAAACACGATGGACGCTCTTGCGACTATGCGCTCTCTTTGCGGTCGACTCACTGGCTTCCGGCATGGCAGCAAATTCTCTCGTCAACTTCTACATGGACCGCAAGTTCCATATGCCGAAGAGCACGCTAGGAGAAATCATGTCGGTGGTCTGGGTCATGGCCAGCATTGGCAACGTGTTTGCATCTGCCATCTCGAAGCGCATCGGGTTGGTCAAGACCATGGTGTTCACCCACCTCCCCTCTGCCATCTTTCTGGCGCTATTTCCTGCGCCGAGTGTTGTCTGGCTCACCGTGGTCCTCCTCGTCGCGAGGGGGACCTTGGCCAGCATGGACCAAGCACCGCGATCGGCATTCCTGAGCAAGGTAGTTGCAGCAGAGGAGAGGACGGCTGTGATGGGTATTGTGAATGTGGTCAAGACGCTGAGTCAGAGTGGTGGTCCTACTTTCACGGGCATATTGGCAGGATCAGATCGATTCTGGATTGCGTTTGTGGTGGCGGGGTCGATGAAAGCATCTTATGACCTGGGCTTGTTGACTTTCTTCCTCAAGGTGGAGAAGCAGGCTCAGGTAGGAAATCAGGAGGAGAGAGACTTGCACGTGGAAGAGCATCAGTTTGAGGAGCTCGATGATGCGTTCGAACTGGACAGCAACGACGGGGAATCTGCAGGAGACAGCACGCCGATGAAGGAAAGGTCATTTAGCTGACAGTTCCAGGTTTCATTGACAGACAAGCACCTGAGAGTATTACTACAATACTGCCCAGCCCTCGCAAATTGAGTTGAGTCCCCACCCCTTGGATTACTTGCCTGGTTTCGCTTCTATTCCGCATACGTCCGGGGACATACATGGCACCTTCCCACGGTAGTAAACACTTAAGACCCAGCGTTTATAAAACATACGGTATCTATATACGGTATTTATAACAATACGACAGGTGCATGTGGCCTCAGCCTTACGACGCACAGACAAGGCTAACTAACGGGCACCGTCTTGACGGCGGCGGACTACTTAAGACACTAGTTGACACGAATAATGATGATTTTCGACAAGTATGCCACAGTGGCTAAGCTATATCATGAGCTAAGAAAGTACATTCTCACCCAATCAGACGACATCACAATATCAATCAGAAGTACATATATCTTCAAGCTTCACCGTTTCCGAAGATCAAGAGCGTCGGGCAGACTGTGGTCTTTGGGGTCAGCATGTAGGGCCAAATATGCCGGGATTGACAGACAAATCTTTTTATTTTCTTCATACAGCAGCTCAGTAATGAATCACGCACTCTTACAAAAAGTATCAATTCAAGGACGGTGGGTATGCTACAAGTATCAGGGGGATTATGATCTGGCTGTGTCGAGGCTGTGGAGTACATATACTAGCCCCGCCCTCATGGAGGGTCATCACCATGAACAGCAGGCTGCAATTGATATTGTGTTGTTCCGGATGGACTGGACCAAGATTCGAGGCGTTGTATCGCAATGGACTGGGAGAATATTATAGAGTCAGCTGTTGATAGATTGGCTTCCACGTGCTCGTCGCCACACCACTTGCTGCGCCTCATCGCCTACGAGGCAGCGTTTGGCGACATATGTCAACTGGTGTTGCTTGGCCTCGGATTCTGGTTGGTGATGGGGTTTGGACTATTTTTCACTAGCTCACCCCTACATTGGCGCACAAAGAAGATCGTAGCCGTATACACCTAATCTCATATCCGCATGACTTATCACTTATCTCTTATTCGTATTCTTATTGCGATAAGCCGGAGCCTCTCACAATCGATTGAACAAGGCTGACTGACACCTGCAGCAAGCAGTGGGGAATTGCGAACTGCTGGACAGCGCATTGAACAGCAGTGATGGTTTTCGCCTAACTAGACTACCACACAAAAGCACAAGGAAAAGTTAGGAGTCGGATGGGTCGGAAATGCACAGGTGGCGTGGTCAGAGAGAGCATGAGCTGGGGCCAGCATGCTGAGAGCGCTGATTGGCTGTACGCCACGAGTAAAAGTGGGGCACAAATAAATGCTACACGTTAACTAGCAGACCGCCATCGCGGATTATCATTCCCATTACAGGCGGGCCGTCCTTGGATTTTCCGTGTTATTTGGCTCGACGCATTTCTCACCCTCGACC
Source organism: Diaporthe batatas (assembly GCF_019321695.1). Lineage (NCBI taxonomy): Eukaryota > Fungi > Ascomycota > Sordariomycetes > Diaporthales > Diaporthaceae > Diaporthe > Diaporthe batatas. Next base: position 2,819,908 of record NW_025408552.1, on the reverse strand, counting down.
CCCTTTCCGCTCACTGTCGAACTTGTGGCAGTCTTCCAGTCTATCCTACCATCACCGACGTCGCGACACCAACTATTACCTTGATCCGACCAGCCTCTGCATCTCCCCAACATCTGCGCGCTGCGATGGGGCTCCTCGAAGAGGTAGCAGGGCCGCTGTCCCAATGGTTCAGCGAGCTGGGTACGGCATCTCAGGTCGGCATCGTTGCCACCACCGTCATCGTTCTCTCTGTTGTGCTCAATGTCTTGAACCAATTGATGTTCAAGAACCCCAATGAGCCTCCTGTCGTCTTCCACTGGCTGCCCTTGATCGGCAGCACCGTCACCTATGGCATGGACCCCCCACGCTTCTTCAAGGAGAACAGTAAGAAGGTCAGCCAACTCCAGCCAGCCCCAGCTAGCCGCCACTTGTGTTTTTGCTCCCCGCTGACCTGATGCGCCTGCAGCATGGCGACATTTTCACCTTCATCCTTCTCGGCAAGAAGACCACCGTATACGTCGGCCCCCAAGGCAACGAGTTTATCCTGAACGGAAAGCACAAGGACGTGAACGCGGAGGAGATCTACAACAATTTGACAGGTCCTGTCTTCGGCAAGGATGTCGTCTACGACTGCCCCAACGCCAAGCTCATGGAGCAGAAGAGGGTACGTCGAGTCTCTACGGGGCGACACGCGTGGGAATGGATTTCGCTGACAATGACAAATGACAGCTCATCAAGAACGTCCTCACCACTGAGGCCTTCAGGAGCTACGTTCCTTTGATCACCGACGAGGTCCTGAAGTACTTCAAGCGCAACCCCGATTTCCAGGCCCAGTCCGGCACCGTCAACATCCCCCCCAAGATGGCGCAGCTCACCATCTTCACTGCTTCTCACGCCCTTCAGGGCACGGCCGTCCGCGACCAGTTCGACGAGTCCCTGGCTGACCTGTACCACGACCTGGACATGGGCTTCACTCCCATCAACTTCATGCTCCACTGGGCTCCACTGCCCCAGAACGCGAGGCGCGATCACGCCCAGAGGACTGTTGCCAAGATCTACACCGACACCATCAAGGCCCGACGACAGAGCGGCGAGAAGGGCGCGGACGACATCATGTACCACCTCATGAACTCCTCTTACAAGGACGGAACCCCCGTTCCCGACCACGAGATCGCCCACATGATGATTGCCCTCCTGATGGCCGGCCAACACTCCTCGTCCTCCACCAGCTCCTGGATCATGTGCCGCCTGGCCTCGCGACCTGACATCATGGAAGACCTGTACCAGGAGCAGATCCGCGTACTTGGTTCCATCGACAAGCCACTCGAGTACGAGGACCTCGCCAAGCTGACCCTCAACGCCAACGTCATCAGGGAGACTCTGAGAATGCACGCACCCATTCACTCCATCATGCGAAAGGTCAAGTCGCCGATGCCTGTTCCCGGAACCAAGTACGTCATTCCTACCAGCCACACCCTCCTGGCCGCACCTGGCGTGTCGGGCAACGATGAGTCGTACTTCCCCGAGCCCGAGACGTGGGAGCCCCACCGATGGGAGACGAGCCACCCTCTTGCGCCACTCAAGAGTCTGAAGGGCGATGATGATGAAGAGAAGGTCGATTATGGCTACGGTCTGGTCAGCAAGGGTGCCTCGTCGCCCTACCTTCCCTTTGGCGCTGGCAGACATCGGTGCATTGGTGAGCAGTTTGCATACCTGCAGCTGCAAACCATCGTGGCCAACATCACGCGGCTGTTCAAGTTCAGGAACGTGGACGGCTCGACCGGCAAGACTGTAGGCACCGACTATGCCTCGCTCTTCTCGCGGCCCCTGGAGCCGGCTCCCATCCACTGGGAGCGGCGGTAAGACAGAGCATAGATCTACTGTTCTTTTCGAATCAGGTTCGTTATGAGTGTACATAAGGGTTTGGTGACTCAGGTAGACTTTGGGGTGAGGCAAGGTTCGAGTGGAAAAGCCGGCGGAACAAAGGCGCCTGCAATGCTAGAGCTGTGGCTATGCAGCAAGACACTGTGCGAGAGCATCAGATAATCTTAATAATGAATGAAAACAAGTAAAACCTACAGAGACATGACTACTCGAAGCTACCTAGGTACTTATAATCAAGCACAAACAGTGCTTATGTTAGTAGGTGAGCTCTGGTTCCGAGGTCCACGGCACAGAGAACCAACCGTGTTTATACCGTCTTTGAGGAACGTTTCGATTACCTCTGATAGAACGGGTACTTTGGTGTTGTTACTAGGTCCAACCAACCAACCAACCAACCAACCAACAGTCCAATTCCTGATGAAAGAGGAAGGAACACACGGGCCTTCAGCCGCAATACCGACAAACAAGCTTTCTGACAGCCGGGTCGGGCTCTTGATCTGCGGTTCCAACATTTTGTATCTGGCTAGGACACCACCAAATCGGGTCATGAAACCCCAGAGCAGTCCTGCACGGTTTCAATTTCGCACTTATCGAGCACGCAGGCACGCCAGGCTGTGCATTTGCGCTCAGGGGGATCTCGTTCCCTTTCTTCTCTCTTTTTGATAGGGATGTGCTGATGAGGCGACGATCCACTGCATTTGAAGCAGGTGAGTAACATTGCCCTGCTCAATGACGCAGATGGGGCAGGCTTGCCAGAGCCACTCGCCGAAGCCACTCGCCGACAAAGCGACCATTCCCCAACATCGCCATTAACACAGCTCGTTTTACCCAACACACAGAACTACTTGCGTGCCCGAGAGCTCTCCCGCCCTGAGCCTTGGACCAACGATCACTCCATGCGACTGACTACGACTATTTCCCGAAAGTAAAACACTAGTGGCTTCAGCCAACGGCCGAAACCAACAATGGCCGACAAACAAAAAGGACCCCTCCTCCGCCTGGCAGGCATCAAGTCCGCACAGCTCCCCGCCGCGACGGCCTCACCCGAGGAGCTGACCCCATTCATAACATCCCTCCTCAAAGAGTCGGTCCCCTTCATTGACACGGCGGCTCCCCGGGCCGCAGACTTCACCGACCCCGCCGTCCCGGCCCCTCCCGCCTCCAACACGCTCTGGAAGTCCAAGGGCTCCAAGACCCACCCGGACTCCACGGCCAAGATCGACCTCAGCGAGAGGGTCGTCCCCGTCGACGGCGGCGCTGACGAGACGTGGGCATGCCGCCGCAGCGTCCACGCTGACGAGGCGGCCAGGGGCACGGCGAGCTGGGCCGAGTTTGCCGACTGCATCCGCGACCGGCACCCCGAGACGGAGGACGCCTTCACGCCGACGGTGCTGGCGCACCGTGAGGCCGTCTCCTGGGGCGGCGCCAAGGGCGCGGCGGCCGTCGAGGTCGGCGGCGTCGCCTGGGGCCGCTTCACCCTCGCCCTGCTCGAGATGAAGCACAAGATCCCGCCGCCGCTGAAGCCGCGCGTGTTCCCCGTGCTCCAGCTCGTTGCGTCGGCCGTGTCTGCCCCCGGCGGCGGCGGCGACGGCGCGGAGAGGGACGAGTTTGTGGTCGTCTCGGTCACGGTGTCTGACCTTGCGACGGGGCCGCTGAAGGAGCAGGCCTCGCTGTCGCTGGAGAAGGGCGTCGTGGTCGGGGCGTATGTCAGCGTGGAGAGGGTGAGGAGACTGCCCGGTCAAGGGGAGGACAAGGGCAAGATCGAGTGGGTCATGGCTACTGCCAGCGACGCGAAGGGCATCCTGCCCTTGTTCCTGCAGACCAAGGCGATCCCGGGCCAGATTGCGAAGGATGTGGGTATGTTCTTGGGCTGGGTCGATAAGGAGAGGGCGAAAAAGGGCTGAAGAGCCGCAAGCTGGTGCACATGGGGCTGGCGGTTGAGCCTGGTTTGAAGTGCATGGGGTTTGACAGCTGCCACTGGCTAGTATGAGCAATAGGTTGAGTTGGTTGGTAATGGTCGACGGATGTCCGGCTCGGATGGCATGCTTAAAATGTTCAGCGGTGCAGTCAACGGCGTAATGTTAATAATAACTAGTGGCTGAAACAGGCAAGAGGGATAGTGCATTCTCATCTGTCCAGATGAAAAGCTCATTGATACAAAACAATCCCATTCATGAACCTGGTCTGACCTGTTCATATAATAGCTCGAGTACGAATCGGTCCGAACACGAACAATGCAGCTAGTGCCCGTCAACACAGGAATCTCCTTCAGCATTTTCGAAGCCCTGGAGCATACCAACAACGCATGAAAAGCTCGAGTCGTGATTCTCGAACTCGTCGATAGGAAGATAGATCCGGCTTGTCGGGTCCTGAGTGGTTTCGTTTCTAATCCCCATGCGTATAAACCCTGGAGCCGTATGCGGCGCCTGCATACAGTGATAAACGCGCAATACCTAAGCGTTTAAAAAAAACACAATTTCAATAGTCGGGTCCTGAACTACCGAAGAACCATCTTGGGCCTGACGATTTGTGTTCAATAACGACCAAGATACCAGATGTACTAGACGCTGAGCGTTTCCCGTTGTCAGACATTTATCAAGTGTCATGGCACCCGCGCCAGTTTCATGACTTCCTCATTTCCAGAATGAGGCTGATGGGTTGAGAAAATGGATCGGTCAATTCGTGTGCTCAGACTCTCTTCAATAATCTTCCATTCCTGAAGTCCTGGCCTTCCATCAAACGATCTATCATACTTTACAAACCCTTTTCTCGTGCCTGCCCAGGCAATTTGTTGGTATGTCATCTCTCAGTTTCAGAGACCTCTATGTCTCTTGTGTTTTGGCATGGAAAGTATGTAATCACGATGCTTGCTAAGTCTTATGTTCTACCCGATCTGCTTGGGCGTAACCGATATTAGGTCCCATTTACGAGTAGAGGTTGGCGAAGCTAGGGGGGCTGAGGAATTTGAAGTGTTGGGTGAGCTTTATCCCTCTCTCCTGTATCTTAGAGACTGACTGCCCACTCCGACTTTTACAGTTGGCAGCACGCGGTGCCTCAACCTCAGGGGATAGGCAGCAATTCACCATGGCAGATTGAATTTCTGATACGGACAGATATCTTAATTTAGCTTTCAGCCGAATCATCTCCACGTCTATATTTCGACACGGTATAGTTCGGCTACAACATTACGATGGTTCATGCCTGCCCCGAGCAGCAAGCCAACGCCGGAGTTGAGAGGATAAGGCTGGGCACAAAGCTGTCATGACAAGACTAGTAACCTAGATGAACCATGTACTTGCCCCAAAAGGAAAGTAGATGAAAGTTTGAGCAGTGGAGGTGCAGAGAGTTTAGAGGGCTGGACCCTGGGGGCGGACCTGAAACCTTGGGGTCTGTCGTGCAGCCAGCCGGTCGACCGTTGAGGACGTTTGAAGCCCCTAAAGTGGCGACCCGAGTGGTCGGAGTGTCTGAGAGCCCCGAGTCCGTTTGATCGTGGTAACAGCAGTGTGTCCGGTCAGCTGACAAACAAGAGCCGTCTGTGAGAAAATGGCCGAGTGCAGGATTTCCATCTCAATGGATGGATGGATATGATTTGAGCCGCAGCCGATGGAGACGGGGTTTTCTTGACAGCAGGCACATGCCCGCCAATCGGCACCTGCTGGGCCGCAGCGGGCTTTAGAAGGATTCTGTAGCATCCAGGCGGCGATCACAGGCTAGCCCGTGCTGGGGCGTCGACAAAGTCGCCGAGGAGATCTTGATGGAGGTGTACTGTGTAAGTAAGTACTAGTAGACCAGTTGTAGACTAGTCAGGATACGACAGTGTTACGACTCCCTCGGGACCAACGCCCATCTACCACTATCCGGTCTCTTCAGGGCGATCTGTCTCCTGGGTGCGTCTCGTCTCTGAGTTGATCTTGGGCCGTGGAGTTGAGATCAGGTACATTTGACCACTCGATGCGCGAGCATTTCCGCTTCAAGCCATGGTTTCGATTGGGCGTTTGCAATGCCACGCAGCAGATCGAAACGGCAAGCTGTTCGAGTTCCAGGTTGCCTGTATGCTTTAGCTGGTAATCCATCCGATCGAGAGGCGTGGCCCGCCAATGTTTCACGGCGGTCGGCCAATCGAACACGAGCCCGTTGATATGCCATCCTAGATGCCATCCTGCCCGCTGGAGTCGGCACTCGGACTGCCGCCCTGTCGCCCTGCCCCATGCCCAGACGCCGTGCAGGGGACCATCCTAACCATCTACACAATTGCCCCGTCTCCATCCTTTTTTTCCCTGCTTTGGCTTAGCGTTTCTTGTCGTCATGAACTCGATATTATGGGCCGGCCTGTCGCCCTTCCTCCCTGTCCTCCATGCTGGCTGGGCACAGTATCTGCTCCAAACTCTCCCACCGAAGTCTACCAAGCCCTTGCTCCCACGTGCGAACCCGTTTGCGTTCTCGAACAGAGCGGACTCCACCAATCCTTGCATGTCTTGTTTTGATCGCACCGCATCATCCAAGTAGGAATAAGCCCCGGCGCGTGCTTCGACGCCTGCAGCTGGTAGCTGTGCAGAGTCGCTTTTTCTCAGCACAGATAGTCAGTCTCTGAGAATCCTCGAGTCTTTCTTCTGATATATAGTCTCACAGTCCAACCCAGGCTGGGCTTGTTGTGAGGTCGGCCTCCGTACAACAGACCAACATCGAACCTCAGAACAACCCATAGGCTCAAGTGCTTGCGGAGTTCACGCAACTGATCCCACAGCGCGCCATGGTCCTGCCGTGGAAACGTGTGACGGCCTTTGCCGCCGTCGCCGCCTACGCCGCAACCTCGTTGCTCAAACAGGAATGGTCACGATGCGCCTTTACCAGATACTTCGCCGTCAGCTGGCTGCTGGGCCTCTTATGTTGGGGGTTTTGGACCGTCATCCTCTATCCCAAATTCTTCTCGCCTCTCCTGGGCTTGCCCGAACCACAGAACCCATCGTGGATCAACGGGCAGTACTCAAAGATTCGCGAACTTGCCACTGGGGTGCCCATGCTTGAATGGTACGTAAAGCTGCTCTCCCTTGCGACAGGCGCTGACAGCACATCAGGGTCAACTCAGTGCCCAACAATGGCGTGATCCGCTACCTCGGCCCTCTCAACCAGGAGCGGCTCCTGCTCACGTCGCCCAAGGCCCTGGCTGAGGTGCTCGTCACCAAGAACTACGACTTCGCCAAGCCGGGCATGGTGCGGTACTCGATCGGCCGCATCCTCGGCATCGGCGTCCTGCTGGCCGAGGGCGACGAGCACAAGTTCCAGCGCAAGAACCTGATGCCCGCCTTTGCCTTCCGCCACACCAAGGACCTGTACCCCGTCTTCTGGGAGAAGGCCCGCCAGGGGGTCAGGGCAATGTCCGAGCAGATCCTCGTCGACGCGGCCAAGGAGCCCGCCTCCCAGGCCTCGCCGCAGGACCCGGAGAAGGCAGTGGGCGACAAGGCGGCCATCCTCGAGGTCGGGGGGTGGGCGTCGCGCATCACGCTCGACATCATCGGCATCGCCGGCCTCGGCAGGGACTTTGGCGCCATAGCCGACCCGACCAACAAGCTGTTCCAGACCTACAACCACCTCTTCAAGCCGTCGCGCCAGGCCCGGTTCCTGGCCACCCTGGGGCTCATCCTGCCGGCGTGGTTCGTCACCCGCCTGCCCGTGCGCCGCAACGAGGACGTGCAGGAGGCGGCCCGGGTCATCCGCTCCGTGTGCTTCGACCTGATCCGCGAGAAGAAGGAGAAGCTGGCGCGCAAGGAGCTCACCGACGTCGACATCCTGTCCGTGGCGCTCGAGAGCGGCGGCTTCAGCGAGGACAACCTGGTCGACCAGCTCATGACCTTCCTCGCCGCCGGCCACGAGACCACCGCCAGCAGCATGACCTGGGCCATCTACATGCTGTGCCTGCACCCGGGCGTGCAGTCCCGCCTGCGCGACGAGGTCCGCAGCCGCCTGCCCTCCATCGACGACGCCGGCGCCACCGTCTCCAGCATCGACGTCGACCACATGCCCTACCTCAACGCCGTCTGCTCCGAGGTCCTGCGCTACTTCTCCCCCGTGCCCATGACCCTGCGCGAGGCCGCCGTCGACACCACCATCCAGGGCCACCGCGTCCCCAAGGGCACCCGCATCGTCATGGCCCCCGCCGCCACCAACAAGGACACCTCCCTCTGGGGGCCCGACGCCACAAAGTTCAACCCGGACCGGTGGATGCCCAAGCACGACGGGGACAAGAGCGCCGCCTCTGGTGGGGCAAGCAGTAACTATGCCTTCAGTATGTACCCTCCCCCCTCTCCAGCCAAGCATCACGCGCGCTGTAATCACTAACACATTGAAAAAGTGTCCTTCCTGCACGGCCCAAGGAGCTGCATTGGTATGAACTTTGCTAGGGCCGAGTTCGCGTGCCTCCTGGCGGCGTGGGTGGGCCGTATGGAGTTTGAGCTGAGGGACAAGGCGGAGATGGACGAGAAGAACATGGAGATCAAGGCGGGTGTGACTTCTAGGCCGGCAAAGGGGCTGTGGGTGAAGGCCACGGTGCTCGATGGGTGGTGAGCAGGTTGGGGGGGCTCCTGGGCTGGCTTCCTCGTGCGGTCTGCATGAATAATTGTACATATGCACCGACCAAAAAAATAATAGCACTATTTGGGATTCATTACATTTGAATTTGGTTCCTGTTCCTAGATCCAAGACGATTTTGAGGGTGACTCTAGGTCTGTGCGGGTATTCGTCGATGTAGGCTGGGTGATCCGGCCAGGCACAAGACAATGATGTTGGCTCCAGACCCAAAACCTCGTCGACGGGCGTCACACTCTGCCAGAAGTGTGACTTACTAATCTTCCCAAAGCAACTAACCCGGGGCCGGCGAGGGCCCTGCGACGAGGGAGCAGCTCGCGCACCAAGAGGCTCATCCATGGCCCTTCTCATGATGCCCTGGCTCCCAATGAGAGGGCACAATGTTGAACGAGACCCGTTACAGTAGATCTAGGATGGTGGTGAGAAGTAAAGTGTGATAAACAGTGACCCCAGTCCGAATACTCCTATCCAGGAATGTATATCAAGCTTGACTGGTCTGTCTGCTCGCCTATGGTGTATATGTTGACAGCCCGGTCATAACAGTCAGTGTTTCATCATTTCTGTGATATGTGACATCTCATCCGGGGTGCATGAACGCACCAGTACCGTTGTTTTAGTGAATGTTGTCCCGGCAAATCTGCCGCAATAATCGAGCGTGTGATGTCTACACAGCCTCCGACAGGCCTCGACAATCGACCACACCCAGGCTTTGGCGTCCCCAGACCGACGACTCAGTTCACATGACTTGAAGGTGAGCAGCGCCATCGTGCCCCGTAGCATCAGCTCGAGCTGCTGCCCTGCGCTTGGTCCTCTGCCAGACAATAGTCAAGTCATGTGCCCTTGAGCCCCCGGGCAAGCCACTCCCAGGCTATAGCTGAGATCGAGCCTCCACAAACGGGACTCCGTCAGGACTATTGAGCAGACCTCTCTTCGGAAAGGGACATGCCGTCGGGAGGGAGATGAGTCTCTGGGACTATCGCCTCAGAGCAAGTCACGTCCTCATCCGGCCGGGGGGGGGGGAGGAGGCGAATCTTCCTCGCCCCTCCATCTCACACCAGTCTTAGCACCAAATATTCCAACGAACATCCCTTACAGTGCCCTCATTCATGCGTGTGTCGATACCTCAGCTTGGGGGGACAACCCAGAGGAAGGAAGACAGAGCTCGGGGGAGGGCACCGTGCGCGTCATCTGAACGAGTGTTTGCACCGACATCCCTCCTTCGCCCTCCCGCTCAGATCGCCCACGGTCCAGACACATGAAACGAGTGCCGAACAGGTAACAAGACGAGGGCTGTGCGCGGAATCTACCGCCCCTCCAATGAGCCATTGTGTCTGCCGGGCTTGACAGGTCTGCTAGTTCAGGTCCTGTTATAAGGCCCCCCCCCCCAGCTAGTCTGACGTGCGGGAGAGGAGGAGGGGGAGCAGGGCGGCATGGACGGGAGGGAGGGTTATAATTGACATGGCGGCTGGTCTATGCTATAGCACGGGGGGGGGGGGGCACTTCAGAGAAGAGGATCTGTGCGCAAGTGCCGTCGGCCGGGTTGCTGTTCTGCTTCCGTGGATATAGGTACGGTAGCAGTGCGGGTGCGGGCAGGTAAGGGGAGTTTGTGCGTTTGGGTACCCAGGTTACAGTAGTGTATATGTTGGTGTGATTTTAACAAGACACGGTCTGACGGACGGGACCTTAGTCAAGCACCAGACAGACGGGAATTGTGCTTGTGCTGTGCTGTGCTGGGCTGGGCTGGGCTGGGCTGAGGTTGCTTCTTCCCGGTCCGTTGCCTCTCCCTTCTCCCCTCCTCCCCCCTCCTGCCCTACCGTCGCTGCACTCAATCCCAGGAGCCTCGTGCGGGATCGATCGACCACCCGAGCCGCCCTCGAACTGCATGGAACTAACTTGCATGGTAATCTTATCGCGGGACGGGAGGGGGAGGGGAGGTAGACCGCAGGAGGGGCAAGTCACTCAGGACGTCTCGTTCCTCTCACAAACTCTCTCAGATCCCTCGATTCGCCTCGACGGCCGAGCCAAACCCGGGCAGGATGAGAGGTGAGCGATCAAGGTTCCGCGGGGATCAAGGCCGGCCCCAGAAAACACGGGCGGGCGCACGAACGATCGATCATGGTTTTTGCTGCGCTGGCCCAATTACAACCGGGCTCCGTCCTGACAATGCGAAGTGTCGGTAAAGTTAGCTTGTAGCAGGGCCTGTGTCCAGGCCGTCATAAGGTTTTGGACCGACAACAACTCGACGCTCCCTCGAGGCCGGGCTGCGCCGGCGAGATGGGGGCACCCCAGTCGGCTTGACTTGTGCTCTCTGCTTGGACTCACTCCGTCATTGCTTGGGCCCATAATGGACAGAGTGGTCGTATAGCTAGCTGGTTGAGCTGGGCCGAGACCTGGTGGCCTCGATTGTCCCGAGTGCCTGGGATAGCCCGTCGTTGTGAACGGGAGCTGTTGTTAGCGTACAGCCGCATTGCTGTTGGTTCCTGGTCCAACTAGACCACGCATTGCGCACATCATGTGTTCCAAGGCTGTGACGTGAGAAGGTGTTGATTCACAAGAGGACACACACTAGAAAAGGCGGCCAAAGCGCGGCATTTGAGAAAAGAGGATTGTTCATTTGAGTGTCGCAGTCTCTGCGAAGTGCACTCGAGGTTCGCCTCGAGGTTTGACCAAAAACAATAGCAGTGCAGTGTTCCCTGTCTAGTAGTTGCCAAACTCCAGCCGTTATCATGATGCAGTGAATAAAACAGAAATATACCCAATAGCTTGCAGTGTCCCTGCAACACAGAAGAGAATTAAGCAGGCCTCCGCCACGGGCTCACCATGTTCCGTGGAGTTTCGCCCGGGTCCTGGTTCCCCTATTCTGCAGGCCAATCTTGTCCCTGTTTAACAGACTTCGCCACCGTAAGCTCACACTGCTCTGGTCCTTGCCGGGTAGGTTGCGTACACAGTCATCCCACACCTCGGTCGACAGGTCCATGTTCTTGACCTTCTCGAGCACCACCTCGACCAGCTTGTGGTCGTCTTCTAGGCTCCACTGGTCGCCGCGCTCGCCGACCTCGACGTTGGTGCCCACTGCGGAATCCCTCTCGAATGCGTCCGGGGCTCCTAGCTTGTGGAAATCCTCCTTGGTGAGTCCGCGCGGGACGTCTGGTGGTGCGATCCGCTGCCTCTTGGGCGTTGACGGGGCGGCTCGTTGTGATGATGATGATGCTGATGATGATGATGGTTCGGAGTATCCCTTAAAGACAAACAAGCCGGGTTCTCGTTTTGTCTCGTTGTTCATGTCGAAGATGTTGACGTTCTCCTTGCCGAAATGCTCGTCACTGCTGTAACGGTCCTCATCGTCTCGGCCCATGTCGTCGTCATCGTCTCGTCTTCTCTTGTTCGCACCCCTGGGCGGTGCGCGCTTCTTGATTCTGTATCGCAGCAAGGGCTCGCTCGGTGCCAGCGAGGAAGAGGGACCGGGTGATGGCTCAGCCTTGCGACGGCGAAGGCGAGGTTTGCTTAGAGGGCTGGGCGCGTTGGCAAGTGGCGGTGAGGGGAGGTGGTGGGAGTTTGAATCTGGGATCGGCTCGTTTGGGATTTGTGACGAGAGCATGGTGTGTAGGTTGCGGCAAGAGTTGATGAGGTTTCCGATTGCGGTCTGGGTTGAGAGCTGGGGAGGGCTGGAGGGTGGCGAGATGAAGAGCGCAGACTGCAGCCGCGGATGCGACGGGTCGCAGGACAGCGCCGACGGTAGTAGCATTTTCGATGATGCGCGCAATGTTATGATGATTCGCAACGGCTATGTATGTGTTTGAAATGCTGGGATCGCAGTTGCAAGCTGCGATGGCGAGTGGGAAGGCTGCGGGCGAGTGCGACTGGTTTGCGACAGGATGCGATGGGATCAACACAACAACAATGCGAATGCGCCGGGGGCAACGAGGATGCGCGGCGGGAACGAGTATCGCAACTGTGGCTGGAAGCAATCGCAAGGTGTATGGAGCAGTCTTGCGATCGAATTGGGTCGGGATCGGTCGTCGGGAGGGCAGAGTATGGGGGAGCAAAGTCGGTGTGGTTTGGGGTGGTGAGGCGGCGAAACGGGCGGCGAGGCAGGAAAAAGAGACTTGAGATGACAAGAGGGCGGGAGCGCAGGAGGCTAGAGGGGAATAAGTCGCCCGTAATAAGGGTCAGACCCAGGCAACGCCCAGTTGACCCGGTTACCCAGAGTACGTACTGGCCACGACTGGGCACTGGGGGGGGGCCAGACGGGGGCCGGCTCCACTTGGGCGCAGGTGCTGTTGTACCTCTGGGCTCCCAAGTGGGGCGCGGGACGCTCGACAGGGGGTCGGGGGCTCAGACCTTGACCTTGCCCTTGTCCCTGTCTCAAGGTACCCGAGCTGGGTTGAGGTACATGGCGAGCCACCACCACAGTATGACTGACACCTGAAATCCCTCGTCTTCTCTCCTCTCTCTCTGTGTCTCCCTCCCTCCCTCTCCCTCAGTCCGAGTCTCACCAGGGAGTGGGAACTGCCGCCCCAAGCCTCTTATCCTGCAGGTCCTGATGCAGCCACGTCAAGTACCTGACACCGACCTGTGCCTTGCTCACCTTGTGCCTCTTCTCCCCCCTCCCCGCCCTGGACAGTTGTACTGTAATGCATCCTGGCGTCGTTCGAATCGAGAGGGGCAGATGCATTCCCATCATGCAGCTCTACAGCTGCAGGTTATCTACAGTGCTTACCATCCGCTCAACTTGCCGTCACACCTAGGCATGTATCCACAAAGGTACATGTCTGTGGTGTAGGTGAGGGGAAACCGGACGACAACAGTCGGTCTGTGGTTGGTGTTACTGACCCTCCAGCCCTCTCACCAACCCCCAGAGCCCGCTTGCACACCCACCTCACTCTCTCCCTCCCACCCTCTCTCCCGCCGTATTCTCCCGCCGTATCACTGTGGTAGAATGCTCCTCTCGTGTCTGTCAATACATACACATTCAATCCCATCAGATTCGGAACATGGAGAGGCGAGCCTTACCGCTTAGGGGATGCTGATACCCTCCTTGCTGGACGGCAGAGGGCACATCCCTTCTCTCGAGCCAATCTTGCCTGGCTAGTTAAGCTCGATGGCTCTAGTCAAGCTAGTCTCATCAGAGAGTGAGCCTGACGGTCTGGCGGTCTCGCCTGCTCCCGTGGCCCTTCGCCCTTGACAGCCTGACAGCCTGACAGCCGGGCCCGCTGGCCTGGGCTGCTTGGGTACCGTGCTGTGTACGGAGTACCGAGTGTACTGTTCTGGCCCATGACAGTGGCCGTGCGAAGGGTGTTCCCGAATGCACTCGCACGGGTCGATGTACACCATGCGTGTCGAGATACCCTCGGTCGGTGGGCCGTTGAAATATGCCAGAGATTAACAACAGACCAACCCAGGAAGCCGTGAAATTGGTGCGCCCTTGCCATGCTCGCATTCATCTCCTTGGGCCTCGAGTTTACAATCTCGATTCTCGCCATCCAACCAAGACAGGCAACCAGCATGTGGTCCAGCATGTGGCCCAGCATGCGGTCCAGCATGCGGTCCGGCCTGCCAGCCAGCCTGCCAGCCAGCCAGCCAGCCAGTCCCCGTGTCGACAGTCGAGACCACTTGACCTGGCTCAAACGACGCCATCAACAGCCTATCCACCGATGTGATCGCGCATTTGTCGATCGCACCAGGCCTTGGGGATGGCTGTCACTACATCATACTCTCCAGGTTCCTCTGGGCTTTCATGCAACAGCCCTGCAAGAAACCCGCCGCTTCGGGCAAGACAGATACACGGTCATGATACACGATCATACACCGCAACCACCCTTGCCCGAGGCGACAGGGTGCCGTCTTGTCGTCTCTTTCTATCCGCAGCTCAATCCTCGTCGTCCCCTTCTTCCCCCATCGCGATCAATGATGCTCATCGCCGGGTGACGTACATGGAGCCTTGGGGTTAATGCGCCCATGACGTTTGCTCCATCAAGTTTGCTTGCTACTGCACTGTGCTGCTAATTGTCCTAGACAGTTGATGCCCGCGACACGCCGGCCGGTTTGGTCACCTTCCAGGTCTGGCCTGCACGGCGTGTAAGTCAGTCCCCAGGTGGGACCGGCGTTTGACAGTTACTCTCCCTGGGGGCCCGGGGGATTTGCACAGCGCCGCAGCTGGGCGCCTGACTCCATCGTGGAGCGCCCCGGGAACCGCAACCCGTTTCTTCGATTCCCCTCTCCTGCAACCACTTCCGCTTCTGTGATGCTTCTGTTACATCCGCCCCTGCAGACTGAATATCCCCGGCTTGCTCTTCTCCCCCTCCCCTCCCCCTCCTCTTCCTCCTCCTCCTGCAGTTTCCCAGCCATCCACAATTTCACTCCCAGCCATGTCTTTGACTGCCCAGTGAGGGGAGGGGTTGTGGTAAGCAGCTCGGAGGATTTCTTGTCCTGCCGCGCGCGAGGGCAAGCCAAATCATGGGGGTGTCATCTGTCACTTGGCCTCATCAGTGCTAGAGAAGGTTATCTTGTGCGATGAATACCATCTAATCACGGTACGGCATGGGCAGAGAGACTCGTATCATTGGTTCCTCGCCGGCCATGTGACTGTTGTAATCCGCAACGGGGCGTGTCATCGTGGAGTGCATGACCACCAGTTGATGGCATGATGGGGCACTGCCTCGAGACAGAGACAGCCTACTGGAATCATTTTATGCGCCATGTGCGCCTGACGCACAAATCAGCATCGTGTGGCATGGGCTCACATAGCAAGAATGAATGGCCTACAGGTCATGTCACCACCTGGGGGGCAATGGGGGGTGGGCAGGACCAGAGAAGCAAGAGAAGCTTGGAACGGAGGGGGGGAAGGAGGGGGGAGGACGTGCGATGCCCGAGCTTGGACGCCAGCAAGCAGCGAGACGCGTCTTGGGGAAAGACGCGTCTCCACCCGGTGGATACGCGTGGCGGGAAATTGACTCGCCCATTGACCAATCATCTTATACCAAGTTTGATTGACTTTCTCCAGCGCGCCCCACTTGCAAATCGAGTGTCGGGCCCGTCTGAGGCCTCGGAACCAGTCGATGTGACACTGCCAGATCTCATCGCGGCTCCACGGTTCCAGCACGCACGCCTTGTCCCTGGCCCACGCGCTAGGAGCTCACCGCCCGAAAGATCCGGACCCGTCTTTTGAGGTTCCCACCGAGCCTCTTGGTCCAGACGATTCCCCTGAGCAGTCACCGGATCCCCTTTTCGGAATCCCCAGAAGACCCAGACGTAGCGTGGGCATGCAACATATGCAACATGCGACCGACATGCGGGCCCATCCCATCGCCTTCCGCAATGCCAAAGGTCACTTTTGCATCACTTCCCTGGCACCTGGCACACACAGGCAAGCGCCGGCGCGAGGGGCGGTGAGAAAACAAACCTCGATGAGGCGGCGCACTTGGTCGCCTTGACTTGCGCCAAACCAGCCTGCCGGCCAGCCTGCCAGCCTGCACATTATCAACTTGGACGGAAATCAGCTAGCACACACACACTACATGCCTCGGCTGCGACTCTCAGGACCCTGCCAAGGCACCCTGACACCCTGAATCTGTTAGGGCCCGACTGAAGCCCTGCCTCTCGCCTCCTCCCAGGTCAGGGGCTTCTGAGCTGGTCGCGCGTATTGAGTCGTTGCGGTGCTGTGTGAATAGCCGCCACGAGCCGTCAAGGACAGTCCAACCGGCATATTGTAGAGACAATGCGATCCCCGGCGGCACCGACAAATGGTCGGCTATCGAACACTCCCGGGCACGAACCTGTGCACACCTCGTAATTTGCCCCGAGATTCCAGGGACCGCGTTCAAGGTGTCTGGGTGTCAAGGCCGTCATCATAGCCCGAAACTTGCCCGTCTACATCGGCGAGCATGGTCAGCATCCCCTGCCCTCGACTTTTCCCTGCCAGCTCGTGTCCTACTGTGGTATCTTGACAGGCTTAACCACCCAGATTTATGCCATGCCATGCCCGTCATCAAACTCTCCTTGCAGACCGTTGCAGTGATCCGAAAATCTCATCTGGCCAAGAGAAAGCAAGCGCACAGGCGTGGGTGGATGGGCAGATGGGGCGAAGAACTGGAGGACCCTTCCTTTGGAAGTTTCATTCTTTTCCAAAACTGGCCCCTGCCCATATCTTGGGAACCTGGAAACCTGTATCCCCGTTGGCCGGCGGCCTTTATTTTCTTCTCCTTCGCGGCCCGGCCCCGAGTGAGGTCGTCATGCGCCCAGGATCATCTTCATGCAAGCCAACGCGCACGCGTCCGGCCAACCTGCGCTCTCCCGCCACCACCAAACCCTCCCCCGCCTCCCCTCCCCCAGCTTCGCCGTGCCAGCTCTTGAAAGCTTGGGTGAATTCACCAATGCCAGTGCCCAATTCGCCGAACCCGGCCTCGCCGCACGTTGCACTTCCCCTCAAGCAAGGTAACAACGCCGGCGCCAAATCCAGGTCGCCCAGCAGCAGCCGGCTAGGAGCATAAACCAGCCACCTCCAACCTCCTGACACACCTTCCCCCCCCCCCGGAGCTTGGATCCCTGGACCCTTTGGGAAGCTTTGGGGAACTTCGAGGGTCCTCAGGGTCGCCCGGGAGCTAAGGCTAGCCTGCAACACCACACCGGCTAGACAGCTAGACTAATAAGGGTCCAGAGCAAGGAACTCGTTGCCTTGGTAAATTGCTTCATTGACGGGCAGGCACTCCCCGGTAAACTTCAGAATTTTTCGGGTTTCCTAGGTACTTAGTCAAGGAGGGACTCCCTGCTCCCAATTCCAACGTATCATCGAGTTTGCGCCCTTTTTCACGCCCTTCATTCTTTGGGCTGGACAGGAAAGCAGGCAGTGGCTTGAATCGCATAATGGGTCTTCTCGGGTTTTACTTCCATGACTCGGCTGAAAGGGCCGACCCTGGGCTCCTCTGCTACCCAACTACATGCCATGGGCGAGGCTGAGCTGAGTCGTTCCCAGCAAACCAGTCAGCAATGCCCCAGCAGTCAGCCAGCTTTCGTTCGGCGGGTCACCGCTTGTCGGTTTGGCGAATGAAGTATGAAGGAGTCAAGCGTGTGAGCCACTGGTTCTCGTCTTGAAGCAGAATCCAGCTGTTTTTGCTCCACAAATGACCCCTCGTTACTGTTATGGCACTACTTACCACGACAAGCAACATATGAGTACACCATATCACATTATTGACACCCTGCTAATTCCTGACAACTAGCCCATTGCTTCCAAAAAAATCACACTTTGCCCCCATGTCAGGGTCTTGCTGAGGACCAATGCTAGCATACGTCACAGCCAAGGTTGAGAAGCCAACGCTCTCGCCCTCAGCTACAGTGCCACTGCCACCACTGACATAACTCGGCCAGTACGGCGCACGAGCGTCCCTCAATGGATTCGGGTCATGAGTAACCGCAAAACTGATCCAGTACGCCGTCATGATCTCCGCCAGAGTCCGGTTGTTCGCCCCTGCCCACTCAATGTCTGCGTTCTGCAGGAAGGGCCCCGTCGCGCCGTGGATCTCGGTGCCCGCGGCGAAGATCAACTTGAAGACGGCAGACGCGTTGCGGCTCACGTCCACGGCGCGGGACGCCATGTAGTAGGTCGGGCAGCTGATGATGAAATCCCCGAACCAGGCCTGGCGCTGGAAGACGGACGAGTTGAAGTCCGAGGCCGGGTAGAGCTGGTAGAGCCGCGAGAAGAATGCCGGCCCGGCATATGGGAAGAGGTCCATGGCGTCCATGACCTGCTCGGCCTGGGTCGTCTCCGACGTGTTGCTGAAGAGGAGGCCTTCGTAGGCGCTATGCTCGACGAGCAGCGGCACGTCGTAGAAGCGGCCCGCCTTGAAAGCCTGGTCGGGCAGCTCGCGTATGAACGCCCCGTCGACTACTGGGCCGTAATAGGACGAGCCGTAGCCTGTAGCGCCGGGCCACGATGCGTTCTGGACGGCCTGCCCGACGGTGCCTAGGGCCTCTGACGACAGCTCACGCAGACAGTGTACGGAAGAGCAGTTGGCCAAGCGGAGCGCCTGGGAGAACTGGATCTCTTGCTGGGAGCTGTTGAGCAGTGGCTGCCACCAAGGATGCTCGGCGATGGCGGCCGAGAAGGGCGGCTCGTCGTACGCGCCGCCTGCGGTGAGCTGGTGTGTGACGGAACCTCCACCGGCAGACGGGCCCCACTGAGATGTAGTTGTCAGTGACGAAACTTTCATGGAATCTTTGACATCATGAGAGGATAGAACCAACGTACGATCGTCACTCTCGAAGAGTCGCCGCCGAATGCATGGATGTTCCTCGACACCCACTCCAAAGCAGCACGCTGGTCCAGCAGTCCCGCGTTGCGCACGCCGTCATTGGCGATCTGGCTCCCTCCGAGAAAACCGTGGATACCCAGGCGGTACTGGATACTCACGTAGATGACACTGCCGTTCGAGGCATGCACCATGGCATCTCCGGGTGAACTCTGCGCTCCGCCGAGCGTATACCCCCCGCCGTGGATCATCACAATGACCGGCAACGAGTCGGACTGCGGACGACTGGGGACCAGCACATCGAGCACCAGGCAGTCTTCCGACTGAGGTACCCCCAGCGATTCCTGTATCAATTCTGTTTAATATCCACCACACGATGGGGGAAAATGGAAAAAGAGAACACACTGTAAGCAGGGAGCCCAGCCCGCCAAGCAACAAGCTCTCCGGCGCGCTCTGGTAGCAGGATGGCGCTGCCTGTGTGGCATTCAGGGTCGCGCCCTCGAAATCGTTGGCCTGTTCGATAGGCCGCGGTTTCTGCCATCTCAGGGCTCCCACCGGCGGCTGGGCATAGTGGATACCCCTATAGTATGTGATGCCGGATGTATCGTTGGTGGAACCCAAGTAGGAAACATATCCCAGATCAACCACGGGGGCTCCCGAGGGAATGGAAGAGACCGGCTGGGTTGCCTGTCCGTTGGCGAAGGCCGCAAGGCCGGCAGCCATGCTTATAAACAAGGCCGAGATCATCATACCGCCAGTCCTGAACTTCCTCGTCCGTTTACAGCAGTGCTTGAAGGTGGGAAAATGTTGCAGAATTGGATGGTCATGTGGGCCGGGCGACAACCACATTGAAATACTTATCTCTGGGTCGCATATAATATCAATAACTACAAGACGTCATTCGGCCCTGTCTGAAGGATTGTAGGTGTGTTCTTGGGTCACAGGCGGGCCAATGGAGTCGAACTAGGGGGACCAGGATCTATTCCCTTTCTCCTGCCTCACTCTTTTGATTTAAAAGCACAAGGCAACAGTATGTTCAGAGTAAGCTCTAGAGCTGCCCCGTGAACTGCCTACCCCACCAACAGAGTGGGTCGTTGCTGCTTGGGTAGTCCATGCACATGGGTAGGCACCAATGCAGCACTAAGAGAGTACATACACCCAGGTAGCTTTATTTGATTTCTCAAGACTGCATGCAGCGCCTCATCAGAACTCAAGCGGAGTCACTATCGCATATAAAGTTTAAATAGAGCCATGCTACCCGGGGGAGTTGAATAGACTGCCGATTTAGAAATCAGCAGAACTAGAGAGTGGATGAACAGATAACAGGAAGGAAGGTTGGGTACTTGGCATCAATTACAAGTCTAGCTTGCCAAGATACATACAGAGGACACTAAGTCAGGGTCAGTTCGCCCTAGACGTCATCAGCACTTTACATTCACCTAGTATGTGAATGTTGTGCTTAGAAAGCAACAGCATGTAACTGCTGACCGGCCTCAGAATTTCCGGAGCATCTCAATATGCACAGCTGAACCAATGCTTCGGTAGAATTTCAAGCAAACATGACCTTATCTGTGCCCAAGCTCATCATCCGACAATGTGTGCTCTGAACTGGTTGTGGGGTAACCTATTGTGTGCTGGACTGTACATCTCAAATGTACTGAATCCAGGGCAGCAGATTGCTCTTTACCACTAGAATCAATCAATAAAATCAAGGACGGCTTCTCTTCAACTGGAAATTCAAATATGAAACCTGAAATACATGCAATCCAGCCTCACGGGTATCATTTTGGAAACAGCAGGAAGTCATGGGCTCAGGTGCTCTTGGTTTGGCTTTCACATTTGTGTGTACCTAGGTAGGAATTTAACTCACTTTCAATTCCAGGTTTGTTTGAGAACATCAACACCAACTTGCTCATCTTCTATGATCAATGAGACTAAGTTCTTGTTTGTTTTCACAATGCAGGCCGGATTTTCTCAAAGCTTTTCATGTGCCTAATGCATCTTGATGGCGCTTTGTGTCTGCAAATTTACTACATGGGAACAGGGAAGGGAAAATGTGAGCTGCCACCAACTGGCAGGCAAGACTTGTCAATTCACCAACGGAATCAGCTCAACAGATATTGTTTGTCCACAAAGATTCCAAGGTTCACCTGTCAGGTCCATGTGTGGCTTGCAAATCTATGGGAAACTGGTTGGCAAGAGCACAGGGATGGGTCCGCAGTGAGTGTTGGCTTTGCCATCCGATCCTCACTAGGGCTGTTTGCACCTGTCAGTGTGGGTCCTGACTGTGAACAGCAGAACGGCCTGGAATTCATCCCAACTTTCAGTCGGTATGTCACTGGACGGAATGACAAGTGAGGTTCTAGAAAGACTAGGGAACATGGTGAAATTCATGTTGATTATGTATAACAATTATTTGCAAGTCACGACAGCTTCAGCAGGAGACGCTGCTGGAGGCCGCTGCAGATAAGAACAAAAAGCCCCTCTGCTCTTTCCTTTCCACCTACATCTCGTTCTTGTAACTTCCCTTCAACAAGTTCATCACAGTCCAAACATGCATCTTGGTGAGTCGCCCTCTGGACTTGTACATCCACAGTCCAAACATGCATATTGGTGAGTCGCCCTCTGGACTTGTACATCCACAGTCCAAACATGCATCTTGGTGAGTCGCCCTCTGGATTTGTACATCCACAGTCAACACCACGCAGATCCTAGCACTTTGTGGGCTTCCCACACCTTCTTCTAAAATTACTTGATTCCCTGGTACCCAGAGTCGCATGTGATTTCATAACTGAGATACTGAAGTCTACAGCCTACATTTACTCCAGATTCTCAATTGTTCTTGGTTAGTCACCGCTTGGGTCTGTCCACCTCAACCACACCAGCTGCCTGGGAGCAACATAGCAAGTCAATCACCACGGACATTGGCATTGGCATTGGCATTGGCATCGGCATAAATATCAACACTGATATGACCAACTACATACTGCTTTCTTCGATTCGACAGAACTGTGTGCACAAGTCTCGTCCTGCCCCCCTTTCCTTCTGGTATGGTCTTCTGCCCCTCTGCCTGTTTCTTTCACTGTTGTTGTGCGTGAGCAGTCACGGTAATCTACTTATCTTGTGCTTTGGCAAAGTCTAACACCCTCCTTCCCTCGAGATAGGCTCCGAAACTCGAAAACCTTCGCTCTCCCACCATTTATCCTCTCAAACCAGTCTCCCGTTCTGTGAATCACGATGGCTCCTCACAAGAAATTCAAGCTTGCAGTCATTAGGACTATGCGGTGTGACTTCTGCAATAAGGGCAACATCGATGGCCTTCAAGAGTGTGTTGACTGCAACATGCATATCTGCCGAGAGTGTGTCGAAACGGGAAAGCTGAACAACGACGAAAAGCACCGAATGGATCAAGATTCCATTGACAACATGGACTGGAGAAAGGCCCTTCGACCCCAGCGTACGACACACCACAGGACAACCTCTGTTAGCGAGTCAAACTCTTCCCCTCCCTCTGCTTCTTCAAATCGGGGGCGACGCCAGACCAGGCCTGGGAGGCGTCAACCGAAACAACAACAACAATCAGGTCACAACACCAGTGCTTATTACGAGTCTGGTCCTCAATTTCAGACCATGCACTCCAGACCCCCGCAAAATATGGACTCGTTCTATGGTGGTGGATTCAACATTCCTGCCGGCAATCATGGGCAAGCCGGCGACGTCCACGGCCATGGAAGTTTCCAGTTCGGTCCAGCCCGCCCTGGAGTGCCTCAGGGATACAATCAATCGTTTACGGCTCAGACGATGCCGCCCGGTATGCTACCGTTTGTTGCTGGCCAGCCTCCAATCCAAGGGGGACTTGTCATGCCTATGGGACCGATCTACGGTCAACTACCTCCTCGACTTAACACACCACCTGGTCCTCAATTTCCTCACACACCACCTGGCCCTCAGTTTCCTCACAGCGGCTACCCGGTACCAAACAATTTTGGAGGCTTCCAAGGCCGTCAGCCCCTCCCATTCTCGTCGACCCATACACCACCTGGTTTCGCTGGCCCAGGTTTTCACCAACACGTTCCCCAGCCGCCTGGAATGTACAATGAGAGAGGATATGTCCCACAAGGCAATGTGCCCCGTAGTCAGCCTGTGCCTGGTCATTTTCCCTTTACTGGCCAACCTTATGGCGGGAACTCCTTCCCATACGCCCCTCAGCTGCCACCTCACCAACAGGGTCACCCTCGTGGACAGCCGGGCGAACCTTCGACACAACAGGGTCTGCAAGTCCCTTTTTTTGAGGAATTTGAGCGAGGGTTCCAAGCTCGTCATGCAACGCCTCATGGGCATGTGGAGCAGTCCGATGACCTGTCGAGCAATGAGCAGAAGCAGAAAGAGCACAAGCCTATGGAGCGCGGAAAGCACTCCTCCCTCCAAGAACACCCATTCCAAGTGAACGAGCATACACGGCAGCCGTGGGCGGGGGCACATGCAGCCCCGGCAAGGGAACCCTCAGGTAATGGACCGCATTGGAACCAAGCTCTGTCAATATCGCAGGGAGAACGGGGCCAAGTTCAGCAGCAACCGCATACGCTGCAACACTTCCAGCCCTGGGTTCAGCAACCACAACGGCAGGTACGGGACCAACCCGGGGCTCAGCCAGTGGTGCATGAGAGGAGCCAGACCGCGGAACAAGCCCAGCAACAAGCGGAGCCATCTTCCCATGTTCCCATCCCCGAGAGTGTTGTCGTCACTAGAACTCCTCCCGCCACTGCCTCGAGCGTCCTGGAGGACCAAGACCACGCGACAGACTCAGCCACGGCTCCGCCCCCGCCTTTTCTCGAGCCCGACCCCTACGCCCGGGCATCCCGGCTGCAGCTCCGCGAGGCCTACGCCCCTACTCCGAGTGTCGTAGGCCACGCGCGGCGGCCCTTCGGGATCCCCGAGCTCGCGCGTGACATGTTCGCCGGCCGGCCCAACCACTACGACGAGACAGCGGCCCGCTGGGCGGCCCGCTGGGCCCAGTTGGGTCTCACGTGGCAGACCAGCCCGGATGATGACTACGACGACGGTGATAGCGACGGTACCGTTAGTGACATCGGCGGTGGCATAAACAGAGGCAAGGCCAGGGGAAAGGGCAAGGGCAAGGGCAAGGGCAAAGAGCCTGCCCACGCCGGACTCTCGCCAGATACGCTGCCAGGCAGAGGCAGGAAGCGCAACTTCTCGAAGGCCTCGTCGGCGGTAGACTCCACCCTGTCAGCCGAGCTGGACGAGCCGTCCACCCCGGCCACCCCCGCCGCCGCCGTGGTCCCCGGCACGGAGGCGCTGCGGCGCAACCTACGGGACGACGCGACTGTTGCGTGCGTGCGCCGCGACCACGGTGAACGTGCCGCCCTCGACATGACCGCTGCGGCTAACACGCTGCAGGGGGCCGGCCGCGGCCTGGGCGGTGTCGCGGACGCCCAGGTCGTCGCCAACGACCTGGAGATCCGGCGGCGCCAGGAGGCTGTCGACACACAGGGCTCGCGCCGTCGACGCCGAGGTGCCTCGTCAGAGGGTGAAGAAGATGCACCAGCCGCGCAGCGACAGCGGATGGGGCAGTAGCGGTGGAGGTGGTGGCTCGGCTCGCGGCTGCGCTATCTCAGGAGGTTTTCGCTGTCCTCCGGCCATCCATCTATCGGTTTGGATGCGTCAAGAGTGATTTCTTTTTTTGGTTTGGTTTGGCGTCAGGGAAAAGTGCTGCCGCCTGGGCCCCGGTGTGTCATGACGGCGACTCTGTGTTTGTATGATGAAGGCATGGAGCTGCATGGTCGAGTGTGACAGTGGCAGGGTCCAGATTGTTTTAATGGTGGCCAAGAGGAGGCGTTTGGAGAGTTCTCATTTGAGATCTGGTCTTTTCTTCCGTGCCGCGATACCCAATAAATGCAGCTGCTGATTCTTTTGATCTTGCGCAGAGACCACCAAAGATTACTCTGCTCGTCGCCATCCACCAACACCTGCCATGTGCTGAGATATCGTAGCCAAAATCTCTAGACCATGAACTTAAAAATCCGTCTGACCATGACGCAGTTCAAGTCAGCGCTATGGCGAAGCTGGTCCTTCGTTGCGACGCTCATCCTCGCCGCCTGGCAAAAGTCTTTGCTCCTCATCCTCCAGTACGTCGCGGGAAGCTGACTCTTTGACACGCACTTGAGCCAGAAAAATGGCTGTGATTACACACAAAAGAAATGCCAATAAATAAGGCAATCCTTTGCCAACACCATCCAGCCGCATGCTCAGCTTCAGAACTGCGGCAATGGCAGGACCTGCCAAGAGAATGGCCAGGGTGTCCATGATTGCCAGTGCGGTGAACACTGTACCAATCATATCTACGTCGACAAGAGAGCTGACCAGGGACCGTGCAAAGGAATGGAAGCCAGTTCCCAAGGTGTAGATTGCAATACCTGTAAGAGCATGTTAGACATGGCCGTTGACAACCTCGGCCATATTCCACTAGGAGGTGCATAGGTGTGGACCTACCGACAAAGACAAAGTCAAGCCTCGCTGCCAAAGCTATCACAGCGAAAGATAAGGCAAGGATCAAGGCACTCAGTTGGGAAAGGTAAAGATCCTTGATACGAGGCAAGAGTCCGACCTGGCTGACCAGTGTAGTGTCAAGGAGGGGAAGGACGATGCCATATGCTATCATTTGTCCAAAGGCCTGGAAAGAGTACAAGTAACTGGCCTGCAATTCGACAGGACTTCCAGTTAGCATGATGATGGTTGCAACATGGATTCAGATACAGATCATTTGCACATGACAGATTCGAAAGGGGGACCTCGGGAGGTAGTTACCTTGGCAAGTGACACTGAATATCGTGCTGACACATAACGTAACAGGACCGTGAGAGACTGCTGCGCAAAGTCGGTCAAGAAGAAACCAGCCATGAGCAACACGAGATTCCGATGATTCAGGACAGAGCCTAATGTCGACAAGGTGTGCCTGGTAGCCGCCTCGAGCCGGCCCTTGATGTCAAACTCGCACTTGATGCCCCGAGATTCCGGAGGCCCGTCGGCTCCTGTCGTGATAGCCTGATACCCTCTCTCATCTTGTTGGTCTGTGGTGACAGCCACGAAAAGGGTCTCAGGCATAAAGACTGTGAGCCACACAGCGAGCAGAAGGCATACAAATCCAATGATTATGGGTACCCAAAGACTTTTTTCCATTAGATAGGCCCCTAGCGGTGGGGCAAGCATCTCTCCAAGGATTGTGACGCCGTGGGAGTAGAAAAATGCTTTGGAACTAGAACACATCGCACATCAGCATCCGCCAAGGGACAGCAGTTCAGGCACAAAAAAAACCTCCCTACCGGAACGACTCAAGTGACGCATCAGTAAGGATCATCATAGCTGCTGCGTTGAATACCGTTCCGCCTCCACCGATGAAGTAGAACGCAGATGACAGCCAAGTCCACCGCGGGTCGACCCGGATCCAGCCTACAGATATTGTCAGCGAAACAGTACTAGTGCTATGGACTAGATTAATGGGGGCACATTCATCAGCACACAGAACCCGGGGGCACATACATATAAAGAGGATCCAGGCAGCTCCAAGTGCCTGTCCAACCAGCGAGAGCATCAGGACAGGCTTGCGCCCCTCTTCGTCCGCCATCGCGCCGTAGTACATGGCCATGACAAGGCCCGGGATCCCGTCGAAGAACAGCTGCCACCCAAACAGCCCGTTGACCACGTCCTGAACCGCCGTGTCCTTGCAGAGCTCCTCGTCCAGCTGGTCACCGCTGCCGAAATAGCGTCGGCAGGCGATATCCTCAAAGAGGCGCGTCTGCGGCGCGATCGAGACCATGACTCCAAAAGCTTGGAAGAACAGCATGGCCCAGATGAGCGCGATGGGTCGCCAAAGTGTTGCATTGATAGGAGGCATTTTTGGTAGTCCGTTTGTGAATTCAAACGTGTTGGAACTACCTAGGTATCAAAGAGGTACTCGAGCAGCTAAGCATGCTTTGGAATCAGAACAGAACACGAGACGCTCCGAGTCGTATATGAATATCGGCACGGAAGATCCTGTTGTAATCCGCTATCATGGCACCAGATGGGTCAGCGTTGCTGGGACCCACTCAGCGGCGGTTCTATGTAGTCTAAAAATAGCATTCCGCAAAGCTTAGCAGCAACAAGTAAGACAATGCTATTTCTTGTGTCCTTTCCATCTTTATCGATCACCGAGCAAGCCATCAAGTTCCACTCAATATCTCGAGGGGCGAAATGTTTCTGAACTCATTGCTGAATGCTGGAGATGCCCATGTTGAGTTCGTGTCGGAACCAATATCCATGAATTGTTTAGAGAGCGGTGTTTACCACCATATGAAGGCGCCATGTATGTCCTCGGACGTATACGGAATAGAAGCGAAACCACAACCACATACTTGCCCGCTCTGCTGGAAAGTTCACCACCATGGAAGAATGGTCTTACCTGCGGTCCAGTACGGATCGTCCACACGTAATTTGAGAACCACGGCTGACCGCACAGCCGCTTCGCAACACAAGGCACAGCCAGACATACAACTACCAATGAGGCCGGTGAAATGCATGACTTCATTCATATAAGCCTTTTCATAAAGTACTTTTTTATACAAGCTACGAGCCCCTCCCGGTCGAAGCGGGCCATAAAACCCATAGGCCCGGCCCCATGCTGGCTGAACATAAATCTCTTCTCTCTCTTGCTCTAGTTGATGCTGATGGATGGAACCCAGTGATTTTCTTTCCAAATGATGCAATGCAATGCAGTTCGCGAGCGACAAACACACCCACGCACATGTACGCACCCACGCTCGCGCACTCCCGCGACCCCTCCTCATCAAAACCGCCCCCCCCCCCCATCAGGGGGCCGACCACGCCGCCTCGTGGAGCTGGCGGTACCGGTGGTCCCTGGCGGACGACCACGACAGCCGGCGCTGCCTCAGGGCGTTCGCCGCGGCGCGGAGGCGCTTCCTCGCCAGGTTGCAGGGGATGCACCCCGACGGGTCCTCGTCGCTGCCGGCGCCGAGGTCGAGGTCGAGGTCGGTGCCCGAGCCGCAGTAGCTGTCGCCCCGGAGGTACAGCGAGGACCCGAGCGTGCCGCCCTCGCTGTCGAGGAGGCGGAGGCGGCCGGGGCGGCCGTCCTACAGGCCGTCCCGCTCGATTTCGTAGAACAGGAGGTACACCTCGCGCTGCATGCCGAGCACCTCGCGCGTGCTGGCCTCCTTGATCTTCTCGTCGCTGATGCGCCACCAGCGGTCCTGCTTCTGCTTCTTGGCCGGCGGCCTGGCGGTGGTGTGCGCCGACCCCGTCGTCGCGGGCCCGTTCGACGTCGGGGTCCCCGCCCTGCTGCCGCCGCTCCCGCTCCCGTGCCTGGACGGCGATATCTTGGAGATTGTGGACTTGGCCGACGCGGCTATGGACCTCAGGCTGCTCGTCTCGGGGTCCTTCTCCTTTGGCGCGGAGGTGGGCCCTAGCTTAAAGGACGCCCTGCCGTTGCCATTGAGGCTCGGCGAGCTCCGGCGGGTCGTGTTGGCGTAGTCCAGTGACGGGCTGCCCGAGGCTGGTGAGGGAAGGTCAGGGGTGGCGGTGCGTGGTGTCCCGTCCTCGGAGAAGCGTTTCGTGCCGTTCGTGGGGTGGATCTGAGGCGTGGACATGGGGCTAGCAGTCTTGCTGTAGATGCCAGAAGCCTGGAAGGTGTTGGGGTTGGAGTAGGGGGCCGGGACGTTTTGCCTCCTGAAGGACTCGTAGTGACCGCTGTGGTGGCTGCCCTTGTGAGTGACAAGGCCCAGCAGCTTGTACTTCCTCCGGAGCAAGAGCCCGCCGAGCGGTAACCGTTCTGGGAACGCGACCTTTGCGGAGTTCTTCAACGACGTCTGCCTGGCATAGATGGAACGGTTGAGGTGGATGGCCAGGATCTTGGGAAACACGGTCACCCGAGTGTGCCTGGCAATCTTGCGTCTTGGCGCATGCTTACTGTCGGGCAAGACGACGTCCTCGGGTGGTAGTTCTGGATTCGTGTCTATTGCGTGCTGTAATTTGTCCAAGGCCTCTTGAGCCTGTCTTTTAAAGTCTGCGGACCTTGATTTCTGCATCTCGGCGCGGAATACGTCCTGAGCGTGGACCAGCCTGCACTTTTCGCACTTGTAGTCTTCTATGTATTCGGTCTTGAACATGCCGTCAAAGCAGGCGTTTAGTGTGGTGGAGGCTGCGTCGTGTGGGACGCTCAGCGTGAGGGTGCAAAACCTGGACTCGGTGGGCCTCGGCTTGAAGCCGCAGCTCAAGCACTCGATCTGCGACTCTGTCTTCCCTTCCATCGGGAAGCCCTCGTCGTCGTCGTCCTCGGAGGGGCTGAAGGTGACCTTGCTCTGTGTGCCCTGGACGGTGCCTGGCCCGCGCTCAGGCTCGAGCTCGAGCTCGTGCCCGTGCCCGTGCCCGTTGGTCTCGTGCCCTGCCAGCTCTGACAGCTTCTGCTTGAAGGCGTCGCCGTTGATGGCGAGGGGCTGCCCGCTGGAGCTCTCCAGGCCGACCTTCCACCTGGCGTAGCGCCTCGCCCTGTGGCCGGCGTGGTATTCGTCGCATAGCCTCTCGGCGAGGACCTGTAGGAACTCCTGGGCATCCTGTTGTTGCCTGCTGATGCGCTGACGGTAGGCATCCTCGAGGCACTTGACGAGGGGCGCGGCGGAGATGGTCTTCCTGTAGATGGGCCTCTCGTTCAGCTGGTCAAGCATCTCCTTCAGGCCCTGGGTGACGAGGCCCTTCTGTTGGCCCTCTATCTTCCAGTCGGGCTCGGACCTTGTGTGCTCGTTGTCGCCGTCGGCGTACTCGTTGAAGTCTCTCGGGACTGCCTGGGTATATATCCAGCCATCGTCAATGGTGCGACGGTGCATCTCGCGGATCAGGTAGACGCGCAAGTCGCCCAGGCCGGCGATGGCCTGTAATATGGAGTTGATGAAGCAGTCATTGGCGGGGTTGACCAGGCCGACGATGACGCCCTTCTTGCGGCCGCCGGCGGTGAGGAAGTTGCTGGAGCCAGAGGAGGCGGCATCGGCGTCGAGGAAGTAGGTGGGCGCAAAGACATAGATGAGAGTCGCGGCGGCCAGAGACGCCCCGGCCGCATAGGCAGCGACCGTTAAGGGCTTCTCCGGCATGTCAGGAGCGGCGGCGCACCGGGTACAGGCAGGCGAGGGGCAGTGATCAGATCAGAGGTCGTCGGTGTGGATGGCGGCAGGTTCGGAATTGGGCCGTGGGACCGGGCGTCGGCGGATCGGCGGGTGACGGCGTCGGGGTCGGCGAGGGCGAAAGGGGGTCGACGGTGGTGTTACGCTCAGCCAAGATGTCTTGTGCTGCACAGCGCAGATGCAGATGCAGATGCAGATGCCAGATGCCAGATGCCAGATGCCAGATGCCAGATGCGGTTGCGGTCTGCGGTTGCAGTTGCGGTGCTACGCAGCGACAGGTACCGCGGGGAAGGTAGGGGGCTCGGGGCAGAGATGCAAGTCGTCGAAGGGGAGCCCAAGTCCAGGCTGGCAACAGAAAGGAGGGTCGACCTGGCTGCAGTGCCGGAATTGAAGCTCAAGAGAGGAAGACCAAGCTTTCCGAGGTGGTCAGTCCGAGGCATGTACACTGTGGGGAGAAAATGCAGGTGCAGCACCACTGCAGTCTGCAGCACAGAGGGCCAGTGGGGTCGCCTGCTCTGCTGCTCGGCTCGGGGCCCGGCACTGGCACCGACCCAACATCCGTCATCCGGAGGAGGGAGGAGGGGACGCGGTCCTGTGGTCCTGTGGTCCTGTGTGTATGTAATTAGTAATTAGTGAAGCATGAAATCGGCCCTTGGGCTCATCCTTGACCGAGTTGGCCAGCCCGTCCCGTCCGTCGACCCGTCGTCAGCCACTCAAACTGAACCCCGCCGCCTCACTCCCTGCGGAGGCTTAATAAAAAGGGCCATGGCAAGCCGGCATACCCCTTTCGACCGTGCCGAACGTGGCTTGAACTGACTGAGAGATTATTTATTCCGCAAGGTGCAACGGCATGAAACAATTGATGCGGTGTGGCATGGCGTGGCGTGGCGTGGCATGGCGTGGCATGGTGTTTGGGGCGCTTTAATATAGCTCTCCAAAAGATGCCCAGCTCAATACCTAGGTACTCAAGGATAGGCTCAGTAGCCTGCTGTGGCTGATCCGCACTTTGTGGGCTTAATAAGTACTCGGTTATACGTTTCTCCCCCATATATATAAGAGTAAACACTCAAGACCTAGCGTTGAAAGATTACAATGCCAATAACAGTATAAAGAGAATAAAATACGTCATATACTTATGTAGTCCCCAGCATACTTAAGTACCTAGTATACTTCCATGCAGCCACACCCACAAAGTGACCCAACTGCAATGATAAAACCCACGCTCCTAGGTCCCTAGACAGTCTTCTGAGTCTTTCCGGCCTCGGGGAACTCCTGGACGAACCAGGCACCCGTATTCCCAATCGCTTCGGCCATAGACACTTTCGGTCTATACCCAAGGACCCTCTTGGCCTTGTCGCATCTCAAGGTCCGGTTGATACAGCTATACCGCACAGCCTGCCGGCTCAGAACCGAGTGTCTCTTCCCGAGGGATATAAGCCAGACTACCCATTCGACCACCAAACCCACAACAAGGGCCAACCACATCGGGATAACCTTGATATCATCCTTCCTGACGGGATACCCCACCGAAGCAGCGCCGGCTCGTTGATAATCCCAGAACGGCCAGTCCTCGTCATTGGTGATGAAGAATGCCTCGCCGTCTACACGTGACTCAGCCGGCGGCGGCGGTTTCCCATGAGCACGAACCAGTGCTTCGGCCGCAAGCAGGTGGGCATCGACAAGATTGCCGACGTATGTGTACGAGTAGAGGTTGGTACCGTCTCCGATCTGGAAGTTGGCCCGCCCAGATCGGGCCCTCTGGACAAGAGACCAGAAGTTCTGGAAGTCCCCTTCGCCAAAGACAACTGCTGGACGGATGATTGCTGTTAACAAGGACGAGTCATCCGCCCGGTTGGCAGCACGGAGCTTGTCCTCGGCCGCAACCTTGGTCAGGGTATATGTGTCTTGTTGTGCTGGGTACCTGAGGACAGGCAGGCTCTCATCGGCATCCCGTATGTCATCTGTGTGGTTGTGGACGGCGGAGAATGAGGATGTATATATGAATGCCTGTGTATGGACGGCTTTTGCCGCTTCAAGCAGGTTCTGTGTGCCCTTGACGTTGACCTGCTGGAAGAGGGCATTGTTGTGAGATAGAGGGTCCGGAGACGCAACGTGAAAGACAACCTTTGGCTTGGTCGCGAGGAAGACTGATTTGACCTGATCTGCAGACGTGATGTCGCAGCTATGATAAGCGGCGCCTTGGACTCGGTTGCGGTCTGTCCGGATATCGAGGGCGTGTACTTGATATTGGGCAGTATCAGTCGATTGATCGCTGAGGAGGGCTTTGACTAGGTGTGAACCAAGAAACCCACATCCGCCGACGACAAGGACGGGGCTGGGGAGTGACTGGTGTTCTCGCCCGTCATTTTGCTTCGGTTGCAAATATGACCTGGCCATGTTTGTGAGAGTGGTGACTGCGGGTGAGGAAATATGTGCTCCAGAGAAGGGCAAGCGAATTCTGATTACCAGTGGTGTGGTATGCACTGTGCATGGCCGTTCTCCTTTATCACCATCGACCGGTGGCAGCGACATGTATATCTTCCGTCAATCTTGACTTCCGACCGTCGTCCGGACCTTTTGTGAATATTGGAATAAATTATGCAACCACTGGCTAGCATGGGCGGCAGTGTCCTTTTGTTAAATCTGGAATCGGGCCACTCCGGTCTGGTTGGTACGGGCACGCGTGTAGCCGGGCCTGACCGAGTCCAGGAAGCCACCAAGTAAGCCACCAAGTACTTATTTATGTATAGCCCTACTGACTATTCACTGCTACATATGTACTTTCGTTGAATGTCTAGTTAATGGGCTGTGTCGCCCATACTCATAATACCTACTGACACATAAAGCCTTCACTTAAGCCCATGCTTCTCGTGTGCCCGCCCAGATTCTGGTTGATGCCACTCAGCCAGCCCATGGTAAGAAAGTATTGGGTTAAAGGCTGTACGGTCAGTTGTGCTTGCCTGGGACATAGTGTTTATGACAAGTCCTCGGACGTATACGGAATAGAAGCGAAACCAGTTCCGTTAACATTTCTACTGCTGGGTATTTTGTATTTTACTTTTTCTTTTCATAGCAACCTGTCCGTGTACCTGTCCTCTGTCAGATCAGAATATTTACCAAGTACATCCACTCCAAGTTTGATAATCATGACCAGCTGGAAAGTGAATATTCTCACCAATGTGACCATGATATTGTTCTTTGGAATTCCCTAGGTAAGCTGCTCACGAGGAATGTGAGAAATGGGTATAGGAGGTGCTACTTGAGAGCTTGCCATCCATCCCACCACTATTCAGGCAACCGCACTCTTGTCATGCCAGGCACCGTTCCGTAGTATCTAGCAGTTTGCCTCATGTACACAAAACGATGAGCATGACGTCTCAGGATCTATGCAACGCTGAGAACAATGTGGTTTCGCTTCTATTCCGTATACGTCCGAGGGCATACATAGTCATGATGCTACTCTCGAGGTATGGAATATATTACGCAGGATTACAATTTTACCGACCGCCTAATATCGTACAAGAACCTCGCAACCGCGCACAGCGCCAATGCTTCCCTCCCCCACCCGGGACACTACGTCTCAATAGCCCCGATCTTGCCCTTCAGCGTGTTCCTCCGCTTCTCAGACCTGCTCCGCAGGCCCACGCTCTGCCGCGCCCGCTGGAACAGCCCCGCCCCACCCGACAGCGGCCTGCCCCCGGCACCCTGGGACCCCCCACGTGCGCCTCCTCCCTCGGCCGATGACCGCGGCGTATCCCGCCCCTGGGGCCGCTGCGGGTGGGACTCCGGGATGGGCGGTGGGGACAGGGGCGAGGTTGTGCTGCTGAACCCACCGCCGCCGCAGGGCAGGGAGGTGGTAGAGACGAAGTTCTGCTCCGAGGGCGTCGGGGGCCCGCGCGAACGCCGCTTGTAGCTGCTGGTGATGCTGTGGCTGCTGGCGTTGGCGCCCCCGCGGAACACCTTGCCCAGGAACGAGGTACGCTTCCCGTCGTCCGAGTCGGCGTCGAAGGCGCTGTAATTTACTGTCGGCGGCGGGGGCAGGGGTGGGTAAGGCGTCCGCTGGGGAGGGCTAAACTTGCGGGGCGGCTTCACGGGGTGCTCGCCGTTTGGCTCCAGCGGCGGAGGCACGCGGCCCCTATTGGATGTGCGGCGGTCCGAAAGGCTTGCTGGCTTGACGTTAACCAAGGACGTCGAGGAGGCATGAGGAGGCGATGGGCTGGAGGACGGCGAGGCCTGGTCGTGCCCGGTCTCGGCCGTCTGGTGTTCGACTGGGCTGTTGTCCCATACCAGACTGCGCTGCTTGAACAAGGGGGACGGTAAGCCAGCATCAACGACGCTGGTTGTGGATACTGAGGCGCGCGGGCTGAACTTGATCGTGTCGCTGCTGCCACTGGCGTAGTGTGGGACGACGGTGGCCGAGCTCTTCCTTGACGACGCCCAGAAGCTGCTGTTGCTGCCACGTCGGTAATGGGCCTTGAAATCTGTTAGTGGCTCGCGCTGGCCGTCCGTGTCTGGTTCCCGCATAGCAAAGCTGCTCAGTCGGACCTTTGTGGGAGGGGATTCTGGGCCTGTCGAGACCGGCCGGCTCGGGGACGCACTGAAGGAGGGTGCGGTAAGCTGTGTCGTCACGCCGTTGGCGTCGCTGTGCAGGGTGTAATCAGAGAATTCCGAGTCGGGCTCGCTGATTGTCGCCTCGAGGCCCTCCACAGAGTAGGTGCTTTCACTCGGCGACACGGGTGACACTTCATCTTGGAAGGGATGCAGCAGCGGATTCGATGGGCTTTCGCTCGAGATGTTGGGGCCTACATCCAACCCGGTGATTTGTTTGATCTTCTGCTGTGAGTTATGCTGCGATGGTTCGAACGAGGCCAGAGCCATAGAGGGGCTGATGTTGCCAGTGAGTCGTAGTATCTTCTGCCTGCTATGCCTCGGCTGCGGGGAGAGTATCTCGTTGGACGGCGTCGTTGGGATACTGCTCCCATCATTCTCGGGCAGAGAGCGGCTCCGCGGTGTTCCGGTGCGGCAATCCGTATTGAGTGATATATCATCAACTTGCCTGTCCCAGTCGTATACATGTCTGTTGGTCAAGTTGTTCTTTGATGTCTTGAACACAGCCTTCATGTCTGGGATGGAGAAAGACGTCCTTGGAGGGATCGCCGGCAGTGGCCTTGCCTCATAGTCAGCCGAATGCTTTGGCGGTGCGAAATCGGCGTCCATGACGATTCCCAGGCCCCTGACCAGACCTGCATCATCGTGATGAGCCGTGTCCATGTTCAGATAGTATCACTTTTCAGTTTTCAGCTCACAGGCTGGGATCGGGAGGCATTGTTGAGGGGTTGGTTGGGTTTGGAGCGTGTCCAAGAGCCCAACAGACTATATTGATTGCGTTGGTGATGCTACCTCTCTTTGGGGTCCAGCACACAAAGACGGGGGTGGGAGAGGTGCCGCCGCCCAGCCGCTTTCAGCCCGTGTCACTTGACGATGGCTTCCCGTTCTGTTTCTGAACAAAGAAATGCACGATGGAGGGTGGGCACTACCGCGTGCTTAGCGCAGAGCCGTGCCGCATTCCTGGCTTTCAAGCCCAATGATGACGGGCACTAGCCCGCGTCATCACGAGTCGTGGAACGTCGTTATTTGACCCGTAAGCAGCAGGTGGGTGATGCCTTTGGCATATGTGCAGCTCTTGGAGCCGTGCCTCCTTCAACCAAGCCCAAGACGCAACTCGTTCAGCCCGTTTTGCAGAAGCTGAGGCGTGCGTGCCAGAGGGGGGGCCAAAAATAGCACCATCGATGCGCCGTGAGGGAAGCTTGGACGCAACATAGGGCAGATGTCGTCAGTCAGGGCTACTGACGGCGAGACAGCCAGCATTGCGTCGAAGCCTTGCTGTCGAACGTCGTTGCAAGAAAAGCCGGACGGCTAGGCCATGGAGCTGCCGCAGGTGTGGACACAGGTGGCGATAAAGCGTGAGGATCTGGCGCAATTGGTCAACGATACCAGGGAGCTTGCCCCATACATCAGTATGCTAGTCGCAGCTCTTGGCAGAGATTCAACGACGTTGGCGGGCCGCAAGTGGCATAGTGCAAGGCGACGCTGCGGGTGTCGGGGAGTTTCAAGCCGTTCCCGTGTTTGCCAAGAGACGGAGCGAGATGCTGCAGGGGGGGGGGCCTCGGGTGCCGGAACGGCAGTAGAGCTACCTGGGCTCTGGGGAAAAGTGACTGGTAATATCTGTCTGGAAGGGGCTTATTGTGGACGTCAACGGAAGCCCAGGTAACCAGGTTACCTGCCGTGGCTCGCAAACATGACGATAACGATCGGCAGCCCCCTTCAAGTCAACCCGCCGGGTGCCAGCTGACTGGCTGACCAGCCTGTGTCAAGATGTCTGGATGTTTGCTACTGGGAGAGAGTCATGAAAACCACCGGCATTGGAAGCCGTGCCGCAGCGTGCCACAGCTCGGGGGATGGCAATGCCGGGGCAGGCTGGAAGGAGGGAGTCCTGACCAAGAAGCACATGGCTGGTCAGAGAAGCGGCGACCTGTTTCTTGTGCGGGAGAGCTTGTCAAGCTCGTGTGGGAGCGTGGGCCCGTACGTGGGTGCTGTTTGGGAAGGGGTGCGAGCGAGCTCAGCCCCACCTCCCGTGGCGTCTCTGACAATACTCCGTATTAGAAAATGCTGAGGGGGAGAAGGTTCCATCCAAGTGCTTGCACAAACAAAGAGCTCACAGCTCTCGCAGCTCTCACACACCTCGCAGCTTCGCACCTGTCAGGCCACCGACGACAACAGCCCCAGACCAGCAAGCGAGCAAGCAAGAACCGTGGGCTGCCACTGTCCCTACATACCTCGCATTGCTGCTCTCGTCCCGGTGAAACACGCAACCAGTCAACTCGAGGCAACCGAGCACGGGGGCCAGCCGACTCGGTGTCTGCTAGTGCAGGCCGTCGGAGCCGGTGGGAATGGCGCCGGCGTATCATTAGTGAACTCAATCCAATGGCATGGCAGCTGCCTGGCAAGCCTGGCTCTTCTCTTCCGCGGGTAGGAATGCGCCAGTCGAGACACAGCCGTCCATCCAGGCGATCATCCTCGTGAGACTCGTGAGAGTGGAGCTCCACCGCATGGGATTGTCAATGCTGCCCCAGCAGCCAGCCTGCAAATGGTCCATTCCCAGTCCCATGGTTCACGGTCGGGCTGGCGCATGGCCTGGCGAGAACCAGCAGCCCAAGCCCCAAGGTCCATCCAGTCCAGACTTGACCTGTCCTGTTCTGGCGCCTGGGACAGGCTCTCTCCCTCATCTCAAAGGTGGATGCTGACCCGATCGTGGACAGCTTGATCCCAGCATGGTCCCCAGAGTTTCCTTCCTTTGGCCCTCTGGCTTGGCCGACGTCTGTCCTGCCCCCAAGATATCCGAGTGGATATTGGCAGAGTCGTTACTTCCTCCCTCTCTAGCACCGGTTTGTTTGCTTTGTCGTCGTGGTTTCAAACACCGGATCCACGATCCAGCCAGCATCTTGCCTCTTCCTTCCTCGCTCAGTCTCGTCCCGTCCCGTCGTCCCTTCCACACCCCCCGGTCCTACCAGGACGCACTGGTCGGTCCATCTCGCGTCACTCCAAGTCCGTGAACACCGCCTCCATTCACTCGTATACTTCACTTGCGCCCCCCGACCCCCGAGGCAGAGCAGTCTGTTGCTCTCAACCCACGCCCACCTCAGGCTTGGACAGAGCAGCCGGACCAGCCGGCATCACACCTCACCCTGCCGACGGTAGAGACCCCAGCTGACGAGAATGCGATACTCTTCGACTGTCTGCCAAGCAACCTGATATTCACCCCGCGACCATGTTCCGGTCCCTGCCTCGCCCCTCGCGGCGCTTCCTCGTCATCCTCGCCTCGATCCTGATTCCCCTCTACATCGAGGCCTTCCTCCACTGGCGCTCCTTCGACATCCCGCGCCCCTCTCGCGACCTCGACCCCCCCTTCCAGACCGGCTGCCAGGAGCCCGACGTCCGTGGCAGGCGCGAGAACGCCGCCCTGGTCATGCTCGCCCAGAACTCGGAGATCGACGCCGCGAAGCGCACAATCGATTCTGTCGAGGCCAAGTTCAACCGCTGGTTCCACTACCCCTATGTCTTTCTCAACGACAAGCCCTGGGACCCCGAGTTCGTGCGCATCATGAACCAGACTGTCAGCGGCGAGGCGAGGTTCGAGGTTATTCCGGACCACGAGTGGAACTACCCGTCATGGGTCGACAAGGCTGCGGCGCAGCAGAGCATATTGGAGCAGGGGGAGAGCGGCGTACACTACGGCGGAAGAGAAGGGTACCACCACATGTGCCGTTTCTTCTCAGGGTACGTTCGCTGACACACAGTTGGTCCAGCTGCTTGGTAGGACCTGTGTAACTAACAGCTTGTGCCCACCTGCAGCAGATTCTACACCTTGGAAGCCTTGCGACGATACAAGTGGTACTGGCGGCTGGAGCCCGACGTCGAATTCTCGTGCTCCATCACCTACGACCCCTTTGTGAAGATGGCCAAGCACAGGCAGGTGTACGGCTGGACCATGAGCCTGTGGGAAGAAGGCAACACCTGCCCGAGTCTCTTCCGGCACGTGGCGGACTGGAAGGAAGCCAACCTGATCCCAACCACGAGCCTGTGGAAGGCGATGATGTCGGCATCCTGGCTGCCCTACCCGTTCCGTAGCTGGCTAAGCTGGCTGCCCCACCACGACAAGCTTGGCGACGTGTGGAGCATGTGTCACTACTGGAGCAACTTTGAGATTGCCGACCTGGACTTCTTCAGGGGCAAGAACTACCAAGACCTATTCAATTATCTGGACCAGAAGGAGGGCTTCTATCACGAGAGGGTAAGCCTGCCTTCCTCACCTGCGCACAACCTTCCTAGTTAGTCCCTGCCCCGGGCATGCTAACCAGATCCCAGTGGGGCGACGCGGCCGTCCACTCACTCGCGGTCGGCATGCTTGTCGGGCCTGAGCGCGTTCACCATTTCTCCGACTTTTCCTACCGTCACGGCAGCTACCAGCAGTGCCCGGCCAACGCGCCCGGCCTGCAGCTCGAAGGCTCGGTGGCCCTGGGCGACGGGCTGTACTCGGACGAGCAGGACGGCGGTGTGGGCTGCCGCTGCACCTGCGACGCGACCAAGTACATCAACTTTCCTGGCTACTGCGGTAACAAGCTTAAGCAGCCCAGCAGCCCGAATCGGCCGTGGCTGACGTGGTTCCTGTAAGCGGCTGCGATGTAATTGTCGTTCCGAAGTGAATAGGCGGGGGAGGGCAAGTAAAAACCCAAGATACCCCGCATTCGTTTCTGCTTTACTACACATGTATGCCGGCGGAGGCATCATGAGTATGTGTTCATGACTGGCGTTGTTCAAGATAGAAGGGGGGGTTCGGAACTCATGGCGGGGATTTGCTTTTGAGATGCCCGGTGCATTTTAGATTTATCTGCGCGACAGCGGGAACCAACTCAGCAAGGCATAGGGCGGCGTTCTCAGAATTAGGCAGATGAAAAAGACAAGGGTTGGTCTGGTGTGCATTTATGCGTATTAATTCAATTCTAGTTCATGATATGCGCCATCAAACTCCCTCCCGATTCTCTCTAACGTACGTGGTATCATCACCGCAAAAGAGAAGAAAAGAGATGCTACGTGCTCTCCCACAAAAAAATAATCAAGGTCATCACCCGAGGCCGAGGCCGTGGCCGTAGCCGATGGTATAAAAGTCGAACCGCCTGTCATTCTCACATAATCTGGGCAGGATGAGGAACAAGAAGCCCTATTCCTCATCGTCCTCATACTTGCCCTGGTAGTCGCCCAGCAGGATGTCGTCGACGGCGAGGCCCGAGTTGACGGCGTTGTTGCGCAGCCACTCGGTCTCGACGCGGAAGAAGATCCAGACCCAGCGGCGGAAGACCTCGAGGAACTCGATGACAAAGATGGAGGACTCAAAGTCGACGATGTGGTCGAGGTGGGGGCTGAGCTTGAGGCTCCAGGTGCAGCGCAGCATGAGGTCGACGGCGATGACGAGGTAGTAGAGGGCGGGCCCGCCGACCAGGAGCCTCCTGCGCAGGCCCGGGGCGTGCTCGGGCGAGTTGCGCTCGCGGCGGCCCGAGAAGAGGGTCAGGTCCCAGTCCTTGGCGACGTCCCAGTAGAAGCTGTAGAGGCTGTTGACGAGGCAGGCGGCGACCCAGGCGCGGTACAGGCCCCTCGCGCCGGCGTCGGCGGGCATGCTGCGCTGCAGGGCGCTGAGGAGCAGCACGGGGAAGGCGGTGGCGTACTTGCAGGCGTTGGCGAGGTGCTGGCCGCCCCAGCCGGTGGACTCCTTGTAGGGGGCGGCGCGCACGCGCACAAACTCGATGAGGCACTGGCGCAGGCGGATGGCGTAGGGCAGGGCCATGATGAGCGGGACCAGGACGGTGCCGCCGCAGCTGCGGTCGGGGCGGTCGGTGGCGCTGCCGGCGGCGCCGTGGAAGAACATCATGCAGACGCAGACGAACAGGTCGCCCAGGACCTTGGCGTACGAGGTCAGCACGTCGGCCAGCAGGATGTCGCCGAACTTGCCGTCGCTGGCCTGGGCCAGGCCGCCTATGCTCACGCGCCGCAGGGTGGCGACCAGGCGGGAGCGGCCGCCGTGCGACAGGGCGAGGGGCCGCAGCGGCAGGACGAAGAGCATGGCCAGCACGGCCAGGTAGGTCATGGGCATCCAGTCGTAGTAGACCACCAGCTTCGGGTCGCGGTGGCTGAAGAGCCAGAAGGTGACGATGGAGAAGGCGAGGGTCGAGGACAGGACGGTGGCGAGCCGGTAGGTCGACCTGTGGTGCGGGGGGTGCGACGCCGAGGGCCGCTGCGGGTAGCGGATGAGCGAGGGCACGTCGATCTTGAGGTTGTAGAGATGGTGGAGGTTGATGCCCCAACCCCAGACGGCTGCGCACGAGGGAGGGAGGGGGTCAGCAGTGGTCACCACCATTGTTATTATCGTAATAAGGAGCTGCCATGTCCTCACCTAGGACGACGATAAAAGCGACGCGGTAGGGCAAGGGAAAGGTCAGGCTGAAGGAGTCGAGCTGCGGCTCAACCGCCGGGTCGCCGTCCATTTTTTGGCTGCCTGCCTATATCCGTCCTCTGTGATGCGCTGTCTGGCGGCCGGATACATCGAAAAGAATCGAATGAGAGGAATTCCCGTAGGGCATAGGGCCGGAGGCGTTGAGAAAGTATGCCGACTGAACGGGGTGGGAGGGCAAAGAGAGGAAATCCCACGATGGGTTGGTTGGACGTGCTAGGCTGGTACGTACCACGTACTATTTGCACACGTCGCAGGTAGAGAAAACCGCCTGTTTAATTTTAGGGGCGCATTTCACGTCATCGGCAACGGGGACGGGGCCCCCTTGCCTGCATTAGCGCCCAGATTGCAGACCAGCCTTCCCTGTCAGCCTGTCAGCCTGTCAAGCCATCCTGCCTGCCTGCCATCTTGTACCGAGGCTGATTCTCCTCTTGTGCCCAGGCCGTGCCGGCTATCAACGTTCTTTCTATCTACTCCATAATAGTATAGCACGACAATGTGAGCAGGCTGAAGATGCTCGCAGGCACAAAAGCTGCACTGCAGACAACATCCAGGCAGACCGCTTAGAAAAGAAGAGAAGAGAGAAAAAAGCTGGAAAACCATGGCCTCTGCCACCACCACCACCACCGCCTCGTCGCCCTTCCCCTACGCCACGGCACCAGACATCATCCGCGCCCACCAGAAGGACGCATACTTCCAGGGCCTGCTGACGAACCAGCTCGTCGACCTGCACAGGCGGCTCCTGGGCGCCCGGTCCGCCCACGCGTGGGCCAACGAGTCGCGCACCGCCGCCGACCTGCTGTACCTCTGCCTGACCACCCTGATAGGGAACCGCACCCTGGGCGAGGAGTACTGCGACCTGATCCAGGTCGAGGAGCCTGACAAGACCACAGCAGCACCAGGCGGGCCCAGGCTCCCCTCCATAGGCCGCCGCTCAGGCCTGATCGCCCTCTCCGTCCTCGTCCCCTACGCCCTGGGCCGCCTCCTCCCGGCCGTCCGCAGCCGCCTCCGCAGCCGCCTCGAGGCCCGCCTCGCCCACCTGCAGCGGAGGCACAGGGCCGCCCACAACAGCGCCGAGTACCGCGCCGGCCGCTACGTCCTGGCCCACCTGGCCGGCCTGACCTCGGGCGCCCACGTCCACGCCGCCGTCCTGGCCACCTTCTACTTCACCGGCGCCTACTACTCGCTCTCCAAGCGCCTCACGGGGCTGCGCTACGTCTTCACCCGCCGCCTGCCCGAGCACCCCGCCGGCGCCAGCGGCGCCAGCGAGGGCGGCACCCCCGACGGCCGCGCGGGCTACGAGGTGCTGGGCGTGCTGCTCGTCGTCCAGCTCGCCGTGCAGGCGTACCTGCACGTGCGTTCCGTCCTGGCCGCCGGCGCAGCGGGGGACCCGGACGAGGCCAGCGTCGAGGCCGTCATCCGGGAGCGGGCCTTTGGCAGCGCCGCCGCCGCCGACGTGTCGCTAGACCACGCCCACAGCTACGGGAGCGGCAACAACGACCTCCTCCTGCAGTCCGGGGCCGGGGCCGGGGCCGGGGCCGGGAGGCGCTCCAAGGCCGCCATCGGCGTGACGACGCACACGCCCGTGCCCCGGGGCGACGCGCCCAGGTACGACCTCGGTGTAGGGGTTAGCAGCGGCGGGGACGCGGTCATGGGCTGGATCAAGGGCCAGTCGCAGCGCAAGTGCACCTTGTGCCTGGAGGAGCTCAAGGACCCCTCCGCCACGCCGTGCGGGCACGTCTTCTGCTGGTCGTGCATCGGCGACTGGGTCAGGGAGAAGCCAGAGTGCCCCCTGTGTAGGCGGGAGGCTCTGGTGCAGCACATCCTGCCCTTGCGGGTGGCATGAAGTAGGGTTCGGGCGCTCAACGGCTTCGATTGTGGGACAACGAGCTTATGATGACTACGAGACGTGTGGCGATGACATGGGAGATGGTGACTAGCAGTGTCTGCCAGGCAAGTGACTGACTACCCGAGGTCTCAATAGGGTGAAGTGAATTGGCATCGCGGGGATCCTCGTATGATGAGGGGAAAAGATCGATATGACTCCTCAATGGATCTTGTTAGGAAGGCCTGCAAATAGACCAAGGGTCCAAGATCACCTTAGGGCGAGTATATTGGTCTGCTTGTCCAAGAAAATGAGACTGGAGATACAAGCCACGAAACCAAGTACCGTGCAAGCCTGGCCGCAACTCCTGTTCCCTGCTCTATAAGCTCCAGTGAGATCCAGCTGAGGAGCGAACCCATTAGCCCGCGACCGTTTCCCAGCACATGGTAGTAGGTACATGAACAACATGACGATCGCCCAAGCATTCCGACCAGTCGTCCATACGCCTCAGATCACCCAGCAGCCCATGTGCAATCAAGCCATACAGGAATGATGCAAAAGCAATCGCTTCGTCTTTCAAACACAGAGCATCAAGCCCGGAGTACAATGTTGAGGTATCATAAGACCGCCCTGAACCACCTTGGTAACTCCGCTTCCGGGCCAAAACAATATAAAGCCAGATGCCGCCTCGGCAGTTGATATGCAAAACCGCAATATGCTGCAAACCCACATGGTAACCCATCAGTCCTCGTCGGGCACGCTGAACAAGACAATCTCGCCCTGATCGTTCCGGCGCAGCCGTAATGAGCGGAACAACTCCTTCTCCTCAATCGACTTGGCTGCTCGGCCTGAGCAACCTTGTTCACGGTGATATCGCCTCAACGCTTTGTGGACACTGCAACCGCGTTCACTGTCAGAGCCTTTCTTGACCAGACTCAGGAAGAGATCTGCCTGGGGCTTGAAAACGACCATGGCGCCCGGCCCATCCCTCGACTCTTCCTCATCGCCCTTGGTGTACTCGAGCATCTTGACCTCCTTGGCCCCCTCGAGTCGCTTGGAGGTGTGAGAATGCCGTTTCTTGGTGGACGCCGATGTCGACGTCGAGGTGTGCTTGCGCTTCTTGGATTTGGTTGCCGGCTTCGAGCTCCCACTTGACAGCATAGATGCAATACCGTTGAATATCCCGCTCTCTGGACGGCTGGACTTGTGGTGTTTGGACTGTTTGGACTTCTTTAATGGGCTGGCGGGGTTCTCGTTAACCTCTCCACCGGATCCTGAGTAGTCGGGGGACGGCGGGAAAGCGTGCGGTCTGCTCATCAGACGGTTCAGACCGCCGGTGAGGTCAGAGTGGAGTACAGGCGCATCCGGCATGTCGAGGTCACGCGTGTCCACATGTAAACGCTTCCGTTTCTTGTCCTTCTTGTCGTCCTTGCTGGCCTTCTTTCGGTCCTTCTTTGGCGCCGGCGTGTGAAAGGAACTGGATTCGGCCGGCACGGGGCCCGATCCGTACTGAACCAGAGCCTCGTCGTCGGCCATCATGTCTGCATCGATGTCCCGGTAGCTTTCCTTCTTGTACTCGTACCGCACCAGCTCCGTACTCTCTGCGGCGGGTTCTGGAGCCGGAGCACCAACCTGCGGTATCGCGACGGTCGATGCGCTCGGGGTTGCGTCCACTTGGTAGTCGAAGACGTTGAACCCACCATAAGCCGTGGGCGGGCTGGGAGCGTGGGGTGGCGCGGCCGGAACATCCTCCCATCCCTCATAGTCGGCGACCTCCTCCACGTACGCTGCGTGGGCCATATCCTTTTGCGTAGACTGTGTGTTGGCTGCCGCTGTCGCTGTCTTTGCCTTTTTGTTCTTGTAGAGAGCTCCTTGGTACTTTTGTTCCTCGGTCATGCAACTCTGCGAGCTGATCAGTCTGGGGTTGTGGGCCTCAGGGGTGTGTACACGCCTAGCGTAACATTGGGAGCCATACCGTGTGAGATCGGTAGTCGTTGCCGTAGAAATGAA
Source organism: Diaporthe batatas (assembly GCF_019321695.1). NCBI lineage: Eukaryota > Fungi > Ascomycota > Sordariomycetes > Diaporthales > Diaporthaceae > Diaporthe > Diaporthe batatas. Next base: position 2,775,136 of record NW_025408552.1, on the reverse strand, counting down.
CCATGCAATCGATACAAGTGAATGTAGCCCCACGACAGCGGTTCTTGTGTTGGTCAAGTTTCTTCTTGGTCAAGACATCACCACAGGCTACATTTGGGACAAGTGTCAGTTTGGATTTGAGGAGGCAAAGAAAGCTTGGGAAGCAGGAAATTAGGGAGAGGGAGCAGCATGAAGGCCGAGGAGGGTGTGTGGGTGTTTGGGTTCGAGAGATGGATATACTGGGATTGGGATGGTCATAATGCAGCAGAGACACGGACTGGGGGTGGTCTCAATGCCATCAGACGGAAAGGGGCAGTAGCTGGAGGGCGGGAATGCGACAGAGGGAGGACATGGTGGAGGGGGTGTGTGACGTGCTAAGTCCGTCGTGTGTGGCACCAAGACGGCAGGTTGGGGAGGGTGGGGTGTGCGTAGGAGGGGACCGGGGATGATGTCCAGACAAGACATGAGCTCACCACAGTGGCACAGAGTCTAATCAAGTGATGGAGGACTGGGGTGATCTCGTGGCAGGTTGATATCGGGGATGTCCTGACTTACCTTCACACTGGAAGCTCACCATCTTGGCTGCTGGTAGTAATCGCAGCTGGCAGTTCGTGCCCTTTCCGAGAGACAAGCGAACAAGTGATTGGCACTAGGGAGCCGAAGATGACGGGCAGCAGGTGTGGGTGTTTTTGACTGGACGCGCCGGCTTGGGCTTGGGCTGTCCTGCAGATTTGCCTCCTGTTCTGGGCCTATGTTTGCCAGAGGGTTTGGCTGGGCAACCAGAGACTGCGACTGCTGCTGCTGCTGCTGCTGCTTCTCCCGGACAGACAAATGCACGTCCGCTTCCTGCTCACCGAAGCTCAAACTTGACGTTTGGGGGTTCTCCGGTGGACCTGTGCCCCCAAAAAAGAGAGTTGACGGACAGAGACGGTAGTTCTGAGTGCGATGCAGCTGAAACGCCTTGGACCCCGGGGCTGAGACTTGACAGAGCTGGGTTTGGTTGGCGAGTTAAATTTAACGCGCTGCAGTTGGCGGCGGATGGAGGGATGGGGACGAAATGATTGAAGGATTGAGCTTGGACGCGCGACTGCACAGGACCGGACTGGACTGGCTGGACCGTTGGGCCTGGGTTATTATTGGCGGCGGCTGGATGATGTTCAATAAAAAGCCGGCGCGAAAGCGAGAACCGTCGTGCTGGGACACAATGCGACAATGCAGCAAGTGGCCTTGGCCCAGGTCGAGCTGGCGGGCTGGCGGGCTGGCGGTTGACTGCAAATCGAGCAGTGGGGCCGCGACAGAAGAAAATGGCCTGGTCACAGGGCTGAAGAAGAGCGCGCCGTGGCAAGATCTTGGGGCGTGGGGAGCGGATCTGCAGGAGCCTCCGAGCAGCACAAATGCAGCGCCCAGGTAGTCAGGGAGTGAAGGAGTCGGCACGGAGTGTGATGAGGGAGTACGAAGTACGAAGTAGCTGGCCGGCGATGGTCGACCACGATCGATCGGCGTTTGCACTTCTTGTTCTTCTGCTGGTGCCGCTGGTACTGGTGCCGCCGCTGCTGTTGCTCCCTGTCTGTCCTCCTTCCTCTTTCTTCCTTTCTTGCTGCTGCTGCTGCGAGTCTGGCCAATGTCGTTGACTGTTGACAGAGGCAGAAGATAAGACGGGTTCGGGACGTGGAAAAGTTTTTTGCTGGTCGGGCGCCCATGCAGTTCGCTAAGGACGTGACAAGCCAGCAGGGCGGGCCATCGAGAGCCAGGCGAGCAGGCGAGGGAGATGCACCCTGACTTGGTCAGCTTTGGGCCAAAACAACCTGGAGCGCGAAACGGCAGGCGCGTGCAGGATTGGCTGCATCCCTCTGGTTGAAGCACCAGGTGCGTACGCCAAGCAGGTGCACGCCAAGCCAAGCCAGACGAGCCAGGCGAGCCAGGCGAGCCACGATTGCCGATGTCGGGGTGTGAGCCTAGCCAGCTCAGCTCATCCATCCTTCTGGAAACCTGGATGAAGCTCCCAGCTAAGGCCCCCTAGCTCAAGTCAATCCATAGACCACACGGACTACTGGAGGGGGCCACCACAGATAGAAAGCCTCATTAATGCCGCGACACCTGCGATGTGCCATATTAGAACGCCGCGGCCTATAACATGACGAGGCCTAGCTCACCCACAACCCGCCCGACGGCAAGCCACACGGGGGTTGTTCGCAGCTATTCGCAACTATTCGCAGCTGGGCAAAAGCTGTGAGCAGTGAACACACTGGTGTCCCCGAGGAAGTGGCCGACCACAACACCAAGCCGAGCAACATGGTTCAGGCGACGGGGGTTGGTTTTGTCCTTGACATCGATCCTCGGTGACAGGAGTTGAACGCAAAAAGACGCCGACCGAGCGGCCTGAGCATCTCGAAGGTTCAATCTCTCCCAGACCCCATCTGATGTTGCGGTTGGTCGGCTGGAGGCGGGCCTCTAGTGCACAAGTGTAAATAAGTATGTGAAGGGACGGCCATCGGACTTGGGATGCGGCTAGACACGCGGGTATGCCCTCGGCTTCGAGTTCGGAGCCGGTCAGCTTTCCTGCCCAGGGCCCAGGCGGGCTTCCAATCTCAGCCAGAGGCCCTCTACGGAGTATGGCAAGGCCGCAAGGGTGGTGGGTGCTGACATGGAAACTTGAGGCCCGAATGGGCCATGTCCCTGTCATTCCGTCTATTTTTCGACCTCTTCTGGACGAGTCCGCACCGCTGGGGGAGGGGGGCCGACCAGAGACCCCACAACGGGGAAATGTGTTTCAGGTCGCACACGTCAAGCTGCTTCGACTCCGAGACGCCGTGACTACGACGCAGGTGGTGAAGGGCTTGTGTCAGCACAACCCTGGGCACACAAACCCAACCTTGAAGGTCAACAAGGGCAGCCGAGCCGGCTGGCTGGGTGGGTGGTAGAATGAATACCCATAGTGAACAGCCGGGGTGCCGGGGCAAGCCACACATACATGTGCAGACAGACACATCTACTCGGTGCCGGTACTGCCTTTTATGCCAGCAATTCCCGCTGCAAGCGCTATTCAGGTAATCACTCTTGCCACATACGGGCTCAGCCGAAGCTAGCCCGCAATGTCGAAAACTTTTTTGCGATCCGCAGCCGAGGTCATGTGTCGTGATCATTAGTATCCTTTAAATCTTTGAATGCCTTCGGTGTCAGGGATCAAGGGGCCAGCTCCTCTCGCAGCTGGAAGAAACCGAAGGGCAGCTCCACAGAACATCAGCTCATCAGAGGGAGGTTGAAACAACGTCTGCTCTCTTGTCTTCGGCCCAGGGCCAGTGGGAGGCTGGCTGGGCTGGCTGGCTGGCTGGCGCGAGGACCAAGAGAGCAGGCGAGCACCGTGCTCAGCAGGAGACGGATGGCGGGTGGCTGATGGAGGATGGAGGATGGCTGATGGCTGATGGCTGATGGCTGATGGATGATGGGCTCAAGCACAGATCAACACAGATCTGACATTCTGATAGACTATCCGGTCAATGAGCGCCCGACACGAGGTGGGAGTGGAAATCGTGGCGCGCTGACCAACTTAGTCATGGCCGACGTCTTGACACCAGAGATCAACAGCGCCGAGGCATCCACAGACAGTTCCAGGCGGCTCGGTTTTGACAGCCTGCCTGCCAGCCTGCCAGCGTCTCGACCCTGTCATGCCTGCGAAAGCCAATGCTGCGACCATTGCTACCGTCGTGTCGCTTTTATGGCCACAGCGTCGCAACCAGGGCTGATGAGGCTGCGACCCTCGGGTTATCGGGTTGTCGGGGTCAATTCGCTCAATGCACGTTGGGAATGTGGATTGAGTGGTTGAGTAGTTGAGTGGGCTGGACCCCTGAGCGGGATGAAATCCCAAGGATCTGATCGGCTGCTGCGTGGTACCACAGTCTGCACAGCACTTGCAGGAAGCGGAGGTACCCCGGTACCCTTGTACCCTGTGCCGGGCCAGATGATACCCTGACAGTCGAGGGCGAGGCCCCATCTCGCTGCGCCCGCAGTCTATACAGTAGGTATCTAGGTACCTACACACGGACAAGACAGAGAGGACCGTCTGTGTAGGGAGAGTGGGAGGGAGCTCTCAGTAAATCCCATGTTCTCATCCACCTCTTTCTGGCATCAGCAGCCTGCACAACGCACGACGCACGACGCACGACGCACAACGCGCAACGCTTCATCTCGGCCCCCCTTCACGTCGCCCGGGACAACGGCATTGCATGCATTGCAGGCCACACTGCATGGCATTATCCTGACATTACCTTACATTTGCCACTGCACTACACCTGGCCCTAGACCACACACTTGTTACTCATCGTCGCCTGGGCAGTCTGGCAGTCACCTCACCCACCAGTCAGTCAGTCAGTCAGTCAGTCAGTCTCGTCTCGGCTGTGGTATCACCCAATTAATTCCGCCCGTCTCTGCTGGCCAGCCGTCCCAATAGCCGTCCACGCCCGCGTCCCCATACCCATACCAGCCCATACCCGTCCATACCCAGCAACAGGACCCAGTTCGCGCATCTAGGGCAGGCCTCGCTTGTTTCTACGCCCTCCCATTCTTTCTTCTCCCCTTCCTTCCTTTTTAATTCTTCTTTGCCATGTCTGCCCCCGGTCCTCCACCCCAAGGCTTCCTGGAGCAATCCGGCACCCTGCTCTACACCGCCGCCTCGTGGATGCGTCTGCCGGCCATAGCTTCGACTGTAAGGCATACTGCCTCCCTCCCCTTTATCCCGGCGTTGCCTATGTCACACTCCTTTTGTCTGCTCCCCTCCGCGGCCTTACATGTCGTTCGACCTGCCCGAGCCCCGGCATCTGCCTCCCTCGCCTCCGAATGCGCCGGTCCGTGACCGACGACCGAAGGCGCGACCTGAGGCACTTCGCTAATGTGATCGCGACCAAGGGCGTTGCTGCTGTGCTCACCTCCCTGCTCTACTTCAAACAAAAGTAAGCCTTGCCTCTTGATATCTCCTGCGTGCTGCTCGCCTCGAAATGCTAACCCGAGCTGACAGGGCCCTGATATACCCCTCGCACATGCCCCCGAATGCCCGAACAGATGTTCCCCGACCCTCCCAGTTCGGCATACACGACTTCGAAGACTTGATGATCCCGACCAACGATGGCGAAAAGCTGTCTGCCTTCTACATGCGCGGCCCGCGTCACGGGCGCAACTCCAACGTCACCGTCTTGATGTTCCACGGAAATGCTGGCAACATCGGCCACCGACTACCCATCGCCCGCATGCTCATCAGTCTGACGGGCTGCAACGTTTTCATGCTCGAGTACCGAGGCTACGGTCTGTCCACGGGCGAGCCGGGCGAGTCTGGAATATGTCTCGACGCGCAAACCGCCCTCGATTACTTGCGCGACCGCGCAGAGACGAGCAACCACAAGCTAGTAATTTACGGGCAGAGTCTGGGCGGCGCGGTTAGCATCAAGCTCGTCGCAGACAACCAGAAGGAGGGCGACATTGTTGGCTTGATCCTGGAGAACACCTTCCTCTCGATGCGGAAGCTCATCCCTTCAGTCCTGCCTCCTGCAAAATACTTGTCGCTTCTGTGCCACCAGGTTTGGCCCAGCGACTCTATAATACCCAACATCACGAAAGTGCCCATCCTGTTCCTGTCCGGCCTGCAGGATGAGATCGTCCCGTGAGTCCAATCCCGCTAGCCCGTCTTGGCCAACACCGACCCGGCAATCCCACATAACCTCACCTGTCACACTTGTCGACTCGTCGTCATGATTAAGACTGCTTGGCGGATGCTGAACCCTCTGGTTCCGGGATTACCATATTGCCGTTTACATGCATGACCCCGTGTCTCGCGCTAATTATGTATGTCTTAGACCAAATCACATGCGCAAGCTCTACGACTTATCGCAAGCACCCAACAAGATCTTTAAGCCGCTCCCCGGCGGCGACCACAACTCAAGCGTGCTCGAGGAGGGTTACTTCGAGTCGATATCGGACTTTATCGCCTCCATCACCCAGGAATATCCCACCACCCCACCCGAGAAGAGTCGCATGTGAGCTGCGTGGGATTTAGAACTGGAGGGAGCCGGGTCGTGAACTAAAGGCCGGTAGTGCGGGAGCCGCCGCCCAATCTTCACCGCCCCCCGGCCGCCGGGACCCAAAAGCGAGGTCGCTCGCTCGTCCCTTTCCATCTATCTATCAGCGTGGGATTTAGGCTTTCGATCAGAGAGCAAGCATGTGGCGGCATGGCTGGCTGGTAGACCGGCGTCGTGAGGCATGCATTGACGAGGCTATTTTGGCCCCGTGGACTGGCAAACAAAATTGCGCCTTTGATAAAGATACCCCCCTGTTGGAATTTTTTACTGCATTACTATGTAGTATCTATCTACCTAGTGTCCAACCAACCAAGTCCTTTCTCTGCATGTTGAAGCTGGCATTCGCTTGTCTCAGAAAGAGAAGGGCTGTCCAGAAATGAGCTGCTGCGCCTGAGGAATGGAGGTTCCCAGTGTAATTACCCAGTGCGGCGATCCAAAAGGTGGGCGCCCGTTGACCAGGGGGGCTCGGGGAGTGGGGGCCAGCCAGCATGTTGGTATTCAGAAAACAGATACACAGGCAAGAAACACTACAAAGAAGCAATCCAAGATAGGAAACCCTGTTCTGTCGGGATATTTCTCAGTCCCCACTTGCGTACCGATTGCCCGGAGACAAGATAACAGTGTTTCAGAAAAGAAACGAACACTGAGGGAAAAAGCAAGACAGGAAAAAAAGACGAGTGTCAAAATCATGGCCTGGAAATCACTTGCGATATCTCCCCATCTCGCGTACATCTCCGCCGCAGGCTACCAGTCACAAGCGACATGACCTCACGACAAAAAAAACCTGGTTCAATACACACAAGCAACATATTGGGACGATGATCATTTCATTTACTGTCGCCCACGATTACGGGCCAGCAGTGCATGTGACTGAGTTTTCCCTCGGTTAAATATGTATGCTTTCCAGTGCACGCGGGACATCCAAGAGGCCGGCCCGTCGGGCTTGCCTTGCTTGCCCGGGCCCCGGGGAACTCTTTCTTCACCGTGAGAGAAAACACCTCATACGGGGAAATGGGCTGCAGAGCGAGATTGTGTCTCGCGCCAATTCGCCCACCCACCGGCTGTATGGCCGAGTCCGAATAGCAATTCCCGCGTTGTGCATCGCCTCCACGGCGGGACACCCTTCCCCCAACAACCCCTTGCCCATCCTCCGTCGTAGATGTCACTGTTCCTTCGAGCCAGGTACATAGACCAAGTCCCATGAATGGCCTTCTTACTCCTCCGCGGGTACCTCGGCCTTGTTCTCCTGCTTCCTCGCGCCGAGCCGCCGCAGCGCGACAAAGCCCGTCCCGGGGACCTTGGCGTCGATGACCGGCGCCGCAGCCCACTGCCTAGGTCGGGCCGCGGCACGGCTCGCCACCTGGGACCAGCCGCCGCCGCCGCTGCCGCCAGACCCGTCGCCCTCGCGGCGCAGGATGTGTGGCGACGCAGAGTCCGCCGCCGCCGCCGCCGCCACCGCGCACAGCACCACCCCGCCGGCGGCGAGGCCGTCGGCCGCGACGGCCTTGGCGACCTTTGGCTTGAGCGCGGAGAGGAGCGACTCCACCTGGGCGGGGTTCAGCGTCCCCGAGGCGATGGTTGCCGCCGTCGTCCTGGTTGCCGCCCTGATGAGGACCTCGTCCGTGGGCAGGAAGCTGGTCGTGAGGGTGAGGTTGTTCCTGTGCTCCGCCGGGACCGCGGCGGCCAGGTCGGCGGCGAGGGCCGCGTCGAGCTCCTCGGCCGTGAGGCCGAACCTGGGCTTCGAGATCAGGAGGGCGTTGTACGGCTGCGGGGCGGGCTTGGACGCGGCCGCGGGCGACGCCTCGGGGCGCGCCGGCGCGGCCGCCTTGGCCAGCCGCACGCACTGCATGAGCGTCTTCCTCGGCGCGGACACGAACCGCGGGCCCTTGAATATGCTGACGTGCCGGTGGGGCTCTGGGTCCTGGCTCTCCGAGTCCAGGCCAAAGTCCTCGGCCAGCGCGTGGATGAACTGCCGCTGGTAGGACTTCATGGGTTTGAAGCGCATGTTGCGCAGGTTCGACTCGGCAAAGACGCGGAACTCGCGCTCCTGGGTCTGGGCCCACTGGGTGTTGTCCCGGAAGAGCTTGAGCGTGACCGCCTGGTAGGGGATGTGATCGTCCGTGTGGTCTGGTTCGACGTTGAGGGCCTCGGCAAGCTGACGGTTACGTTTCTGCCGTGCGCACTCGTCGTCGCATTTCAGCGGGTCCCGTTGTGGTCCTTCCGGGTTGATACGGGTTGATAGACACTTTACTTTCTGCTTGCGCCTCTGGCAGTCGCAGACCAAAAACGTCTCTAACTGGCATGGTTTGTCCTCGTTGCAAGGCAGTGGCGCGTGACATTCGTCAACACACTCGTGACCCTGCGGACAAGATCGTCTGGCCTTGTTGCATCGCTGCGAACAGTGTGTGCCGGGGATGTCCACATCCTCGCATTCACCTTCGCGATGACAGAGCTTTTGGCATGCATGTAGACTGGAAGAGGTTGTCAGTATTTCCAAGGCATGGGCTCACGGGGTTGTTCAACGCACCCGCATTTCAGTTCCTTCATACACGGCCGGCCGCAGCGAGGTTCTTCAAACCAGCACGGCTGGTTCTTCAGGACCTCTTTGCCGCAAATGCAGCGCTTCTCGACCAAAAATGGGCATTTAGGGCACTCCACTTCGTCCGGATGGCACTGGTGTTCAACCTGAGGGTGATTGCAGGTCGTCCGAGGTCGAGTGCATGGGAAGCGACACTGGGGAGGTTGCGTACCACACTGAGAGGATAAGTCAGTCTCTACCAGGTGTGAGGCATGGTCCAGGAAAATGATACGTACTGGCTGGGGTGGATAGAGCCGAGTGCGACCACAAGCACACGCGATTTCCTCAAAGATAGCTTCAAGGCATGAGTTGCAACTGCCTCGGTGGCAGAGTTGCTCACAGAAGTGTTTCTGGCACGTCAGCAAACGCCCACACATCCTGGAGCAGATATGCTCGTCTTCAACGTCTTCAGTCGCAACATTGGCTCTGCGCCTGTTCGCCTGGCGCTTGGCCGCAGCCTTCTCGCCGCGGCAGCAGCGGGAGTCGCATTGGTGCCGTCCACAGTTCAAGGTGGCTCGACAAGTTCGGAAGCACATTGGCTGCTGGACCTCTTCCGGAGGGACTTGTTGACAGGTGGACCCAACCGTTGTTCGGCCGCACTGGCAAGAAACTTCCATCTTCTGGAAGCATGGAGGACATTTCTCAGTGTGACAGGTTTCCTGGCAGAAATGGCCACAAGACATCTTGATTCCACAGATCTGCGTGCAATGGGCAATTTTGTCTTGGCACGATTGTCGAGGTTCCGGCATGATCTCTTCCAGCGGCGTCTTGCCGCAAGGGCAATGTGTGACCACATCAGGGGACAGAGGGCAATGGGCGGCTTCTTCGTCCTGGGGATGGCACGGCTTCTCGCATGTGTGAAGCCCGCAGTCGTATTTGCGCCCACATCCTTGATCACAGGCGAATGAGCCCTCAAACCAAGTCCCAGAGGTAGCATCGGGCTCATCTGATGAGTCGTCCTGCAGCTGTCCGAAATTGTAGCTATCGAGAACGTCCTCTCGCTTATTGCAGAGAACTTCCTTGCGTTCCTTGCCGCAATAACAAGTTGAGAGCACAGGCACACTACAAGAGCCACAGAGACCCGGGTGGCATGTTTGACTGCAAAAGTGCTCTCCACATGCCAAGAGATCGCCACAGACCTCGTTGCAGCTGAAACCAGTGACATAGTCAGTGTCGATGCATCGCTTCTGAGATGTGTGCTTGCCGCAGAAGCACGGCTGAACAGGGCCCATGAGCGTGCAAGGAGGACATGGACCCGAATGGCAGGAGAGCGGACACGGGTGTGGGCAGGTCGCACGTGGTTTGGAGCATGTCTGTCCACATGAGTGAGGCGGCAGACCGGGAGTTGACTTTGGGTTCAACTCCTTGGAACACCAACAGGTGTAGGGGCCGGGCTCTTCGGTCAATTTTGAGTTGCAGCCGGGGCATCGCCACGTGGGTTCCTGGCCCTGTGGCTGATCGCCCTCCATCTGGCTCTTGTACCATTTCCGGGTGCAGTGATGATGAACAACAGTCCAGCAGGTGGTGCACGCCCATATTCGCGACGTGCGGACGACTTCGGATGAGCATATGACGCACTCGTACTGGCCGTTATCAATGTCCTCGTGGATTCGCGTGGTCAGATCAGGGGCCTCGGATTTGGAAGCTCTCCTCTGGCGTGGCTTCGGCGCATCCTGGGCTTTCGACCTTGGTGGTCGCCTCTCCCTTGTCGGCACGGGCTGGCCTGGGACGAAGGCAGGAGCGTCGGCGCTGAGGGATGATGCGGCGTCTTGGGCTACTGCGGAGGAAAGATGGCCGCCAAATGCTCTGCGAGGGGCAATTTGAGTCCCCTGAGCAGCCTGGCCTCCCCTACCTCCTCGCCTTCCACCCCTCCTCTCCCCTCGGCTCCTTGAATTTGCCGTCCTTGGCTCCATAGAGCTGGGTGTCATCTCAACTGGAGCTGGGCTCGGGTTCTCAGTCGTTACTGGGGTGGCATTGCCGCCTGATGGCGGCGCTTGCGCTCCGCCTCCATGAGCAGCAGCTCCGTTGCGTGCTCCTCGGCCTCTTCCCCGGCCAGATCTGCCCCTCCTATTTGAGCCTGAGTTGCCTCTCTGCGAGGATGTTGGCGGGGGTGCCCCAGGTGCGGGCGTACCCTGGGAGTCAGCCATGACGACGTGAGTATGTTGGTGTGTGGCGTCCCAGACTACGTTGTCGGGAAGCCAGCGTGGATACGTGTGGTGTTGCGCTTTTTGAAATACAGCGACTTGGAAACGTTGGGAAATTCTGCACAAGGATTGTGCTCCGACTCGAAGTGTGAATGCGAGACGGAAGCTGGGCGTTGTTGAAAGACAATACAGACACAGCTGGGCAGTCAAGGGAAAGGCTGATGTAATCAGATTGGCCACTGCGAGTTGAGGTGAAAAAAGTCTGTTGCTTCGTGCTGTAGTCTAGATGCAGAGGATGCAAACGAGAATCCGTCACAGTATCCCAGTGGCGAGCTCGTTGGGTCTTATCTGGAGCGGACCTGCCAGAGGAAACCTCCCAAGGAGGCAGGTAGAAAACAAAGATTTTGCAGTGGTCGACCAATTCAGCTCCTGCCAGGGGCGAAGCCATCCACAGAGTGACTCAGAATGAATGATGGCCCGGTCGGTTTCGATGCAGGCAAAACAGGCACCTGCACCCCCCTGCACCCGAGCTCCGCTAGCCGTTAATGGGGCCCGAGTGCTTGGTTGGTCCCGCTTTGCCACCCGTCACGGCGGCCCCAACCCGGTCCTCCCAGAAGTGAGACTTCACCTAGACTACATACATGCATAGCAAAGCTTATCTTGTCTCAGTATTGTGACTCTTCGCACCGCCCCATCGATTTCACACCAGTAACATCTTGAGGCTGAGTGGATTTCTAAGACTATGACTCCCAAACATCATGTAGTTGCCATTGGCGAAGGCCCTTTTCTTCATATGGACATCATCCATGTATGTCTAGCCAAGGTAACGTCCCTTGAAAAGTAGAAATCACCAGGCTTTAGGGAAGCCTAAGCAAATGGTAAACACCTGAAGCCTCATGTTGGAATCCATGTCAAGATCAATTAATGGTGTGGAACCCGGGTGAAAATCCATCAATGCTGTCAATGATATTTGGTCTCTGTGGACTTGTGAGACGAAGCTGGTCACAGGGTCAATTATATTCTTTGAATTGGATTCTATGGTATCTTGCTAAGACCTGCGATTCAGTCAAGAGCCTCCACATGCACTAGACTTCACTCTCTCTCTAGAGAAACCACTTCCCAGCTCTTAAAGCAAGTCCGTATAGAGTGATCACGGTTGTGTTTATGATGAGCAAGGATATAATGCATTTAAATTGTTGAGTTTGTAACTATTCCAAGATGGCTCATGGATTGTGACAAGTGAATTGGGACTGAGCGCAATATTAACAAGTTTCATGTGTCATAATTTTAATTCTCTCTGGTAAACACCTCGGTGTATTGCAGTGGTGTGTACAACACTTGGCCAGTGAGTGCACTTTGACAATGGTTGAGGCTGCAAGTCAAAAGGCAGTTCTAAACAAGTCCCACATGTCCACCAAGCTAATTAAATCCTATCAGGGTCATGGTTGAATTATTTCATATTTCTCCATCTATAGGTCATTAGGGTATACATCCAGATTTCACTTTTAATTTAAAATTATCTCACATACACTTTATATTCTATCCTATTTAATTAACTTTAATTTTAATAATTAGAGAATAAAATATAATTAATATAAATATTTAAGTGTTATTACTATTTTTAAATAGTTAAAGCTTTAACTTAGTTATTACTTAATTTAAATAACTTTTTATATTATTAAACTTTATTTAATTATTATATATAAATATAAATAAAGCTTTTAAAACTAATAAATTAAGATAAAAATATAATAATATAATTAAAAATAACTTAAAAACTTACTATATATAGAATTTAAGTAATTACTTAATTAAAGTTTAAAATAGTTTTATTTTTAATTTTTTTATATATATAATATATAATACTTTTATATAATAATAAATATATATTTTAATTTTATATTATATAAAGAAAGTTAAATAATTATTAATTTTATATAAAATATAATTTAATAAGTAGTTTAAAAGTTAAAAAGATAATAAATGAATATATAGTTAAATATAAAAATATAATGTGGCTAAAGTTAAAAAAAGAATTTTGCGGCCTGTGTGGATTGAACACACGACTTTCAGATTTTCTTACTGAAGTACGCTTCAGTCTGACACTCTCCCAACTGAGTTAAGCCCGCTTCTTGGCAAAGTCCCGAGAACTGATCTTTATATCAGCCATTGTGAAGACCCTAGACCTACAATTTCAGTAAATGTTATTGCAGACAAGAGATTTTTCTTCCCGAGTAGGAAGGAAGCCAATGTGATACTCCAGGCTTGTCTAGCTCTTTAAGTTCTATAGCCTTTTCTAAGTTAAGATAGTAATTCTCCCGGTAGCATTTATATATCTGCTTTTCTAGAAGACAGAGCCTCTTTTTACAAACTCGGAGAATGAGTAGTTTCGTTTCTAATCCCCATATATAGAAAACATATGTGACGCCTTCATATAGTGGTAAACGCTCAAAACCCAGTGTTTCAAAGGAAAAAAAAAGAAATTGTTGGAATTCAGGTGCTTAATTGCTGCATACGGTCAGTAAACACAGCAAACACATGAGAACATCCATGGCACGTCGACTGTCAGCTCTGAAGCTAATTGGCAGACATCTGGACCTCAGTGTCTATAATGTTCTGTGATGTACAGAGATGACATGGCCCTATTGAGCACATACCCTATAATTATGGGCAGTGCAAATTAGAGCTTAATTTGGTAGAAGGACTGAAGAGGTCAATCAGTACACACAAGAAAATGAGACAATTGCCGGAAGACTGCACGACACAAATCGGAGGTTGGAAAACAACCACATAGAAGGGGATCTATCAATGCTCCTGCCAAAACGCAGGTGGAAAGACACTCAAGGCGTATCATCTGGGAACTTTTATGGGCTCATCTCTAGCTGGACTGCTATCCGCGGGGAATCCAGGAACAGAGATAAGTTTGCGGGAGGTCCCGATACAGACTTTGGTTGGAAGAGCGGTGGGAACTAATCCTAGTCTTAGCTCAGGAACTGTCATCAATAAGCTGACTACAAGACTAATGGTTCGAGCCTGTGACTCCTCCAGCAGAGCACTTGAATCTTACTGAATGCAGAAAAAAAAGTGGGTTGTAGTAATCTCAAGTGCTCGCAGGAAACCATGTAGGGCAAGTGCAAGGGTGATATGAGAGCGGGATGATGGTCAGCTGCTCCCTCGATACCCAAGAGGGGTGTATGCTCGTAAGGTCAGACATGACTTGTGGATGTGGGTGTGAAGCAGTCGATAGTCTGCCATATAGCGCCGCAAAGGACTCTGCAAAGTGTTGGTCTACCCATCACATGCCTAGCAAGTATCCGGTAAGTAACATGCTGACTGTGCGGGCTGAGAGACAGATGGTCAGATTGGGTTCTGAGAGGGAAACGTGTGGCCGAATCGAGAAGGGCCCAGCCGTTGGGCGTGGCTGACGATGCCACGATGGGAACCAGCGGGGTAAAGGGCGGGATGGGAAGGATGGCGAAGCTATGTTGCTATCAACCAGCTGCGCTCCGTGGCTGCAGGAGCTGAAGCGTTGCATGAGCGGCCCTCGATGTGAGTTATAACTACATCTGATGTCCGAAGCTGGGCGGGTGGGCAGACGATGACCTGATAGCCAGACTTGGCAATGCGGTAGCCGGGCTCGGGACCACAGGATGGCGAGAGGGAGTGCAAATATCTGAGGCCTTTTAGCTTAAATGACGAAACACCGCTGTGGGCGGAACGAGCCGCATATTGTATGCAATTCTGCATGCTTCAAATGCTGCCGTCCATGCAGCATGCTATTGTGAGCCATGTGGCCCCGAGACCGTCGTAGCTGCGCATGTGGCTGGCTGGCCAGATGCACCACCTCAAAGAAAGTGGTCGAGTGACGCGGGACCCAAGCAGACACAACGTTTCCAGTATTAGCACTTGGCTGTTGTCCACATGGGCCTTCTCAGGAATGGTTTTGATCGAGCAGGGGTGGGGCCTATGGAGTATGGCTCGCGACGGTTGCGAGTGCACATGAGCAGACTTTAATATACTTAGACTTGACGTCAGGTAGGGCAATTGCCTGAATGTGTAAATCCATCACCAATAGGACCTAGGCGGAAGAGCGTGGTCTCCAGGGCTGGTGACACGAATCGAAGCTTTCACCGGTAGCGAAACGCATGCGATTTATTCCGACGTATGTATGTAGTGTAAGTATTCAGGATGCACATGCAGAGTCTCTCTCCCGTGCGTGCAGCAGCCGTCAGTCCGGTTAGGCTCCCGATCGAAGATGAGGAGGTGTTCCATTCGAATTCGAGGCCGTGTCTTATTGGGGTTAAGCCTGGTGCCCAGGTGTGATTGAAGCCCCCCCTGTTACATCCCTCCTGCCGCTCCTCTCGGCTGCAACCACTTGCCTACCGAGGTAAATACCCGTGTACCTAAGTATCTATGCACATGTGTCTCTGAATAGGTATCACATCGCTGGGCTTCTTAGGGGACTTGCACTAGAGACTAAGTAACTCGCGATGGGAAAGAGTAATACGTACTGCAATGGCGCCTTCAGGGGACTTTTTACAGTTAGTCCAGAACATACGGCAATACTGTGCATTACGGTAATCCAATGTATTACACTTCTTCTAGATGTACTTTCCTTATAATTTAATAAGGAGAGTACCTTACCACAAGCCTACCCGCTTTGCTCCTTCCCTTCCTTATAGTTAACGATAATAAAGACCTCCAAACCTCTCCAAGTGGAGCTTACCAGCCGGAGGGCAGAGGGCAGAGGGCAGAGGGGGGAAGGGGAAGAAATACCACATAATAAAGGGGCATCATAGAGTAAGACTTTAACGGTCAGTCTTTGTGCCGAAGCGATTGGGAGCATTGGGGACTCTCAGGTGTAAGTACCTTTACTAGTAAATTAAATAGGAGGGTACCTCTAGAGGAATAAGCGTAATGTACTAGATTACCGTAATGCACCCTGTTACCATAAGTTCCTGACCAACTATTTGGGGCCTGATTTACTGTAAGAAATGCCCTGCCAGCGCCATTGCAGTATTTAGTCAATGGGAAGAGATGACCGAGCCGGGCTTCGTGATCAGAGCTACCTAGGAATAAGGTCATACTTCCTGCACGGGTCGGGTCATGCGCGGGCGCAAAACAGGGCAGGGAGACTTCGACTACTACTTCGTGCATACATATGTAACATGTACTGAAACACAAAGATACGTTGAACCTTCTTTCTGAAAGTTCTGGGCCCTCTGACAACATGTGCGATAATACTTCTTCTGTCCGTGATTGAGGATGGATGTCTTTAGTACTAGTGAAGAAGTCCGGACTCATCACAGGGAGGATAGTTCGAGATGCCGGAAGCCAATAAGTATGCATTGCGTTTTTGCCTCGCTTCAGTTTCACCACCTGATTCTCATATTGACCTGCAAAAGAAGAGTGGAAGAGTGCCGGGACTGGCTCTCCGGCGGCCACTCAACGCCCAAGGTCCACCAGGCGCTTCGGAGGAATGAGAGACGTGCAGATTGCAAGGTCCGTACGCTGAACCACGAATTGTTGTAGCATATCGGGTGGTGTGTGTTGGCATAGTCGAAGTGTCAAAGCAAATCCACGTTACCACGGGTCCTCCGTCACTGCCCACATGCCCCAGAAGGTCTATTGACTTGGATCTGTGTCGGAAACTGTTTGCATCGGTCGAGAGCTCCAAAGTGATTTCTTCGGACTCCTCCAGCAAGCCAGATTTGATCATTACCTGGTTCTACACAGTGGAGGTCTGAAAGTGCCACTCGAAGTGCTGATCTTGTGCGTCCAAGGGACATTAAAAAGCTTTTTTGTTCCATATAAATGCATCAAGGGGCAGTTTGCATACCAATTGAAGTTAGTGAAGCTATCAGTATTTGCGAAATCAATAGGCTAATGAGCCAAGAGCAAACAAAGGAGTATGGAGGTTATGAGGAGGATGGGGGAATACGCGGAGGAAGCCTGTTACTCCGGCAGACAACACAACATAGGGCGAGAGCTGTGTTATGAATCGAAATATTACTTAGACGTGTAGCTGATCTGACTGTCCATAGAGCATACCACATCCTTTCTTTGAGAACATAGACAAGTCAGGAGTCTAGTTGATCTTCAACACTTCACAATTCAACCAACGCCAGTTTCAATGCCAAAATAACCGAGTTCGTGTCAGTCAATGGAAAATCGTCCCTTGAGAGACTTCAGGACATACTAGTAGATGAGCAGCTACGTGCTGTGCATTTTCGAGGCGGACGGCGCATGTACGTGCAAAGGGTTGAGATCTGACGGTTACCTAGGTACCTACTTCTCGCAACCATTGTAGTAGCAAGTCCTGGCGGCTGGCAAGCTTCAACTGCTTGCAACCGGGCCGAATTTTCTGACAGAGACTATCCCGTAAACTGTCGTTCCGATGGAGCAGCAGCCGGTGAAGCTGCGGCGTCCTTTTGACTCATAATGTAGTTGGTTTCTCCAGCACCAACAAGCATCAATACGTCGCATGCAGTGTACAGGACCAAGAGGACCAAGCTCGGGTCTAGCTGGGGTGGCGCATGTAATCACCGATGTGACGCTGTCATGTAGGCCCCCGACAGGCTGCAATTTGCTGTCCACCGCCCCGGGCGATGACACAGCAGCCATGCGTCAACGGTGAGAGCATGAGCATTTATTAGTTGAGATTTTGGGGGCATTGGAGACCGATCGAGTGCGGCTGGAGCGCTGGGGCCTATATATTGGGCGGTTGAAGATGCTCGCCGTGCAAGTGCGGGCAGGTGACTACATATGTAACCGTTGCGCATGGCCCAATTTCCACGACAAGTGCAGGCCGGAAGGGTGACACGGGGGCTGATGGGCGTCCCAGCCGCGAGCAGAAAATAGGGCCAAAGAGAACCAGAAAGCAAACCACCTGGGCGCTCGAGTGGGATCCATTTAAGCTCCGACAACTTGAAGTGTCTATCATTGTCAATGACACACTACTGTTCACGCTCCCAAGAGATGCACCCCACAATACTGCCGACTTTGATGGGCTCGCTACCGGCAGGTATTGTAACAGCAGATAGCCCCAGCTGCATTAGATAGCAATCAAGTGACCTCTATGCCGGGTCACTAAGACGACTTGGTGCAGGAAAGGGGGACGGGCTACTGCGCGGAGTAGATAGTACCGGCGACTTGAAGAGCGGTAGCGATAGTGGTGGCAGCTTCGTTGGCAGGAGGAGCAGTAAGAGGGAAGAAGAAGGGTGCCGAGTAGGATCAGCAGGATCGGGATGCTGGCCTGCCTCGTATTTTCTGGGATAAGCACTGACTGCAGCAGCAGCAGCCTGCCACGCTGCCACGGAGGCACAGAGGCACCTATGGACGTACCTAGCCCGACCCATGCTTGGATTGCTTGGTCACTTCCCATTCGGGAAGGTGAGCTTCCGAGTACTTTGGTAAGCACAGCTACATGCACATTGACGACAGACGCCGGAAATTTCCTGCATGAGCCATCCACACACACACACACACACACCCCTTCGCGTCCCAAATCTAAACTTTCTAAGCTCTATCTCTCTGCCTGCTATCTCGCTGCCTTGGCTTGTTGCCAACATTCTGCTTCGCTTCGTCCCACCCATGTCTTGTCGTCTCTGATATCTTTGTCGGCTTCCCAAGCTGGTGATGCCGAGCCCAGTCGGAATCCCTCCGTATATCTCGTCGATGACTGCGTTCCAGCATGGTGGCACGTGCTTCGAGGAGGTGCCTCGATCACTACGGGGCAGACAGACCTAGCGTCGACATCCATCATGAAGCAACCATAGGACAAGTCCAGTCGCTGAGGTACCATCCAGGTACCGCACGCGTAGTCGTCGAGGCTGCTAGTCGAGCACCCAACTCGCTGCGGTACCACATAGCAGAAACCAAGTCCATGCTCAAGTCTTCACGTCATGAGGAAGGATGCCGCGAGCAATTGTCACAAGTAGCTTCCAAATCTGTTCCCCAGAAATCTCTGGGAGTCCGTCATGTCACGCGTTTGACATGCAGTACCACCACATGGCCGCTGGCCGATCAGCATCAAGTCCCGAAATTTGGCTTGGACATGCCTTTCATTTCGCCCAACACTCAGCAGAGGCACCGCCCTCCATGCCACCCAGCCATCTTGGCAAATACGATGCGCTTGCCCAGGACTCAACGCTCGCTTGAGCACATGTGCATGAGGCTAACCCCCAAGCCTACCTCGAGGGTGCTGCAAACCCATGTCCACACCTGCAGCCCGAACAGCCCCTGTCCGCCCCGTCCCTCGGGGAACTCAAGCTGTCAATCCCACTGAACCTGAGCGTGGACGAGTCCACTCTTGGGCGGGATAGGACGCCTTCATGGCCTGAGCCTCGTATTAAATCTGACTGTGTCTGCATACGTGGAACGATGCCATTATCTGTCCCAAGTTGACGGATCAGATCGGAACTCTTATCGTGAGGCTATATCCAGCGGCGCACCCCCGTCTCCCAGGCTCTCGGTGCGCATGGCACATCCTCGCCACATGTGCTCGCTGAATCAAGATTAGCCGTCGTTGCGCTACGCTTTGTTCACGATGAAGGCCGCATTCTGTGGCCCGCAAGCATCTTTGCTTCTGCTTCTAGACTTCGTGAGTAGCTGTCTGACGCTTGCTATACTCAAATCTTGCTAATGATATCCAGATTACCGTTTCCAGCGCTGCTCATGTGAAAAGAGCTCTCAGCCCACCTGCCACATTGCCTGGATCATGGCTATATCAAGGTTGCTACACGTGAGCATGCATACAGCACACCCACCGTCACTGCTATGACTGACCTCGGGATACAGAGACGTGGGGAGGACGATCAGCGATGCCGCCTACGTTGATGGGACAAACATGACTGCTCTGAACTGCATCAACTTCTGCTCGTCCAGGGGCTTTCAGTATGCCGGGACGGAATACAGTCAGGAGTGTTGTAAGTCCACTCGAATAACAGCTGTGTATGTGGGCATGTGCTAATGACTTTTCCGAAAGACTGCGGCAGTGTATTGGCACCCGCCGCAGCAAATGCTACTGAGTCAGATTGCTCTTCGCCCTGCACGGGCAATGCCAACGAGCCTTGTGGAGGAGCGAATCGCTTGACCTTGTACTACAGCTCTCAGCCCGTAGGCCCACAGCCGAACCCAGGCGTTGACGGATTCAGTTATGTTGGCTGTTACTCGTACGTGATCTACAACATTTTGAGCCATCACATACGGAAAGACAGAGGATGTGTGTGTATTCCTATGCTAACTGATTATCAGCGAGGGAACAAGCGGCAGGGCTTTGACACACGGCATTGGATCCGTCCCTGCAGCACAGATGACGGTTGCCGGGTGCGTATCTGCTTGCAAGACCGCCGGTTACTCACTGGCTGGCACTGAGTACTCCTCGGAATGCTGTACGTTAATGTCTTTGTTGCCACACTCACTGTGTGATTCTGTGCTGATCCCCCGGCAGACTGTGACAACAACATCCAGAATGGCGCCACGGCGGCTTCGAGCGGCTGTAATATGCTATGCAGTGGAAACCAGACCGAGTTCTGCGGGGGAAGCAGCCGTCTTTCCTTGTACTCTGCGAATGGTGTTGTGCCCAGTGGCCCGGATCCCACCTCGTCTGCGCTCACATCAACAGCCCCGACACCGGTGGCCACCGGATTCCCCATGGGCTGGTCTGCCCAAGGGTGCTGGGTTGACAACAACCAGAATCGTATCCTCTCTTTCAAAGCTCCTGATTCGCAAACACTGACACCCCAGTCCTGTGCTCTCACGTGCAGCAACGCCGGTTACACCGTATCAGGGACCGAGTATAGCACGCAGTGCTTCTGCGGGAAGGGCATATCAAACGGTGGGGTCCGGGCTGCGGCGGACACCGAGTGCAGCTCTACGTGTGCGGGAGACACCAAGCAGAAATGCGGTGGCCCAGAGAGACTGTCCATTGTTTCCCAAGGCGAACCTAGTGTCCAGCTTCCTCCTGCGCCGATCGGGCAGGTGGGCAGCTGGACGTACCAGGGCTGCTACAATGACAATGCCAACGGCGCCAACCAAAGGACATTCCCATGGCAACTCATCTACGCTGGTACTTTGACTCCGGCAATGTGCACTGACAAGTGCGCCTCATTCGGATATGCAGCGGCTGGCCTGGAGTATGGCCAAGAATGTTATTGTCAGTTTCTCTTGTGATCTGCTTTCGTCTCGCTGGCTTACTGACATCATGGCTTCAGGTGGCGACCCGCATGATATCACCAATAATAATGCGACCAAGCAACCGGAGGCCGGCTGTAGCATGGTCTGCGCGGGCAACTCATCAGCCATCTGCGGAGGTGAGAGCCGGATTTCGACGTACTTTTGGAACGGAACGGAGCCCCTTTACACTTTCAGCTACCCCACGGGCGCCGCAGCTGGGGAGTACAAGTTCCTCATCGGAGGCGTGACAATTCCTTTGATGGTGTCTCAATCAATCACCGGCAAGGTCAACTTCCTATCCAAATGGGGTACCGGCCCGGGCAACGAGACAGGCGCGTATGAGCTCGATCTCACACAGATCAATGATTTTTCCAAGGCATGGAGGACATTGCACGTCAAGACGGATCTCTTTTGCGCGGCTGGTGTGGTGCTGCCTGACAAGGGAGGCCGCCAGCTAACAGTGGGTGGTTGGTCCGGTGAGTCGACCGAGGGTGTCAGGCTGTACTGGCCCGACGGCTCGCCTGGTGTCCCGGGCACACGTGACTGGCAAGAAAATGTCAACGAACTTAGCCTCCAGATCGGACGTTGGTATCCCTCGGCTATGGTAATGGCGAACGGCTCTATAATGGTCATTGGCGGTGAAATTGGCTCCAATCTCGCGGCCGTACCCTCGATTGAGGTCCTTCCGTACACTGGCACAGCGCCTTTGTACATGGAGGTAAGTTATCCTATCCAGACCGACACAGGGGCGATTCTTTATGTTAATGTTGGCGGACAGTGGCTCGACAGGACAAACCCCAACAATCTGTATCCTTTCATTTCTGTCCTCCCATCTGGTGGCATCTTCGTTCAGTACTGGAACGAAGCCCGCATCCTGGACGAGAGGACCTTCGAGACTACGAAGATCCTCCCCAATGTACCCGGTGTGGTCTATGGTAATCTCGGTGGTAGAACATATCCTCAAGAAGGAACAGCAGTCCTGCTGCCTCAGGTGTACCCCTACACGGACCACCTGGGGGTTCTCATCTGCGGCGGCAGTACAGTAGACGGTCCTGGCAACGCAATCGACAACTGTGTGACCACTTTCCCAGAGGATGCCAACCCAACATGGACCCTGGAGCGTATGCCTTCACCCCGGGTGATGTCCTGTATGGCACCTCTGCCCGACGGGACATATCTCATTGTGAACGGCGCACTGCAGGGCTGGGCCGGCTTCAACCTAGCTTTCAAACCCAACTTCAACGCTCTTCTCTACGACCCTTCGAAGCCAGTGGGAGGCAGAATCAGCGTCATGGCGAACACGACAATAGCGCGGATGTACCACTCGGAAGCCATTACGCTGCTCGACGGACGCGTCATCATCTCGGGGTCGGACCCCCAAGACGAGAGCGACAACCCAAACCCGCAGGAGTACCGCATTGAGGTTTTCAACCCACCGTACCTTTTGCAGGGCAAGCCGCGGCCGACCTTCACGATCTCCAACCGGGACTGGGAGTACGGAGCGACAGGAATCCCGTTCACGCTGGGCGGGGCGGCGCAGAACGGCGACATCAAGGTGACGCTGCTGGGCGCCGTGTCGAGCACGCATGGCAACAGCATGGGGGCGCGGACCCTGGTGCCGAAGATGTCGTGCTCGGGCACGAGCTGCACCGTTGACGCGCCGCCGAATGCGCACGTGTGCCCGCCCGGGTGGTATCAATTCTTCGTGGTGGACGGGGGCGTGCCGGCGGTGGGCGTGTACGTGCGGATTGGAGGGGATCCGGCCGGGCTGGGCAACTGGCCGAATTATCCCGACTTTACAGTCCCAGGGGTTTGAGTGAGGGCGAGGGCCGAGTCCTTTTCTTTTCATCTCGTTACCGTCATCGGTTGTACGAATCCCAAATGATTGGGTCGATGGTCACGTCTCATAGCCTGGATGATGGCATTTAGCAAATCCTATAAAGCAGTGTCAAATGATAGATACACCGAACCCGTAGGACATTACAGTGACACAGTCCCTTTCCGAATTCACGGACCTATCGGAGATACTGAAGGATGCGACTCGGGATTACACGCTCCAGGATGCTGGAAGCTAATTGGAGAGGCCGTCCGAGCGCTGAGATGCATTTACTAGTATGCTCCACGGACATATCGCACTGATGCAACTGCTGTATCTCCTTGGCCGGTAGTTCTGTTCGCATAATGTTGCAGCCGGGAGTGTTCAGATGAATCGGATCAATCCGCCATGCCGAAGCTAGTTTCTTCCACTGGCCACACCATCTGAGGCCAGACAGCCTCGACAGCCACAACGCACTAAGGCTCCTTAACGCCGGCTAACGCCAGGGATGGTTTACACTCACACTCACATGCCCGAGACGTCTGTCGAAGGCGCGGACGGGTGGGTGGTTAGGCTGGCACCGGTTGTGACGTTAAGCCCGCCATCCGCAGATGGGAAGCTTATATAAATCGCAGAGTTCTCGTCGTCATTGCGCTGGCCCGGGTGTCTGAAGCACTGTATCCCTCATCAGCAGAAAAGAAGACAAGCCTCGTTCAAGTCGGAATAACAGCAGCATCATCATAATCATAGACTGAGACTTGGGTGAGAAAATGGCGAATTTCCTCTACTCGCAGCTCTTCGTCAAACCGGCGTACCCCACCCGGATGGTCAATGGCCAGACGGTCATCGTGACGGGATCCAACACGGGCCTGGGCAAGGAGGCAGCCAAGCACTTCGCACGGCTGGGGGCGGCGAAGCTGATCCTGGCGGTGCGCAACATCAAGGCGGGCTCGGCGGCCAAGGCGGAGATCGAGAGGGCGACGCAGTGCGCACCGGGGACGGTGGAGGTGTGGGCGCTGGACCTGGGCGACTACGCGTCGGTCAAGGCGTTCGCGGGGCGGGCGTCGCGCGAGCTGGAGCGGGTGGACGTGCTGTGCGAGAACGCCGGGGTGGCCGGGGGCAAGAAGGAGATGGTGGGCGGCCACGAGAGGCACATCACGATCAACGTGATCAGCACGCTGCTGCTGGCGCTGCTGATGCTGCCGAAGCTCAGGGAGACGGCCTCGCGGTTCGGGGTCAAGCCCCGGCTGACGATCGTGTCGTCCGAGGTGCACGGGTGGTGCAAGTTCCCGGAGCGCGACGAGCCCAGCGTGCTGGCGGCGCTGGACGCCAGCGACGACATGGAGGAGCGGTACCCGGTGTCCAAGCTGCTCGAGGTGCTGGCCGTCAGGCAGATGGCGCCGCGGCTGCGGGGAGGGGTGGTGCTCAACATGCTCAACCCGGGGCTGTGCCACTCGGAGCTGTCGCGCGAGGGCGGGCTGGGCCTGACGGTCATGAAGTTCTTCCTGGCGCGGTCGACCGAGGTGGGCTCGCGCACGCTGGTGGCGGCGGGCCTGGCGGGCGACGAGAGCCACGGCAGGTACATGTCTGACGGCGTCGTGACGGACCAGAGCCTGTCTGCGTTTGTGCGGAGTGACGAGGGCGACAGGGCCGGCAAGAAGGTGTGGAAGGAGCTGAGTGACATCCTGGACCAGATCGAGCCCGGTGTCACGAGCAATATCTAGGGGGGAAGGGGCAGTTGGCACGTTCCTGCATTGTGCAAACAACTCTGTCCAACTATATTTGATTTCCCCGTTCTCGACCTAGAGAAACTAAATAAAAGGGAAATAAAAAAAATAGAGAGTGTCTCTGCTCTACTAACGTGTACAGAAATTACCCGCCCAGGTACTTACTTGTACATGTCCATGCAGGGTGGTTGGTGGCTTAAAAGTTCAAGTGGGGCACAAGGCTGGCCCCTGCAGCCTTCAAAAATAATTGTTGACTTCACTGACTTCACTTCATCACACCATTCCGTCTCGGCCTTCCTGGCACTCCATCGCCGACGACTGTTCACTCGTTTTTAAACCGGTGGTATAGGCCTGGAAGTCTCATTGAGAAACAAAATCGATCAAGGCTGGCCTGAGCCCTGCGTGGCTGCGTGGCTGCGAATCTCGGCCATTCATCTCGGCATCGGCTGACCTCGCACCTGGGCCGCCATTCTTTTGGAAGCCCTGCCCTCTCAACCCACCGGGGCTTCTCACCTCATAGCCACTTCATTTATCAATAGAGCGTATGTCCTGACACCCGGTCACTTGATCCGGATGGGAGTTTTATGAGCAGGGAGCCCAATCCCAACGCCTCAAAGCGGGTTCCGATGCTAACACGTCCCACCTGTAGAGCTTCATCTCTGTACCTGCACCATGGTCAGGTTATGGCCACATCCCGGGCCGCTTTTACCTTCTGGGCTCCCCAAGTTCGGGTCCCCCAGGGGGCTCGGGCTCGGGCTCGGCGGACCAGCTCTCTGGCAGTCCAGTCAGCGCCGTGCCCTTATCACCTTGGGTATCGAGACATCGTGCGACGACACCTGTGTTTCGGTTATCAATACTGCAGCTGACGGCAGTCTTATTGCTCTTATGAAGAGAAGTAAGGTCACTTGCGCGAATAAGCATCACCGGGGCATTCATCCCGTGGAGGCGGTTGAGTCGCACACCCGTAACCTGGCCAAACTCGCGCAAAATGTTTTGAAACACCACAAACCAGACCTCATTGCTGTCACCAGGGGTCCGGGCATGAAATCTTGTCTGAGCGTTGGAATCTCATTTGCGAAGGCCTTGTCAGTTGCTTGCCGTGTGCCGCTCGTCGGCGTCCACCACATGCAGGCACATGCCCTGAGCATCCAACTAGATGCACAAGAACTAGCAATTTCGCATCGGGGGGGCGGTCCTGCACAGGACGTCGTTTCGCCAGAATATCCCTTTCTGACCCTCCTGTACGTATCTATTTACCTGCCCTGTGCGATTATACTCGTCTCCGTCCAGCCCCATGTCGTCTTCAGTTTCCTCGGACGGTTGCGATCATTAACCAGACAACAAGAACAGAGTTTCTGGTGGCCATACAATGCTGGTCCTCACAAAGTCAGCAATCGAACACAGGGTTCTGGCGTCGACGCAGCGCGGCATCACAAATCCGAGTGAAAAAGGCAAGGGCTCGGCCACGGCCGTTGGAGAGATGCTAGACAAATGCGCGAGGGATAGTAAGTGGACCGCATTTCTTACCCCCCCCCCTTCCTCACAAAAGGAGCTCAATGCCGAGATCATCTGCAGCCCCCTCCGTGGTCTTCTTCCCCGACACGTAGCAGACAGGGCTGAATTTTACTTACAATTTCTCCAGTCCTTCCGCCACAATTTCTTCCGGGAGGGAGAAATTCTGATAGCATCGTGTATGCTCACTGGATGGAAATCTATTGCAAGGCTGGGGTACCATCATATAGCAAAGAGATGCTGGATGAATACAAACCACCGCAGGAATACCATGAGCAAGTCCAAGTTTATCATTCAAAGGATGGCTCTTGGTCCCTCCCTCCACCCCTCCGGCATACGAAAGATATGACATACGACTTCACGGGCCTCGGCGGCAAAGCCCGGGCGATAATGCAACAGAATCCCGATATGCAACGCATGGAGAGGATGGAATTGGCCTACCATACTATGCGGCTCGCCTTTGAGCACCTTATGAGCAGAGTGATTCTGGCCTTGGAAAATGACCCAGAGCTCTTGGCCAGCCCCCCGCAATCACTGGTGATAGCCGGGGGCGTCGCCAGCAACATGTTCCTGAGGAATGTTGCTGCGTCGGTGTTACAGGCACGAGGGTTCGGCCATGTGGATGTCAGGGCACCCAGGCACATGTACTGCACGGACAATGCTGCAATGATCGCCTGGGCGGGACAAAAGATGTATACAGCTGGCTGGACAACTGACTTGTCGTTTCTGCCCCAGGACGAGTGGCCGATAGAGGAGATCCTCACGGGCGTCGACTGTTGGGTGCATAAAGACGATGTCGAGGCTTCAGAGCCCGAGCCCGTCACACAAGACGAGGGTGACCAGATCAAGGCCGATGCGAAGCCTGTTCCAGGCCCAAAGCCGTCGAGGGATGGAAAAGGCGCAGCGGACAGCGGGGGGCCATCTCGTCCCCAGGAAGCTACGGCTTAAAGCTTACTAAACAAGGCCGTCGATCGTCCTACTCGGCCAACGCAAACACCACGGGCACCCGCGCCCCGTCCCGGGACCGAGGCCGCGGCAGAGTCGGTGCACGGCAACCAAACCAACCCAGTAGCCGCTTTGAAAGCGGCAGAGGAGCAGATTATGCGACCCTTGCCTCAGGGATCGGGGCGCAAAGTGGCGGTGCGGAGGGTGACACCACTTGACCGGCGGGAACGCGTGGCCCTGATGCAGACCCCCCTGGGCAAGCCTGCGCGCAAGTCCAGGTTGGCTCCCGCGGGTGGGCGGGTGCCTGGGACGCATCAGGCGCTGAAAGAATCAGTAAAGATTGGGGTGGTGGAGCACGAGCACAAGCAGACACCCCTAGGCAAGCCTGTACTCAAGCCCAAGATGGCTCCCGCAGGTGGGCGGGTGCCTAGGGCGGATCAGGCGCTGAAAGAATCAGTAAAGATCGGGGAGGTGGAGCACGAGCACAAGCAGACCGAGGACCAGAAGACGCCCCACAGGAAGACGGAGTACGATGAGCCCAAGAGGCATATTGTGCGTCTGCTACAGCCCGCCGTTGACGAACCGGCTCCCAAGGGGTCGCTCGGGACGGGACTGGCCAAGCTGAAGAGATGGATAGGTCTGTGAGGGACGCGCATCTCTGTAAGATATGTGTAGCGTAATCCGCATAACGAGGCGTTGGAACACAATGACCGTGCCGAGAATTGGCTGGCAATCTAGCCGCAGCGGTGAAGCGCAGGAACATGGCACGTTGCGTGGGGAAAACATCTCATCATTTATTTGTACAGGTACACGGGCGTCCGCCATCTTGGTCGGCTGTCATGAATGTGGCCGAGAAGATGGGAAGGCCTGGCATTAGGACCTCATGACCCATCTCGAACCCTGCCGTGCCCATGTCTCCTCTATGGACCCTTTTCTAAGCCTCACCCTGCGAGACCCCATGGTGCTCCTTGATCCTCCCATCTAGTCCAGGTTACTCGTGACGTTTGTGAACTCGCCCTTCTCCAGCTTCGTTTTCCAGAAGATGGGGTTCGTGTCGTTGAAGCCGTGCCTGACCCAGCCCTCCTCCTTGACGTGGTAGAGGTTGATGAAGCCGCCCGAGTAGGCGTCGCGGTGCGTGGCGGCCAGGATGCTCCGGCGGCCCAGCTCCAGCGCGTCCTCGTCCGACAGGTCGTAGTTGTACTCGGCGTCGAGCACGCCGTAGGCGAACGTCTGGCCGGACCCCACGCAGAACAGGTTGCCAGGCAGCCTCGTGCCGTCCGAGTCGATGTAGTACAGCGCGGGGCCCTCCTCCTTGGTGACGCCGGCGCACATGGTGCCCATGGACAGGCCCATGCCCTTGTACTGGTAGACGAGGTTGGCGAGGATCTTGGACGCGGCCGCGACCGAGATGCGGCGCTTGTGCCGCAGCTCGTGCAGGCGGCACTGCATGCCCAGCCAGGCCAGCCAGTACTGGCAGTCGGCGGCGCCTCCTGCCATGGTGCCCAGCAGCTGGCTGTTGATCTCGATGACCTTCTTGACGGTTTGCGAGGCGATCCAGTTGCCCGCGGTGGCACGGGAGTCGGTGGCCACGATGATGCCGCCCTGGAAGCGGAAGGCGAGGGTCGTGGTGCCGTGGGCGATCTTGATGGGACATTGAGGGTTGGAGCGGTCGTCTGTCGCGGCACGGAGCCAGGAGGAGGGCTGTGGGCAGGGCCGTGTCAGCATTCATTGTGTTTGGTTTACACGGGGTGCCAGCAACGTGGGTGGGCACAGGGTAGTTTGGGCGGACGTGGACGGGAGTTCGATGACGCTGGGCCGTACCTGTGCTACTGGTGGCATGGCAAACTTCAGAGATGGGCCTGGCACCCCTTCGGCGAAGTCCATCTCATCCTGCTCTGTGAGGCCCTCATTCTGAGCGTACGCCGGCCGGCTGTACTTTGCGACGAGTGTATCCATGGTGACGTCGAATGTGGGCTATGCTCTCTTGGAAATGAACCACCCAAGTACTCGAGGAAATGGAGACGAAACTGAAGAAAACGCTGGGTTCGGTGATGGTGGTGGGGTCGTGAAGGCGGGAGGCAGGTGGGTTGGGCAAAGGGACGATGAGGTCGACGGGTCGATAGTCTGGCGAGAGCTGATGTCGTCGGAGCTCAAGGCAGCTCCAAGCACGCGTACTGAGTACGGGACCAGCCAGCAACCCTGCCGGCCGGGGGCTGCAAGCAAGCTGGGCCAGTGCAGGGGGGCAGACTCACGCTAGCCACCCGCTGACAGTGGGCAACCTATTGCCTACCTGCAGGGGTTCAAATGGCCAGTATCGCAAAGATCACGACGATTTGCAGACTGAATGAAGGTTGCAGGTATGTTGGTTCCCCAAGGTTGTTGATTACTCGGCGCCATGTTATCCTCCCCCATCCTCCTATCGCATCCCTCCCATGGCGTAACTTCGTTATATGGGATATCCTCTTATAACACAACCTCATTCGGCACAACCTGCCAGAAACCAACCTCCTCGAGACCGACCTATCATGGGACCTTTTATAGAATAACTTACTGCAACACAGACAACATACTAGGGGCAAGTAATTGATAAAGTGTTACGACAATAGTGAGGTAAGGGACCATGGTGTTGTGAAGCTTACCTGTCGGTAGCCTGTCTGCTTACGTAACAAACAAAGCCACCTGGGATCCGGTCTCCTTTAGGCGACACCTTGTTCGCAAGACCCTGGGGATTCACACGTTGCGACATCCAACAACAGACTCGCATCTTGCTCGACGGCTGCGAAAGCCGCACCACAGACTCTCACAATGGGCTTCATCAGCGGGATCCTCTACGGTAAGTACCAAAGCGCACCTCGGCGCCGCATCGGCCTTGCAAACCAACCAGCAACTAACTAACAACACCACCAGTCGTCGTCCTCATCCTCAATGCGATGTGCGTCCTCTCCGAAGACCGCTTCCTCGCGCGCAGTACGTCGAACCCGAAGAATTACGCCCCACCTCCCCCGATCTCGTGCACCCATCCCCCCAAGGACTCGAGTGCTTCAGTGTTTGTCAGATGCAGGCCCGGCAAATGGGGGTTGGGTTGTCCAACATAAAAACGGGGGCCGAACAGCTACCAAGTTCAAGGCGCTGACCCATTCCCAAACTACAGTTAACCTCTCCCCGAAATCTATCGATCCGACCTTCGGTCAGCCAGGTGCAGACGCCAGCGTGTGGAGCAAGATCGCCAGCCTGATATCGAGCGTGCGGATGGTCGTGAGGTGTACGTTTTGCGCCTTGCGCCTTGCGCCCACACCCCCCTCCCCCCAACCAGGCGGGCCCAAAGCTGACCACCAGACACCAACAGTTCCCCTGATATTCGTAAATACCGTCATAATAGTCTACGAGCTGATCCTGGGATGAGCGGTCCTGTGGGTGCTGCTGCTCGCCGGGCTATTCTACCTGGAGAACCTTGAAGCCAGGAGGCTGCGTGGCCGTGGCGTGCTTCACAACGGTTTGGGGGTCTGAGGGCATATGGGATCGAAACCGTCCATGCTCCGTGTACATGGCGTCAAGGCGTTGGGGGGGAAAAGGAGCGAGTGATAGAATCATGGTTTTATTGAAGGGTCAGTCCGTTGTGCAACAGACATCGTGAACTAGGGACTCGTGCTTCATGCCAGCTGGCTCAGATGAGCCTGATCTTGACTTACGCATACTCAGCTCAGCGGTGGCTTATTTCAAGAAATCAATTTAGCTTTTGTCAGACAAATAACAATACCTCATAGAAGAGTCCCTGTGACTGAACTGATATCTATATAATCACATTCAATCCGTTCTGCACATGACTTGGTCCAGAGTAGGGTAATCCACAAGATGGTATCCCAGAGGAGGTTATCTTATTAGAGGCTTTGCTTGCTATGGGAGGGTAGCTTCTAGGGGCGCATCCTGTCGGAGAGTATCCCAAAGGTGTGCGCCCCACAGGAGGGTGTCCCATAGGAAATTATTACATGGAGAAGGTCATACCATAGAAATGTGACCTACAAGAGGTTGGCTTGTGGAGGGTAGTCTTTTTTGGGGGGTTTGGGTAGATACTGGGACTACGTAGCGGTCACGGCCACCTTACCTCGTGTTGGAACATGCGCCCACTTCGCGAACCGGACGCCAAACGCTATACAACAGAAGAAAATCCTTGAGAAGCTCTCCAAATGTGTATGAAACCCGCCCGTGTTGCCGTCCATACAATTCTGTATTTGTTTGTTTTTCTGTGCTCGCTCGGTATATGTATATACCGGTCACGGTTATCCCAAGGTGCCAGATCCTGACCGACTCAACTATCCATAAATCAAGTCCCCTCGAGCCGATGCAGACATATACAATACACAGCCAGCTCCCTTGCCGCCGCCCCAGGAGTGAGTGCCCCTGGAATCGTGCAGTAGGGGCGGCAGACCCCACGCTTGGGCGTGGCTTTTTTTTGCTCGGCCATCTTCATGGGTTATCCAAGCCATCCCGTGAAAACGCCCATGCAAGCGGAGTCCATCCCGATAAGACCCGGCCAGGACTCCTCTTCTACGAAAACACATTGCTCTTTTTCCTCCCTATGCCGCTGATGCTAAAACGTTCCTTGAGAGCATGCTTCTCTGGCCGGTCTGCTGTGGATGACGACCTTGCCTCGCTGCCATTAACGTCACCCCCTTCAGACGGGCTACTGCCCGGCTTTTGGATCTTTTCCTCTTTGTTCTTGTCCTTGTCTTTGTCCTTGTCCTTGGAGCTCCCAGCCAGCCAGCCCATGGACTTGCGGCTCAACGATTTGCTGCCCTTGTGCCCTCTACTAAGGAATTTGGGGCTCGCGCTGGCCGAGGCGATTGGGCTTGATGCAACGGCGTCCTTTGCTTCCTGCTTCCGTTTTTTCTCGTCCTCTGCTGCTGCTGCTTTGCTCTCGGCGAGCGCTTTCTGCAGTTCCTCTTCGTTGGCTCTGCGTGCCTCGAGCATTCGTTTGGCGTTTTCCCTGCGTCGCTTCTCTTCCTCCTTGGCCGCCTCCTTCTCGGCAACCTTGCGGGCTTTCTCGGCGGCTTTGAGCTCTTTCTTTTCTGTCTTCTTGTCCTTTGGTGTCTGGGGGTCCTCGGAGTGGGGCGTGGCGGAGACAGGGGTCTTGGGCTCGACAGCTGGTGCTGGTGGCGGCGCGGCGTTGAGCGAATGTGTTTGTACGGGCTCAGGTATGTGTTCCGGAATAGATGGCACTGGCGGTGCGTGGTCGAAGATGCCGGGCGCAGTCCTCGCGTGGTCAAGCGCAGCGAAGTTGTCCTTGTCGTCTATTGGCGAGATAGGTGTGGTGAGCTGCCTGACCAACGGTGATTTCGGCTCGCCATTCGTCTTGACGCGTTCCAGCGCCAAGTCGGCCTTCTCGCGCTCCAGTCGGACTTCCTCGAGACCTTCAGCTTCCTGTTCTGCCATGACCTTTTCGTGTGTGGTTTCCTGGTAGAACAGCACGTACGCACAAGCCATGCCGGGCTTGTCTCCGAAGAAGTTGCGCACGAAATGCTTGTCTACTGGCTCGACCATCTCATCGTCGAACAGGAGCCATCCTCGATCCGGCGTCTTGATGATCGACACGTAATGGCCGTGGTAGGCATTGCCTCCTATATGCACGACGACTGCGTAAAGCTCGTACAGCCGATCGGGATCCTCGGCGTCATCTGTCGTATTAAACATGCGCAAGTGGTAAGGGTATACCACCCGGTGGAAAAGTTTCTGTAGTCGAGTGAAATCTTCGGTGTACTTGAAGCGCTTCAGGTGGAGAGCCAGGACTTTTGGCAGCTTCTTGATCTTCATCCTCTTCTCAGCTTCTTGCAAGCCACCGCACTGGTCACAGTGGAATTTGTTCCGCTCGCAAAGCATTTCTTCGTCGGAGAACTTTCTCAAACAAGCCGTGACCGATGAATGCTCTTCGAGGTCGATGGAAAGATCAAGAAACGTTTCATCTCGTTGTGAGGTGGTCTCGCAGGATAAACACTTTGTCTCCGACGTCAAAACACCCTCGAAAATATCGTGAACCCACCCAGTCCCGGGGGATGTCGTCCCTATGGCCTGCTGGGCCTTCATCAAGGCGGCCGACGCCCCGACTGCATTTCCAACTGAATTCGCGTATCCGTTCGCATTCGTTGCCTCCAGTTCCTGCAACCGCATCGCATTGGCTTCCACGCTCGATATAACGTCGTTCAGCACGAGACCGTAGAATTCGTGGGCATCCTGGTGGTTCTGGTTCCGGAAGTTTTCGTTGTCGCGTTTGAAAATCTCCAGAAAGCGCTGGGGGCTCAGCACGCCTGTCCGCGTGTTGCTCTCAATCAGGGCCGTGAATATATCCTTCAGCCCTGTGAATGTACACTCCTCCATACCGTAAGCCTCAGTATTGTCCTGTGCCAGTTCCAATACCGGTCCTTTGATCATGGCCTGCTTCTTCTTGTATTCAGGGGAGTCGGGCCTGTCCTCTGGCTTCTGTTGCCCTGATGGCAGCTGTCCAGTACTGATCTGTTGCCTCTGCTTCATGGCCTGGGCGGCCGTCAACGGCTTTTGCTTGTTTGCCGGGTTGGTGGCATTCCCGTTCATCGGCGGTCGAATGGTGACCTTGACCTGGCTTGTCTGCCCGTTCGGCGTCCCTACCGGGGTGTGTGGTGGGTAGCTCACGACATTAGTGCGAAAGGTCTCACAGTAGTAGAGCGCCTGTACGATGGAGTTACAATAACTGCCCCACAGTCAGTGTCTTGGGCCGAGTATCGTCGGATGCGGTGTAAAGTGTCTCGTACCATGTATTGCCAAACTGAAGAAACACCAAATTAGCTCGTATGTCAAGCAGGTACAGGGGTCAAGGAGCGCCCGTGACGTACGTTTTCCAGGCCAAAGAACTTGTCGCTCCCGTCACTCCGCACCGGCCCTGCATTTTGTAGCATTTTCTCCAGTGGCGTTAGTTCTTGTGGCGGTTCGTCCTTTTTGGATTTGAGCGTCGGATCTTTGGTGGCAGTCGAAGCGCCCTGCAAGCCATTTGTATTCTATGTTAGCCCTCGGTCCAGGACAACAGCGCATTTGCGGGCCGAAGTCGGTGTCGGACCGGGCGCGGGACCAGGCGCGGGCGCGGGCGCGCAGACTGGAGACAGCGCTCGTAGGCAACTTACAGTACTGGCGCTCCTCAGCTTCTTCATGAAGGCGGCCATGATAATATAGCAGCGAGTGTGTGGCTAAGCTGAGCGAGCGAGCAGCGGACGGGGAAAGGGGGGCGAGGAGGAGGAGGGCACGTCGAGCCGGCTGAGCGGCCGAACCCAGGCGTTCAGGTGGATGAGCGAGATCGAAGGGCCAACATCCGGGAAATGGTTCGCGACAGTCCTGTCGGGACTCTGCCCACTCGGTTCAGATCAATGCTCGGTGTGAGGGCTATTGTCCCAACCAGGCTGGCCGAGTGTGACAATTGGCATGCAATACTGCGGCGCGGGATGTGCTGTGTGCGGCGCGAGCTCCCCGATGCAACCTTGTCTCGGAAGGCGGGATCTCAGACGGCGTGAGCGAGTACGTGAACGTATGCGTGAGCGTATTTGTGGGCGAGGAGATATGGCAGGAGGAGGAGGACGACGAGGAGGACGAGGGCGTTGGAGGGGGGCGAATTGGTGTGCGCCGCAAAGAGGTCGCAAATGAAGCAGCAAGATGAGCAGCAGCAGGTGAGCTAGAAACCTTGTCGATCGGGTAAGCGAGGTGAGCTGCGGTGGTAAGGAGGGCAGCAACGGTGGGAGGAGGGCAGGTAGCGAGCGATTTGTCGTGGGCCAGTCAGGCATTCGAGGGAATATGCGAAGACGCGGCGGAAGGAATCATTGCCAGCGGCTACTAATGGCTGCAAGTCCGGGGCAGTTTGCCTATTTCCCCATGGACTTGGGGATCGGTTCATCCGCCAAGTTGGGTGAGGCGGGCAGGGGGGGGCTGGCTGTCGCTGGTGGAGTAGCTTGAATTGACTGCAGATAGTGTGGTCTAGATACTGTACAGTCTGTACCAGAGGCTGCTGTAAGTGAGCGACAGGGCCTACGGAGCAGGTACTGTGTGGCGGGGCTGGTGCACGCCCTCAGGCCCTCTTGCATCTCAAACCAACATGGCTTGACTCGGCCTGACGGGAATTCGGGGTTGTCGTGGGCAGGTCCTGTACATCTGTCTATCTATCTGTACATGATAACATGCACGCATACATATACATACAGATTCACACAGATATCACACACAGATACACACACACACACACACACACACACACACACCACACGAACCACCACACGCAGAAGGCTATGGATATCCAGAGGTTGCAACGAACAGAACGATCAAGCAGGACAGCCAACACGCAGAAACTCAGGTGCGGCTGCAGCGGTGGTGGTGGTGGGGGAGGGGGTATGGACTAGGTCAAGTACTCCGTACTTGGTGTGTCGCAACCCACGACGTAGTCTGCTCCGTACCAGAGACTGCCTGGCCAGGCTTCTGCAGGGTAAAGTCGCGAACCCCGTCGGCCGTCTACTGCACCTTTGGTACGAGCCTAAGGAAGCTAGCACTCCTAGCCGGGTCCAGAAGAAGGAAGCGATTGATTAATCCCACCGTTGGTTCCAGGGTCAGCTTGGGATCAGGACGTGATAGGTGCTGCGAGGTTGCAGGTCAGGTAGCAGGTGCAGAATGCGGAATGCAGAATGCAGACACTTCCTGCTTCCTACTGTGACCCTGGCGGGACGGCA
Source organism: Diaporthe batatas (assembly GCF_019321695.1). NCBI lineage: Eukaryota > Fungi > Ascomycota > Sordariomycetes > Diaporthales > Diaporthaceae > Diaporthe > Diaporthe batatas. Next base: position 2,739,465 of record NW_025408552.1, on the reverse strand, counting down.
AGTTGGCATCAGATCCATCATCCTTCCTTCTGGGTGCAGATGCCCGCATGCTGAACGAAGCTTTGAGGCCGTCCCAACTCAAAACTCAACGCAAACCCGATCCTGTCGCAGCTGCAGACCACGAGCCTCTAGGGCAGTTGTTGACGATTAATTATGGGTGTAACCGCGAAAGTCAAGCAAGTCAGAGGCAGGGGTTGCTGCAGGTGCGGATCATCTGTCATTGGGGGGGGGTCACTCGCCGTTGACCCCTCTCTGCCAGACAGCTGGGCCCAATTAAAATCAGCCGTCTGGGCACACTGTGTGGCATGGACGGCAGGGGACGAATGTCTACCACAGTAGGTACACTAGATTCGACATCCAACGCCACATGGCCCGTACCACTGTTCCCTGGAGGCTAGCATTCTGCCAGCCAGCCCACCCAGTCCTGCCAGTCTGCTCCCGGTGTGTAATATCCCATCTTCCGGTGTGGCTGGATGCACTTCTCTTCTCACTCGTCTGGTCATTCTTCATCATCATCAGGAGGGGTCACACGACCCGATCGGAGTCGTTTCAATTCAACCGAACCTAGCTGTGGGGCAACCACCTGCCCCTGCCCCCATGCCTGGACGCTGAAAGTACGGACGACCGGCTCGAGCTGGGTCGAGTCAGCCAGCTGAGTCTGTTTCACCGGCGAGCCCCTCTTGCTCAGTCGTTGCTCGTCCGCAATTGCATCGTGCCCAGCATTTCTTTGTTTCTGGAACCCCAGTTTGTGTCCGTGACGGCCGTCCCGATCTGGTGGCACGCACCATCTACACTAAATCCCACGCCTGGATCGTCGACGACGTTACATTGTTCCGAGAGGCCACACAAGCAAGCACGCCAGCCCGCTTCCGGTGCGTCGGCCCAGCTGCGCGGTTTTTTTCCCACCACCCGGTGCTGCGATCCCACGGCCCGAAGCTCGCCAGACCCTGCGAGACCCGAGCGGTACTGTGTATTGTCTCAAACAATGACCCATTCGTTCGAGGCAAGAGGATACTGTGTTATGTGCACAAGTGCTGAGACACAACGCCATCGTGTCGTTGGATGTGCGCCGCACCAGCACCACCCTGCCAACGACCTTAGGACACCCTAACAACTTGCTCGCGGTTTTTGCTAATACGACCCTGCACTCTAATAGGCGCGCCAGCGGCCACGGCCATCCTGTTCATAGTACCTGTCTGCTAATACACCAGCCACCAGAGGACTGTGGGGTAAAGAACCGACCCCTCGGTATCAGGCTCGGGCTCAACCCTGTGGACTTCGGTGCAGCCATGCCAGCCTTTTGACATTTTCCGCACCATCAAAGCTTCTCGAACACCATGGGGTCTCTGACTCTGTCTGTCATTCCCAGCATGATTGGTCGCTTTCCTGGTCCATGCTGCCATGCAGACAATACCAACGCCTCGCAAACCCCCAACTTGACCCCCCTTGCGTCTAATCAAACCCAGTCATCTCGCTCTGCCTGGCTCAGAATAAGCGACCCCCGCAGATCGTCGTGGGGCCGGCTGTCGCTGCCGCCCACAGTCAAAACCAAAACCCTTTTCACTGTGCCTACACTTTCAGTGCAGCCCACTCTGCATGTACATCCACACCAGAGAGCATGACGCACTGCTTCAACCTGCTCTGCCAACCACTTAGCACCATCGTGCAGCAACCAGCCTGAGCAGGACCGAAGAAGCACCGTCATCCGAATCAATCACAGTCAGCTTGGCTACAGCACACAGGGATCATAAACATATATGAATAACTTCAATAACTGGTCATACTTCACCGCGGCATATTGCTTTGTGGACGATCAGCCCTTTGATTCTCGAAATGACTACGGCAGCCAGCAGACCTCCCACAGGGCACTTAAGCGGTGTGTTGTAGGGGTACTTTTGACTAGGACGCATTGTCTTTCTCTCGTCTTCTGTACCGTGCATACTTACCAATATCCTATCAGGATCCTGTCGGTCGAGCTTCTACGGCAACGTAGCCATGCGGACCGTAAGGCTACTGGGCTGAGGCTGCCATGCAGTACCCGTATTGCACATAGTAGTGGGTGAGACGGAACAACCTCAGTGTCGCACGCACCGTCCGTCCAGTCTCGTGCGCGGCCTGAGCTCTGGGCGACCTTCGGCAAGCCACACGTGCATCCCATCCCACACCCCCCCGAAGACAGAAGCTTCGAGTCCCATCGCACGAATAGGACAGTCCCGACAACCGCGCCTGTGCAGCCACTGCCGCTTTAGCGTCTCGTCCTCACGAGGTTCGTTGCAAAGGAGGGTGTCCGTCCACGATGTGCCAAGACGAGAGAGCATGAGGAGAGAACGACACTGCGTGCGCATGACTTGCGCGGCGGCTGGTTGCCTGCCCAGTGTGTGACACGCAGAGGCATCGGCTGCTTGTAATGTACCCACTTACACCAAGGTACGACCTGGGTGCCTAACAACGATAGCACACCCACATCTACCCACAACTCGTAGTCTTGTTTTGTAAGCACTGCCTGGCGGGGGCTCGCATGGGCTGGCTGGGGGGCTTACAAGGTGGATGAATCCGTAAGAGTCGCTGCCTGGCGACGCCGCGCGTTCACGGTTTGGCTCTCGCCGCTCAGAGGGCCTCCTCGACTTGCGGCGCAAAGATGGTGAACTCTTGGATTTCATGGCTTTCTAGGATGCCTCTCTATGATCATATGTGCCCACGCCAGACGAGTCCTATGAACAAGACATGGATGGAAGTAGGCAACAGCAAAGCCCACCCCAGCTCAGCGAGCCCGTCCCCAGATGACACAGCATCAGCCCAAGGGTGCCTGCCACCTAAACAGGTAGGCCGAACCCCTTGCTAGAACCGCCCGACAGGCTACTTGTCCTGCACGCTCTTCTTGACGCCCTCGACAAACGCCTCCACGGCATCGCCACCGCCGAGCGGCATGCCCCCACCCCGCATGTAGCCCCCGTTCTCGACCTTGACGCCGAGCGCCTCGGCGATGGACGGCAGGCCGCCGTCGCGCAGCGCCATGGTGAGGCTGGCGAGCGACTGGTGGAACTGCGGCGACCGCAGCACCTTCTCGAGCAGAGCCTTCTTCTGGCCCGGCGTCATGGCCGCGATGGCCGCCGCCGCCGACTCGGCGCCAGGCTCGCCCTCGACGACGTCGGGCGCCGCCCCTTCGCCCTGCTGCGCCAGCACCAGCACCGAGGGCGGCAGGAAGTACAGCAGGCTGTCGATGTAGCCCTCCTCCGCCGCCCGCACCATGGGCACCGTCGTCGGCGCCTCCAGGAGGTCGCTCAGGAGCGGGTACGCTTTGCCCTCTGCCGGGTGCTGGCCGCCGGGGGCGCCGCCCTGGCCGCCCGGGTTGAGCGAGTTGAGGAAGTTGCGCACCGCTGCTGCGGCGTCGGGGGCTATGTTGCTAGCACTGCCGGGCCAGTTAGCGGATGGTTCACTTGGGAAATGTTGAGAGCGCGAGCGAGCAGGACGGCGAGGGGGTCTGTAGATTCCACAGTATCAATTGCCTCCCCGTGAAAAATCATGTCTATGAGTACATCTTGATATCGTCAAGTTTTGTTGGCCTCGCGGCCTCCCGCTTGAAATGCCCCTGCCAAAGGACCCGTCTCGCGCCATCTCTGCACAACACCGTGCTCTCTCGTCAGGCGGCGCCCACGACACCGTGTGGCTTGCTGCACCCGCAATTCTTGCAGGCTCCCGGTGATTTTCAAACAAGGAGAAGGGGAGAAGTTGACCTACGCTCTCGCACCGTCAGAGCCACCCTCCCGCGCCTCTTCGCCCTCTTCCCGAACGTCACCGCCCGTGGCATCCGCACCAGCGCCGCCACTGCCAGGCTCAGACCGGTCGCCGCCATGGCCCTGGGTATCCTCCATGGACTCGTCACCGTCCGCATCCCGGCGGCCGCCAGAGCCGCCGCCGCCGTTCCCCACCGAGGCGAGCTCTGCGTTGACGTCGACCTCGTCGCCCTGCAGCAGGTTGTTCACGATCTCGCCGATCTTGCGGTCGCGCGGGGACAGCCAGGTCGCGTCGCCGCTGCTGCTCTGGGGGTGCGACTGTAGCCAGAAGAGGTGTCTTGTGGAGGAGGACTCGAACTTGAGGACAAAGATGCGGCCCTGGGTCCTGGCGGACGGGGTCTCGGAGGATGGCTCGACGGGGACAAAGGTGCCGTCGCCGGGGATCATGGTGAGGTCGAGTTCGGGCTGGTCTGCGGGGACGCTGCGCTCGCGCCAGCAGAAGTGAAGGAGGTCTGCAAACGGGGAGGGTTAGCTTCAAGGTGTCCGAGGGGAAGACGGCTTCCGAGGGGAAGACGGCGGCAGGGGGGTTGGGGGACGTCGTTGCCTACCATCGTCGGAAGCTTGGTAGAGGTAGATGTAGCCGGGTCGTGGTGACGGTTTCACCTTGTATGGCTTGGTAGATTGCTACTCTACAGGTTAGTATGCTACAGTTCGCGTGTGCCGATATCATACACGGGTTGGAGAGACTAACGTCGACCTCGCAGATGCCGGCCTTGAAGGTAATTATCGGCCGGAGAGACATGGTGCCGGTTTAGTGGGGGTGTATTATGAGTCCAGAATCCAATCCGCTCTAAAAGGGTGGAAAGGAGGGTGTGAAAGTGTTAGGGAGGCTGTTGATGCGAGCAGCTTCTGGTCGGAAGTATGAAGATCGTAGTGTAGTGTAGTGTAGGTAAATCCGTCCGGACAGGCAGCTTCGATGGAGCTCCAGCCAAGCAGCAGAGCGGGAAGGCTGCGGTCCCTGACGTGTTGCTGACAGGGGGGCAGGGGGCGGGCGATTGACGCTTTTACCTAAGCAATCGAGTCGGAGCAAGCACTAATCGTTTGTTTACACAGCAATCATATTCTCAGCACTCATGATATCTATCTTATGCTTGAACCCATGGAATCTGCTAGATTTGAACATGTGCATCTGTAGACACCACACATTTCAGAGAATTCCACATGGCAGCCCGTATAGCAACCTGTGTAAATCCGACAAGTTCGCCCAACTCTCAAATTCCGGGTTTTCACCAGTCAACAACCGCCATAGGAGAGACCGGAAATCTGTTGCGATTCAAGGTGAATTGTAAGCTGGGTGGTGATGGATCATCCACAGTGGACGACGCCATTTGCCTGCCAAGTCCATGCGGCACCTCGTCTGTATAGTGGCTCCACCATGTGGAGGTAGTGAATTTGCAAGTCTTTAGCGCGGGTGTGCTAGTGAAACTAACCGGTGATACGTGCCTCCGTCCACCGATCGCTTGCTTTGTCATCTCCCGGAAACCTGTGGCAGCCGCACCAAGTGGTTTTCTGGATTTTCTGGCTTATCGCGAACCCGACCCGCCCCCCAGCAACACTTCTCCAGACGACGACGACAGTACCACGTTTCGTTTCTTTTCCTTCTCGCCTTCACCACTAACCCTTCCATCAATTCAAAATGTCGGCGAAGGTTGAGTCCAAGAAGTTCGGCAAGGGCACCCGGTCGGTCCCTCACCACTCCGAGAAGGCCCAGAAGTGGTACCCTGCTGAGGCCGATGCCCAGCCTCGCAAGGTACGTTGCGATTTGCCCGACACGGGATTTTTCTACTTGTGGAGGAGCTTGGGACACACGGACGCGAGGAAGATGGCGATATCAAAGAGCTCGGTGGAGACGAGCTGGAGCGCAAAGAGGGCCATATTCTCTCTCGAATGAGAATGGCAACGACCAAACCGACAACCACAGCAACAGCATTGGCATGATCGACAACGCGACCGAATTTCGAAATTATAGGCAACACATTTGAATGGACGACCAGGCAATATTGGGGGGTTTCGCGACCGGAGAGGCGGCAGACCCGCGGCATGATGCACTTGGTCGGGATAAACAAACCACACGGCATAGTAGCTAACTCATGCATCACCACAGGTCCGCAAGGCCGTCCGCGCCTGGCAGCCACGCAAGTCCCTCCAGCCCGGTACCATCCTGATCCTCCTCGCCGGCCGCTTCCGTGGCAAGCGCGTCGTCCTCCTGAAGAACCTCGACCAGGGTGTTCTCCTCGTTACCGGTCCCTTCAAGATCAACGGTGTCCCCCTGCGCCGCGTCAACTCCCGATACGTCATCGCCACATCCCAGAAGGTTGACCTGGCCGGAGTCGACGAGAAGAAGATCGAGGAGGTCGGCCAGCCCAAGTACTTCGTCGGAGAGAAGACCAAGGAGAAGGCCGGCGAGGAGGCCTTCTTCAAGCAGGGCGAGAAGGCACAGGTACGAAACAACTGTCCCGAGCGACTGGGTGCCCCTGGTGTCCAGAGAGGACGGCGGATGGGGCACATGGGAAAAAGAGCGATAGGAGCTAACAGGATTGTGATTTCTAGAAGAAGGAGGTCTCCTCCACCCGGGCAGCGGACCAGAAGGCGATCGACAAGTCCCTGCTGGCCAACATCAAGAAGGTCGAGTTCCTCGCGAGCTACCTGGCCTCCTCCTTCAGCCTGCGCAAGGGTGACAAGCCCCACGAGATGAAGTGGTAGATTATGTCAAGCTGTCGGTTGGTTGGGAAGGGGGCGTGGCGCACGACGACACACCAAGAACACCCTCCGGAAAAAAGATGAAACTTTGCTTTTTAGGGAGGGGTTTACAAAGCGGCATTCGTGGAAATCGGAATTAGGGATGACCTACGGCTAGGCCACTTGCATCTTCCATGTCGAAGATTTCGGTTCATTCGCGGCGTCTGTAATGAGGGAATTCTACCAAACATCACAAAAAAACCAAACAGAACCGGTCAAACCAAAGTTTCGGTGGTCCTGCGTGCCGAGCTTTTCACGAATGAGGACATGAAACGAATTTTGACAAGAGGGGAAGAAAAGGCCCGAGAGAAATCTGGTTGTGTGTGACTGCGAGTGTGATATAGAAGGGCGTCCAAACAAACTCCTCTCCTGGATGTGTGAATTCCGGTATTGGTACTGAGCATCTAGAGATATCCCCAATCCAAGACGTGTGCACGTCGGAAGCCGTTGTCCTTGCCGCTCGCTGTGTGGGGGGTGGATGCTTGCCATACGTCACGCATTTGCAGGCCCGAGTCGACATGTGATCTGTGTACACATAAGTGGGTTTGTGGGATCTTGTTATTTATCCGCGGCGGTCGTCACGAGGGCGGAGGAGGCTAGCCAACTACATACACCACGGGTGCTCACGTTTAAAGTAAGGAGCGGGTTCGGCGCCCCAGCACCGAGCCCGTCATCTGCCTTCCCTATTGCTGCTTCTCCTCGCGTTCTACCCAACTCTGGATCATCCCCTCCAGCGTTGCCTCGTATTCCTTGCATGTCACCTTGCCGCTCGCCTCATCCAGGTAGGTGTTGGCCTGGACAAAGACCTTGCGCGGCTGTGCGTTGGCCACGACCACCTGGCGGACCTTGGTGCCCCAGTACTCAAGTCCAACGGCGGACATGTCTTCGGCGAAATATTTGGTGCCGGTTTCAACGTCGGCGGTCGACTTGTAAATGTGGATCTTCTGCAGCATGTCTCCCACAGCTGGTAATTGCGATTGTTAGTTAAGTACTGCCTGGAACTTTTCGTACAAGAGAGAAAAAGGACTGATGGGGGGTGGGAACCGCTCAGGAAGCAACTCACCCTTGCGACCCTTGGTCAGGATCAAGTCTCGGTTAAGGTGGATCTTCAAGTCCGAAAGATCATCGGCCGAGGACTCCAGCTTGCAGAAGTCCTCGCCGGCTTGCAGGAAGCTTTTGAGGATGGCAAATCGCGCCTGGCAATGTGGCTGTCCCCACTTCTGGCTCTTGGGGTCCCAGAACTCGACCGAGGCCAGACCGGCTCGCGCCATAGACAGGTACGAGGCGTACAGCAGGTCGCCGGCCTCGCTGTCCATCTTCTCGGTGCCATCGCCAAATCCAAAGATCTTGAGCACGGGGAACTCGCAGCTGAGATACATGGCGACGAGCTCAGCTCGGCACTCCTCATAGGCTCCAGCCAGGCCACCGAAGACGGACCCCCAGGTCTGTCCCGGCTTGTACCAGGATGTAACGGGCTTGTTGGTGAGGGGGCTGATTGGCGGGTTCTCCTTGTCGAAGTTGAAGACTCCGGGGGAGGTCTCCTGCAGCAGCTTGCCACACCCGTGGCCTGTCAGCTCGTGCAGACCAACCTGAACCTCGAAGGCAGCGTCACGGTACTTCTGGTAAATCTCGAGGTCTTCGTCTCGAATAAAAGGGATCTTCTCGTTAGGTGCCTTCGCACCGAGAACATTACCGAGAGAGACGTTCTTGAAACCCTCCGACTGCCTGATATCATCGTAGTTCGGGATGTTTATACCGGCCGGTATTCCTGATCCTGCGAAAGACAGAACCTCGAGAGATGTGAAGTCGGGGGCAAGGAACTTGTCCTTCTCAAAATCGGCGCTCCAGGGCAGAAGAGGGATCAGCTTCGGCGCTGAGCTGACAAGCTCCCCAAAAGCACGAGTCCGCTCCTTGTTGACCATGGCTGCGAAGCCCTCCCACTCGCCTCGCACGCCTGCGGGGTCACGATATGTCTCGATGAAACCAATGTTGGTCTCCACGTCGGGCCCCTTGTCCCTGATCCAGTAACGCTGGCTGTCCTTGAAAGCCAGCAAGGAGCCAGAATCGAAGGATTTCGCGTATTCGAGGTGCATCTTCTTCTGGGTCTCGTTGTCTGCATTTTCGGCAGCCTTGGAGATGTTGTCGGCAATGATAGCCATCTCCTTGGCGTGATCTCCGTAGACGAGCTTGATGGTTTTCCCAGCCAACGCCCCGTCGTTCACCTTGAACTCGGTTTCCTTTCCGATGTCACCTCCCTCGGAAGGTATGCTGGTTTGAGCTGATGCGATCAGGATCTCGAAGACTCCGTCCTTGGTCTTCCTCAGCCTGGTGTTCTCAGGCAGCAGACCCTTCTTCTCCATGAAGTCGGCAACGGCTCCAACCTCTGCCTTGGTGACGTCTGGGGAGTCGGGGTAGTAGGTGGTAAGATGGCCATCATCCGGGTAACCCAAATGCATCAAACCCGGACTGCTGGCCGAGAAAATGCCGCCATTGGTAGCCTTGTAGAACTTCTCGGCCTCAGGCGACGTGGCAGCTAGCTTGTCGACATCGCTCTCCTTGCATCTCGGAATGAACTTTTTGTCGCCGAATGACTTGTAGTTGCCACTAGAGGCTTCTTGTCAACATGGCTGAAATGATAAGAAAACACCCAAAGTTACGGCGTATGTTCGCTTGCGCTTACCTGTTCCCAAGGAATTGAGCGGCCCACTGCAAGAAAAGAGTCACATCCTCCTCGCTGACGCCGGCCTTCTGGCCGAGAGCCTTCCAGTCGCCCTTGCAGCTCTTGTGCAAGGCGAGGATGAAGTCAAAGATGGGCTCAGACTCCGGGGACACCTGCCGCAGAGTGATGCGCTGGCCGGCAAACGAGGCTCTGGTCCAAGTGTCAGTGATGTGAAGATTCTACCCAGGATGGAACAAGCTGGTCGACGAGGAGTCGGAGCAGACACTGATCCCGGAGGAGGTCATGGTGTGAGATCATCTCAGAGGAAGACTGCCACAGCGGGAGGCTGTCAAATAGGCGAAAGTGAGCGTTGAACGGACTCACTTGCTGATATAATGGGCATATCTCTTCTGCTTGTCGGTCAGGGCGTCGAAGTGCTTGGCGATCTCCAGGGGCACGACGCTTGGGGGCGAGTCGGCCAGGTAGCTTGAGAGTTCCTTGGCATCCATGGTGAGGTGTTGACGGGTCGGCTGGGTGAGGGTGAAGCTTGCCGCAGGGACACGTGAGGCTCTCGAGGCAACAAGTGCAGTTGTTTTGGGCGCAATGGGGCTCGATGTGACAAGTCGACGAGCTGCTGTCTTTGCTACGGAGAGGGGAAGACGATGCATTTATTATGTCGTCTCCCGGCCTTCACCACAGGTGCCGTCACTGGTCTAGGTAATCCAATGTTCCCACTGTGCCTGTGTGCCTGCCCGAAGCTTCTTTGTTTTAGCTTGCGGTTGGGTGCTATAGTAACGATCCTGGTCTCGCGAGAGTGCCTCAGACGGGCAGGTCCCCTCGTCTCAGGACCCAACCGTCGGAAAGGTCCGCTTGTTAGGGTGTTACCCACCCGCTGGTAGCCGCTGCCCCATTCTCCAGCCACCTCTCCAGCGGCTTCCATAAGCGGTCACAATCAGGCTGGATGAATTCTTGTCTTTGGCTCTCAAGAGTCCGGGGAATCCAGAGCAGAATATAGTGACGTGCTACTGGCTGAATATAAATTCGGGCTCAATGGCTACAGTTTCGCCCTGTGGAGGGTAGACACAGCATTAGAGCAAACGGTCTGCCGGGATGTGTCTTGTACTGGTGTCACTCGACCATATCCACATAGGGTGGCATTCTGGGCACGGATTGTACAGTAGACACATAGGCAGATACGCTGCTCACAGCTACAAGAGTCAACCTTGATCGTTTCGCAACCCGCCCGGCAGCAGAAGCAGCATCAATCGCTGCACGGCCGCAGCGTTTCACGGGCACGAGATCTCCCTGTGGCAAGATGCGGTGCCAGGTATTGGCCTAACAGAATCTGGGGAAGCGGCTCAAGGTTGGCAGACGCAGGTGACGACAGGGGTGGCCCGAGAGCCCAGGGATTGGAGGGGCAGCTTGAGGGGCACACTTAACGTCGGTGTAGCTAACAACCTGAACCTCTCTAGCTGTCAAGCCACCAACATCCACTCTCCTCCTCTGTGCATTCCACCTCCCGAACTACCTGCACACCAACCTGTCGACCAGTCCAGGATCGCCTGCACGCCAATTATTCCCCGCTTCGCAAGAGTCTTACGGCTTTTTTTTGTTGTGAAGCTCGCAGACGTCGCCCAACATGTCCTCGGCCGATCCATTCGACTCGGCCCTGTAAGCCATGTCCACCACCCCCTGAGAGGCCAACAGCCAGCACATGCCCCCCCCCTGACTGCCAGAGGCTAACCCGTCCCCGTCCCCGTTGCCGGCCTCCAGCGACCTCCTCCGCCGCCTCAACCCCAAGTACACCCAGCGCAACCTCGACTACATTATCCGCCTCGCCCCAGACCTGACCGAGGACCTGCTGTCCTCCGTCGACCAGCCCCTCGTCGTCAAGCGCTGCAAGCAATCTGGCCGCGACTACCTGCTCTGTGACTACAACCGCGATGGCGATTCGTACCGCTCACCGTGGTCCAACCAGTTCGACCCGCCGCTGGACGAGGCCGGACCAGGCGGTGTAGGAGCCGGTGGCAACGACGGCGCCGGCGAGGGTGCCGTCCCGGGCGAGCGTGTGAGAAAGATGGAGGTCAAGGCGAACGAGGCCTTCGACATCTACCGTGAATTGTACTATGAGGGGGGCGTCTCTAGCGTCTACCTGTGGAATCTGGACGATGGGTTTGCCGGCGTGGTGCTGTTGAAGAAGTGTGAGTCTCTAGCGTGTGCCCGTCGAGGAGTGTGGCCTGGTGGGGCCAGGAGGTATCGTCTATAAGCGAGGGCGTCTCTCGCTCATCAGCGCCTTATTTCCCCGAGGCTCAGTGGTGTCTCTCCCTGCCGATATCACTGTTTCCCAGAAGCCGAGCTGACATGTCTCACCTCGTCTAGCCTCCCCGTCTGGCGGCAGCAGCAGCGGTGTCTGGGACTCGATCCATGTCTTTGAGGCTTCCGAGCGAGGCCGCACAACACACTACCGCATGACCTCAACGGTGATGCTCAGCCTGGCAGCCAACGGCAACGTCACCCTCGGCGAGATGGACCTGAGCGGCAACATGACGCGGCAGGTCGAGCAGGAGCTGCCCGTGGACACGGACGAGAGCCACATCGCCAACATCGGCCGCCTCGTCGAGGACATGGAGCTCAAGATGCGCAACCTGCTGCAGGAGGTGTACTTCGGCAAGGCCAAGGACGTGGTGGGCGACCTTAGGTCGGCCGGGAGCCTCAGCGAGGGCCAAAAGGACAGGGACGCGCAGATGGAGATCATCGGCAGCATGCGCCGGTGAGGCAACCACTGCGCCATGTTTTTTTCCGTAATTGCAGAGGCCAGCCGCGCGACGTGATGGGGCGGACGGGCCAGAGGCAGGCTCATGACACACGCGGGTCTTGATTGCAGGAGTTGACGCCTATCCCTGCTGGGCATGGAGGATATGGCACATGCGTCATGCTCTTATTACGCGGAGATGAACGATAGATCATGAGACGGCGTCTTTGTGCAACGTGTTGTTTCGAGAAGTACAGTTCCCTCCCCCCTATCTGCCCTCGCGCTCCCATTGCGCACTGCGTCCAGGTAGCAATAAGGTTATGTCCTTCGCGGGTTTGTGTCCGACGGCTGTTTTGGACGCCGGACCTCGGCCAACAAAACATGCAGCAGCAGCAGCAGGGTGACATGGAAGGGAAGTCAGGGGTGGTTTGACTCTTTGGAATCTGCAGCTTCGCCGGTGGCGGAATGACTTGCATACACAGAATACCTACCCACAGAGAACACACATGCGTACTGTCCTTCATACTCGGCACAGTCGCTCACTAGAGCCGGTGGTCGTTGCGGATGTGCCTGTTTAGGAAACCCCAACCACCAACCCCAAATCCCTGCTGTCAGATGTACTCCCTTTTAGACTTTTTCTCTTTCGCACTTGACATGCAATGCGCATCGGCCGAGCTTGGCGGGCGGGCACTTCAAAGGAATATGATGTCCGCACGTAGATCTAGGCTCGGCTCCGGCCGCTGACATTGCACACGCCCGCAGTCTGGACAAGACCCTTGGCCCGTTTTATCCTCCATCCCCCTCCCCCCATCAAGCATTGCGTTCACCGGCTCAGTTTCCCGAGGAGCCGGGACTGTGCTTCCTTCACGCCTAAGGGTGGGAAGGGGGAAGGGGATATCCTACAGAGGTAGTTTACGCGGCCCATTGTCACCACCTACGGGGAATGGGTGATGCTATGTTTCTCCCGACTGTGTTGCCGGTCGTCCTTTTACGTTCGCGATAATTGTCGCTTGTCGGCCCCTGCAATCCCTGACGGCGGTGAGGTCAGACCGAGGCTTCTGGCATCTGACCGAGGCCAGCATCATGTCTGAATACATTCGGCAATAAGGCTACTCATAGCCGAGTCGGTGTCTTGTTTGTTCAGTCCAGGTAGGGCCCGACGGGAAACACTCGTTCCGGAGTGCCATGACTGCTACTGCTGTAAGGGAAAAGAAAGGCGAAAATTCCCCAAGGAGGAGGGAGAGGCAGGCTATGCGTATGCACCAAGGATTCGTCCGTACATTGCGAGGGGTCAAAGTGACCAAACTGTCCCATCGCGTCTCCGAAGCCCGGCGACGAGACCAGCCTACTGCAGGCCTGCAGACAATCTTGCGCACGCGCGTGGTGTTCAAAGCCTCCCAAAAGGGTGTGACGAGTCTTCCGTTATGGCTTTCTGTTTGTTTGTTTGTTTGTTGGTCTGTGTCCTCGCATGTGCATGGTAAGTGTAAGTGTGCGTGTGTCATCCCCAGCCGCGGAGATACCAGCAGGGGCCCCTGAGAGGCTCGGTGTGGGAGTTAAAAAAAAAAGAGACTTTGCGCTTCTGCACGATGAACGATCTACTGACACAGGCTCATCCCAACGCTTTGGTTCGGGGCCCGTCTCGCGCCCAACAGCAAGCGCAGAACACGGGGCACCCAGCCGCGCAGGGCTGTCTAGGTGTCTCTGATTCACGAGCCTCCTCTTATCCTCCCCTTTCTCGCCAAACAGCCGATATCGTCTGGGATGACGACGGCCAAAAGGCTAATTGGGGTTCCCGGCGCGGTGGGAAGCCCGGGGGACGAGACGGGGGGCCGTCCCGCGGCACTCTCAGGCATTCAGAGCTCACATCTTCGGCCAGACCGTCCCCAGTGAATACCTAGCCTCCTGTGGCCGCTGGCCCGACCTCATGCTCCAGCATGGGTGGCAGGCGGTGATCAAGCGGCCTGCGATGCGGCCATCTTGCTGGAAGTGCAGTAATTGTCTGGATGTTACTGGTGCGGCAGGTTGAATGTTCGCAGGGCCTTATCAACAGGGGATATTAGAAGCCAATGGAGCCTGTACACGTCGTCAACTGCCAGATATCGTGCGCCAGCCTCGTGGTGGGGAGGAAGGGGACGGAGGGGCTGCAAAGATTTCAGCCGGAGGACCGTGTTTGACAAGACAGGAAGGAGGACGGGAGCGAGAGAGGAAATTTGCTGGTTCTCCCAGAGCCGAGAGGTCTTGGACTGCCGTGCACTGAGGGAAGGGGTGCCATCCAGGCTAGTGTAGTCGGAGTCCGGGGCCCCCATTTCTCTGTTCTGGAGTTTGATGGAGGCTTCTACTGCAGAGTTTCTGCAGGGGAAATTGGACGACAGACAGCTCCTGCAGCGAGAAATTTGCACCAGTGTCTGGTGACCCCATCTGGGATGGCCCAGTCGCCCGCCGTGTGGCTATGCTAGGCCTCATTCATACTCTAGAGTTTCGGTGACGCTCGATCAGCAGGCGATCGTGTTCCGTCTGCAAGATGAGAAAGGGGTGGCGCCTGAGGAACCAGAACCCTTTGGCGACGGAATCTCACCACCATGTCTCGTGGTCCGGGTGGCCGTGGTGCTACGGCGTGCGCGAAGAGAACCCCGGCCAGCCAGCTGCGGCGCGGAGGATCAGGCGTGGGTGACATGAGTTGCTCGTTGACCAACAAAGTCCTCGCTTGTCACCGACATGGTGCCGTCAGTCTCGCGAATCTCGGTGGACGGGGCGGAGTGACGTTGGCAGGATTGCAAAAATGTCCGCAGAGGAGTTCCCTGACATCGGGCTTTCCGCTTCGGGCAATCTGATCGAAGACTTCTAGAAGGGCGAGCTGTCGAAAAAAAATGTGACAGGCAGACGAAGCTTGGAAACAGGGCGGAGGAGGCCGAAGCTTGGCCCCCTGGGGCCCCACCCTACCTGGGCGGCTGGGCATCGTTCTGCCGCATTCTCCCGCCCTTCGACGGAAGGCACACTCAGGTCGTGTTTTGTTCCCGAGGGGGCCCCAAAACGTTCCCATCCACTAACGCATGCTCCTATGCAGGCCTGAAACTAGAGTCAATCTTGGACGGGAACGCCGCGGGCCAACAGTCGCGACATGATTACAGTGCGCCGTCATGATACTGCGCGTGGAGATTAATAAATGGAAAGGGTGTGCGATTGTCTGCGCGGTGAGACAGGCGCACCCGTCCAAGTCGTTGTCATTTCCGTCTCGCGCCGGCTGGTGAGAAAGAGTATGTGCAGTATACTGTAGTATGTGTAGAGTGTGGGAGTGTGGGAGTGTTTGTGTGTGTCTGTGTGCCTGTGTGCCTGTGCGTCTGTCTGCGTGAGAGGGTAGCAGTGCGTGTTGCGTGTATGTATGAGGGAGAGTTATTATAAGCACGCCAGATTCGTTAGCCAATGCTGCCGCTACTACCTACCTACTGCTGCTGCTAATGCATAGTACCTGGGCAGACCGGGAGGGAGCATCTACCTACCTTTGTGCGGCTCCCTGTTACGGTGGTGCATCGGCATGGTTGTCTCAAGTCTGTCCTGCACTGGAACCCCGAGTGCCTCGTCCCACAGGCGGGCGAGCTCATCATGTAAGGGGTTCTGCGGGTGGGTGCTCCAGATTCATCCATCATCCAGCATCTTTTCCGGGCTACAAGCCAAAAAGGTAAACGGCTGGCAACCCCCAGGTTTCCAAACTCTCAGCTCCAGTTCCAGCTCATCTCTCTCTCTCTCCTCGCCTGCGCTGCGGACGGTGGTACAGCCCGGATGCGCAGGACAATTTGTCATACCAGCACTGCACTTTCAACTACGTGCATGTCGTCCTCCAGCGCGGTGGGTTTTGTCACATCTCACATGCGACGAGCAGCCTCGACGGGGAGGAGTGCCCGGGGGGAGGGGTAGGAGAGCTCGCAGGACCCCCCATTGTGTCACAGATACTATTGCAGCCGAGAAACATTGACATTCGGCCCTTGTGAGTGGGAGACGGAGGTTCTGGTGGCGTCCACGGGTCCTTAGACGAGGGATCCTGACGACAAGATCTGCCTCGTTACTGAGCCCGCGACCCAGCCTGCCAGCATGCCAGCATGCCAGCCTTCCAGCCTTCCAGCCCAGCGAGGCCCCGGGTCATGCAGGCAGGAAGAGGAACTAGGAGGGGCCAGGAGGGGCCAGGAGGGGCCAGGATGCCTGGCATGTCCATCTGTCTGGCCGTCCGCATGCAGTCGGGCGTGCAACTATGCCCTGCGACTGCGTTGTCCCTGCGATTCAAACCCCGACTGTGATGTGAGACTTGAGATGTGAGTGAGAAAGAGTGAGAGAGAAGGGATGAAAGGGGGCCAAGGACCGAAGACAGAGAGACCGAGACAGAGACAAGAGACCTGCGTGGATGCAGGTACATACGTACACGTTCAGGTACTCGGTACACATCTCATGGGTCTGGACGGCCTGACGAGGTGGTGGTAGTGCATAGTAGGACCCAGGCACGTCTGGGAAAATCTCCGGGCCTTGGTCGACCGGAATCATGCTCGACTGATGACTTGACATGTTGCTTTGTAGGAGCATACCACAGTAGACTACCTGCTTTAGGTACCTACTTAATAAGTAGACTACTAGACTTACAGATACGTACACCCAGAGTGTACTGTAATACTTAGCTGCCACGGTCTGCACCACGTCACTCACTCACTCACTCGCCCTGCCCACCTGGCCCATCTACTGATACATATTTGATGATACATGACACATACAAGGACCCTGCCTGAGACCAAGGAGGGTGCTGGTGTTTGCTTGCTTAGCCGGCGCGAACGCGAACGAAGATCGACCAACTTAGTAGAAAGATAGGGAAAACCCGAGAGTAGGGGTTCCAGGGCGACAGGCAGAAGCACTTGAAGAAGGCCAGTCTTCCCTTCCCGACCGACTCAGAAGTGATGGTCCGGTCCGATCCACTTACACCCGCCCGCTGTCTCTCATCTGGTGGACATCGTCCATCCCAGTTGGCCCTGGCCGCCTGCGATTGAAGAGGGTAGCATCGATCAGACGACCATCTTGCACGCCCCCCGTTCGTCCTGACCGTTCGTTCGGTCATTCGGTCGTTCGGTCGTTCATCTGCCTCTTCCCGCGGATCAGACTAAATAGCTCACCCACGCCCACTCGCCTGGCTCACACACACAACACCCTGGGGCCCATCCCCCGTTTGTTAGCAGCAGCAGCAGCAGCAGCAGTAGCCACTGCAGTTTGTCGCAAGAGCGGCGTCTTTCCGAAGTCGGGCTGGCTCTGGCTCGTGCAGTCGGCTCAGGTTTCTCGACGAAGCGAGCGATCGTCCATCCAAAAGTCCAAAAAGCTGCCCTCCCATCCTGGCAACCCCGTCGCAACCCCGTCCACCCCGTCCACCCACTCGGCCATTGGAACCTCGAGATTGCCTGCCCCCAAAACCCACCCTTCCACATCCACTCTTCCACCCCAGCAGGACCTGACAGAACAAACCCCCCCCCCCAGCTCGAACCTGGACCGCAACGACCGTGTTTTCGCTGCTCCCATGATAGCTTTAATCTCGCGTATTTTGCAGCTGCTCGGCTGCTGACGGCCAACCAATTTTCCCACGGCTCCCTCCTCTCGAGTCGACTTGTTCCTCCCCCCCCCTCCTCCCCTTCAGAGAACACACCCCCAATCCCAGCATCCACACCTGCACACCGAGCATTCCTCTTGGGGCAATCCTCTCAACGTCAAGCTATATACCTCGTGCCCCGGCTTTTTTTCTCCCCTGGACGGCGCCCTCGCGAACCAACAACAAGACTGCAAGACCCCGTCACTGTATATCCGTCCTAGTCGTCCCGGGCCAACCGTTCATTGAAATCAAAAACCCCCCTTCCAAAAGTGTTACATCGATTGGGACGAGAGCCCCGCCCAGGGCACAGGCATACGGAATTTGAACCACCCCTCCCTCAATCAACCTACAACAATCCCTTACGTTCTGCAGCAAAACACCTGAACCGAGCGTCACTGCTTCTGCTGGGTGTGACTCGTAGCGAGAGTCCTTGCGCCGCCGCCCCCTTCCTGTCTGCCCCCTTTTCCCTACGCATCGGTCCATGATGGCGGAGAAGCCCTCGGTGTTGATCATTGGAGGGCTGGGATATATCGGCCGCTTCCTGGCCCTCTACATCCACAAGAACGACCTGGCCTCCGAGGTCCGCGTCGTCGACAAGGTCCTGCCGCAGCTGGCATGGCTGGCTCCAGAGTTTGACCAGGCCTGCGCTGGCGACAAGTTCCTGCAGGCCGACGCAAGCAGAGAACGTGAGTTACTGGCCCCTTTCCCCCTTAAAATACCATTCCGTTCGAAAGCCCTCTCCCTTCCGTCTCCTCTCGACAGACAGGTTTCTGACAGCGCCGACTCTCCCCATACAGAAGCATTAGCCCGGATATTCGACCGAAAAGACGGGAAGCAATTCGACTACGTATTCAACTGCGGCGGCGAGACTCGATATTCACAGGAGGATGAGGTGTACAAGCTGCGCTCGCTTGGCCTGTCGCTGGCCGTCGGCAAGGAGGCAGCCAAGCGGGGAGTGAAGGCCTTCATTGAACTGAGTACGGGCATGGTATACAAGTCAGATTCTGCGACGAGCAAAGAAACCGACAGGACAAAACCATGGAGCAAGATTGCGACGTTTAAGCTGCAGGCCGAGGAGCAGTTAGCAAAGATACAAGGGTGAGCAAGAGCACACGTCCCAAGCCCTCCATGCGGGCGGCGGGACATCCAGCTAACCACGCGCACCCCTTCCAGTCTCAACCTCGCCATTATCCGCCTCGCCCACGTCTACGGGCCCTACGCCTCGCAGTGGGTCGCGACAGCGCTTTGTATGGCGCGTGTCTACAAGGCGCAGAACGAGGACATGAAGTTCCTCTGGACGAAAGACCTCCGCACAAACACAGTACACATCGACGACGTCGTGCGGGCACTCTGGTCCGTGGCAGAGTGGTACGCGGCCGGCAAGAAGAATTGGGACGACAAGGCCATGGGCGGGCCGGTACCGATTTTCAACGTCGTGGACAAGGGCGCCACCACGCAGGGCAAGATGGCCGAGCTGATCGGCTCGATATTTGGCATCAAGACGGGCTTCCAGGGCACATTGATCAGCAGCTTTGCCAAGCTCAACATGGATTCCGTGGTCGAGGACGTGAACGATGAGCTGCTCGGCCCCTGGGCGGACCTCCTCGAGGCTGCTGGCATCACGAGGCCAGGGCCGCTGACGCCGTACATGGAGAAGGAGCTGCTCAAGGATACCGATCTGAGCATGGATGGCAGCAGGCTGGAGAAGGTGCTGGGCTTCGAGTACCAAAATCCTCAGGTCAACAAGGAGCTATTGGAGGAAGTTATTGAGAGTTATAAGAAGATGAAGTGGTGGCCGTAGCGAGCAGCCTTCAAAAAAGACACCCTAGGGAATAAAGCAACAGCTTGAACAAGGAAAACCGACGTAGGACTCGTGTGGCCGAGGGTCATGGGCCCAGGATACCAGCCAACTCACCAACGAAACAACCCCGGGGAAAGAGGCGACAGCGGGGAAGAACCAAACCTGACAGAAACCCAACATCGTCTCTTTCTGGACACGACATTGCCCACGGAGATGGAACCCAGCCACGCCAAAGCCTGAAGTCTCCCCGAATCTCGAAACTCGCATCTTGCCGGGCGCTGGCACCTTCGAATTGATTGGGTCGGCCCGCCCCCTGCGCGAACACCACGGTCCAGATCCTTTTTCCTTGGCTTATAAATGTACCATTATAACATCCGGTTTCCTTTCTGGTCTCCTGGTCTGCTCGCCCGGGCCATATCATCGTCCCCGTGCTTACGCACACACCTCGAGGCGGTCGGAGAAGTGAAGAACATGGTGGCACGCCGCGGTGGCGTGGTCTTAAGAGGCTTTCAAAAGAGGTAGATGTGTGTAGCCACACGAGGAGAGCAAGTGAGGTCAAATGAAAAGAGAGAGAGAGAGAGAGAGAGAGAGAGAGAGAAAGACAGAAAGAGAGCAAGGGGGTGAGGTGAGTCAGCATGCGAGGTTCGCAGTCGGACGATGGGGGGGGGGGGGTGATACAGGGCCAATATATACAAACATGGACACACACATACACACGCATACACCCTTACACACACACACACACCTACTGCTCGCACTACCAAGGGCATATTACCACAAGCAACCTACTCCGTACCTACATCCGGCTCCAGTTTCTACAACGAATCCGGTCGACGGCCGGTGGGTGCCGCGCGGTCTCCCTGTCACGTTTCCTCCATGTCTTGGACGATCTCTGAGTGGGCGGCTTAAATTTTCCGATTGGCCCTCCCGCATGCGATGCTACTGCGTGCGCTCTGGTGTAATCACAGTGGGCATGTATGTATGTATGTACGGGGGAAGGGGGGCACAGATTTGGGAAGTCACGGCGCGTAGGCGATGTAGGGGGCCCACAGGGTGGTGTCGGTAGCATGTCTCCGGAGGTGAGTTGTCGTCGTCGGGCAAAGAATGATGATGACTGGGCAAGTACGAGGAGCCCATGGCCGTGTGTGGCATACCGCACACACACAAACACACAGCTTCTATCCCGCTTACCACCCAGCCCAGCCAGCCGACAGCCCAGGCCTTCCGCGCCCGGGCTCCGAGACGGGTACATATGCAGGCTGGCTGCTGCGTGTGCTGTCGGGACGGTCGCCGTAGGACACACCCGCCCGCTGCCGAGAATCTGCCCGTGACACCGCCGCCGCCGAATGCAACCCTTCCGAGACGGGCCTTGGCCCGGCACCCGTCCGTCGTCCCGCGACCACAGGTTGTGGCAGGCAGGCAGGTAATCTGGGCCAGGATAGGCGATGGTCCCCCTATCATCGACCGACCTTGGGAGGCTGTGGCGAGTGAATGGCATGTGTTTGAGGGAAAAGGGCCGATCATTTATGACAAGGAGAGGTGGGACCAGGTTATAAAAGTTGTCGCGACCGGACCATGGAGGAAAAGGATTTTCTCATGTGCCAATGGCTGTTCACTGGCTGGGTTTCTCTATCTACATAGTATGTAGGATTTGGTCTAGACGTTGAGATGGCACGGGAAGGAATCATCGTCCGGGGTGGGAGGGAAGAATTTAGGAACCGTGCAGTAGGCTGCTCGGCCTGCAGGCCGGGGGAGACAGTCCAGTATGGTGGGGGCGGAAGAGTCGAGGTGAGATGAACCACTTTTGGCCCGTATCCCTGCAAGGCACCGTCCTCGAGGGGCAAGAAGGGCAAGGGCAAGAAGGTGTGTGCAGTGATCAATATTCTAGATTTGTCTCCAAGGTCGCCTTGCTTGCTGAGGAGCGGAATTTGGTACCGTGCTTCTTGGAGTGGGGGAAGTGAGACCTTGTGGGAGGTACATGTATGTGTACTTGGACACTTGATGCACGTCTACTGCTGCTCGTACGGGTTCCTTTTTCTTGCCGGGTGGGCCCTCCTCCAAAGCCGTCCGACACATGGCTAGCTACATCAGATGTGATGACGAAATCAAACAAAGTGAGAGACGGAGAAAAAAAAGAAACCCGCGGGGACCGTTGAGCATTCTTCAAGGTTGGCCCCAGCAGTGCGTGTCGAGAACAGATTGCACGTGGACGAGGTCTGTTCGTACTGGAGCCATGGCTTATTCGGGAGGCGACTTGGATCACAGGCTACCTGGCAACTGGCAGATCGGCGGTCTTGGGCGTGCCCCAATTCTGCCTGGGCTGGCTGGCTGACAGCCCTCCCAAGAGGGAGCTTGTTGCCGCTTTTGGAGAGCTCCCGGGAGCCAAAAGGCTGGGCGGGCAACTGGTCCATGAGATAGACACCTGCTGTAGTGTAAAGTAGTATGCTTTCCCGCTGCGGGACCGCCTGGGCAGCTACACCTAGCTTGTCACCATCCCGAGCAGGGTTCCATCCGCTGGTCGAACCGTCAGGCGCGATACTGTAGTACATCGACCGTTCCACCCAGATCCCAATCCCTAAGAGCCTCGGCCGCATGTCATGCGAGTGCTCTTTTGCCTTTCTTGTGACAGTCAATCCGGACCCTTGCACCCCTCCTCCCCGGATCCTGTTTGAATCAGTTGACTGAAAAGGACTGTCGCTCTCCCTTCTCCCTCGCGTTGGATCCCACTTGCAATTCCATCACAGCTCTCTTTCGTGTGTCTTTGTTGCACCCACCGGTCCGTCCGTCCCAATACTGAAACGCTCCCTCCTTCAGGATAGACGTCTTTGTTTAGAAACGAGAAAGCCATCTTGCGGCGGCCACTCACCACCACCACCGCCACCATCACCGCCGACATCATAGAAACTCCTCAACATCGTCTTATACCGCCTGTCTTTAGAAATTAGACCAACCTCAAACCGACCATAATGGCTGCCCCAGCAAACAAAACACTCCGGGACCTAAACGGCACCTGGGTCATGGTAAGTGCCAAGTATCGTGGGGGTTTAAGTCAACATGGATGGACCCGGGGTTGGGTTCAAGCCACAAGCCAACCTTAAAACCACGGCCTCGTTTCCCCCAACACCCTTCGGCCTCCTCCTCAACCCGGAAGCTAACCCCCACCCACCAGAACAAGTCCCTGTCCGACTCGGCCGACCCAGCCCTGGCGCTGCAGGGCGTAGGCTGGCTGACGCGCAAGGCCATCGGCCTGGCGACGGTGACGCTGCACGTCAAGGAGTACGTCGACGACGACGGCAAGACGCACGTGGACATCCAGCAGACCGCGACGGGCGGCGTCAAGGGCACGGCCGAGAACCGCACCCTCGACGACACCTTCCGCGAGCACAGCGACTGGCTGTTCGGCAACGTCAAGGGCCGCACCGGCTGGGTCGCCTCCAAGGACGGCATCACCGACCAGTTCCTGCTCAAGGGCTGGGAGGCCTCGCAGGCCGAGTTCGTCGTGGGCTACGTCGAGAGCCTCGACCGCGGCTGGACGGCCACCCAGGTCTGGGGGTTCCAGGAGGTCAACGGCGAGCGGAGGTATGCGCGCAACATTGTTGTTGCCAAGGGCAGCGAGAGGGTCGAAATGAGGCTCGTCTACGACTTTTACTCCGAGGAGGCCTAGGTGGTGAGCTCGGTGGTTGGGGATAGAGTACACGGGCTGGCGTCTTCTCCCTGGATGAGATTGCGGAATTGCGAGGCTCGATGAGGCTGGGCTTGTGTAGTTGCTACCGAGAGACGGGGGCATTGGGAGATCTGACTTTGGGTCGAGGACGGCGTATACCTTTCTGAATACTTGCTACTGGATCAACGCTACTGATCTGTCTATGCGGTGAATGCATCCGAGATCACCTTATTGAAGCCCGGCGCCCTGCATCGAGATGGTGATACAACCAAGCATTGTGGCATACGGTCGGCGCTGCATTATTAGTACATTCTCCCGGACGGATTGCTCAGGCCGGAACAAGTGCTGGGCGTGAATTTCACATCACCAGGAATCAACACGGGGATCTACCAGGGCTTGTTACTGATCTTGGTACGACGCACTCTGATTTCTGACACAAGAAAGCAAGAGCAGGATGAATTGACCTGTGGAATTGGTAATCTGCCAGGGTAGCTCTCATACATCCTATCTTGGCCCCATCTCCAGTCCCAGTCCCAGTCCCAGTTCCAGTTCCGATTCCTGTTCCTGTTGAAGGGACGCCGCCTGTGAATAGTCCAGTTCTAAGAAAAGATACCCATTGCCACGAAACGCCCATAGATGAATATGCATTCGCCCCGTTGTCGTTCTTGTTGTCGTTGAGACTCGACCTTCTCTCATTTCTATTAGGGTATCCTTTCTTTTGCGCCACTTCCCTTTTGTTTCCTCCCTAGTCAGTGTGTCACATACATGGCCCGGGTGGGAAAACCCGACAGCCCTGCCAGTCCCAGAACTATGCTAAATCATTTTTTTGCGCCCGCCCATGGTGGTCGCCCAAGCTGGTAGCTGGCGCTTGCCTCGGTCGGAGGCGACATCAAGACAGGCCCCCTACGCCGGCCTCCTCTTGACAAACTCCTCCAGGTCACTCCTGGTGGCGACGCCCAGCACGAAGCGCCTGTTGTCGTCGGTGATGACGGCAAACTCCTGCTTCTGGCCCTCGGTCTGGGCGCCCTCGAAGAAGGCCTCGAGCTCCTCGAGCGGCGTGTCCATGGTGATGACGCTGTACTTGCGGCCGCGGCGCTGGAACCGCGTCATGGCGGCGCTGATGGGGTCCTCGGCCTTGACCTTGCCGCCGTCCAGCTGGGCCTGCAGGTTCGGGATGGAGACGTAGCCCAGCAGGCTGCGGGTCTGGCTGTCCACGATGGTCAGGTGCGTGTAGTCGCGCTCAAAGGCGGCCTCGAGGGCGAGGGAGATGGGGTCCGAGGGCGTCAGCGAGAGGGCTGCGGGGGGTTGGAGGTCCTCGACTGCGGCCTGGGTGGGCAAGTTTGTCAGTCCATCCTCAGGCTATTCGTTTTGTGTCGTTGGGATTTTTTTTTGGTCGGGGGATGGACGTCTTCGGTCTCTCATGACTTACCCCGCGGTATCGGTTTGCCCACTTGGAGACGTATGGGCCTGCGTTCGCCTGCGTGTTGTTGGTGGTAGGAGGTGCCATGATGCCTGTTGCCATGGTTGATTATTTGGTTTTTGGTTGTCGTGGTGGGATCAGGAGAGGGTGCAGATATGGTTAAAAAGTTGTTTCGTGAGGTCCAAATGCAGGTAAGCAAGTGTCTCGGCTTGCGATGGGATGAGTCGGCGTTGTCTGGGTCTGCAATGGGCCTAGATTTCTTGTCCCTAGCACTGTTGGCGCGGCGCTTGGCACCACCCTGACGTCCGTTAATGGCGGGGTGTGGGGCCGCGACCTCCGTGTACAACAGTACTTCACATCGCCGTATGCGGGTCCGTCTTAGACATTTGACGGATGGTTCCGTTTCAAAAGCTACCATTCTGAAAGATGATCTAGGTCCTCCTAATTGTTCCGCCAAAAATGTCTTTGCCTGTGAACAATCAACCATCAGTGGGATTTCGGCGCCGTTTGGGCTGATCACCGTCCACTGTCGACCTGGTCGTAGAATGCAAGCATCTCCATCGCGGCCAAACGGAATTACCAAGGTGATGAACTTCATTCAGCATGCAATCGCAGCCGGCCAGTGACAACGAAATTAACATAGGCCTGAAAAGGTCAATTGGATGTGTCGCTAGTGCTAACACCGTGAATCCCCTCTCGTGCGAGTGTCTGGCTAATTGTTTGTTATGTACGCTGGGACCATCCTGAGCTTAGAGCATGCCGACGTCATTGGAGATGTGGTGGGTGTGGGTAACAGATGCGTGCAAGGGCGGCAGCGCAGCAGGAGCGAGCCTGTTTCTCCAGCCGCTGCTGTCTTGTCTGACAGCGCCGGTTGCTGTATCTGGAGCCAATGGTTGGCACCCTTCAATAAATGTCCAGCTGTTTCTCGTATCACTCACGCCGTCTCCAAAAACCTCCAACCTCCCTTCTCTCTAGAGCCACCGGAGCGTTCATCTGCTCGACTTCTCGAGCCAGCCCTTCAAATAACCCTATTTGAGACATCTCTCTCAGGATCTTGTACAGAACCGGGAAGACTGTAAAGGGCGTGTGTCCGTCTTGGTGCTTCAAAGTACGTCTGTCACTCTGATCGCTCACTTGTAAATTCCGGGTTCCCGATAACTCCGGCCAGGGGATTGTCTCCCGCACCTAAGCACGTGTGCTTCAATTGTCATTTGTCTCAGTCACTCGTAATCCTGTTACTCTTTATTCTTTATCACGCATCAAGTGACTAATCGTCTTCCAGGTCTGGAATGAGGCTCAACCTCGCTCAACAAGATGTCTCATCTGTATCCTCGCTATGACACTCTTCAGAAGACCTTCCCTCGCCAGCCTCAGGATGGCCTGAAGGCGCCGGCGAGCAAGGCAACTCCTTATCAAGCCCGTATGGACTTGTATTCCGCCTACTCGACCATCGAGGACAAGGCCAAGAAGCTCAGCGCCGAAGCTACCGCCGAGTTCAACAAGGCCAGCTCTGCCGCCCAGGCCAAGGCCGGCAAGATCGAGCTGTACTCCGGGAAGTACTACGCCGCTTGCACCTTTGGAGGATTGATGGCTTGTGGACTTACTCACACTGCCGTGACTCCTTTGGATGTTGTCAAGACTCGGCGACAGGTATGCATTATAGATATGAACCTTGATTACTCTTCTAACGGTGAGCAGGTGGACTCCAAGCTCTACACTGGGAATTTCCAGGCCTGGGGCAAGATCTACCGAACTGAAGGCGTCCGTGGAATCTTCACGGGTTGGTCCCCAACCTTCTTCGGCTACTCGGCCCAAGGCGCCTTCAAATATGGATGGTAAGTGTTCAGCACATGCCGTACAAAGCCATCGAAACACCGAGTCTAACTCTTGTGACAGGTACGAATATTTCAA
Organism: Diaporthe batatas; assembly: GCF_019321695.1. Taxonomy (NCBI): domain Eukaryota; kingdom Fungi; phylum Ascomycota; class Sordariomycetes; order Diaporthales; family Diaporthaceae; genus Diaporthe; species Diaporthe batatas. The sequence continues at coordinate 2,713,114 of NW_025408552.1, read as the reverse complement.
AAAGACGTGTAAGCACAAGTTTTCTTTTTCTTTTACGGTCATCTCATAGGACATATTCCCAAGGCATACTTGTTGGGGAAATCATCGTGGCTGTCTGTCATATTTGACAAGGCTGCACATCTTGCTCCGTAGCAGGTGACTAACGTGAACTAGACGCTGACATCGCCGGCCCGGAGAACGCGTACAAGTACAAGACTTCCCTGTATTTGGCTGCTTCTGCTTCGGCTGAGTTTTTGGCGGATTTAGCACTCTGCCCATTCGAATGTTCGTATAAATCTCCCCTACTACCCTTCCTTATTTTTCTGTCCTCTCGACTCTTCGGGGGTGCATCACTTGAGATCCCGTAACCTTGTACTAACATACACTAGCTGTCAAGGTCCGCATGCAAGCAACGATTCCGCCGCCTTACACTGGTACCTTCGATGGCATTAGCAAGATCACTGCGAAGGAAGGCTGGGGTGGGCTGTACAAAGGCCTCTACCCGCTCTGGGCCCGGCAGATCCCTTACACGATGATGAAGTTCGCCTCGTTCGAGACCATTGTTGAAATGATCTATGCCCGTCTTCCCGGATCCAAGAACGATTACAGCAAGGCTGCGCAGACCGGTGTGTCCTTCACTGGTGGTTATCTGGCCGGGATTCTCTGCGCCGTAGTCTCTCACCCGGCAGATGTCATGGTTTCCAAACTCAATGCTTACCGCGAGCCTGGGGAGGCTTTCGGAACCGTCGTGTCGAGGATCTACAAGGACATTGGTTTCAGGGGACTGTGGAATGGTCTACCGATGCGAATTGTCATGATCGGAACCTTGACTGGTCTTCAGTGGATGATCTATGTGGGTTTCTCCCTCTTTTTTGATTTTTTTGACTCCACGATGCAGGGTGAGGATCACTGACGACGCGACTGCAGGACTATTTTAAGATCTTCATGGGCTTGCCCACGACCGGTGGAGCGCCGCCGCCGGAGGAGAAGAAGTAAGTACGCTCACAAGCCGAAGTAGATGTGAATACTCCAGGAACGTGTCGGGCAAATCACGAAGTGCTGGGAGCCAGGGAGCCAGGGAGCCAGTCCAGATTCCAGGCTTCTGTACGACGAGCTGCTTATTGACGAAATTTGGGCCTATACTTCTTTTCAACATGGGTATTGAGAACAAACGGAGGTATATATTTGGAATCGTATAAGTCATTGGTGCTGCAGAGCCACGGTTTGACCCATACCTCGGTGGGATTAAAGTCTATCTGCCAAGGGAGCAGCAGCCACAGCTCCAGGGCTCCTGCACCCAATTGCAGTGTGATAAGTGGGGGCAGTCTAGGGATGACATCGGAGGCCCGTGCGTAAGCTCTGCTTGTATCCCTGTCGCATCTTTTCTGCCCGGCTGCTGGGAACTTTCGTATTCCCTAACTCCAACAACATTGACGCTTTCCTTCGCGCCCAATCTGGGGACTCTCTTCGACGTGTCGTGCCCAACTCTCAGGACACTGATTCGCAGCAAAATGACAGAGCAATCGGTCGCGGAGGTTTTCACCTTCCCGACAGATCCAGCCGAGTTCGAGAATGACGACCGCATCTCGTTCTCCAAGCTAGACAACAAGTTCATCGCTGTTCAGGAATCCGACGGCACCGAGTTCGAGTTTGATCACCAGCTGAAGCGCTGGATCCCGGTCGCAGACGAGGATGAGGAAGCATTCATACAACAGCATCAAGACGCCTATGGCAATGCACAAGAATCAGGTGCAGACAGCAGTGCCCAGCCTAGCAACGGCAAAAAGCGGAAGCAAGACCAAGTCGAGGTAAGCTGCGCACGCTGGTCCGTCCAAGGTGGTCGGGACCCTCCTTGAACACTACCTCGATTGAGCCAAGTCGCCTTGAAAATCCCACCGAATTATGCATTGGAGAAGAAACGTGCAGCAGGGACCAGAAAGCAACAGTACCATGCCGAGTTCAACTGCTTATGGGAAAACAAATCTGGTGACAAACTGACACGCACCCCGCGCTACTCCAGGACCAGGACAATCATGGCTCCTCCTCTGCCTCCAACAAACAACGCAAAAACAAGAAACAAAATACTCAAAAACAGCCGCCCCAGAACAGGGCCATCTACGTCACCGGCCTGCCCCTCGACGTGACGGTCGATGAGGTCGCCGAGGTGTTTGGCCGCAAGTGCGGCGTCATCGCCGAGGAGATCGACAGCGGGCGGCCGCGAATCAAGCTATACTCGGATGCCGAGGGCAACTTCAAGGGGGACGCACTCATCGTCTTCTTCAAGCCGCCGAGCGTCGAGATGGCCATCATGCTGCTGGACGACTCGCACTTCCGCTATAGCGACACCGGCCTGGGTTCGGGCAAGATGCGGGTGCAGGCCGCCGAGTCTAGCTACAAGAAGACGCAGTACACAGCAGAAGGTGAGGCGGGCGGCGAGGCCAAAGACGGTGGTGCTGCTGGGTCGTCAAGACAGCAGCAGAACAACGGCGGCAAGGGCGGGGGCGGCAAGGACCGGGAGAAGGTGATCAAGAAGACGCAGAAGCTCGACGCCAAGCTGGCCGACTGGTCCGACGACGAGGCTGCCTACGTGCCGCCCGAGCAGCGAACGGGCAAGAAGGACAAGATGGTCATCCTCAAACACATGTTCACGCTGCAGGAGCTCGAGGACGACCCGGCGGCGCTGTTGGAGATCAAGGAGGACATCCGCGAGGAGTGCGAGAAGCTGGGCGAGGTGACCAACGTGGTGCTGTACGACCTCGAGGAAGACGGCGTCGTGAGCGTCAAGTACAAGAAGCCAGAGTCAGCCGCCGCGTGCGTGGAGCTGATGGATGGCCGGGCCTTTGGTGGCCAGCGGGTCGAGGCCTACATCCCAAGTGGGCGACTAAAGTTCCAGAGGTCCAAGGACAACAATGACGACGCTGGCGAGGATGACTAAGGGAGTCCGAAGGGTGAGGTGAGTTAGTAATGGTGAGGAGAAACTCCTAGTCCTTTTACGGCGTACATCGGAAGACCTATGGCGCAAGGACGGCTTGACACAGCTCATGAGGGACACTTGCGTCTTAAACGGTTTTGCTGCTATATAGTCGATATAGGTACCAATCTGCGACAATAGAACAGAATTCCCGCTGAAAAGCAAAACACCATGACACCAACTCCCAGCCATGATGGGCCGATCCGGTTCCCGAACGCCGTGTTCGCAATTTGGTGCTCCGTTTTCAGTTGTCCACATAAGCAAAATTTATGCGCGCAAAAATGTTGTGGATGAACGCCCAAGAATCCAGATCATCCCTGGAGTGTTAGGGATCAACACGTGGAGGATGTGAAGACTCACAGTCCGGACGATGAGATAAAAAACCACGCGACACGCGGTTTGAAACCGGTCGGGCCGCGGAAGGACGAGCGTGGTGTTTGTTTGCTCTGGAAGAGGCAGGCAGGAACAGGTGACTGTCGCCGTGCGTCAGTGATTGCCCAGCGCAAGCGATGGAGCTGGGAGGCTTCTTTCTTGATTCTTGATTCCTTTCTCGATTCCGATCTCAGTGCTGTTCTCCCTGTGCGTCTCTCTACTCATTTACAGCTTGTCCAAGCCGAATTCCCTCATAGGTTTGGGGCTCGGCACTACTGTTCCAGCAGAGATTCCAGGTCAACACGCTCCTCGACCGTGTACCAGATGGCCGACTCGATGATTTTCAGCACCACCCGCAGGTCGGTGTCGTCTTTGAAGTCGGTGGTCAGCATGTTCGGTTTCAACTCAAAACTTCAGTGGGATTGTGGTTCAGGGAGAGCCACAAGGAAAGGAGCATTACTAACCCCGTGGAGCATAAACTAGGACAAAAGTCTCAGGCAACGGGCTCCTCGGCATCATCCAGGCCTTGGCGGCGCTGACGGCCTCCCTGTTGTCCCCCTTCCCCCAGGCCATCGGGTGTCGCTGGCCCCACCCCTTGGCGAGGACCTCAGCGATGTCGTCCGGGTGCAGGTTCATGTGCATGCTCCGGTCCGAGTTGTGGAGGTGGCAGACCTCGCCGTTGCCGCAGACGTTGACCGGGTGGCGGGAGAAGAGGGCAAAGCCGTGCTTCTCGATGCACGAGGTCGCGATGCCGAACCTCGCGGCCTGCGCGGCGGACAGCCTGCTCATGACCCTCTTGAGCGCGGCGAAGGCGGCGCTGGACCCGTGCTGGTCCAGCTGCCGCTGCGGGGCGAGCCCGGCCACCGTGGGCCGGGGCCCGGGCCGGTAGGGCAGGTTCTGCGAGGCCAGGACCCCGGCGGCCGGGCGGGAGACGGCGGCCGGCGAGGGGGCGCTGAAGGGGTCCCGGAGGATGAAGAGGCGGAACCAGGCCAGCCGCGCGTAGCCCGACAGGGTCGGCGGGGTGCCGCCCGGCCCCAGGCGGAGGAAGTTCTGGTAGTCGTTCCAGACGAGCAGGAGGATGGGCACGGCGAGGATGAGGGACTCGAGCAGGAACTGGGGCACAAAGTGCATGCCCATGATGAGGAACAGCGAGCCGGCGAGGAGGGCGTTGGCGTCCAGGGTCATTGAGAAGGGGTCCTGCCTGATGACCATGTTCAATGCCTGGCCGGGGGCGTTGTCGGCTGCCGAGCCTAGGATGAGGCTTTTCCTCTCTGCACGAGGGCTGTCCACCATGTTGGCTGGGACATCGGCTGCAGTATCGCCTCGTGAAAATTGCTCCGTCTGGGCAGTCGCCAGCAAGGACATGGCAAGCTTCGGTGGCGGCCTTGAGAGGCACGGGAGGGACTGAGTTGTACTATTTGGGTTTGTGCCGACTTGGTTGGAACGTGGGGGTCCAAAGACCAAGGCCCAAGGGCGAGGAAGCAGAGAAACAGGGGGACAGTCTAATAACTGGTTGTCAAGTAAAGCTTGACAGTATCATGAGAGCACACACACGGGGATGGAGGGTCAGTCCAGCACGCACGGCGCTCCTATGAACAATTGATGAGGAGGATGTGATAACTGTGGGACAGGGCGAATGCAAATGTAGGGTAGTTTGGGTATGTGGTCACAAGGACGTCAGTTTGAGGCCGGGGGCGATCGTGTCTCAAGCGAGGAGAGCGAGATACGGCTGGACGGCCGTCTAAGATGCCTTTCGGGTAGGAAGGAGTGTCTTCGAGCTCACCGTTGACTCGGGCAACACGGATACAGGAAAACAAAGTCCCGGGCGTGTCTGGAGGCGGGAGTGCATGCGTGATCTAGCGATAAGCTCGAGAAACTCAAGTCAGATGGGGATGTTCGTTGTCAAAGCGGGCACGGCCGCACCAACTGGTTTTAATACTTATGCAAAACCCACGAGACTCTGCCCGCCTGGTGCGGCTGTCGGTATGGAAGGGCGGCCGGATGAGCTGGCATGCAGGCAAGACGAGGTTCGAAGAACATTGAAGTCAGCAAACACCAACTATCCGCTCTATAGATGGTTACATTATGTATGCTGTACACGCTGTATACGCTGTATTCGCCCTTTCTTTATTCCTGAGACCAGCCTCTTTATACAAAATCCGCGTAACAGTGATTCCACTGATTAGATTCATTGTGAAGCCGAAGCTGATGTCTTGCGGCCCACGCTGAGACCGCAAACTCAGGCGGGAACGAACCATGCAGTCACGCTCACAACGATACATCCATTTGTGGCCCTGGGTGTGACCTGGCGGGACGCTGTCGGCCGCAATGAGTATGGGCAGTGATAGACAGAGGGCACTACAGCCAGTAGCATAACGGGCCAAGTGCTCCGGTACAAGGGGTCGCAGATCTGGGGCAGACATGGCAGGTTGGGGTAGGTGGGCAAGTGGGCACGGAGGCCGGGCGGGTATCGAGCCCCGCCTGGTGATGCTCGAGGTGAAGGACGACAAGCGGCTTGGGTCAGTCTAGGTATGGAAGGCCGCCAATTGGATGCGGTGCCGCTTGACAAAGGCCTGACGGTGATGGTGAGCACGAGACCGAGAGGCCACGAGACCATACCAACATACCTAGGTACAGATGCGAGCAGGCTGGTCGAGAGAAGCCCGCGGAAACGAAGCTGTTGCAATGTGCCCGCTGTCTGGCCCCTGGCCTGCCTGCATCGGAGAAGGCAATGCTGGTACTTCTGCTAACAAGACTTCCTTCTGTTGACTGCCGTGTACTGTATTGTATGTATGTATGGCGGCGGAGCCAGGGGTGGATACAGAGGGGAAGCCAGAGGGCTATGGGGTAAAGCTGTGCGGGATGACGTCGATGCTGCTGGCTGCTGGGCCTCCCAAGCCTCCGTCTGGGTTCCACCCAGATCTCGGAGCCAACCTGTGGCGCACGAGCAGGCCGGCGTCTGGAGAAGCAGAGTGCAGCTATGCGGTATGCAGTCTGTGGGCGGGGAGGCCGGCGGCCGTTTTACATTTGGGATGAGTGGTTCGTCGTGGCTCACCACTGCTGTGATTGATGCTGGATTCTAGCAGGATCAACAGCCAGGATTGGTAGGCAGTCAGCCTGCAACATGTGACAGAACCCCAAAGCCGGGTGCTCTCCTCGTATCCACAGCAACGCCGTCGGAGGATCCTGTGCAGTGGCTGGTGACACTCGGACGGCGTACTGCAGCTCTCAAACTGTGTATTCGCCGTCCGTCCAAGTCGGGAGCAGAGGACAGAGCTGGTGCACTAGTGATACTGCCGTACATAATGGCATTTCATATTTCATCGAGGTGTGTGCGCACTGCGCATATGGGAACTCAAAATATTCAGCTAAGGCTGGGCTGGTCGGTTTTGGGTTTCATCGCGCAGGGAAAAGCGAGCATATTGCCGACGCCCCTTGCCCAGGCGGGAGAGGCGACTGACTGCTGGATGCTTGTCAGCTTGTCGGACGAAAAAACAATCCAGATGGAACTCGTGGGTTACTGGCAGTTGGTGGCTTTTAGGTTAATTGCTTGTCGATCGTCCGGAAAAGGAGAGCACAAGGTCGAGCGAGACGCGACGATACAAGGGCTGTATCAATGCCGCTGGCTACTTGCGACGGGACGAAAATAGAAACCATGAGCTTTTGTGATCTCGTCACAGTCTGGGAGCCCTGGCGTGGCAGCGTGCGAGTGTGCGTAGGCAGGGCGACCGGATATTAATTGCCTTCCCAGCCCTGGTGGCCCCCCTATCTGTTGTGTAGTGTAGTACCTGCAGGCCTGCAGCCTGCAGCTCCGAGGTTAAGGGTGTGATCACAGAGGAAAGTCAGTGTGGTATGAGCCCCTATAAAGTAACCTTCTTACCAAGCCCCCCATATATACAACTATTCCTCTTCAAGTATTAACCTAAAAGTCACTTATTAGGGGCCAAGGCCGTCACTACCTTCCTCATTAAATAGTTTAATTAGGTAAGGAGAAGTTCATATTATTACTATTATAGCTATAAGTTGTCATTTTTAATTATAGGTAAGTTGACTATATTATTACCAACTAAAAGTATATACCCTCTAATTACTATAATAACCCCTAAATCCCCTATTAGTTAAGTTACCTATAATATTAAGGATAGTATTCCCTTACTAAATATACTTATATGAACTCTCTCTAATAATAAGGACCCCTTCAACCCTATTAAACCTATTAGTTAAGTTTATTATTAATTAAAATTAATACTAACTATATTTTTAATTAAGGTAGGTTTATAAAAGTAAAAAATTATATTATTAATTATAAGAGGGTTTATAAATAAGTAATAATATACTTTAAGCCTATATATAATATTAATTTTAGTAACCTAAAAGGTACTATTTAAACTTATATAATTATAAATAAAGTAATTTATAAAGTTATTAAAAATTATAAGTTTAAAAACTTTTAAATTTAATAAATTAATTATAATAAAGATTTATATAAAAGAAGCTTATTAATGCTTTATTAAAGGAGTAATCTTTTAATTATAAATAGTTAAACTATTTAAAATAAAATATAATATTAAAAAAGTAATATAAATAATTTATAATGTTTTAATATACTTTAATATATTATATAATAAAAAATTAATAAAGTTAAAAGCTTAAAGGAAAACTTTATATTAATAATTAACTATTAGTTAAATATAAGTTAGTTTTTAAGTATAAAACTTAGGGATAAAATAGTTTATAAAAATGTTTTTTAAAGAAAAGTTATATTAAATAAAGAAATTAATACTTTATTATAAAAAGAAGTTTCTTTTAATAATTATATTATAGCTAATAAAAAGGAGGAATCTAGTAGTAGGCTAACTTATAGGTATTATTATATTTAATTAAAAAATTTTAATAATTTAAATTAAGCCTTAAAGGCTAATAGTATATTATTATTTTCTATTAAGACTTTAATTTTTCTTCTAACTATTTAGCAAGTTTAAAAGACTATTAATAATACCTTAAATAGTAATATACTAACTATAGCCATTTAATTAAATAAACTTATAGAAACTAATATAATTATAGCTACCTTTAAAAACCTATAAACCTATTATAAAATAAAAGATAATTAGCTAAGCCTTTATAGTAATAAAATAGTAATTACTTATTTATTTAAGTTTATAATAAACTCCTTAATTACTATAATATAAAATAGTATAAAGGAAGTAGTTAAAAATAATCTAATAATAACTTAAATTTAAAAGTTAATAATAATTAAAAAGTAAATAGTATTAATTAAATTAAAAGGTTAATAAACTATAAATATATCTAATAATATAATAATAGTTAAAAGCTTTTAACTACTTTAAAAGCTATATTAAATATTTTTATTTAACTTTTATAAATTATATTCTATTAAGATTCTAAAATATATATTTTATAGTTTATTTTTACTTTATATAATCTATTAATAATTAAATTTTATTTTCTTTTATATTAAAATATATTAAAGTATTATTTAAAATATAATAGATTTTAATATTTTTAGCTATAACTAGTAAAGTACCTAATTCTTCTAGTAAATTTAAGTTTTAAATATTAAAACTCCTATATCTCTCTAACTAATTAATAAAACTAAAATTTAAGTTAATATATATAAATAAAAAAATTTAATTAATAGGTTTAAAACTTTTTTAATATTAAAATACCTTATTTTAGCTAAAAAGTATTAAGTTTTAATACTTTTTATAAAAGGGTACTTAAAGGTTAAACTTTAAATACCTAACTAATAACCCTCTAATACTTAACTAGTAAACTATTAAAGTTTCCTACTAAAAACTATTATTTTTTCTTAATTAATACTACTATAACACCTTTTATAATAATCTAACTATATCTCTATAATAATTACTTTCCTTAATACCTTAGATTTTATTTAATAAATTATCTACTTTACTCTATAATAATAAACTTATAAAATAGCCTACTAAAAGCTCTCTTTAGCACCCTTTAAAACCTTATTCTCCTCCATCTACCTAAAGCTAATTAAAAAGTTTTATAATACTATATAAGTGTAAATAAACCTAATCTACACCTTAATATTATATTTAAGTATAAAGACCTAAATAATTTTTCATTTCTTCTTTAATAGCCTAAATACCTATTCTATTATAATATAAAAGTAAGTATAATAAAGATTATATAACTCCTTTATATTATATAGCTTTTACTTTCCCTCCTTTTAGTCTTAAAGGTAGTACTATATTAATATAAATAACACTAAAATACCCTTTTAAAGCTTAAATCCTATATCTACTAGATAAAATCTACTTAAAAGAACCTTAAAGCCCTTCTTTATAGCTACATTAAGAAGCATACAATCACTTATTAAGCCCTCACTACTAACTAATATATACATAAATAATTTATTACTTTTTACTATAGTAAAAACATTCTATAATACTATTCCTTTTCAATCCCTCTACCTAGTTTACTTACTTATAGAAATATAAACTATAATATATATACTATTAATTATACTAATACACCTATTAAAGTATATATTCTTCTTTTAAAGCTTATACTACTTATTAAGCCACTTTATTAGCTTAAAATATATAACCTTCTTATATAAAATACGGAAATACCCTAAATAGTTCCTTATAATCTTACTAATAATTAACTAATATAGGAGGAACTAATAAATATAATTCTATTATACTTTATTATATATATATACCTAAAAAAATACTATTAACTATAATATTACTATTAATTACCTTATATTACTAAGGGTTATATACTCTTTTAGTTAGGTAAAAAAGCTTTTAAAGGTTAGCTTTAATATTTAAAATATATTATAAAAGTATATCTCACTCCTATATAGGAGGGTATTTACTAACTTATTTATAGCCTCTAGCTTAACCCTATTATCCTTATTATTAATATTAATAATAATAAAAATAAATAATAAAATTTAAGCCTTATATTAATTATTAAAGCTAAAAGTATTAATTATTAAAGTAATAGCTATTAGAAAGTATATTTATTAAATTTAATTATTAAATATTATAATTATAGGGGCTATACTAATAAAGGTTAGTATATTATACTAACTTTATAAAGTTAGTTTATAAACTAATAAAAACACTAATTTAATAGTAAAATATATATAGATCTTTTTCTAAAATAGTTATAGCCTATAGTAGGGTAAGAAGTATATACTAAGGCTTAGTATAAACTAGTATAAGTAGAAAATTCTACTTATAAATAAAATCTACTACTAAATTAGGAATAGGGGCCTTACTAAGACTATATCCTTATTGAAATATAACCCGTTTAATTACTACACTACACTGACTTTCCTCTGTGATTATACCCTAAAGGTCGAGTGGGCACCTACACAGACTAGTGGGCGGTACTGCTGCTGGCGTGTTTGTCCTTGGTCTCAGGGCCGACGAGTCTCAGGAGGGCCCCCGGTTTTTCCATCAAACCAGTTTCGCTAGAGACTGGAGAGATAGGTACGCGTCCCGTCTCCTAGTCATTACAAAAAGAGGAGCCTGTCTATCCAGCCCAGCACACCTGGCAGCACAGCCAGACAGTCACACTGTAGTGACGGCTGCATTACACAACACAGTACCGTGTGTGCACTTGATTGCCACCTGCGCAGTCTGTAATAGACCGAGTCATGGACGCTGTCGGTACTTGTTTGCGCAACAAAGTCGCTGCAACTCGCTGCAACTCAAAGCATCTACACCATCTCGAGAAAAGGAGAACCGTCTCCTATATTCCGTATTCTAGACCATAGCTCAGGTCCAGTCCAGCAATCTTGGATTGTCATCGGCAAAATGCGGTCGCTCCCGATGGCGTTAGCGCCTGGATGAGCTTGCTTCAAAGGGTGGCGGGATGTGCCTCTCATAGGATGAGAGCGTTCCGTTGCTCAGCAACTTTTCTCGCACACCAGGTCGCTGCAGCCAGGCTGCATATCCATGTAACCCACAGGTACTGCCCCCCTTGCGGCGCTTGCCATCGCCCGCAGCGCAACCCGCATGACGGCCGTCTCCAGCGTCCCTGCCAAATTTCGAGAGAAATCAATCAATCGAATGTCTCTAGCCCTGGTCCCAGCCCCCCAGGAACCCAAGTACCCACCCAATCTGGGCCCACTTGCTGGGTACCGTGCGGCCCAGCGCCCTTTTCTTGTCTTTGTCCATGGCTGTGATGTACACTACACTACTACATGTGCTCTTTCCTCGGCCAGGGACGACTACGACTAGCGGACCGGTACTAGCGAGGTACATCCAAGCTAAACCTTGGCCCTTCCATCCCAACCCCCCTCTCCCACTTTCTACAACAATCACGCTCCTGCATGTTTTGTGCTGCCTCTCTTGGAATTGGATCTTCTTAATTCTACAACCGACATCCATCTTTGTCTCCTCAGCCTCTGAGCACAGGCGCCACCCCAGCGGCCACTCCTCGGCCTAGACAGACGGGTACACACACGAGTGATATTCCCAGACTCCCAGATCCCCTTCTCGACTGAATATCTTCAGCCAGGAATCCCTACAACACTCCATCCCGTCCTGACCGTTCAATCTACTCCTGACGTCTCTGTCAACCTTCTTGTCCATCTCTTCCTACCCATCCACCGGCACACAACAGCCCCCAACCCCCGCGACTTTGACCCTGTTCCCCACTGTCGGCGCCCCAGTTATCATCACCTGGAAGCTTGACCGAAACCCCCCCCCCCGAACCTTGCAGGTTCAGTCTGGTGGTTGTTGCTCGGCACAAAACCTTATTGCGACTCTCCGGTGAAGACACGCAGCAACTCTCCTGTCTACCTCTCTGGTCAGCGCCACATGTCTGATCTGCCTCCCCGACCGCGACCCTCTTAACTTCCCGTCTGCCGCCTCTGGCACGGCCACCAAATTACCTCGATACGTCATGGGGTTCAATAACCCCCTCCGCTCGCGGCACGGCCATGGGCCCCAGCTACCCGTCTACGAGAAGGTCGCAAAGGATCAACTGTCCTCTCAGGAAGAGTATGACTCCGACATCACAGACGACGAGCGCGAGGACGACTCCTCCGCCGCATCATCCCCCAGCCGAGACTCGAGACGGACAACGTCCTCCATGTCCTCAAAAACGAAGATGCTCAAGCGGAAGCTCAGCATCAACTCGACACTCGCACCCCCCACAACTGCAGCCGCCATGCTGAGCCCTATAAATTCGAGGCGGACCACATTCACCCTCTCTCGCACTGGTAAGGGCTGGAAGTTCTACCGACTCCCACACAAGATCACACGCATGCTCTGCCTCGGCCTCTTGGTAGGCATGATATTGTTCATTTCCGCCTTGTACCACGCCGGCGTTTCGGAGAACCGGAGGGTGATGAAGGGTGAATTCCCGCCGCGCCCGCCAGCTCCAAACACATGGGAGTCATTTAGTTTTCTCACACGCTACTACGGAGGCGTTAGGACCCTGGTCCCCTTCAAGGACAACATACCTCAGTATCCGCGGCTTGTCGACGAGCTCCCCTTCAACGGTACCGAAGGCGATGGGCCGGCGTTCTTCACCGGTGCGAAGGATCCTGTCGATAGCAGCGCCCTCCCTCCGAGCAAGGCATTTGCTTCCGAGTACAAGAATTCGGTCTTTGCCAAGGGCGACAAGGTAACCGAGTGCTTCTTGGACAGTGAGCGGAAGATCAAAGTTCCTCACATCCGATATTATGATGGGCGCCCTGCTGGATTCCCTCAGAATGTCCTTGGCTCGTATGAACTCCTGGATCTTCCCGAAGATATCTGCTTCGACCGTCATGGCAGGCTCAGCCCATATGGATTTGGGTACTCGGTCCGCGCAGGTGGTTTGGGTATTGGTGAGCACGGAGACAAGGACGGCTCGCAGCTTGTCTGGAAGGACAGTCAGAAAATCGACTGGCGCAACACCGACTGGGCTGATGTGCAGCGTCAGTGCTACCAGTCCAACGAAGAGCGCTTTAAGCCTCTCGCCCGCAGGCACCACCCGCCTCGCGGGTTCTACATCAACGAGAAATTCGCCAACGAGACCCTTTTCAGGAGAGACGACCCCGTCTCCAAAATCGGAGAGGCACCTGACCCCCAGAAAGAAACGAATAAAGACAAGACTGTCGACGCGACCATTGACAAAACAATTCAGAAGCCCGAGCACGGTGATTTGCCCCGGACGGCCGTCGTCATTCGCTGTTGGGATGAATACCCGTGGAGGGAGGAGGATGTCCTTTACTTGAGGACCATCATCACTGAGCTGTCGCTTGCGTCCGGCGGCCGTTATGACGTCCATCTCCTTGTTCAGGTTAAGAACGACGCAGCACACCCCATTTGGGCTGATGACGAAGTGTATGAGCAGAGGATTAAGGATACTGTCCCAGAAGAGCTGCGGAACATGGTTACCCTCTGGACCGAGACGCAGATGCTTTCTTTGTACCAAGGCATCCACGACCTGTGGACTCGGGGAGAGGGCTTGCCCGTTCATGGAGTGTACCGCGGACTGCAAATGGCCATGCAATACTTTGCATACAACCACCCAGAGTATGAATATTTCTGGCAGTGGGAGATGGACATCAGGTACACCGGCCACTACCTCGACCTGTTCACCAAGATGGAGCAGTGGGCCGTGCAGCAGCCGAGAAAAGGCCTGTGGGATCGCAACGGTCGCTTTTACCTGCCAGCGGAGCACGGGAGTTGGGAGGACTTCAAACAGATGGCGCGTGTGCAGTCAGAGATGGGAACCCCGGGTGTCGACGACATATGGAAGGGCCTCGGCAACAAGCAGCCAAAACCACTGGAGTATACTCGCGGAGAGAAGGTCATCTGGGGCCCAGTCCGTCCTGTCGACGAGAAGGATTGGTTCGAGCCCGAAAAGGATCCAGTCCCGCCACCGTATGAGCATGACAAGTATCAGTGGGGCGTTGGTGAAGAACCCGACCTGATCACCCTGAACCCCATGTTCGATCCGGAGGGCACGACTTGGCTGTTGGCTGACGATATCACCGGCTACAACGAGTCTGAGGGCATCGGCAAACCTCCCCGTCGCGCCCAGATCATCACGGCCTCGAGAATGTCCCGGCGGATGCTCCTGACCATGCACCGCGAGACGGCGTTCAAGAAGCACCACGCCTTTCCCGAGATGTGGCCCGCAACGGTAGCCCTGCAGCATGGGTACAAGGCAGTCTACGTCCCTCACCCGTTATACGTCGATCGCGAGTGGCCCACCCAGTACATGGCTGGAGTCTTCAATGCCGGTAAGAATGGCGCTGCGGGCGGTTCGAGAACATCGGTATTTGGTCAGAGGGAACATAACCTCCAGGGCCTGTCGTGGTTTTATAATTCGGGCTTTGCGCCGAACCTATATCGCCGCTGGCTGGGACTAAAGGTCAACAACGACGGCGGCGAGGAGTTCGAGCAAGTGAGAGATATGAGCAAGGACGAAAGCACTGTCGGCCAGATGCGCGGCGGCGAGGGGCGGATGTGTCTACCGCCCATGTTACTGCATCCAATCAAAGGGGTTGACCTGCCAGTCGAACAGGATCCGATTGGAGAAGAAGTCGTCGAGTCAGACCCGGCGGCATGAGTGGGAGAGATGAAGTCGAGCGAATTGTATAGCGGCGGAAGGATCGTTGCGCTTACACGAGAGGGTTATATCACATGGGCGACCGGCCGAATGAGGCGGGCAGCCGGAAAGGCACTACAGGAGTTCTTGGCGTCAGATTTTCGGGGGACACGGGTCAAATCACAAGAGGCCTATTCGGCTTATGGGCGGCGGGCGCAAAGGCCCTGGGAAGCGTATCATGTCTGGATCAGGAGGAACATGGTGTCTGTCTCCGCCCTTCGAGGTTGGGCTTTGGGCGTTCGGCCATCCAGCTGTGCTTGGATTCTGCCTGTCTGTCGAAGTTTTGGGGGGAGTTGGATCTTTTTTCCATTTTGTTTGTGTCCCTGGGCGCCTCTCCTTTTTCGCCCAATTCATTTACAGAGATGCGATCCACATCATTCATCACAGGCCTCGCGCGGGTGGTACAATCCGAGGCAGCACTGGGTTAGAAAAGCATACATGTACATATTCTGCTTTTGATAGAACGCACTACGGTGCCCTAATGATGAGTGATGAATGACCTGGACAACACCGATGCTCGCTTCTCGGACCTCGTTGACTTCGGTGATGTGCTTTTTGAAGACAAAGCCTTTGATAGTTGGAAAGCCTATTACCCCCCACCCACCCCCAAGTGTTTGAGTCCCCCGTCCCAGGCGCGCTCACAGCGTTATCTGCATCCTCGCCTCTAGGCCCGCCGTGATCTACATTCTTATTGACGCCGGGCGTGAAAGATCTGCCGGCGCGATCCACGGGCTTTGCTGTGTTGGAGAATATTTGCCTCAGTTGCTCGTCCACAACGAGGGTCGAAGGGACGCCGGAGGTAAAGCAACATGAATAGTCTAGTGGGGGCTTCTTTGGTATGAAATGTTCGCATGCTTTTCTCGTGTAGAACGGCAGTGATCATGACCAAGATCTGATTGATTTGTTGTGTGGCATGAAAAACACGATGAGACGGTCCAGTCGCTATGGTTGCTTGGGCGGATAGGTAGGTAGCCTTCTGAACTGGCTGTGTCTGGTTTGTCGTTGTTAGTCAATACACGTGTGCATTCGTGCGTCTGTGTATATTCAGTCAGGTAGGGACTCGCGGCCGTCTGCTTATACCCAACTGGGTTGGCTGCACTTATCGTCCTCGAATGTTTGCTGCCGGTGGTGTGAACACACAATTATTCCGGCGCAATTCTGGTCGTGGGCAGGCCCTAATGTCCACTTTCAGCCCCCTTTATTTGTTCTCTACTTCACTTTTGGATCTGTAATCCCTTTTGCTGTCAATTGTGTAAAGATGCTACGCTTGTCGTTGTGCTTTTGGAACTGAACGTGGCTTATTTCGTTGATTCCCATGGATCGTCGAGGACTTATTTGCGGTGCTCCACAGTAATAATCCTTAGCCGATAGAGGATGTGATATAAGCTTGTCGACTGAGCCTCCAGATATGCCGTAATTGCGTGCACACCCGGGGTACAAAATGCCTGGATATGGCGATAATTAATATCAAGAGTATTACTGAAACACATCAGTCATACTGCTCGGCAGAGTCACCCCTCAGGTTTTGCCATATATCTTGCATTCGTACAGTAGCATACATGACAGCCATCCGTCATGTTCACTTTCTTTGCCCGTTTCCCGATACGCCTAAAATTGCACAACGCGCTGGACTTTGCATGCTCCTCGTCTTGGGTATTGAGAACAGAGCCCGCTCGTATTAATCAAGTATCCGTTGTGTTGTTGGGGTGCAACAACATCTACACGACCCGCTTGACCTCGAAGAACCTCCTCAGCCACCAGACCTGGAAGACAGATTCGCCAATGACGACACCGATGATGAAGACGTTCCACCACTTGACCCGGCTGTTTGTGCTCTCGGCGGTGTTTCGGTGGGTGCGCTCGCGGACGACAATGTACGACTGCTCGTCCTTGACCTGGGCCAGGACCTCGGAGAGTTTGCGGACTGGTGGACCATGTTAGTACGCAAGTAAAAGCAGGTTGGGACAAGCAAGGAGGAGGAGACGAGGGGGGAGGCGTATACCTTCAGCCTCGAGAGGATCTGATGGTGTGTCGGATTCGGAAACGTAGACAACGCCGTGGACGTTGAACGAGACCTCCTTGCTGGACGAGCCCCAGTGCTCGTTTCCAAAGCAGTAGAGATATTTGCCGTCGTGCTTGGCCTCGAAGGAGTGGTCGCCATTGGAGGTGGCCTTCTCGAAAACCTCGTACTGTCCGACTGGGGTTGTGATCTAATCGAGGGAGCCAGGTGTCAGCAATTGGAACAATGCATCACTCTGTTCATATGTTCATACCCAAAAGTCGATCTCCAGATTTCCTGCGCCGCCAAACTCCCTGTCTCCCACCTGGAAGGACACGGTCATCTTGTCATCCTTGTGGAGGACCTCGTGGAAGCATTCCCGGCCGTGGGCTGGCAGCTGGATGTTGTGTGCGACTGCGGAAGTGAAGAGCCCAGCTGCCAGCAGCAGCGACGACGCCGAGGGGAACTGCATCTTGGGGGGCGATGTGGTGGGGGGGGGGGTAGTGTTTGTGGTGGTTATCTGTCGTCGTTGCGCGCGCGCGGAGCCTCCAGCACAACGGGACAAGCTGGCGATTATTCACAAGCTTGGAGCTTTCGCAGCTGGCTACAACTCGGCAGGCCCCAGCGGCCTTGACAGGGAGCGGATCGCGTGTCTGCTCCGCCGATTGGACGGATTTGTGTGTGTGGAGTACACGTGTAGTGTAGGATACGGGGGCTGGGCTGGGTGCTACCCGTGTATAGTGTTGCGGAACGTGGGCTGGGGAGGTACCCGGGACTACTGGGCTTCAGGTACCTGTCTGTGACGGGCGGACCTGATGGGTAAGACAGGAGAAGTCGAGCAGGCTGGCAGGCTGGTAGGATTGAGAAGCACGGGCCCACCTGCCCAGGTAAGCCTGGTCTGGCTCCGGTCTGGCAGTCTGGGCTATCTGGATGGGCAGGAGGAGCCCCCAACCCGGGTTAGTAGCTCGGCTAACCGTCAGGCCCGGTAAAGGCTAACCTATAGGGCATTATAAGGGTAGCTGCAACCAATTAAAGGGCTTAAAAATTTAAGCTTATTTAATATCACACTAATTAAATAAACAAGTAACTTAAAGGAAACTTAATATATATATTAGCTTTATATAATATATAATAAGAATATAATAAGGAAATAGCGCTATTCTTTTATATATACTTTTATATATAATTTTTAAACTAGTTTTAAACTTTTTTTAGTTTGGTTTTATATACTACTTATAGCCCAATTATATAAGCATAATAATATATTTAAAATTAACTACTAGTAAAGCTAATTTAAATTTAATAATAAATAAAGGTAATTTTAATAAAATATTAGGCCTAATACCTATAAGCTTAGAATTTCCTTTACTAATTATATTTTATTTATTTATTTTATAAAATAATAACTATAATTAACTTATAAGCAATATTATTATTAACTAGTATATATATATTATAATTAACTAGTTTTATATTTATTTTAAACTTATAAAATAGTTTTATTATTTTAAATTAAAAATAGCATTAAAAATAATAATAGTATAATTATATTTAATAATAATATTTATTATTTTATAAAGGCCTTAAAGCTATTTATATTAAAGATTATATATATAAAAACTGCCCTTTATTTTAAGATATTAGAATAAAAATATATATTAATTGCAAATATTATAGGAAAAATGTATTATAAATTTAATATATAATATAATAAGTATAGCTTAAACTATAAACTAGTATAAAACTAGCTATATACTTATATTTATTTAAATTATATTTAATATATATTTTAATAATAGCTATCAACTTACTATTATATATTTATTTTTAAATAATACTTAGTATATTAAATATTATTATAAATATAATAATATTAAAATATACTTTTATATTTTAAATAATATTTTAAATATAAATTTAAATTTTATTAAAATAATAAATATACTATTTTAATTAGTAGCTTTTAAAATATAAAATATAAAGGATAGCCATTTTATTTTAGTGCCTATACTATAAATTTATATATATTTTAATAAACTAATTTCTAATTAATATATAGATAATATAATATAATTATATAAAAGTTTTAAGAAAAAGGTTTTATTAATATAAATTATAGCCTAGCTATATTATTTATAAGGGCATTACTTTTATTTAAAATATAAAAACCTATATAAATTGCTTTTAAAGCAATTTAAGTTTATAAATAAAAAAATACTTTATTTAATATAAATACTTTATAATAAATAAGAAAAAGCCTATTATAATTTCTATTATATTCTACCATTTTTATATAATGCTATTAATAATTTATAAATTGCTTTTAGCAACCTTATATATAATATATTATAGAATAATAGTAGCATTTATAATATTATAATATAAAGGCAAAGCTAAAAGTCTACTTGTTATATATAATTATTTTTATTTAGTTTTATTTTATATTAAACTAGTTTTAGGCTATAATTATGCTAGTAAATTAATATAATAAATATATATTAATTATAGCTATAATTTTATTTTTTATTTTTAAAATATAAAGCATATTAAAAGGTAATATTATTAATATATAAAATCTATTATTATAAACTTTTAGTTACTAATAAAACTAATAAAGCCTTATTATATAAGATTTTTAATTAATTATAAAATTAGTTAGCTATATTTATATATTTATATATATATTAGTTTTAAATTTTATTTAATTTAATTTAAATATTAACTAGTAATACTTTTATAATATTTAAAGTTTAAATTTATTTTTACTATTTTTATAATAAAATTGTATTATAATTTAGCTTAAATTATTAAATATATTTATTTAAAAGCCTTAATTATATATTAATATACTTTTAATACCCAAATCTTAATAATATTAAATTTATTATTAAAATATATAAAAATAAATTATTTATAAAAAGGGCTATAGGTATATTATATAATATTAATATAAAACTAGTTCCTAACTAATTATAATATATCTGTTATATTTACTATAATAAAATAAATTACCTTATTATATACTTTTTAAAAATAATTTAAAAGCTTTAAAAATTATATATTTAAAATTAATAAGTTTTAAAAGCGGCTATATATATATAATAAAAGTAAGGTTATTATTAGGATAGTTACATTTTATTAATAAAGGTAAATATTTTAAAACTATAATAAAGCTAGTTTTAACTTTATTATTAGTAATAATTTATTTATAAATTTTTATAAATAGTAAATTTATTATAGCTACTATTATTTATTTAAATAATATTTTATACTTTTAACTAAAAGTTTAATATTTTAAATTAGTGGTAATATATTTATGGTTTTAGTAATAATTAATAGAAAATAATAATTATAAATAATAGTATTATATAGCTTACTAATAAAATATATAAAATTAGTTTTATATTATTTATTAATTATTTATAGAACTTAGCTAATATTTTATTGCTTTAAACTTATAAAGCTTTTTTATATAAGGATAAATACTAAAATAGCACCTTTTATATTATTATTTTTATAAAATTTATTTTATATAAGATATTTACTATATTAAAGTTAAAAAATTTTAATATATATTAGTATATAGTTGAACTAGTATAATATAAAAATATAAATATATATATTATAAATTATAATTTTTTATAAGTATATATAGTTATATATACCTATATAATATTAGTTTTTAATACCTATTAGGCAAGTAATATTTAAATAAAGTTTAAGTTTAGGCTAAGTTATAAAAGTAAGAAGTTTTGGCTAAATATATTAATAAAAACCTATTTTTTATATTATAAAAAGTTTAAAATAATATTTTAAATTATATTAATATTTTTAAAGTTAGCCACCTAATTATATACTTCTTTAAAACTAGTTTTAGTTTAGCTAAAGTAATTAGAAATAGCAAGTCCATTAATTAATAGTATTATTTTACATATTATGCCTTATTAAAAGGTATTTATTATATATAAAAATCTTAATTTAAGCATTAATAATTTTAAATTTAAAATAATTAATAAAATAAAATTAACCTTTAAAATAGACAATTTATAAATATAACTCCTATAAGCTTTAATATATTATATTTTATTTCCTTAAAATATACTTTTAAAACTAATTGCTTAAATATACTTAATTTACCTAAAACTAGTTTATAATTATAATAAAAATAAAGCTAAGTACTATTCCCATTTAATATAATAATAGTTTATAGTACTATTTTACTTAAAAATAATAATAATAATTTCTTAAGTCTTTTATAACTTATATAAAAGTTAAATTTATTAAATAGCTTTAATATAATAAAAATAAAGCAAATTTTAAAGTTTATTAAATATAAATATTATTTTAATTTAAAACTAGTTTTAAATTATTATATAGAAAAAGCTATATATTAAGTCTATTAAGCCTTTAAAAACTTATTTATCTATTATAATATTTTCTTAAAATGGTACTATAATATTTATATACTTAACTTAAGCCTTATTTTTATAGGCTAAATAGTAGTAATATAAAATATAACTAATAGAAGAAAGAACTAAAAAAAAAAAAAAGATAAAGTAATAATAATTAAAGGTTAAAAAGCTAAAATTAAAACTAAAGCTAAAAAAGTATTAAATAGGTAAATAGTAAAAATAATATAAATATTTGCTATTAGTGTAATACTAGTTTTATATTAATTTAAAACTTTTATTTTTAATAATAGTTAAAGTAATAAAGTGTGCTTTAATTCTCTTTTAATAGATATTATAATTTACTATATTTAATATATGCTTTATAATAAGTATATAGCAGTATTTATATTATAGCTTTTATATAATTTTAAAAATCTTTATATTAATTAGTATAATAAAATAATTTAGAAAGAATATAATAATTTATAATATTATATTTTATTTATAATAAATTTTATTAAACTTTATTTATAGCTATATATTAAGCTAGTTTTAAACTTATTTTA
Source organism: Diaporthe batatas (assembly GCF_019321695.1). NCBI lineage: Eukaryota > Fungi > Ascomycota > Sordariomycetes > Diaporthales > Diaporthaceae > Diaporthe > Diaporthe batatas. The sequence continues at coordinate 2,691,211 of NW_025408552.1, read as the reverse complement.
AAGTAGTTAAGTTAATATTTAAAGTTGTAGCTAATATAAAATCTATATTTATATTTACTATATTTTTAAACCTATTTATATTAATAATAAAGCTACTTGCATTTAAAAATATAATAATAGCCTTTAAAACCTTTTAATATTATATAATAAATAAGGTATTAATTTTAAGGCCCTTTATAAAAATGCTAGGTAACCTATTTTAAATTAAATTAAAGCTATTAAAAAAGGAAAGTATTAAAATATTTAAGGAAATATCCTAATAATACCAGGCAATTTATTAAATATAAAAAAAGTACTTTTAAAAAATATAAATATAATAATTTAATATATTTTATTTTAAAAATATATTTTAATTTTAGCTAAATATAGCTATTATTAATAGGCTACTACTATGCTAATTTTATAAAAATAGGTATAATTATATATTCTTTTAGTATATTTAAAAGTGCTTTTAATAAAAGAATTTCTATATATAGTAATAATATTAATTAGTAACTAAATTAAGAAAAGGTAAAATAATAAGCTATAAATAAAATTTTTATAAAATATTTAAAGCCATCTAAAATTAGCTTTAAATTAATTATTAAAATGGTATATTTTTATTATAAAATTATATATACCCTAATAATAATAATAGTTGTTATAATTAGCTAAAAGTAAGCTTATTTTAATATTATTATAAGTAAAATAAAAATAGAAGTTAGTAAGGTTTATTTATAGGCTTTATATATATTAGGGCTAGTTTAATAGTAATTTTAAACTAGTTTTATAATTAATATTACATATTAATTTTAAAATTATACTTACTTACTATTTTACTTACTACTTTACTTATTACTTTATTTATTATTTTATTTACTATTCTACTTACTATTTTATTTATTACTTTATTTATTATTTTATTTATTATTTTATTTATTATTTTATTTATTATTTTATTTATTATTTTATTTATTATTTTATTTATTATTTTATTTATTATTTTATTTATTATTTTATTTATTATTTTATTTATTATTTTATTTATTATTTTATTTATTATTTTATTTAATATTTTATTTAATATTTAATATTTTATTTAATATTTAATATTTTATTTAATATAATAAATAAATATAATATTTATTAAATATTTAATATTTTATTTAATATTTTATTAAATATTTAATATTTTATTTATTATATTATTTAATATTTATTAAATATAATAAATAAATATAATATTTATTAAATATTTAATATTTTATTTAATATTTTATTTAATATTTTATTTAATATTTTATTTAATATTTTATTTAATATTTTATTTAATATTTAATATTTTATTTAATATTTAATATTTTATTTAATATAATAAATAAATATAATATTTATTAAATATTTAATATTTTATTTAATATTTTATTAAATATTTAATATTTTATTTATTATATTATTTAATATTTATTAAATATAATAAATAAATATAATATTTATTAAATATTTAATATTTTATTTAATATAATAAATAAATATAATATTTATTAAATATTTAATATTTTATTTTAAAATATATATTTTATATTAAAATATTATAAAATAAATTTTAATTATATATAATATTTATTTAATTAAAAATTAATAAAATATTTTAATAAAATTAATATAAAATATAAATATATATAATAAATTTAATAAATATAATATAATAAATATTAAAATATATATAAAATATAAATTTTAAATATATAAAATTTTAATATTTATTATATTAATAAAATTTTAAATAAAATAAATTTATAAATAAATATAAATATAAATATAAATATAAATATAAATATAAATATAAATATATATTTTATATTTAATATAAAATATAAAATTTTATTATAAAATTTAATAAAAATTTAATAAAAATTTAATAAAAATTTAATAAAAGTTTAATAAGGAATTTAATAAGGAATTTAATAAGAAATTTAATAAGAAATTTAATAAAAATAATATTTTTATAAATTATAGTTAATTTTATAAATAGATTTAAATTAGTTTTAAAATAGTTATAAATTAAATTATTATAAAATACTAGTTAAATTTAAAGCCTAATTTAGGCCTATTTAATAAATATTAAAACCCTTATATAAAACTGCTAATACTTAAAGTATTTTAATTTAATGCTAATAAAATTTTTAAATTAGTTTTAAGCTAGTTATTAATTACTTTAAATAAGTTTTTAAAATAGGCTATAATAACTTTATTATTAATATAATATTTACCTTTTTAAAATATACTTATATAAAGTTAGGGCAATTATAATATTACTATATTTTTAAAAAAGGGTATACGCCTAGTTATTAGTATAATTATAAGCTATAAACTATATTAGAAATTAGTTTTATATAAATATAAAGCTATTTATATTTTAAATTAAAGTCTTTATAGTTTTTATAAATTTATTTAGCAAAATTATTTTTTTTAATAATACTAATTATATTTAACTTTATATAAGTTTTATATACTTATTTTTAAATTAATTTGGAATTAATTTTAATTTATATATATATAATTTATAGTTAAAACCTAATTTTTTAAATTAATTTTTATAAGGCGCTTTTTTAAGGGCTAAGCCTTTTTATAAAGGCAAGCTAAGTAAGCCTTTATATTTAAATTTAAATTAATTAAAAACTAATAATAAATAAAATAAATATAAAATATACTATTTTTATTAATATTATTAATAGTATTATTAAAGTTGGTAATAGCTTAGGTAATATAATTTAACTTTACCTTTTTAATATAAGCCTTTTTAGTAATAATAGCAATATTAGTTTAAGTTTAAGCCTTAGCCTGCTTATATAAATAAACTTTATAAAATTTAGTATTATTAGTATTAAAAATTAGTTTTAAATTAGTTAGTAATTAGTTTTAAAATTATATAAAATTCTATATATATTCTTCTATTTATTTTATATATTTTAATAGTAGCAATTTATAATGGCCTTATAGAATTTTAAAGCTAGTTAAAAACTAGTTTAAAGCTAAATGTAATATACTAATTAATTATATTAATTTTTTTATTTTTAAAGTGTTTTTTACCCTTATTAATATTAATAGTATTTTTTTTTTATTTAATTTTATAGTTATTATAAATATATTTATAAAAAGAAAATGCTAATATAGGGCCTTAAAATTAGTTAGAAACTAGCTTTAAAAAGGCGTAAAGCTTTTATTATATTTTTTAGAAATATATTTTTTATTTCTTTAAGTTATAGTAGTAATAAAAGATTTTATTATATTAGTAATTAGTAATATATTTTTTATAAATTATATATTTATTAATAGGGCTAATAATTTAGTATAAAACTAATTAAAAATTAGTTTAAAACCTAATTTAAAATATTTATATTTTTAATTATAATAAGGGTAAATAAAATAATATTAATAGGGCGCTTTTTTAGGTTATAATATACTTTATAATTTTTTTATATATATATATTAGTTTTTATTTTAAAAAAGGCTTTAAATTAATTTTAATTTATTTATGTTTATACCTAAAAGGGTTTTTATATTATATTTAAAAGTTATTATAACTAGCTTTATTAATAAAAAAAAAAAAAAAGGGAAAATAATTATTTAGGTTAAAAGGAACTAGTTTTAAGAAAATAAGAAAATTTTTTTATAAGCTAAAAAAAAAAAACTTATTATACTAGTATTTTGCTAGTATTAGCTATTATTATTTTGCTTTTATTTTATTTATAATAGCTTTAAATTTGTTACTAGCCCCTAGCTAGCTTAAAACTAGTTTAATATTATTTTTAAATTAGGGCTAAGAATAGTTTAAATACTCTATTTTTCTAAAATGTAGTTATATGGTATCTCCTTTATACCTTTCTTGATCCCTGCTAGTGGCTTGGCGCTAAGAGGTTAGCCGAGCTTTTGCCAAGAGGTTAGCCGAGCTGGTAAGCCCCTATAACCCCTCGCAGCTGCATCCGAGAGGTATCTGGCTATAGTGGGTGGGGGTGGATGCGGGCAGCTGGTTGGTCTGGCCCCCTCGATGCCTTGCTTCTGCTCCCGACTGCTCGCCGAAAATCTGGGCCGCAGTGGCCTCTGACCAAACAACAGGTGCTACTGTTAGGGGGCCCTGTCCGCCGCCTCCTTCCTTGCCAGACAGACAGACAGACAGGCCGGTACTGCGTAGTGTAGAGTAGAGTAGAGTAGAGTAGCGTAGAGCGTGCTTACTACTAGGTACCCAAGGCTGCTGATGATCCCCTGCCCGCTCCTATCACCCGCACTGCAGCACGCTGTTAAGAGCCAGGGCCAAGGCAACTAAGGCCTGTCCCATTGCCCGAAAAAAACCACCAATCTGTTCTCATTCAACAGGCCCCGTTATTTTTCTACCGCCCAGTCTCTCTCACATCCAGTCCTCCCTTCACACCGACAGTATCCCAACCACACGACACGACAAGACCACGAGCATCACCTCGCCCGACCTCTATCAACACTGACACTGTGAGACCCCACTGCATGTGAGTCTGCCTTTGCCCCCTTTCCTTGACGACCGCCATCATCACCCTCTGCCCACTGCATCGCGACCCGACCAGTCCACCTCTATCATTATCATCGACATCGTCATCGTCACCCTACCATCCTCGTATCAAGGGGCGGCCTGCAAACGACACGCGTGCCTCGTGCCTCGTGACCCTGCCCTCAATCCCATCCTGTGCCTTCTTCCCGTTTATCTGTCACCTCCAAATCATCTCGGGCCGCAGCCTGGCTACACCTTGCCTGTGTTCCTTGCTGCCTTGTCCCTCCCGAGTCCTGCCTGCGCCGTCCGTTTCTGCTATCTGTCATTTACCCCGGCACCGAGTACAAAGGTGTGCTCTCTCTGCCGCAGCGCTCAACCCTCGCGCCGCCCTCCCATCCATCGCAATCAACTCGACACCATTGTGAAATAGTCGGTTTCCGATTTGCTGACCCCGAACCGATCGCGCAGATAAAGGGTCTTGTTCTCGCCTCCTCACACACATCCTAGCTCAAGCGTCATCACATACCGCCAACATGGGTCTCTCCATCTCAAAGCTGTTTGACCGTCTGTGGGGAAAGAAGGAGATGAGAATTCTGATGGTCGGCCTGGACGCTGCCGGAAAGACTACCATTCTCTACAAGCTCAAGCTGGGTGAAATCGTCACAACCATTCCCACCATCGGTATGTCGGCCCAACCCAACCCGCTTCAAGATAACCCTCAATTGCCTGTCGGGCACGGATTGGCTCGCGTGCTGACCCCCGTAAAGGCTTCAACGTCGAGACGGTCGAGTACAAGAACATTTCTTTCACCGTGTGGGATGTCGGTGGACAGGACAAGATTCGACCTCTGTGGAGGCACTACTTCCAGAACACCCAGGGTATCATCTTCGTCGTCGACTCTAACGATCGCGATCGTATCGTCGAGGCCCGGGAGGAGCTTCAGCGTATGCTGAACGAGGACGAGTTGCGCGATGCCAACCTCCTCGTCTTCGCCAACAAGCAGGATTTGCCCGTAAGTATCTCCTGATGCGACCCGCCCCCCCCCCCGCCCCGGATGGCTCGCTTTGCTAACCACGCGACAGAACGCAATGAACGCCGCAGAGATCACAGACAAGCTTGGCCTCCACAGCCTGCGACAGCGTGCCTGGGTATGCCTCAGCCCCTCCTCCCCCTCAAGATTCCCTGGCGCAGCAGTATGCTAATCAACGAGCAGTACATCCAATCCACTTGCGCTACTTCCGGTGATGGTCTCTATGAAGGTCTCGAGTGGCTCGCCACATCCCTCCGCAAGGCTGGCAGCGCCTAAGGCGTCGGTTTCGACGGATATCTCCTCGGCAGTCCGCACTCGGTTGTGCCTCACAAGTTACCTCAACGCAATCGAATTTATTTAAGGACAATGAACCAGGACATAATGCATCGCAAGGTGGTCACGAATGAATCAGTAGAGCCGCTAATCGGGGCAAACGAGGTCATTTCGCACGCTTGGTCTTTCGCGGAAAGAAAGGCGGGGAACGGGGCGCAACGGGGCAAGGAATCTTTGTACGATTTGAGGATATGATTCCGACTTTTTCAAGACACGTCACGTCCCTCTTTCATCAACAGCATTTGATACGAGGGAGGGAGTGGGTTACGAATCAAAACGAAAGGCATTATGTTGGTCTGGTCTTTCAATCCTCGCCGCCTCATCGAGCTTTAGATACGCGAGTGGGAGAGAAGGAGGAATCAGTGGTCCACCCTTGCATCAGCTCGCTCCCCCCGCCTCTCGGGGCTCCTTCTTGACACGCAAAGCAGGAGTCTTTCTTGTTATCGTCGTTTTTACATAGACTGGTTTTATTTTTGCTCTTCCACTGTGCGCCTTGGTCTTTGTCTCGCACGCGCCATGGGACAAGAAAGAAAAACACCACGTCTTTCCGTCAAAGTCACCACTCATTGTCTTATGCCAGAGGCGCGGTTCGGGTCGGCATTTGTGTAGTCAAGTAAGAAGAAAAGTTTGCAATACACATCATCGTTTCTTCGAGCAAGCCTCGAGGCATGATTAATTCTTTTCCCAAAGTTTAGGCCTCTCCGCTGCAAAATATCCGGAGAGGCCCCACCATCGAGGAAACATTCTAGAAGCGAGAGCGAGGCTCTGGTCCCTTGGTGCATTGCGCAACGTCAGCAACATTTGTTGCGGCTCGGATGACCCACTAGTAAGTCACTGCGTTTCAACCCTCTCACAGTTCTGTTCCCCTTGCGCCCCCTGCGCGGTACTCGAGATTGGATGAGCCTGAGTTACTCGGTGCTGGTTACCAAACTGCCACATGTTCCATTCATTACCGCTGATGGCCGCTGCTGCCTGCCATTATCCATGTCCAAAATATACAATAGAACAGGTGGGATGTAGTAATTGTGAAGCCTAAACTTGATCATCCACCCCGCACCACAAGGCCAAGCAAGTCAAGCAAGCTGACCGTCGGGGTTTCTCTCTCTTAGCAACGCAAAGGTAAATACGTATTCTCTGACGCGGCGAAACGAAACAGACGCGGACAGGTGGCCTTTTCCCACAGGACTCGATCGGCTACCTCGCCGTTTCTCTTTGGGGATTTCCCCCCCCCTTCCTGTTCTTTGTCTCGCCCATCCCGCCCCGGCAAGAGTTGACACACGCCCCCCTGGGCTGGACTGCGGGTCCAAGGGTCGCGTCCCGTCCCCTCTTCTCTCTCCTGGGGTCGAGTGTCAGGAATCGGATTGTGCGCACAGTCCGTGTGAAAGGATGGGGTATCCCAGGGGCCTTCTGGGTGCTTGTGCTTGGTGTGCATTGCTTGTCCAGTTGGGCGCTATTTGGCCCCCTCGACGTTGAAGCTACGGACATCAGTGCGCAGACCGTCGATGAGATGATTGTGTGGGCAGTTCGTTAGTGATTGACGATGATGGCCTCTGCACATTTATGTGCAGTACGCATTGCTGTTTGGATTTGCACGCAGATGAGCTGCTCTAGTGCTCACCCATACTTATAGGATACATGAACGATCTTCGTCTGAATGATTTGGTACTTCAAACCTTTTCGAAAAGTGAAATTATTGGTATCTTTGAGAAGAGATGCACATGAATATACAATAGGACGCCAATGCATGCCACTGTCACTGTCGTAGACTTTTTTTTCCCCAGCCATATTTCCCTATCCCCATAACGCCACTGATGAAAATGTCATACCGTAAGACCAACCCTATGACTCGCCCTCAGCATTGACCTCCAGATCAGACCCGTCTTCATTGACAGACACCACAGCCGTCTGGCCCATCTTGATCTGGCCCCTGATGATCTTGTCCGCCAGCTTGTTGCTGATCTTGTGCGTGATGAGCCTGTTGAGCGGCCTCGCGCCGTACTTGGGCTCGTAGCCCTTGTCGGCGAGCCACGTCCGCACCCCGTCGGGGACGCTGAGCGTGATCCTCTTGTCGTCGAGGCGCTCCTGCAGCTCCCTCAGGCGGATGTCGACGATGTCGCGCAGCGCCTCACGCGACAGCCTCCTGAAGAAGATGAACTCGTCGAGGCGGTTGATGAACTCTGGCGGGTAGTTTGCGCTGACGACGTCCATGACGTCCTTCTTCACCTTGGGGGAGACGGAGCCGTCCTCGCGGGCGTGGTCGTCGCTCACGATGATGTCCGCGCCGAGGTTCGAGGTCAGCACGATGATGGTGTTCCTAAAGTCCACCTTGTGGCCCTGGGCGTCGGTGAGGTAGCCCTCGTCGAGGACCTGCAGCAGCAGGGCCGAGATGTCGCGGTGGGCCTTCTCGAACTCGTCAAACAGCAGCACGGCGTAGGGCTTCCTCCGCACCGCCTCGGTCAGCTGGCCCGCGTCGTCGTAGCCGACGTAGCCCGAGGGCGCGCCGATGAGCCGCGAGATGGTGTGCTTCTCCTGGAACTCGCTCATGTCGAAGCGCACGACCGCCGACTCGGTCGAGAAGAGGAACCCCGCAAGCTTCTTGCACAGCTCCGTCTTGCCCACGCCCGTCGGGCCCAGGAAGAAGAAGCTGGCGAGCGGCCTGTTCTCGCCCGAGAGCCCGGCGCGCTGCATGCGCACGGCGTTGGCGACGGCCTCGAGCGCCTCGTCCTGGCCCTTGACCGACTGCCGCAGGGTGTCCTCCATGTGCACCAGCTTCTCGATGTGCCCTGACGTGAGCTTGGACACGGGGATGCCAGTGATGCGGGCGACGACCTGTGCGATGTCATCTGCAGTGACGCTGTCGTGGATGAGGGTGCCGTCCGTTTTGGGCTGCTCTCCCTCCTCTCCCTCCTTGGGCAGCTTCTGCTCCAGGGACGGGATCACGCTGTATCTGAGCTCAGAGGCACGCCCGAAGTTGCCCTCTCTCTGGGCCATCTCGAGCTCGACCTTTGCCTTGTCAAGGTCTGCCTGTGTCTTCTTGATATTGTCGATCTCGCCACGCTCCTTGTCCCATCGCTCATTGAGCGTCTTGACCTCGTCTTGCAACGCCTGCAAGTCGGCCTCCAACTTCTCCCGGCGCTCCCGACTCGCGACGTCCTTCTCCTTCCGCAAGCTTTCCAGCTCGATCTGAATGGTCATGATCCTCTGATCAAGCCGCATGATGTCTTCTGGCTTGCTCTCTTGCTGCAGCCGCAATGAACTTGCAGCCTCGTCCATCAGGTCGATAGCCTTGTCGGGGAGGAATCTGTCTGTGATGTAACGGTTCGAGTATGTAGCCGCGGCAACCAGGGCCCCGTCGGTGATGCGGACTCCGTGATGGACCTCATACTTGTCCTTGATGCCACGCAGAATGCTGATGGTATCCTCCACGGTGGGTTCATTGACCAGGATGGGCTGGAACCGCCGTGCCAGAGCCACATCCTTCTCGATAAGCCGGTACTCGTTCAGCGTGGTCGCACCACAGCACTGGAGCTCGCCACGAGAAAGTGCCGGCTTGAGCAGGTTCGAGGCATCGATCGAGCCCTCGGCCTTGCCGAGCCCAAGCAGCGTGTGCAGCTCATCGATAAACAGGATGACCTGGCCCTCTGCCTGCTCCACCTCGCTGAGCACCTTCTTGAGCCGCTCCTCGAAGTCGCCGCGGAACTTGGCGCCCGCGATCAGGCTTCCTAGGTCCAGCGTGATGACGCGCTTGTTCTTTATCGACTCGGGCACGTCGCCCCTGACTATCCTCAGCGCCAGACCCTCCAAGATCGCCGTCTTGCCCGTGCCCGCCTGGCCGATCAGGACGGGATTGTTCTTGGTCCTCCGCGACAGGACCTGGATCGTCCGCTGGATCTCCGCGTCCCGCCCGATGACTGGGTCCAGCTTGCCTTCTTTTGCCTTGGCTGTGAGGTCGATTCCGTATTGTTCGAGTGCCGGTTTCTCCTCCCCGCCGCTCATGTCCATCCGGTGCGTGCCCCCTGGCGGGTGCGGTCGGCCGTTCGCATAGTGTCGCACTGTCGAGATGGAGGGTACAAGTCGTGGGGGGTTACATCTTGGTGTTGTTGTGGTGGGTGTTAAAGCTGAGTCGGCAAGAGTTGGGCGGAGAGCTAAGACTCTCGCCGTCGATCGACTGGTTTGCGCATTTGCGATGCGCCGTGTGGACGAAAGTAGGTTTCTCCTCGTTAACATCGTGAAGCAGTTGTGGCAATGTGATTCTCTACGCTGCAAAAGGAAAGTTGAGAAAGGAAACAGTCGCTCGTCCTCCCCATCAAATAATTCTTGAACTGGGGGCCCCACCGAATCAACATCTAGAAGCCGAGCCTAACCACACTATGACGCCGACACGGCTGGATATCTCGAGAAGCTTCGAGCTGCGGCCCGCGGCTTGCAGCCGTTAACACTAGACCCATGTCGCGAGGCCTTATCGATAACACCACTTCATGGACGGACCCACATCCTTGCGTCCCCATAAATAAGTTTTTGGCCTCAACTTTTCCACGCGCGTCTTTTCACATCCTCACCACAAACGAGGTAACACGCAAGCAAGCGTTCTCGGGCCAGCGCCTCGAGGTCGCATTGCGCGACAGCTTCTCCCATCATATATAAAAGGTAAGCGACTGACTTCAATTATCCACCTATTCTACAGAACCTCCCTCTACGTGATGAATACATTGGTCCGTGTTTCTGAGCAGCTTAAGACCCTGTTCAAATGAGGAAACCAACAAGCACTTTGTGCATTTCTGATCGCTTCTCTCACTTTGCACTTTTGTACCTCGTCCCATGGCTCATCAGCGTGCTGACTAGTGCATCAGGTTATGCTCCTTCCTCTAGGCGCGGTCTAGCATGATCAGGACCCTGTTGTGAAGCAGTGCCGAGCAACGAGTCGACTGGTGGGGTAGCTGCCACAGGCTCTACTCCGATGTAGCACAATAATGAAAATAGACCAAAACCTATTTGAAATAGTGACAAGACATTTGTTCCAAATAATTGTTCAATTCTATGCCGGTGTAAGCGTGTGACTTGACCGATGGGGGAGGCCAGTATTTGAACCGCTCCGTTGGACACTGCAGAGCTGTGCCAAATCGCTCGCGATCGCTTTTGATAGCAACGGCACTGCTCGCCCAGTCCTCAGTGTTGTTGCGGTCTACTCAGGGCAGCAGTCACAAGTCTTCCAAGCGTGCTATCAGGATTAATTGTTCCCGGATCTCAAGTCTGCACAACAACAACCATTGCAAGACACAACTCAATCAAATTGGATATGTCGCATACGACCAAGACAGACCTAGACACGCGCCTTTTCTCTGAACGCCATTCCTTGTCGAATAAAGATGTTGAAAGCTCCACAGCCACTCAATGTTGAAGTATTTTTTTGGTCCCCGCCCCGCTGTCCTATATGCCCAAACCAGCCTCCCCCGTCTCAGCGTTTCGCGATTTCGTGGGGAAGCGCAAATGCAAGTCGTGTCCAAAGTTTCGAAAAGGGTATCTACACCATCTAACTGATTCTTCCTGAACCCTCGCATGGGCAACATCTCCTTCTGCGCCCTCTAGTGGTGGAAGAGGCGGATGTTCTGCTCAATGAAGGTGATGCCCAGCTTCTCAGCCGTCTCAAAGACCGGCTGGTCGTTCTGGCTACCACCTGGCGCAGCGATGTACTTGACGCCTGACTTCGCAACACGGTAGACGTTGTCGGTAAAAGGGAACTGTGATCGTAATTAGTCTCCGTGCTGGGACATGTGACCGATGGGTTGTTGCACTTACGAATGCATCGCTGGACACAGCGACGTCAGTGAGCTTGCCGAGCCACTCCTCCCGCTCCTCAGCGGTGAACGCGTTGGGCACACCGTCGAAGGCTGCCTCGAAAGACTCCCTCTCAGGTCCGTCCTTGGGCAGCTGGCCGCTGACAAGCAGGTCGATCGCGTTGCTCTTGTCAGGGCGCTTGGTGCCCTTCTTCCACTTGATGTCGAGGACACGGGGGTGGAATCGCAGCCACCAGTTGTCGGCCTTGTCGCCAGCCAGACGTGTGCAGTGGATACGGGACTGCTGGCCAGCGCCGAGCCCAACAACCTGGCCCCTAGCAGCGTAGCAGACGGAGTTACTCTGCGTGTACTTCAGGGCAATGGTGGCGATGGTAAGGTCGCGGAGGGCACTCTCGGGGACGTTGGCGTCCTTGGGTGTGATGACGGTACCGAACGACTTAGGGCTGATCTCGAAGTCGTTGCGCTGCTGCGCAAGCGTGATGCCATAAACGGTGCGAGTCTCCTTGGGGTTGGGCTCGAACTCGGGGTCCATCTGCAGCACGAGGTACTTGCCACCCTTCTTCTTCTTGAGGATCGCCAGTGCGGCATCCTCATATCCAGGGGCGATGACACCATCAGAAACCTCCTTGGAGATGATGCTGGCAGTTGCGACGTCCACAACATCACTCAAGGCGATGAAGTCACCGAAGCTGCTCATGCGGTCGGCACCACGAGCGCGGGCGTAGGCCTGAGCCAGACCCGACTCATCGATGCCGGGGATGTCCTCAACAAAGTAGACCTTCTTCTCCTCGGCGGTCAGGGGCAGACCGATTGCGGCGCCTGCGGGTGAGACATGCTTGAAGCTTGCGGCCGCGGGCTTGCCCAGGGCTCGCTTGAGCTCCTTGACCAGGGGCCAGCTGTTCAGGGCATCCAGAAGGTTGATGTAGCCAGGGGAACCACCCAGAACCTTGAAAGGAAGCTTGCCCTCCTTGACATAGGCAGCTGCGGGCTTCTGGTGTGGGTTGGCACCGTAACGGAGGGCCATGTATTGGAGGCCCTCGGCGGCATATTGCTTTCGGAAGAAGTCGGAAATGGCCGCATCGTAGTCTGCGGTGTGCTCGAAGGCCTTGAGGGCGTACAGCCGGCGGCTGGACTCCTTAACCTCGCCGGCCTCGATCTCCTTGAGGAACTCTGCGTAGTCGGCAGGGTCCGAGAGGATCGTGACGCGGGAGTGGTTCTTCGCAGCGGCACGGATCAGCGTGACGCCACCAATATCAATCTCCTCGACAGCCTCGGGCACGGTAACGTTGATCTTGGCGACGGTGTCCTTGAAAGGGTACAGGTTGCAAATGACATAGTCGACCTTGTCAATGCTCTGCTCCGCCAGGTCCTTCTCGTCCGAGGCGAGGTTGCGCGCGAGGATGCCGGCGTGCACGGCAGGGTGAAGGGTCTTGACACGGCCAGCCAGCATTTCGGGGGCCTTGGTGATGGCCGAGATATCCCTGCGCGAGGAGAGCGTTGTGAGTAAGACTAGGACAACGAGCAACGGGACGTGTGTGCTGGTTCAAAGGTTTGGCCATACTCAACGGGGAATCCAGACTCGCGGATCATCTTGGATGTTCCTCCGGACGCAAGAATGCGGACATTTTGCTGGACCAGGCCCTTGGCCAGGTCAAGCAGGCCAGTCTTGTCATAGACAGAGACGATGGCAATGCGCTGGCCCGCGGACTGGTTTTGTGTGGCCATCTTGCTGGTGTTGACTGCTTCCCTGCTGCGAGATCGGGGTGAGGACTACCGGTCGGTGTTTGAATCTGTGCAAACAACCAGCCAGGCGAGGAGGAAAGACAGTGGCTGAAGAAACAATTCTGAAAACACGACAGGCTACAGCAGCGTCTTGACTGGGTTCCGAGAACGGTGCAGGAGTTTTCTCTGCTTTTGTAGTGGGCAGGAAAAAAATCCCAACTGCAGTGACCTTGCTCCCCGCGGGGTACGAGAAATTTGGAGGGGCTTATCTTGAACCCTGTTGCTGTGCTGTAAGGCCTGTGACGTGTGGCCCCAGTTCCAATAAAGTTACAGCGATTTTCATTGGGTGATCTAGCAAAAAAGCCCTGTGCTTTTTAACGGCTGGGCTCCGACGGCCCCTGCCCCCCATGCCTCCAGGATGCTGTGTAGGCCTAGTCGCTTCAGGTCTTGCGCAGACTGGGGTACGCGACAATAGTCTTCAATGCTCTTTAATCAGACGCGTCTTGTACGACCTCATGCCCAGAGAGCCACCATCGCATCTCCAACTCTGACAACCCGCACCCGTCGAATTTCTTGTCTGCCGTTTTGCATGACGGCACGTACATTCCAATGCCTATGTACGGCGAACAAGGGAATAAATTGGTATTTCTCCTCTTGCAAGGACATTAGCAAGCCCATGGGCTTTGATGTTGGACTTAACTGACAAGCTTAACCGTTCAAGGTCGGCCATGCCAAGAGAACACAGAACCTGGCAAACCTGCCCCCATACCAGACCGAGCTTGTCCGTGAGGTCGCCCGCGAAGTTCGTGATCTAGATCGCGATGTCGCCAGTCTCCTTGAGCCTTTCCAAGGATCATTTGATCCCAACGCCGACCAGGCCACAGCATGCACACTCCTCGTCAACCACCTATCAATGAGGAGGAACAAGCGTTGCCTGCTCGCGTATCACAAGACGAGGACGGACAAGCTTGAGGAACTGGTGTGGAGCGGTGCGGACGTGGTCGACCTGTCAGGACAGCAGCTTAGGGAAGCTGTTGGACCTGCTGGGGTCGCAACGCGCCCTGGCGACTCGGGGACCAGCAGTCTCAGCCCCCAGGAGGAGGACTATGTGAGGCAATTCGGTGATCTGCTGGCGGCATACAAGGGCCAGTGGACCGACATCGACCTCACCGGCAGCCTCGAGCCTCCTCGCGACTTGTTCATCGACGTGCGGGTGCTGAAAGACGCGGGCGAGATTCAGACTGAATATGGGTAGGCAAAGAACGAGACTATCTGCCGGGCTTCTTGGCTGACAATCCTACACAGTGCCATCACGTTGACCAAGAACAGCCAGTTCTACGTCCGACAAGGAGATGTGGAGCGACTCATCGCTCAGGGCTACCTCCAGAAACTGGGGTAGAGCGCAAGACAACGATATGACGAGTCGCTCGACGCAACAGAAGACGTTGCCTGGCCTGCACTCGTCTCCGTATGGATGAGTCTGCAGCCCAGACTGGCAGACACTGGCAGACAAGCGAAGCAGGTGGCAAGCAACGAAACCGGAGCTCGGCCACGAGCAATGCTTTCTGAGATGCTGTCAAATCAGGTTGTCGCCTGCATAAGCTCTCCTCTGCTGACTTTATCCAGCAATAGGGTCAAGATGCGCGCGACCTGACGACAGTATGAGGCGCGGGGCCCCGGCTCTTGCGACAATCCTCAGGTCATGCAGGCCAAAACCAGGGCAGCGTGACGACTGTTGCGGCGCGTCATGTCCGGCATCGCAGCAGAGTTGAAGCCGAGCTCATGTGGTGTGGTCTCGGCCAGGGGATTGGCTTTACAGGCAATTTACATGCATGAGCATGGGCCGTGCGGAGTGAGGGGGTTAATGAACTGATGGTTGTGTCACAGTCGCCTTGTGGTGCGCATCGGCAAAACGTATAAGCAGCATGTGAGGGGATATGCACGATGGGTTTCGTAGTCAAGATCGTGACAAAGTTCCTGCAGGCATGCCACTCGGGTGACTGGACGTTTGCCAAAACGAGAGCCGCCCAGGCCGTGGGGGAGCTGGGGAGGTACGGAGCAGCTAGGTATTTCGGCTAGCAGATCTGCTGCAGGTAAGGTGGGAATGGGGGCCAAATATAGCTTGAGCTTGACAGGACCTGTTGTGTACCACAGTAGCCGGGTCGGCAAAAACTGCCTCGCCTGGGCTGTACGAGGGTGAACCCAGCGCATATATATGGCTTCTGCGAATTTCAGAAGTCATGTTATACACAGTAATAACAAAGACACAGCACCTGGACCGACGACGGTGCTTGATTGAACAATCGAAATCAGTTGAAGCGGTTCGGTTTGCTGGAAGCTCAGAGTTTTGTCAGGCATTCAAGAGCAGGTGGAGAGGGTGCAGGATCAATGCCTGTCTCGAGGTACTGGGTACTGGGTACTGGGTACTGTACATGGGCGGCGGTCTCGCATTAAACTCAGCAGCACTTTACCCGAAGACGAGAATGTGGAATAACAACTGGCAGACATCCATCTTTCTTGTCCAGAGTCCAGACGTTGCAGAAGGTGCAGAACGGCCCCCTTTTCCACTGCCCCCCGGTCCATGCGGTGTCCCAAGAAACCCCTGCTTGGATCGATGGGGGTTTCTTATTCGCCAATTGACCGCATCTGACATCGGCCCCGCCCTGTGCTGGGGAAACTTGTCCAGCTTGTTGACGACGTGATGTGTTGTCTGGTCTCCAGATCGTCGTCAACCTCGCATTTTCGGACAGCTGCTGTGTGACGACGGCTGCTCTCCGCTGCTGAGCTTATTGCCCAATTCTCGGTATTGATTCGCACACACCGTCACTAGGCCGGGCAGAAGGGCCACGGCCTGCGTAGGTATGCGACTATGTGCGGCGAACTAATGCCTGCTCATGAGGTTGTGAGTGGGCCAGAGTTTGTTGGCTACCTCGCAGAGGATTAGTCTGCCAGCTCTGGCCAGCCCTGCGTGGGTTTTTTTCCCCCTAGTTTCTACCACGAGTCGCAATGGACAAGACCAGGCCTCGCCCAAGCTCGAGGTCGGTCGGTACCCGGTGCTAGAAGTACCCTAGTACCCAGTACCCAGTGCCCAATACCAGTGCCTTGGTGCACCGCTAGCCCGTGGCCTCCCATTCCACACAGCGAGGTGGCGCGGCCCCTCAAGATCCTTGCTCGTGAAGGCTTTGCATGGACATCGGATCCCAGACCGGAGAGGCAGGAGTGGCATTGGCATCCACATGCTTTTCAACTTTCTACACAGTACCACGGAGGGCCATTCTTCAACAAGTCCACACCAGCACCCAGGCTCCAGTCTCTCGCCCTGCTACTGCTACTGTGTGTCTATCACGTATCGTCTGCATTTGCATTTGCATTTGCATCCCTTCACGCCGGGCTTCTACCACGGTATTGCATCTTGCCATTCCTGCTTCCTTCCTTTGCCCTCACACTTCTGCCGCCCGACGGTCTTTCTTTTCGCACTCTGTTGCGGACCATTGCTGCAGTCGGGCTGGCTGCCGCATATATTCCGTCATCTTGACTGCTGTACTCTGTACGCTGTGGTCTGTGTCTTCGCCCTGTGACCCGGTAGTTTTTCATCACTGGTCAATAGGGACAAGAACCGGTGGCACGCCAGTTGACTAGCTACTTGGTAGCTACCCGCAGACGGCCTGTCCAGATTGCACCATATTGCCATCCGAGACATAATCTTTGCTCATTGCAAAAGCCAAAGGCCCCGTTGCATGGATAATGAGTCTCTGGCCCGACTCGTGAGATAACACCACTACTGCGACGATGGCATCACCCTCTACAGGCTCATGGCGTAGGAGGACCCAGTCCATCAGCTCGCAGGACCGGGACTCGTCAACCCCTACTCCCTCGCTCCTGACCTCTCCCCGGGCCAAACCTCAGAATATCGGCGACCCACGCCTGCTGTCCACCTCGAGCTCAACCGCCCACCGGGAGCCTATCCGTTCTTTTATCTCTGGCACCGCCCGAGACAGTCCAGGTGAGTCCCTTGATGTCCTATACATTCCAGTCTTGCCGTCTTCACATGCTACACCCTCTGCCCGGCCATGCAGACATCCACATTACTGGGGTTTGGTTACTGTGCAACGCATAAGTGGTTACACTCACCCAACTCACCCGCTTCCTCTGGCTCAATAACATCCATCATATCTGATCCCGCTCCGGCAAAACATGGCAACCACCACTTTACTAATACACACTGCAGCACCCATCGACAGCGCCCTGTACGCGAGGAGCGTCCGGGAGGACACAGCTGAGCTTGCTTCCTACTTTCTTTCAGACAAGACTCAGCGTTCCAGCCCAAACTTCCTGTCACGCCAGAGATCCCAGTCTTCACAGCAAAGGACCGAAGATTTGCTTGTTGGTGAGGATGACGAGGGTGAATCTCTAGCTGGCGGGACGGCAGACACCATCCTAGAAGAGTCTGAGCCCCCCTCGCCTGAAGAGTACTTGGAAGACCCCCACCAAGATGACGGTCCCTCAATGCTCGCAAACATGCTGAGGAGATCACCACCAGAGAGTTACAAGGACGCATTTATGCCCAAGGATGCGCAGCCTTCACAGCTCGGGCAGGGTCCGGGACTGGCTGCCCCGTTCGAAATCCACCCAAGCTCAGCAAGGCGCGACGACAGTAAATTGTGGGCACAAAGCGAAGATACAGTCGCCGAGAACGACACGGAGAACACGCCTTTACTGCGGAATAGGTCTCATGGGAGCTCCTATCTCGAACACGGGAATGGTTCTGCCGCCGTCGTCGACATCGAGAGCCAGAAGCCGCTTGAGTCCCGGAGCTGGCTGGCAGAGAGAGCGGACCGCGCAAAGACAGGCCTGCAGGGCTTCGCAAAGGCAGCTCATGATCCCCGATGCTGGGATGGTAAGGCAATCCTGCATACCTTGGTTGTCGATCCTGTCAAGACCCTGCCGGCAGTGTTTGTCGGTCTCATCCTCAACATCTTGGATGCCCTCTCATACGGAATGATTCTCTTCCCACTAGGGAACCCCATCTTTGCAAACCTGGGCCCGGCAGGAATTTCTATCTTTTATGTCAGCACGATCGTGTCGCAGATTGTCTTCTCAACGGGTAGTATATTCAAGGGAGGAGTGGGGTCCGAACTGATTGAGGTCGTGCCCTTCTTCCACAACATGGCCTCCACCATCACATCGCTTGTTGGGGAAGACAACCCAGACGCAGTCATCGCCACGACCATCTTTTGCTTTTCTTTCAGTTCGCTCATCACCGGCGCCGTTTTCTTCACCATGGGCGCCCTCAAACTTGGGGGTCTGGTCGGGTTCATCCCACGCCACATCCTCATAGGGTGCATAGGTGGCGTCGGCTGGTTCCTTGTTCAGACTGGTTTCGAGGTCTCCGCGAGGCTCGAGGGAAGCTTCCACTATGATTTGGACACGCTCCGGCTGCTATTCCGAGCCAACACCGTTCCTCTCTGGACAATACCCTTGGGCCTCGCCATAATTCTGTACATTCTATCGAGCACCAGCAAGCTCAAGGACAACCACTACGTCCTGCCTGTATTTATCTGCTTGGAGCCTGCCATCTTTTGGTTCTTTGTCGTCGTCCTCGACTCGCTCGAGCCTGAGCCACTGCGGCAAAAGGGCTGGATCTTCGAGTCACCGCCTGCCGGAGAGCCATGGTGGTACTTCTATACCCTCTTCAGTAAGTGCAGTCACTACCAGCCTTGCCACTGAGAAACTAACGATATTGCAGAATTCAACCTGATCCACTGGGAAGCGGTGGTAGAATGCATTCCAGCCATGCTGGCTCTCACCTTCTTTGGTGTATTGCACGTTCCCATCAACGTTCCAGCCCTGGCTCTTCAAACAGGGGAAGACCATGCGAGTCTCGATCGCGAGCTGAAGCTGCATGGTCTCTCCAATTTCCTGTCTGGCTGTGCGGGCAGCATCCAGAACTACCTGGTATATGCCAACAGTCAGTTCTTCATCAAGTCTGGTGGTAACAGTCGGCTTGCTGGATATCTCTTGGCCTTCTTCACTGCTGTAGTCCTGGTCATCGGCCCGGTGATCATTGGATTCATCCCGGTCATGATGGTCGGTACCCTGATCTTCATACTGGGTTTCGAGCTGCTGCTTGATGCGCTCTGGAACCCCAAATCCAAACTGAACATGCTCGAATACTTGACGGTATGCGGACTCCCCGGGCGGGTGGGATGTGTATTGCGCGAGCTAACAGAACCTCACAGGTTGTCGCTATAGTGCTAGTGATGGGCATGTACGACTTTGTTATTGGTATCGGAGTCGGAGTCCTGTTAGCATTCGCCTCATTGATCTTCCAGGCATCAAGAGTCTCGGCCATCCGCGCGACCTACTCGGGTGAGGTCGTGGGGTCGACTGTCCGAAGGAACCCATCACAGCAACACTACCTCCAGAAAGTCGGTAAACAGGTATTCCTGATGAAACTTTCGGGCTTTCTCTTCTTCGGCACGATAGTCGGCGTCGAAGACAAAATCCGCAAGCTCATCGCTGATGAGGAATTCGCGCGGCGGCCAATCAAGTATCTGATACTGGACCTCCAACAGGTCACTGGTCTAGATTACTCGGCTAGTGAGGCCTTTAGCACCGTCAGCCGGCTTCTCGCGGCCAAGGAGATCGTCCTCCTGCTGAGCGGCGTGGACACGGACAGCCCCATGGGTCGGGACCTGCGCGCGGTGGGGCTGGGCACCAGCTCCAACGGCACGCATGTCATCTTCAGCCCGAGCCTCAACTCGGCACTGGAGAACTGCGAGAACGAGCTTCTACGGACATTCTACACCAGCCAGGAGGCCTTCAAGTCTTGTAGGAATGCGGACGTGTCTGGGCTGGACGTGCCGGTGGGGAAAATGCTCGATGCTGCCGACAACAACCACCTGAGCGACGACCTGTTGGGGAGCTCGCCGCGCCGCAGCCACCTGCACAAGGCCGCACAGGAGTCGATGACGCAACGCGAGGTGATGCGGCTTTCCCGATGGCAGAACTTCAAGGAGCCGCTCCGGTTGATGCTTCAGATCTTCCATGACCTGTCGGACCGGAACGAGGACTTCTGGGTGCGGGCCAAGGACTTCTTCGTGCGCAAGGAGTTCTACCGCGGCGACGTGCTGTTCCGGGCGGGCGAGCCGGCGCAGGGCTTCTACCTCGTTGAGAGCGGCATCCTCAAGGCCGAGTACAACCTCCCGCAGGGGTGGCTGTACGAGAGCATCGTGGCGGGCACGACGTGCGGCGAGCTGCCGTTCTTCTCGGAGACCAACCGCACGGCCAAGGTGACGGCGGAGCGGGACTGTGTGGTGTGGCTGATGGACCGCGAGAACTGGGACCGGCTCCAGAAGCGCGAGCCGGACGTGGCGCAAGAGCTGTTGAGGATAGGGCTGAAGCTGACGAGCGAGAGGATGAGTAGTATCACCAGCTACGTGTTGACCATGGCGGGCTAGGGGTGCCAGGACGAAGGGGAGGGGGGGAGACGAGAGGGGCTTTTGGGCGGGTGGGGGGGCGGTTGCTTGTCCTCCCCCATCCTGCCCGCCTCTCTGCTTGACATGTATGTGCATATCAGCGGTTGACTTTTCGCACGGCGTCTAGATACCAAAATGGGGGCGCGGGGTTGGTGGTATGTGGAAAAGCGTTTTCTTGACTGGGCATTCGACGCCGAGGCTGGCTGATGTAGTGTACACGAGGATGTCGCACAGTCGCACAGTCGCACAGTCCTCTGAATCCAAAGCTGTTTTTTTTGTGGACTTGAGGTCTGACTCTGCCCTGGTTTGTCTTACCCGTTTGTGCCCTACCCAGTCACATCACAGTACGACTTATGATTGTTCTTCCAGTATATATGTAAGTCAAGTCACACAACCTTGGAATACTGGAGAGGTCTTGTGGGAACCTCTTTCGGTCGTACAGCCAAGGCCGGGAGTGTGCACATGCATTATCTCGAGCCCGGGCCCGAATCACCAACCTCGCAGGCCGTCCAGGGCCGTCGAATTACAGGGCGGGGAGTGGTTGAGGCTCTGTGTAGGCTGCAAGCCACATCAATGGACTCATTCTGGCCATCGATTGCGAGGGCGCCCCCAGGGCCAGGGCCAGGGGCCAGAAGCACCGGTAGATACGGGGGGAGGGTGTGGTGCGGTGCAGTATGGTTGGGCCTGCTGGTGAATCCTTGTCATGCAAAGTGCTTGCAATTTCTGCTGCAGTGGATGACCTGTCTGCCTGTATGTACTATGTAGTATCATGATATAGATCGCCATGGCGGGTGCTAGAAGGGTTATTCGGAGCTGGCCCTTGTCATGGTGAAAAGACCGACATGGTTTGCGCTAGCTGGTGCTGGTGTATGTAGTGAGCTGTGTCTGGTCGACATGTCGACATGTGTGATGTTTGGGATGTGAGGGTATGTAAGTATGTGTGTATGGTTCTGACCAGATACTTAGTAGGTGACTAGGGGGTTGGTAGGTGTGGTTGGAGGAGGGGTACGTTGCTGTGTACATCTCGGGCCCTGTGGATCTATGCTCCCGCTGTGTCGATCTCACAAAACCTCACTCATCAGATTTGTCTACATACCTACGTACACACATCCCAGGAAGGGTAGCAATCTTGGTCTTGTCCTCCACCGTCATGACCCGAGGCCCGCAGCTATAGCTTCTATTACGGCCATCACGCCATAGCTCCCCTGCCCCTCGCCTGTCGGCCTGCTGCTAGGACCGCGGCCCAGTGCTCATTGGGCGACCACCTTTCTCCATCCGGACGTCGCAATCATCGCTTCCACTATCCTGCAGTCAAGTTATCCCCCGTCCTGAGATCTATGCATCCTTGGCGCTTGGGATAATAAATCTGATCAGCACGACACTCGCCCCGGCGTGCAGCAGCAATGGCTGCCCCTCGGTCCGGGGGAAGCCCATCCTCGTCCTCCTTCCCCCAGCCTCACTCCTCCTCGTCCTCCTCGGCCATCCCAGCCCCGAGCCCCAGCCTCACGCCCGTGGCCAGGGCGAGAAGCGTGGCAGCAGCTACCTCGGTCACCATTCCACCACCGCAGCCCCGGAGATCCAGCAGCGGGGCGTCCACGAGGCGGATCCGGAGGGTCAACACCCAGGACAGAATAAGTGACATCCTAGAGGTATGTGCACTAGTCCATTTAAACTTTTCCTGCTCACCCAGGTGCTCTGCCGTGACCCGTCCCGTATAGATGATCCCGGTCTGGCAACACGGCTGCCACCGGCCCACCCGTCGTCACATGAGACTCACTCACTCCCACGCCCACGCCCGTCTCATGACACCCGCGTCGACGCACCCACATTACTCGTCTTGTTCTTCTTATTATCATCTTCACCATTCTTACACCCCGCGCTGTTCTATCCTGCACTGCCCTACCTACCCTGCAACCCCTCAACACATACCACCCTCATCCCGACGCTGACATGCAGATGCGGCTCGCAGCTGGGCCGTGAACGCGCCGAGACCATGTCGCCGGCCCGAAGCCCGCAGGACCACGAGCCGGACGAGCTCACGGGCATCATCACGCGCGGCCCCACCGGCGGCACCAACCCGGCCATGAACTACCAGAGCACGGTGGAGTCGGCCGGCACGCGGGCCAGGAAGGCGGCGAGGGGCGGCGCAGACTCGCCCGCCGGCGCCGGGTCCCGGAGTGCGAGCAAGGGCAGGGCGGCGCCGCTGTCCGGGGCCGGGAACGGGGCCGGGAACGGCAGCGGGGCCGCGGCGGACAAGGAGGAGAGGGCGTGGTGGAGGTCGAGGCTGGCCTACTTCGGGTCGATAGAGCTCGAGAACAAGGGCTCCGTCGCGAGGGACCACCTGGCACTAGGTAGGCAGTCCCCCCCAGAAACCCCATGTGTGTGTGTTTATATGCTTATGGCTTCTACCTCGTGCAGAGCGGACATTTCTCGCGTGGCTGCGGACGTCGCTGGCCTTCGCGTCCATCGGCGTGGCCATCACGCAGCTCTTCCGGCTCAACACGTCCATCGCCGACAGCCCGTCCGACAGCGCCAGCCAGCACACCCTGCGGCACCTGGGCAAGCCCCTGGGCGCCGTGTTCCTCGGCATCAGCATCCTGATCCTCTTCCTGGGCTACCACCGGTACTTCCAGGCGCAGAAGTACATCATCCTGGGCAAGTTCCCCGCCAGCCGCGGCACCGTCATCCTGGTCTCGCTCGTGGCACTGGTGCTCATGGTCATATCCCTGGTTGTCGTCGTTGTGGTACAGCCGAGCTCCGGTGGGAGGTGAGAGTCGCCATGTGGTGTTAGCTATCATAGTGTTTTGCATGGTGGATCTGGGCCACGGCCAGCATGAGTGATGCCGGATCCGGCGTCATGGGCACCTGGACTCAGTGCTGGCGTTTGGGGGTGAGGAAAGCATGGCACGGCGCCGTTGACTCTGGGATTCATATGTAATGTGAATGCCGTGTAAATACTCGCAGTTTTATAATGTGAATACCGGCGTGGTTTAGCTCGTGCCGCTGGTCGTACGTTGCCTGATTCAGTAGTTTCAAATGTGACGTGATGCGAGGATTCAACAGCCATTACATGTATTTTCCATCAACTGGGCACTCGATATCTAACTATCGACCTGCTTCATTTATCTCACAAGGCACACCATCAAAAAATAATAACAAGACGAGCCAATCACCACCTAGCGCATCCAAACAACCAACCCAAGTCCTTTCTCACCAACAAATAAACAAATAGCTCACCCACAAAAATGAGCAACGGCCCGTCGCCACAGAGCCCCGTGAGCCTGGCCTCGCACCTCGAGACCCTCGCGCCGGAGGACGGCTCGCGGGCAGAGCTCTTCGGCTCGGTGCTGCCAGCCGTGATAGACGCGGTGGGCGAGATCGCCAAGGCCCTGCAGAGCGCCCACCGCGTCGCCCTCGCGGGGACGGCCAACACCTTTGGCGACGACCAGCTCAACGTCGACGTCGCCGCCGAGGACATCCTGCGGCGCACCTTTGCGGCCCGCTGCGCGTCCGTGGTCACGGCGTCCAGCGAGGAGGACCCTGTCGAGAAGCCCGTCGACCACACCGCTGGACCCGTCGCCGGCACAACCACCGCGGAGCGCTACGCCGTCGCCTTCGACCCCCTCGACGGCAGCTCCATCATCGCGCCCAACTGGACCGTCGGCACCATCCTGGGCGTGTGGGACGGCCCCACGGCCGTGGGGCGCGCCCCGGACGAGGCGCAGGTCGCCGCCGTGCTGGGCGTCTACGGCCCGCGGACCACCGCCGTGGTCGCCGTGCGCATCCCGGGTGCCAGCGCCGCCGCCCCACCCGCAATATCCGCGTGCTTCGAGGTCGGCATCAGCAGCGACGGCCCCGTCGAGGTGCTGCGCCCCGAGGTGCGTCTGTCAGCCCCGCCCTTCAAGACGCGGTACTTTGCGCCGGCGAACCTGCGCGCCGCCGCGCAGGACGGGCGGTACATGGCCCTCGTGGCCCGCTACATCCAGGAGGGCTACACGCTGCGGTACTCGGGCGGGCTGGTCCCCGACGTGGTGCACGCGCTGGTCAAGGGCCACGGCGTGTACGTGAGCCCCGTGACCGCCCGGAGCGGCGCCAAGCTGCGGCGGCTGTACGAGCTGTGCCCCGTCGCGCTCGTCGTCGAGGCCGCCGGCGGGCGGGCCGTGGACCCTGCCGACGGGCGCAGGGTGCTGGATGCTGTGCTGCGCGGCACGGACGAGAGGGCCGGCTTGGTCTGTGGCACGGCCGAGGAGGTTGACCAGGTCAGGGAGGCGCTGCTTGGGTGATTTTTTTTTTTTTTTGGTCTCACGAGTTTCGGTCTACCGATATCCTATGGTGTTGTATGAGCGTGTATAGGTGAGCCTGTCACGCCGCGGTATTTCGTGTCAACACGCGAGCAACTGCCCGAAGTATATCCCGCCACTCTTGGGAGCTATAATTCTACCATAGAAGATAAGACCTTGTATGTATTTACTACATGTAGACTAGACGATCGTAATTGAAGGCAGTACAGAGGTTGTTATTATATTCAGGGGCCAACTATCTGTCCCTTTGACTGTTCCAGGCCGTCTGCTGCTCTCTGCGCCGCTCAGTCGATCTTGGTAATGGGAGTCAAAATGCTTCGCGGGTAGAGTTTGCATGTGTGGCATCTTTCAGTTTGGATATTGATGCTGATCGAGTTTGGATTCTAAAGTCGTCTGGTGATGCATACCTCTTTGATGGAGTAGGTCCGTTGCTCAGCCATGTTCGCATTTTTTTGAGTACATTATGTCTCTTGGTCATTGTGCCCAGACTGTTATGTCTACAAATTACGCTGCCGTCTTCTTTTACAGGTCATATAATCTCACTCCCACCGTTTGTCTTGTCCTCACAACGGCCTTGAGGTTGTTGTGTCCTTCACTCTCACCGAGTTTTCGGTGGTGGCAAATTGAGAGTTTGAATCGGTGCTGGCTGTTCCCGAAAAGAAAGTTGGGGCTCAGCCCACTTCCAATGTGGCCGCAGAAGCACGCGAGCAGGAATTTTCAAATCTGCTTGATCGGCTATGAATATTGGTAACGAGGTATTCTGGGCGTAATAATTGATATGGGTTCTCAGCGTAATTTGCTGCGTGGCGATCACTCCACCGGCTTCACTTTTTCCTCTCTGAGTAGTAGTCGGCATCCCGAACAACTTTGCTCAGCAATGCCTTCGAGTTCAACAGAAACTTACACAAATCTCAGCTACACATCGGGAAGGCCTCCATCTTGAAGTTCAGAACCCATAACATTATAATGTCACCCCCTCTTCATTTTCCAGTAAATCCTTCACTCTCTGCAAGCTGCAAATACCTAAACACATCTCAAAACATCACCGCTCTGACATATTGCAATCACAATGTGTCACTTCTACAGTAGACCATGACTGTACGAGTGTGGTGTCAAGGCACACTCGTGGATCTCCCGAAAGACCTGCCTCAAGGTGCACCTCAACTCTCTCCTCCTTCGGCTTTCAGAGGATAATCTATTTGGCATGTGCGGTACCATCCGCTACGGACTCCTCAACGTAGGCGAAAGCAACATGATATCGGTCCACGACAATTGTGCTCGGCGCACTACCGAGGGGTAGCTGCTTGGACGCGGTCGCACACAGACCCGAAAGCACCTAGACTTTGTCGAGATCGGTAGGTTTACTACGGATTGCTACAGATACGGTGCCCTTTAGATCGCGAAGGTGAAATCCAAGTACATCGAGTTGCGATTTGCAACTCAACAACATTGAAAACAAGACCGCCCACTCCCAGTGGCAAGACAATCCATGCTCACAAGCCGGTGTGCCGTGAACCTCTTCGTATCTGAATTGCCACTCATACACTACAGTCTCTATCCCCACCGTAAAACACCCGGTTTATCTCAATAATTTGTGTGTTGTGGTACAAATCGTGTTCCGCCTTCTGGACAAACTTACTTGGTATGTGGAATGTGCTCCACTTGATATTGCTAACTACCTACAGAGTAGTTACTCCATATCAACCTAGCAAACTATATACACTGCACATATATAAACGGAGAATGAAAGGTATAATAGTCACCACAAGGCTGTTGTATGATCTGTACATACACTACTGCAAAATTGTGAATCAGGAACAATCCACTCAAGTCACAGTCACATATGTTATTATTACTGTGATACTACTTTCACAAAATTATCCTATTCTACCAGAGCTCACAAAGCCTACCTAGCTCCACTTCCTTGAGACTAGTCCTATAGTCTACCTACCCAAGCACCTAAAAGCCCTGCTGTGGAGGCTATCCCCTACAAGATTATCCTCTAGCTGATAGGAGACTGTCCTACAGGAGGTTGTGGGGCCTAGATGCCGTGGCAGCACAGCGGACACCCGCACAGAGCTAGCAGCCTAGCACTAAGCTAGAAATACTTGATGGAATAATGGATTCAGGCAACTAAAGGTAAAATTTCCTAGAATCATTGATATGAGATATTTGATCGTACAATAAGATGCCTGTAAGTGGTCCTGGTCAGAGACGGACTGTGGTCATAGGATGCATCCAAGTGTTAGCAGTCATGAGAACTGTGGAGGAAAGGGAAGTACCCTAGCACACACTAGCACACTACTACCATACCGCACACCTAGGGGTTTTTGAAAATAGTGTTCTTATTAATACTCTCTAGTAATGGCTATAACTCCTAATAGTCCTTCCTTCCTTAGTATACCTTTAGGTAGGAAGGAGGTCTCTTAGAGAGAAGAGGTCTTTAAAAGGTATTAAAGGTCTTTAAAAGGTATTAGTCTTTAAAATCCTTAAACTTTAAGCTTTTACTTTAATATAAAGACTAGCTAAGAGAGATTTCTTCTCTTATTCCTTTAGTAGTCTTCCCCTTTAAAATAGACCTCTAACTAGCTCTTTACTTACTCTACTTACCTAGCTAGCCTTAGTTAGGTTCCTTCCTTTATATTTTAGGGTTTTAAGAGGAGGTTTTAAGAGGAAAGGGAAGGTTTTAAGAGGAAAGGGAAGGTTTTAAGAGGAAAGGGAAGGTTTTAAGAGGAAAGGGAAGGTTTTAAGAGGAAAAGGAAGGTTTTAAGAGGAAAGGGAAGGTTTTAAGAGGAAAGAGAAGGTTTTAAGAGGAAAGGGAAGGTTTTAAGAGGAAAGGGAAGGTCTTTAAAGGACCCTTTAGTTTTAAAGAAAATCTAATCTTAAAGAAAGGTATTAATATACCTTATAGTTATCACTAAAGAGTATTAGTAAGGGAATAGTTCTAAGGTATTAAGGACTGCTTAGGGTACTGTTTTAAAGCGGAAGGGACGGTTTAGTGACTGTTTCTAAAAACCCCCAGGGGAGCGCTATGGTAGTAAAAGCGTGGTCTAAATCCAGGGTCTTGAGCGGACCTGGGGTCCAGGCTCCACTGAGGGGCCTCCTGCCAATGAAAGATAAGGGTCAATCAGTTAGGTAAGCTTACACTGCCTATCGGGGTTCCTGGCCGAGGCAGAGGCTTCGGGTCCTCACCGCCTACAAATTTCCTGCCTTGCCAACGACATCAACCAGCTGCTCTTGACGCACACAGTCGCATTTTCCTCACACAGACAACCAAGAAAGCGGCCACACACGACAAAGTCGCCAATTGGTTCCGTGCCCATATTCAGACCTTTCTCGAGTCCTTTCCCACCCGAGCTTTCACCATGTCGGGCCTTCTCCCCAAGATAGACCGATCCAAGACGGTCAAGTCCAAGGACTACCGGGGGTCCAGCTCCTTTGCCACGTTCATGATCGTGGGGCGTAAGTGATTCCCTGCTGCCCCTGCACGCTGCGCTGCTGCGCTGCTTCCCCTTCGAACGTGGACCGTATCGCTAACTCGCTCTGCCCTCAAGCCGTCTGCTTCTTCCTCGGCATAATCTTCGCCCAGTTCCCCTATGACTACCCTCTCCTGTGGACCTCGGACGCCGTCCCGGCAACCTTTTTCGACCAGCTCGAGACGCACCTGAAGTGGATGCACCAGTCGCCCCCGCTCATCGCCCGCCTGCTGAACATCGTCATGGCCGTCGGCTTCCTGGGCTTCTTCATCAAGCTGTTCAAGCCCTCCGAGAGCAACATGCTCTTTGACGGCGCCTCCCTCGTCCTCTATGTCATCGGTATGGGCGTCTACATCGCGAATATCGTCAAGGGCTTCAGGACCATCTCGAGCGACCTGTGGAATAGCGACGAGTTCAAGGAGAGGCACAACGGCCCGCTCACCGGGGAGATCATCCTCGGCCGGGACGACAGCTTGAAGGTCATGGCTGCGAGTAACACCATCCTTGCGCTGGTCCTGGTGGGAATCCTGGTCCTGCAAGGCGGACAGTGGTATGCTGAGAAGAAGGAGCTGGATGAGTATGAGGAGATTGAGAAGACGGAAGAGCAGGCCAAGAACGCCTCCAAGAAGAAGCAATAGGGGGCGGGGCCTCAGGGCACGCTACCGGTCTTTCTTTATCTTTAACATATAGACCTCTATATTAGGAAAGCTACACTTAACTTATAGCTACTACTTACTTAAAGTATAATTAAAAAGGAGAGGTTAGCTTTTAATGTATAAAGGTTTATAACTAAAATATAATCCTTATAAGGATTAAGTAAGGCTTTAAAAAGCCTCTAGCTTTAAATTTAAATTTCTTTTTTAATAACTCCTTTTTTTTAAATAAATATTCTTTTAAGGTTTTAATATTAATACTAATTATTTTTTTTAAATTATACTTTATTTTTAAAGGAATTTAAATAAAGTAATATAAGTAATTAAAGTTCCTTACTTTCTTTAATTTATTAATTAAATATATTATATTTAGTTAAATAAAGGGTTAAAAAAATAAAAAAAACTTTAAAAAAAAGCTTTTATTAATTTTTTCTTTAATATATTATTTTTATATAAATTATTAATTTAGAAGGTATTAAAATTAAAAAGTATTTAAAAAGAGTACCTTTAATTATTATATAAAATCTTTATTTCCTTTTAACTTTTTTATATTTTAATTTTAAATATTCTTTATTTAAGTTTAAACTATTTAATAATTAATTTAACTATAAAATTATTATAAATTATAAAGTTTTTATTTAAAATAAATAAAGAGTTTATATTTTTAAATAATATAAATAATAGTTAGACTATAGGTCTAGCTAAGGGTATTTAAATATTTAAAATAAGTCTTTCTAAATAAGGGGCTTACCGTGTATATATAGTTACTAGGGCCTTAGAAGGGCGGGAGTGGGTCTCTAGACCGACTATATCGATTTAAAGCTATTATAATATATATAGAAAGTGTAATATATTAAATTAAAAGCCTTATTAAATATTTAAAGACTTATTATTATTATAAATAATCTAATTATTATAGTTTATTATACTTAAATAAATTTAAATAATAAAGTATATATATATATATATTTATAAAAAAAATTATTTTTAATAATTAAATAATTTTTTTAATAATATATTTTATATAATAATATAAATTTATAAATTATTAAAATAATTAATTATTAAATTAATTATTATAATTTTTTAATTAAATAATTTAATTTATTAATAATAATTAAATAATTATTTTAATTATTAATTTTAAAATTATAAATTTAAATTTAAAAAATTTAAAAAAATTAAATAAATATTATAAATTATTTAATTAAAAAATAATAATAAATAAATTAGTTATTAATTATTTTTAATAATATATAAATATTATTATAGGAATAGTAGGCTGTAGTGGATTAGTCACTGTAAGGCTAGTGGGCCTGTGTGCTCGTACGGACCACGCTTAGTCAGCAGGTCTAGCCAACCTAACTGGGCGCTTCGCCGCCCATAGGTAGACCTTCTAACTATTACCAATTCACTCCACTTTCACCACTTCTTACATGTAAGCTAAGCCGATCGTTACTGATTAGTTACCAACTAGCTTCTAATAGTAAGGTAAATCATTTAAGCTGTTTAGGCGTTAAGTCCTCTTAGGGGACGAATTGGTAAGGCTGCTTTGCTGTTACAGTTTAAAGAAGATAAATCGGCGATATTGCTATCGCTATCGCAGCCTCTCTAGAAGGCGAGTTGTCTAGGCTACCCAAGCGCAAATTTAACTACTAAACAGGACCCCTTTACTAGGCAAGTCTTGCAACCAACACGACAACTTCATACCCTTCGCTCAAGCCAGTATACAACCCCTTAAGCGACAACCTCTCTCGCAACAGCCTATAAGAAGCATTAGACTGCGGATGGCTATAGAAGCCTTTTCTACCTGTCGGGCAATCTCTCTCTCGTAACCGATAATTCAAGCCTACCTATTAGACCCTTAAACTAACTACTTGCTAGCTAACCTGTTTAGCTACCTACTAGTTAACCTATTTACCTACCCACCTCCCCTTATATTACCCAAGCAATCAACCAAGCACTCTTTTAACTTTTCTCTCTCTCTCTCTCTCTCTCACAACACCTAAATAGAAGATACTCTAATAATATAACTACTATAACCTTAAATCTTTAAAAATAAAGTCATCTATAACTATTATAAGTATATATTAATAATACTCCTACCTATATTATTCTAATAAAAAAAGTTTAAATTAAAAAATAAAATAAAAAAATATATTAATAATACCTATAAAAAAGAATATATAACTATTAAATCTAATAATAATAAAATTTAATAATTTATTAATAACTTTAACTATTACTTTAATAAAAACTTTTAATATTTTATAAAACCTTAAGAATTAAATTAAAAATACTTTAAATAAATTAAGTTAAAACTTTTAAAAACTTTTATAATAACTTTTATTCTAATAATATTTATATTAAACTAAATACTAAATTATTATTTAATACTCTATTTACCTTTATTTAAATACTTTATTTAAATAAAAAAGATATTATAACTATCTATATAGTTAATTAAATAAAAGATAAAACCCTTAAATAAAATAAAGAATTAATAAAATAAATAATAGTTTATTATAAATAGAAGAAACTATTAAAAGAGTTAATTAATTAAAGGTTAATAATTAATAACTACTTAATAAATAATTTAATAAGTAATTAATTAATTAATAATTTAAACTTAATTTCACTTATTAAAGTAATTTAAATTTAAGTAATTTAAATAATTTATAAAATATTAATTTAAAGCGTTTTTAAATATTTAAATTAAGTAAATTATAATTATATATTTAATAGTAATTCTAAAAGATTTAATAATTTAATTAAAACCTATTTTATTAATAAATAAAGCTCTTTAATTAGTTAAAAGAAAGGATAATCTTAGACTTTAATTTTAAAAGACTAAAAAGTTACTAATATAAGAATAGTAGGCTATAGTGAATTAACCACTATAAGGCTAGTGGGCCCGTACACACGCACGGACCACACTTAGTCAGTAGGTCTGGCCAACCCAACTAGGTACTTCACCGCCTATAGGCAGACCTTCTAACTATTACTAATTCACTCCACTTTCACCACTTCTTATATATAAGCTAAGCTAACTATTAATTATTATAATAAATATAAAATAATATAAATAAATTTTAATTTAATTATTAAATTAATTAATAAATTTTAAAATTAAAATTAAAATTTATATTTTAATTTATTTATAATTTAATTATATTTTAAATTTTTTTTTAAATATAAAATTAAAAAATTTATAATTATAATTTTTTAATTAATTTTTATTTAATTATTTTATTATATTATAATTTAATTTAATTTTAATTTTATTTTAAATTTTTTAAATTTTATAAAACTTTATTTTTATAATTATAAATATTAAATTAAATTTTTATAAATTTTAATATATTTTAAATTAAATTTATAATTTTTAATTTTTAAAAATATATTAATTATTTTAAATATTAATAATTTTCTTTTAAAATAAAAATTTATTTTTATATAATTATAATAAATATAAAAGGTATAAATAAATTAATTAAATTTTAATTTAATTATTAAATTAATTAATAAGTTTTTAAATTAAAATTAAAGTTTTTATTTTAATATATTTATAATTTAAGTTAATAAATAAATAATAATTTAATTATACTTTAATTTTAACTTTATTTTTATTTTTATTATAAATAATAACTACTTTTAAAATTTATTAATTAAAATATTTTATTATAAATATTTTAATAATATTTATTTTAATAATTTTTAATTAAAATTTATTAATTTATAAATATTATAATTAATTAATTTATTTATAATTATATTTATAATTAAACTATTTTTATAACTATTTATTAAAATTATACTTTTATAATTATTTAAATTAAATTAAAAAAATACTTTAATTAACTTAATCTCTCTTTCTTTTTCTTTTTTATAATAATAATATATAAAACTTATTTAATAACTCTTATTAATTAAAAGATTATTTATTTAAATAATTATTATAAAATTATTAAAAGTTTTATTAAATATAACTTTTAATTATATAAAAGATTTTATAAAAATTAAAATAATTTTTAAAACTATTTATATTAAATATTTATTTTATTATTTTAATAATAATAAAAGTATTTTATTTTTAATTATAAAATAAATTATTCTTTTATAAAGTAATTATTTAAAAAATTTCTTTATAAGAAAAACTATACTTTAAAATTAACTTTATAAATAAAATTATATAATTATTAAATAAAAATAATTTATAAAAAAGTAATTATTTATTTAAATTATTTTAATTATTAAACTTTAATAATAAAATTAAACCTTTTAATAATAAGTTAATACTTTTAAATTATAAAATATTACTTTAAAGAATTAAAAATACTTTTAAAAGTAATTATAATACTTTAATAATAAGTTAATAATTTTAAATAATATAATTAAATCTTTAAAAGTAATTATAATATTTTTAAAAGTAAATTTAAAAGTATACTTTAATTAAAATTATTCTTATATTACTTTTAATTTAAATTTTTAATATTTATAAAGTTTATATTAAGTAACCTTTTAAATTTATAAAAATATAATTAAATTTATTTATTATAATTTATTTTATTTAATTATATATATTTAAATATTTATAATTATTAATAATTATTAATATTATTTTTTAAATATTAATAATAAAAATATCTTTCTTTTATATATTTATTAATACTTTTAAACTTTTAAATTCTTTAAATTTATTAATTAAATAACTATTAATTAAATAATTTATATAATAAATAAATTTTATATTAATTAAATAAAAACTTATTAATTATATAACTTTATAATAATTTTAAAATATATTATTTATATATTTAAAAAGAAAATTATATAAAATTAAAATATATAAATAATTAAAGTAATAATAATAAAAGTAATTATTAAAATAATTATTAAAATAATTATTAAAATAATTATTAAAGTAATTAATTAAACTATTAATTAAACTATTAATTAAATTATTAATTAATTTATTAAAATAATTATTAAATTAATTTTATTAAATTAATTATTAAAATAATTATTAAACTAATTAATTAAATAATTAATTAAATAAGAAAAATAATAACTTTTATAACTTTTAATTATTTAAAAATAATAACTTATATATATTTATAAATAATTAATAATTATTTATTAATTAATAAAAGTTATATAATAATTAATTAATAATTAATAAATTAAAATTTAAATAAATTAAATAATTTATAAATATTAATTTAAAATATTTTTAAAATATTTAAATTAATTAAATTATAATTATATATTTAATAATAATTTTAAATAAATTAATAATTTAATTAAAAATAATTTTATTAATAAATAAAGCTTTTAATTAATTAAAAATAATAAAATATTATACTTTTTTATTATTTAATATTTATAATAAATATAAAAGTATAAATAAATTAATTAGATTTTAATTTAATTATTAAATTAATTAATAAATTTTAAAATAAAGTTAAAGTTTTTATTTTAATATATTTATAATTTAATTTAATAAATAAATAATAATTTAATTATATTTTAATTTTAACTATATTTTTATTTTTATTATAATAATTATAAATTTAATTATTAATATTTTTTATTTATAATAAATTTATTAAAATTATAAATTTAAATATTATATATAATAATAAAATATAATTATTTTATTTAAATTATTTTAATTTAATTAAATAATTATTTTTAAATAATATTATATATAATATTTAATAATATTAAAATTAAATTTTTAAAATATATATTATATTATATTATTTATATATTTTAATTAATTTTAAAATATAAAATAATTTATAATTTATAATAATTTTAATTTTTAATAAATTAATAATATTAATTTAAATTAATTAAATATAATTTAATATATTATTATAAAAATATTTTTAATAATAAATAATAATAATTTATATATAAATAAATTAATTAATAAAAATAATAATTTTTAAAAATAACTTTTAAAAATAATTAAAAATAATTATAAATTTATAAAATTTTAATTTATTTAATTAAATTTTAATATTTAAATTAAATTTATTAAATTTTAAATTTTTTAAAAATTTAAATAAATAAATTAATTTATTTATAAAAATATTATAATTATTAAATTAATTATATTTAAAAATATTTATAAATTTATTAAAATCTTAATTATATTATATATATTTTTATATTATATAATTATTTTTTAATTTAAGATTTATATATAAAGTTTTTAATAATTATATATATATTTTTATAATTTTTATAAAATATTTTTAAACTTTTATTTTTATTTTTATTATATTTTTACATTATTAAAAATTAATAATTATTAATAATAAAATATAAATTTAAAAGAAAATTTATTATATTTTTTAAACTTTTTTATAAATTATTTTTAATATTTTTTAAAAGTTTTAATATTTTATTATAAAAGTTTAAAAATAATATATTATAAATTATTCTTTTATTTTAAACTTTTAAAATTAATTATATATTTAAATATAAATTATAATATTTATTTAATAAAAACTGTATTAATATATATATATATATATATATATATATATAAATTATTTTAATATAATTTATTTATATAAAATTATTTTAAATTTAATTTTATTATATAATATTTTATAATAATTAAATTATAAATTATTTTTATTATAATTTTAATTAATATTATTATTAAAATAATGTTTTAATTTTATTTATATATTATAAAATTAAAATTATAAATATTTATTATATTATAATTATTATTATTAATATTATATTCTTTAAAATATTAAATTTTAAATATTTATTATTATATAAAATATTATATATATTTAAATATATATAAAATAAAAATAAAATATATAAATTTATTAAATAAATTATTTTATTATAATTATCATTTTATAAAATAATTTTAATAAATTATAATTAAAGTTTTTAATATTTTAAAAATATAAATTAAAAAATTATTAATATTTTTATTAAAGTTAAATTTAATTATAAAATATATAATAAATATATTTAATATATAAGGAATAATTTAAAAGATAAAGAGAATATAATAAATTAAAATAAAAAGAAAAATAAAAAAAAAAGAAAAATAAAAAAATAGAAATTTATATATTTAAAATTAAAAGATATATACTCTCTTTATTATTTAATTAATTAAAGAATAGAATCTTTAAGTTTTTATAATTTTAATAAATAAATCCTCTTTATTATTTAAGATTATAAATAGGGTAAGTTAGTTCTTTAAGAACTTAGGTTGTGCCTATCGGCCCTACTTATAGCCCTCCGCTATACTTTACGCTTTAGGGCTTGCCCCCTTCGCCCTAGCCAGCCCTTTTATGGAAGAAGTCTTTGTATAGAGTACCTTTTAGTCAGTAGATAGGTGCGCGCCTTCTAATTCTGGGTGTGCGAATTTCCGTTCTTAAAAATAAAGTACTATGAAGCCTTATAGTCTACTTGTCTCCTTAGCCCGGCTTTAAGACATGTCCTCTCGCCTTTGCTTCTCTTTTAAGCCACTATCAATCTGGTTGACGACATGGGCATCAGTCCAAGCTTCCCAGTCCCGGCAAGTCTGATCTACTACCTCAGGTATGGTACTAATCAGTTGTAAATCATCAGGTTGTTCCGCCAGGTTGATATAAAAGCCCGCAGAGACATGCCAAGCAACGTGGCAATGAAGTGGCCAGACCCCAGGGTTGTTGGCCTCGTACTGGATTACCAGGTAACCTAGTGGCTGAAGAATGTGCGTGTCGCGCCGCAGCGGGTTGCTCGGGTTTGTAATGGTCCCGTCCCAGGTTCCACTGCCCTGTGCGAGAACCTGAAAGTCGTGGCCGTGCAGGTGCATCGGGTGAGCAAAGCTCTCAGAGGCGTCTCGCTCGTTGTTGAAGATGATGCGTACAGTGCCATTGGTGCCTGTGTTGTAAACATTCCACTGAGGGTCATGCGGATAGCTATCATTGCCCTCGGCGAGGAGGCCCATGATCGGGTGGTTCATGTTGCCCCGGAAGGCAATGTCATTCATGCGCCATTCTTGTTGTCCCGTGGCGTTGATAGCATAGGTGATGTCAATCTCAATTGTCGTGTCTGGATCTGTGACGGCGGGCACTACTGTCCGCGGCGTAGTCTTGGTCAGCGGCTCATTGCCACAGTTCAGCGGGCTTGGGTCAAAGTCTTGAGCGGCGCTGCTCGGTGTTGTATTCTTGTCAAAGTCTTCTTCGTTGTAGTAGATGCCGGCCAGCGCGTAAGGCTGAAGGGGGAGGGCGCAGACTGTGGAAAGGTTGGCCCGCATCCAATAGGCCCTGTCAGCATCGCTTTCTGTCTTTCCGTAGACAATGACATCGTGTCGTTGGCCAACCTAGGTCCCAATTGTCAGCACTTGTTCTCCCTCACAGAAAATAGGCCACCTTGAAACGCTTTGTTGGCATGATGGAATGGCCGGGGTTGCCCGGACACTCACTCCCAGAGTCAGCCATGTGGTGTTATATGGCTCAATAGGGACCCAGTCGTTGGAAATGACCGTCATCTCGTGCTCATCAATGGAGAAGTATTGCAAACCAGCCGAGCCACCATTGATGATGCGTAGGCGGTGTGCTTTACCAGGCTGAAATCGGAATTTTGATACCCCGGCGTTGCTGACACAAGGGGTGCCATCCGTGGCAAGAGAGCAATCAAAGTTCATCTTGCCATTGATCAGATTGTTGTTCGAATTCGGTGTCATGAGTGTCCTGTTTGTACTCATCACGCCCTCGATGATTTCCTCGTATTGGGTGTGGAACCCTATTGTCAGGTTAGCTCAAAGCCAAATGCAATATTCCTGTCTTGGAGACAGAATGAGGCTAACGTACAGTCCGACAAGAGGACAGGCCCAAGGTCGATGTCCTCCTCCGGGGGTGTATCTCCGTGAATTATAATGGGACCAGAAACACCGGCGCTGATCTGGGCCGAGAAATGGGAATGATAGCTGCGGCAGTGACCATCAGTCAGCGGATTTCTTACATCTCACTGTGTAGTGTTGGATCCGGAGACTTCATGGAGAATGGTGGATCTTACAATGTTGTTCCGATGTGATCTGCGCGAAAGAGATAAGTGAACTCGGATCCTGGGGCGATAGGGCACTGTTGAACTGGCAACAGGTCAGTAATGATGGTTACATCTGTGCGGAGGAGCAAGAGACCCCGGACATACCGCTGGGAACACCGTCGTACCACGGCGTTTCGCGCTGGAGAAAACCATGCCAGTGTACGGCTGTGCCCTCTTCAGGTTCAGTGATGGCATTTCTGACTGTCACTTTGATCCAGTCTCCCAGATTGGCCTCAATCATCGGCCCTGGATACTGGCCATTGATGACAATCATTGGCTTCTCATACCCATCGGGCGCCAACACGGCACGAGAGATGTCAAACGTGTAGTTTCTTGTGACTCCAGTATTCGGAAGATCTTGATCACCCGGTTGGGATGTGTTCCAAGATCGGTGCATCAGTGTCTGCCTCTGGATTAGACCCATCAACTTATTTTAAAAGCCTTGTGCTTGTGGCTTAACAGACCTTTGTGTGCCACTCAGGAGATATCGTGTAACTCTTGAAATGTCTGTGTGACAGGTCTCAGTGGTCATTCGACACTTTCAAAAGTCTTTCCAGCTTCTGGAATCAACTTACCCATTGCTTCTCTCTATTGGAAGGCCGCCAAACAGTGGTAGAGCACCCGTGATGAGCTTTGTAATGAACGAGGACATGATGATCTGGAGTTTGCTCACGGCAACTAGGTTTTGCTATGAGGAGTGTATTTGATTTGAGCCATCAACAATATCGTCGTTCTTCACGGCAGCTGTCGCCTAGATATATACGTAGGCTATGGAGGCGATCTGACCATTACTCCCGTCCTATCTTCACAAGAGGCACGGAATAGACTATTTGCGGAGTCACTCTTACAAAAGTCTCAGCGTCACGCCTCTCAATCATCCTTCAGGATGTGCGAACTTGGTATCATGACTTGTGCTTTCCACGCTCAATTCCATCCGGATCCTCTGCCCCCATCCTCACACGGTAGGAACCGAAGGATTCGATAAAACGGCGTAGATTCTCCCTCCATCCACTCTGGCCATCTAGGTCTGGAATGCTCGAGCCTTCGCGATGTGGCTCTAGGACCGGTGTTGGTGGCGTTTCTGGATAGTTTAGGTCGCCGATTCAATGGGCCGGTAATAACGATAAGATTTACTGAGGCCGCCGTGAAGTGACGGGGTAACCTGACTAGAATGATGAGGTCTTCCAAGGCTGTTACTAGGATCTTCCTTAGAGAGGCTGTTGGTCGCTGCCTTGCGCTCCTTCCGTGGAGTTAGACGTGACACATCCGCTCTAGCGGCAAGTATCTGTCAAGAGCGAGACCCCTGAAATGATAATTCATGAACCCAAAGTCTTGTCCAGTGAAAGTGTGTGTGCCCCGGGGACGCCGCAATCCTTGACTCCGTTCATCAACCCCTGCGCCAGTGTCCAAATTGAGCAATTTGGCCCCTGACTCTGCGATCCTCGAAGAAAGCGTTGGGTCAGCTAGATCGCGGCCTTCAGGTCAGCTGGCTTCAATGCTGTCTAAAGAATGGCCCCCTCCCTTCCTTGGTAGGAGAAGAACCTTCGGCATCCTGCACAAGCCGCGGCAACTGCTCACACGAAGAGCACATTCCGGGCCCGTGTTCAGCTCAGCCACTCCGTAGGGTGTAATCCCATGCCTCGCCGCACCGAAAAAACTGGGTAGATGTTGCGGAACGAGGTCAAGCTCAGTTTGGAGCATGGGGAGATGTGGGCCCCCATGGTTGCTGTGAGTGGTTGGTTCAGTTTGTCACATGTGGCTTTCACTCAGCCGGCCGCTAAAAGAAAAGCGGCCGTCACTTTGCCGTGCGCTCTCAGCGCTGTGCTATCACTGCGTAGCAAATTCAGAACTGAAGGCGGTGCATCGCTTGCTAGATGTGTCATTGATGAATGACACCTGGGCACGTACAGATCTTGGCGCGGCAGAAGTCTTTCTAGCCGGGCCAGCATCATTCTGATTCATTGCCATGACTGTTTTGGTGTGCCAGCCTTGTTAGAATTCTATTGGATTTGCAAGTGCGGTGACGGTGTGATACTGTTGACATTTCTTTATCTGCAAGTGGATCATGATGCGGCCATCCCGCGCGGTTGGTGACCTAAAGTGGTTGGTATTTGTGGCTTCAACTCAATAAGAAAGGAAGGATCTGCTCATCTGCGGGACAAGACCCATCCCTATATCCCTAATATGCAGGTGAGACATTTCTAACTTCTATGTTGACACTGGGAGTCTGATTATCACCTACCCTCTGCCTATGATACATCCACCTCCCCTCCTCAACATCTCACATGTACATGGACAAGACCCATGAGATAGATACCTCAACCCTGTTCATTACTGACCGACAAATTACCTATCTCTCTGTGTGGGATTCTTCGGGTCGCCATGAGACCGGCCAGGCTTCGCTCGCCCCACAAAACCAGCCTCCGGATCGAACCCCGACTGCTTACCGGCCTGGATGGAGTCTGTGGATTACAAGGGTCATGCGTTTACTGAACAGATGTAGTGGTTCAAGCCCGACAAGACGACGAGTGCTGCCTCTCATGGAGGGAAAATTACCAGTAACATGTCTAGGGGCTCTTTGGACCCTTAAGGATTGACGCATCGCTCTTCTGCAGTTGCTTCGACATTCTCCAGTAGCCTCGAACTATCACCCCAATACTGTCACCACTGCATTCCCGAGTGTATTGGCGGCCTTCCTTCATTCTGGGAAAAGATGGGGTCCAACACAGTCACATTGAATTCCATTCCACACCTTGTCGAGGAGCTCACTCTTCTTGCGTCCAAGATCACCAACAAATCTCTAGCCGGATCCGTCAGCCGAGAGGATCGTAATAGATTCGTGGCACTGACTGAGAAACTTGGTATCGCTGCTCGTGACCCAGAAGAGAATGTGTATTATGCTGCCTGCCGAACTGCACAGAATTCCGCAATTCGATGCGCAATCGGTCTCGGCATTTTCACCATTATTGGTGAAAATGGTGCCACCACGGAAGAGATCTCTTCTGCTTGTGGGGCAGACAATCTCCTCATCGAGCGATTGATGCGGGCGCTGGTCTCGTGCAACACTTTTGAACAGATCATGGGGTCCTCGAGCGATGGTGATAACGATGCTGACGACAAGACAATGGTCCAAACTTGTCGTTTTGCTCATAACGACCTATCCCGCTGCTTCCTCAAGGAATCCAACCGGGACATGTTTCAACAAATGTACGAATTCGTCGGAAGAGGCGTTTACTCCATGGCCGACTACCTCGAAAAGACGGGTTGGAAGAGCCCCGAGGGTTACCAAGACTCGGCTATCAGCTTCGCGCTTGGACTGACAAAGGAGACCGGGGGATTCTGGGAGTACCTGGCGGCTTCACCAGATCGACAGCGTCTTTTCAATAGTGGGATGCAGAGCCGACCGTCTGTGAATCTCGTTGCGGGTCTGTATCCGTTCGACACCGAGCTGAACCAGCCTCCTCTCCAGGAAGACGAGGTAGCTGTCGTCGACGTCGGTGGTGGACGCGGGCACGCATTGCTGGAAATCGCGGAGACCTTTCCCGGCTTAGGTGGCAGACTAGTCCTTCAAGACCAAGAGTCTGTCATCAAGGAGGCGGGGGTGAATGATCTCCTGAACAAGAAGATCGAAGCCCAGGCCGCCTCCTTCTTCGAGCCGAACCCAGTCATCGGGGCGCGTGCGTACTATTTCCGCCGCATCTTCCACGATTGGTCTGACCCTATCGCCATTCAAATCCTTCACAACACGGTCATGGCTATGGGTCTGCGGAGCCGTATCCTGATTGCAGACATCGAGGTGCCGACGAGCGGCGTCCCTTGGTCTATGGCGCTGCAGGACTGGAACATGATGGCGCTTGGGGGTATCGAGAGGACACAGTCCCAGTGGAAAGCTCTCCTGCGTAAGTCAGGACTAGTGCTTGTTAAGGTGTGGCGGCTCAAAGGGAGCAACCACGTCATCATCGAGGGGCGACGACCGTTGGAGTAGTCATAGGTAGGGTAAAACAGAACGCGAATTGTGAAGTGAATATGTGGTTATGGATTTGGTATGTGATTGTTATTGTCTCTGAATGCATATAAGTTGTCAAAGGCCTGTTCTTTACTCTTAGCCAAAATACTGGGTCTACCATCTTTAACATATATCCCGTACAAGTGACTACTGGTGCAAGTGTAGTCCAGAGCAAATCAGTGGGGGAAATAGAGCACTCAATAATGGACTAGGTCAATACAAAGTAGTACAGAATATTTTCCATGCTTGTTCCGCCCTTGGGTTTCCAACACAGTCTATGGCACGAGGTGACCTACAATTACATATTCCTGTGTCTTCCACTTGCTGACTGGGGGTTATGCTGTCACTTCGGGTGTATGTTGGATCATCATGTGGCTATACAGCCGCTGAAACATTCTGTGAGTGTATGCCAAGGGGCTCGGATCCAGATTTGCCGCACGATGTTGAAAAAGGCACCACAAAAATCCCATTGGAATTCTAGTCAAGGGGTGGAATCCGTGCAAAGTCCTGCGCTTTGCAAATTATGACCTTCCTTTCTTGTCGAACAACGTGATCATCCTTCGGGGACAAGATATGACGGATAATGCATTTCCGGTATTGTAGCGAGCACCTGAGCCAATGAATGGTTTTCTGAGTTATCTAAACCAGTTTTTGCTTATGAATGGAGTGGATCCACATGTGAGAAAGATATTACCGAGTTGAACAGGCCTGCAGCCGGAGAAATGCTTTGCGGCACGGTACACGGTCTAAAAACAAGAAGTCAGAGTGCGGATCCCATTCCATCAATTAGCTGCAGACCGTAGTTCCACAAATCTATGCAAGTAGCCAATAATGGTCGTTGCCAATGCAATGAGCAAGGTTGATATGTGAAGATATCGGCGAATTCTGGAACAGGCGACAATCAGGCTGCACAGGTCCTGTCAGATATGACGAACTTATTACGGTAAAGTCTCGCAGGAATGGTGTGACCCGGAGCTTGTGCTTTAGTTCAGGCTGCCTGCTTATCATGCAAGTGCCAACAGGCTCAAGCAATCTTACGGCACAAGATGGAAGTTGGCCAATGTCAGAGGCTTTACTCTGGCAACAATAGCCGATTGACGCCCGCTGGCTGATGGTTCGCGTTTTGGCCTTGGGAAGTCTCGATAAGGATTCGAGACTTGCTTTCTGGACTTCACGAGTATCCTAGGGTTTCGATAGTCACATACTAACTTTCAGGCTTCAGCCACACTATACCTTCCCTCTTAATTATATATCTATCTATCTGCTATCTACTTAGCCGTTAGACCCTTTATTAGTCTAAAGCTTATATAAAATCTTTATAAAATTCTTTATACTTATATTTATATTTACTTAATAAATATATTTTAAATTCTATTTATTTTTAATTTTAATTTTAAAATATATATAATATTATTAAAATCTTTATATATATATTAAATTATAAAAAAAGTAATAAAGAATTATATAATATAATAGAAAAATATAATATAATTAAAATTAAATTAGATTAAAGGTAGTATAATTTCTTCTTTTTTTTAATTTTATTATAAGTTTCCTAAACTTACTCTAGGGATTCTAGTTGTAACAGTAGGACTTTCTAGATCTAAAAGTAGCAACCCCCCAAAGCTCTTGAGCTCATTTACTCAAATCATCATCATCTAGATCTCCCTAAGCTATTCAAGTTATTTTAAACTTCGTTCTGATTCATTCCACCTATGATGGATTCGCGTAACAGTGACGCTGGAGACAACCAACCAGCAGTTCTCAAGGTCA
This sequence comes from Diaporthe batatas, assembly GCF_019321695.1. NCBI lineage: Eukaryota > Fungi > Ascomycota > Sordariomycetes > Diaporthales > Diaporthaceae > Diaporthe > Diaporthe batatas. The sequence continues at coordinate 2,647,065 of NW_025408552.1, read as the reverse complement.
TCGACCTTTACGCTCTCCAGAATGGCATCAAAGAACAGAAGACCTTGCTTTTCGAGGCGGCTATCACAGACGGCTTCTTCTACCTTGACCTTTCCCACAGTTCGTTCCGAGGTATTCTAGACAGCGTGGACACCGTTCTCGACCTTTCCACCATCATTTTCAACCATGATGATGAAACGAAGAGACTTTTCGATGTAGACTTGATTTCGTCAATGAAGACCAACGGATACAAACCTAAGGGAAGAAACATCGTTAGTAAGGACGGGGCCAGAGATGGCTTCGAAAGCTGGGCTGTAAGTTCCAAGCATCTTCGCAAGATTTCCCAGTCACACTGGCCAGAACCTGTGACTGAACAGAGGCGTTTCATTCATCAGTTACCCCGGAATGGTCTACTCAGATTGACAGAAGAGCCATTCCCGCATACGCCATCTGTCGCAGCCCGTATGCAGTCGCTAGGCTTCCTCTTACGCGGCCTTGGCAACGCAGCACAAACCATCTTCAAGTCCCTCTCCAACACGTTGTCTCTTGAGCCAGGGCAGCGCTTTGAGGATTTTCACGATCCAAGTCGTCCATCGACAGACATCCTACGCCTCCTAAAGTACCACAGCACCGTGACACCCATTAGCGAGGGCGCCTCACCGCAGACGCCGCACACGGACCTGGGAAGTCTAACTTTTGTCTTCTCCGCAACGCCTGGGCTGCAGGTACTCCCCCATACAAGTGCGGCCGGTCAAAAGCCAGGGGCACCGCAGGATTCGGATTGGGTCTTCGTTCCTCCTCGGCAGAACTGCGCTGTGGTCAACTTTGGCGACTGCATGACCATGCTCACAAGCGGGCTTATCAAGAGTGCCCTTCACAGGGTCGCACCCCCGCCCGGAATGGCTATGGATGAGCGCTTCAGCTTTGCCTACCTCATGCGGCCCGAGGATGACACTCTCCTTCGCCCGGTTGAAAGCCCTCTCATCCTTAGGACTTCGTCGTCTTCGGAGGATAGTCTTTCAGAATACGTGACGAGTCGGGAGTGGGTTCTGAGAAAGTTCCATGCTCTTCGTGGGGCTTCTGGTTCTGCCCCAGGAACCGATACAATGAATAATGAAGTGCCAGCCCATACCGATCAAGTGCTTACAGGGGGCCGAGCCATTATAGTTTAGGCTGGTGAATAGCAAGATGAGGTTCTGTTCTATAGTCGTTTGCACTGAAATCGATCACTCGTTCGTTGATATCTCACGTCTCACGAGAACTTCAGGAAGAGAATCAAATACTACGTTGAGCGCCCAGGGCCACATATTGTCCTACTCCGTGCTTCCATGTCACAGTTGCCTTTGTCCACTACTCCCGATTGCGAGGTTAGCCTCCCAGCATCTGAGGATGATTGGAAAATTGAATGCTTAGCGATGGTTTCAGACCAATAACACCCTTTGCGCCTTATTAACGAGGCGTCCAATGGAAAAGGTCTTGGAGGAATGAGTCTGTCAAATTGCCATCACACTAACAGGTGTGTGGCCATTCGGCCTGCTCCGCACACAGAGCGTTATCAGTCTCACCAGCACCGATTTCCACGATCTGAGGACGTGGACAAGATAAACCTGCCCGGGGCTCAGGCCTTCCTTGCCCCCCACGCTCTTGGCGTAGGGGGTGATAATCGCGCAATGGCTAAAATCCCGTAACATCTAGAGAGGGGTTTTTATATATAAAAATTTCAGGTTTTAATTATTATTATTATTATTATAAATAAAATTATTAAAATAAAAAATTTAATTTTTTTAATTTTTATTTTAAAATATTAATTTATAATATTTAAAAATATTTACTTTATTTTTTTTAAAAAAGTCTTTTAAATACTTTTATAATTATATTTTTAAATTAAAAGTTTAAATTATCTATTTAACATTTTTAAGATTTTAAAAAATTATTAAATAAATTTAATTTTAAGTTTTATTTATTAAAAATATTTTATATTAATTTTTATTTATTAAAAACATTTTATATTAATTTTTATAAAATAATTATTATTAAAATATTAGTTATATATTTTAATTAACTTATATATTAGAGGTATAATTAAGTAAAACTAGCTTTATATAAGGAAAAGTTTACTTTTACATAGGGTAAATCCCTTGTAGGTGAACAGGGTTCTAGCTATTGCGTGATTGTACCACAGTAGCCTGCGCTAGCAGCGGCCAAGAAGAACCGAGACCCACGGGTATTCCCGCTTGCGCAACACTCCGCGTGCCGCGTGCTGCGTGCCGCGTGGCTGCTGACGATTCAAATTAAATGCACTCCTTTTCGGATCAGTTCCGGACTCTCCCTAGAGGGCATGGGTAGATGCCTAATTCTTAGTAATACAATGAGGACCCGCAGGGAGCATATGGGCCCCAAGGCCCCCCACGCAATACCGCCGCATTTAGCAAGATGCCGCCTGCCAAGCCGGCCGACCTGCGGAACCAGGCCGCCACCGATCGATTGGCTGGCTGCTCTGTGGTTCGCAATTAGTCAGCCACCTCACCGGATAAGACGACAGCTTTGCAACCATACACTCCCTTCAACGATTATCACGCAAAGGATCGAGCTCCGATCCTACGGTGGCCTAATCACACGCGACCACTGGACCCGGCAATTTCCAGGCTGTGATCCGAGCGTGAAGGTGCATTCGGGCATGCAGGACCCGGAAAGAAGACCATCAAGTGAGTCCTCACCGCTCGCTACCTGCCTAGGTAGGCTAGGCCATGAGCCACACGAGGCTCTAGAGATCCATCCAGACCAGCTTCATGGCCAGCCAACGTCGGTATCTCGGGTACGTATACATCATGGTAGTTAGTATCAGCATCAGATATGATAGGGGGTGTCCATAGTGGCAAACAATGAGAAGTTTCTTGGAGCATCGCATGGTGAGGCGCGGAACTCCGCGGGCCAGTGATACAGTATCATTCAACCACGTATCGATACCATGAGCTTGTTGGCTTGAATCTTGGGTCTAGCTTATCTGTACCGCTGCAGTACCCTAAAGTACACTGCCCGAAATTTCGGCACCAATGTAAATTCTTTCTATCAGTCCCGAGCTGATGACACGGCCTTGATGGCTTCAAAACGAGGCCAATCGAAGGTTGCATGTGACTTCTCGCGATCGGGTGAGAACTACGAGCACCAAAGACAAGTTCGAACAACATACCGCTTTGGGAAAAGAATGTAGAAAAAGCCGTAGCTTTTGCTTTATTTCAACGCTCTTGCCACGTGAAGAAGACCATCAAAAAACATCCCTGGAAAATCATGGCATACTATGCACTGGGGTTTTGGCCCCTGTCAGGCGCGACCGGTCTGTGTAAAGATTGGAATACGTGCAACTGCGCTTCACGTTTCTTCTCTCCCCGTCACTCATTCTTGGAATTTGCACCTGTCATCTGCAGAATGCCAGGGAACAACCAGCCACAAAGCCAAAGGCAGACTGCCTTGCCTTGAGCGAAAGAAATGTACTGATCATGTGGCATGATACTGGTAACGCGTGAATTGGTCAAAAAATACATATGATACCATGAAGAAAACACTTTTTCTGCTGTGAATGGGAGACAAAGAAGAGGATGCTTTTCAATATATATGTCAGCATTAAATCCTTTTGTCAACAAACACAAGCTCTTCCACGTGAACTTCAATCTCCTCGGACTTGGCCTGTAGCTCATTCCCCAAAGGCTGTATGTCAAAATCACAGTCATGGCGCTGACGCCGGTGCTTCTGGACAGCAGAAGCAAGTAACTTGAGAATAACCTCCGTTTCCTGCCACCCAACGCACCCATCCGTGACACTGACGCCGTATTTGAGGCCCTCCGGAGTCGCGGCACTAGCAATGTCCTGGCGTCCCTCGTTAATATTGCTTTCAATCATGACACCTACCACAGGTGCGCCTTTAGCGATCTGGCCTGCGATAGAGGTTGCAACCTGGGCCTGGTTGCGGTAGTCTTTGTTCGAGTTGCCATGACTACAGTCGACAACGACACCCGGCTGTCCATGACCCGCCTTGGTAACGGCGGCGCTGGCGCTGTACGTGTGGTCTTCACTGTAGTTGGGACCGGATCTACCGCCACGTAGGATCAGGAAAGTGCTTTCATTTCCATTTGTCCGTTGCTGAATCATTTGGCCGTGGTCGTTGACCGTGATGAGGGAATGCGGCCCAGCAGCAGACACCATGGCGTTGGTAGCCACATCCAGGCTGCCATCAGTGCCGTTCTTGAAGCCCACAGGCATGTCTAAACCGCTGGCCAGCTCTCGGTGTGTCTGGCTCTCGGTGGTTCGTGCACCGATGACGCCGCAGCATAGTAAATCGTCAATAAATGGGACGACCAGCGGCGTCAGAACCTCGGTCACGACCGGAAGGCCAAGTTGCGTGATGTCCAGCATGAGCTGGCGAGAGAGCCAGAGGCCTTTGGACAGGTCAGCGACCCTCGTTGAACTATCAGCTACCGACTCTGAAAGGTCCGGATCATGGACGAAACCCTTCCAGCCTACTGTCGTGCGGGGCTTCTCGATGTAAACCCTCATCACAACGAGGAGATCATCGCGATGAGTGGCCGCGGCTCGGGCGAGGAGCTTAGCGTAATTTAGGGTAGCTTCAGTACTATGGACGCTGCATGGACCGATGAAAACTATGACGCGGCCGTACCGGCCATTTCCATTGGCGAGGATCTTGCGAATGTCTTCACGAGACTCTTGAATCTGCGTGCTGCCCTGAGAGACCTGTGAAACAATCTATTAGTTTTAACTTCAAGACATTTCGATTTTCCTGTCCCCAGAAAAGCAACTATAAAACGAAACAAACTGACAAGTGGTAATGCCCTCTTATATGCAGCTGGCACCAGCGAGTGGTCTGACTTAGAGCAAAAAGATAGTACCGACATGCTCGGGAGGAATTTGGGCAGAACACCCTAGTAATATTCCTTTTGCGCGTTTCTCTAGCACAGATGGTTTGACTCGACTAATGATATCTCAAAAAAAAAAAAACCACCGGATTGGTGGTTGGACGAACATGGAAGAGGTTCATTACTTCTTGCCCGATTCGAGGTCTTTGATGATGATTTAAACACGCACGTTGCGCCTTTCTGTATGGATTATATAATAAAGATAAGGCCGGATGTTCTATGCCTTATCAAACAATCATCCTTGTATGGGACCAAGGGAGCTGCCTGACCTTCCACCCATGCATGCCTGTCGATGACCTCCACGCTGTGGTGGCGATTCTGGCCGACGTTTAGCCATAAAAGTCGCTAATGGAGGATATGGTATCAAGGATATCAGCATACATATGTATGCAGATCTAGGTACAGTGAGATTTCTGCTTACCCGATGCATGAAAGGAGGCGTGCATTTTGTTGTATCTTGTGTGTCATCTGCCATAGTCAAATCAGGAAAGTCTGAAGGGCTGTGTGACTCACAATATGGCAGATTTAGGAGTCCTCCGTGTTCCCAGAAGGCGCATAGAAGGTCCGATAGTGAGGCTACCTAGGTAAACTACCTGTTCCCTTGGTGTTCGAGGTATCTCGGACAAAGGCATCAAGCAGAAACGCGGTTGCGCATGGAGGGCCTCGAAGGATCTATTTGCTCGTCTTCCCATGCTTCATAGATTGCGTCATAGATAAGATCTCATGTCACTCTGGCCTTTCGAAATTCAGCCAATTCCCAATACACAAATTCCTGAATCTTAGATTGTGTATTGGAAGCCGAATGCAGCGGCCAAGTGTCCGTAGGCAACCACTGAATACGGAAGGTATCGATTCACATGAAACCTGATATCCTCTAAAATTGGATTTTGAACTTAAGTCTGTCGGCATAGTTTTGCTATTTTATCCAAAGCCGAACCCTTAGGCTCCCAGGGGCTTGTACGAGTATATAAAGGATCCACATACGGACTCACATGTCTACCTAGGTAACATGGGTTAAAGCTGAAACCACCGTAACCTTCCTACATTGTTAATATGCAGTCGTTTGTCACAGGACTGATAAACGTATCGGGGCTTGGATTTTAAGCGCGGCAATTTCTTATTTCATATTACCTGTACAAAAGAGACTAGTCTACCTCTGCTGATCTGGCCTGGATCACCTCCTCCAGTTCATTTTGGCTCGGGGTTGCGTATCCCTGTTCAAGCTGTGCCCCACGGGTAGCCACCAGGCTGGAGCTGGCCGTTGAGGAAAGCAAGCTTGATAAGCTTTTTCTCTGCAATCTCCTCTTGATGCTTTTCCAACTCTTCCACGTCCCAGTTAGCATGGATGTAACCTCCCTTTAGGAAATCTGCCTTCTCAGTGGAAAGATAAACAGAAAGGCCACCAGTAAGGGCCGCCTTGTCCTTTGAAAAAGGCAGGAAAGGTGGCACAACCATGCCACGGCCCTTCTCTGCCTCGACCATTCCAGGGTGGATGGAGAACACACGGAGCCCAGGCTGCTCAACGTCCAGGCATTCGCCAAGCTTGATGACAGCGAGCTTAGATGCGCTGTAGCCCGACATGGCGGGAGCAACAAAAGATGCTCCCAGGCTGACCAAGTTGATGATCGTTCCCTTGCCGCCGGTGGTTTTGACCAAAGCCTGAATCGCATTAAATGTGCCGCGAACGTTCACCTCCTTCATTCCAAGTCAGATATTGTACAACTCAGAATCGAGGACGCGACCATGAGACTGTCAGAAGATGTGAACATTTTACTCACAAAGTTCTCCCACCAGGCCGAAGAGCTGATTTGGTCGATGGGTGCAACGTTCATGGCGCCCGCAGCATTGACGAGGACATCGACTTGACCGAAACGTTCAACAGCCTCCTTGAAGACCTTGTCGGCGTCCTCCTGAGACGCCACGTTGCCAGAGATAGTGAGCACGCGGGAATGATCTGCCAAGTCCTCAGTGACAGCCTCGAGCTTCTCAGCAGTCCGGGCCACAAGCACCACGCCTTTGGCACCAGCCTGTAGGAACGACTTTGCAACTGCCTATGTTTGCATCAGTTCTTGTTCCGGGATGTTACGCACGGTACGTGAAACACTGGACGGAAGGTGGAACTTACGAAGCCAAGACCACCACTCGCACCAGTGACAATCACGACCTTTCCATCAGCGCGGACCGACGGGTTGTTTACTGGGTCCACCGCGGGGTAGACATCGCGATGCAGCGATTTGGTGAGCATGAAGGGAGCCGTGTAGGCGTTTGCGTCGACCTCAGCATTAGCCGCCATACTTATGGTCAGTTCTGCTCAGAAAAAAAAAAGTGAAGGTTGTTCTTGACCGAGTGGTTACAACAGAATAAGAGAGCTCTTGGTGAACTTTGAGAAGAGCTACAAAAAATAAATGGCCACAGAACCTTGATCGTACTTATCTTGTTGGCATTGGCTGTAAAGTGAATCCATGCCATTTAACAACGTTTGAAGGAGACTATGTTCTATGCGACCAGGCGACATTCAGGCCAGGAGTGCAAGCCTTGGGAATTAATTCCGCCAGATTGATTACAAATTGAGAACAAGGACTTGATTGATGATCTAATGCGGAACAGATTGGAAATTCGATGAGAAATCCAGCCGTCTGTTCGCGTATTCGGCTTTCAGCGCCACTTCCGAGGTGGATTCATTCCTTTACACACGTGCGTAATCAAAAAGCAAAGCAAACCGAGCGTGTTTGCAGGATTCTCGAGAAGGTGTTGAGCAAGGGTGAGACTTGTAAATCCTGTGGAGTGGTCATAGCAGATGCTTCCACACCCTTTGTTCCACTATCTACGCCCCACACCCAGGCATTGTATCTCGGTACTTTTTGTATGCCACCACTCTGACCATGCATTTATGCACTTTATCTCTTTCTGTCAGATCTCAAACTACGGAATCCGCAAGACTGGCATCGACAAGGCCGACGTGACTCCACACACACTTGCCCCCCGTTATCTCATCTGTGTCTGATCCTTTTTTCTGTCCCACAGCATGAATCCCTTGACCCACCAGGGGAGGGGTGCTGGGGAAAGAGAGAAGGGATTGCTTGCCCTCTCTGCTCCCGACACCTTTCCCCCTCTGGGCTTTGACCTTGGGGTTCCTCTCTCCTCGCGCTTTCTCTGAACAGAAACCGTGCTTGCCTTCTTGCCGCCAACAATGGTCATGGAAATTGTAATCGTCGGGGGCGGGCTGTGTGGTCTGGCCACAGGTATCTCAGTAGCGCTTTCAGGACACCGAGTGACCATCCTCGAGGCCTCCGAAGAGCAACATGAATTCGGCGCAGGGCTCCAGAGCTCCCCCAACGGAACGAGGCTTTACCATCGCTGGGGCCTGCACGATCTCCTCGAACCCATCGCTACGGGTCCGCGTGTCCTTGAGATTCGTAACTTCGACGGTTCTGTTCTCGCACGTCGACAAAATTACGATGAAGAGGTCAATCAACGATATGGTCATCCGCTGTGGACTCTACACCGCGTAGACCTGCAACATGCCCTCGTTCAAAGAGCCAAATCGCTCGGGGTCGAAATCAAATTCGCATCGCGAGTTGTTCATATACACACAGCCATTACCAGGCCCTCAGTCAGAGTTGAAAGCGGCGTCGAGTATCGTGGAGACCTCGTAGTAGTGGCCGACGGCGTGTGGTCACATTCAACGTCACAGGTACTCGGCCGTCCTGTTGCTCCTGAGCCAACTGGGGACATTGCATATCGGATCACACTCGACAGAGCCGTGGTTGAAGAGGATGACGACTTGTTTACCTTCATGAGCGAGCCACGCATACAGATATGGCTGGGTTCCCGTGCACATGCTGTTGCATACTCGGTTCGGAACGGCACGCAGCTTAATGTAGTTTTATTGGTCAAGGATGACTCTCAAGACTCGGAAAATATGCGTAAGGACGCAAGAAGTGCGGTCGACATAGCAGAGGCCCGAAGTCTTTTCAACGATTGGGATCCCTTGTAAGTTTCTGGGTTTTTGGCAATAACGCTCTGTGATATTTGCTCCGTGCTAAGATATTTGCACCTGCTAGATTGGCAAAGATTCTGCAGAGGGCGCACCAAGTGACCAAATGGAAGCTCATGAACTGTCAGTCAAATTTTACCAAACTCAATCCGAACTGCACCATTGTTTGATTTGAAGTTGACCTTGCTCAACAGTATCGCCTCTACCCACATGGCGCTCTACCGAAGGATCCTGTGTCTTGGCTGGCGATTGCTGCCATGCTATTTTGCCGTACATGGCTCAAGGTCTGAATATGGGACTTGAAGATGCAGCCGTTCTCGGATCTCTCCTCAGCCATGTCAATTCAACGACTCAGCTTCCCAAGGCAACTGCGTTGTACGAACGTTTGAGGGTTTTGAGAACCACGCGGATGCTAAATGAGACACACATTCATGCGAAGAACTGGCACCAGGAAGATCCCGAGCTTCAGGAGAAACGCAACATTGACCTGGCACGCAGCTTTGAGGAACCTACAACATGGTAAGTTCCAACCGCTCTAGGAACCTCTTCGTATGTTCACACTGTTATCTCCGTAGGACACATCCTCAACAACAGCGGTGGATCTGGTCTTATGATGCATATGAAGAAGCTGAGACGGCTTACCGTGCTGAGCCGTTTTAGTCCACCCCCCCCCCCCCCACCTCCAGGCCCTGACAGCCTCTGTGTGGCAGACAAGGCGGCAGAGCTCCGACAAGCGTCGCTTATAGGGGCGGCTTTTTCCTTGTTCCTACGTCCTCCATCCATATCCTATGATGTGAGCCCCCACCGCTCTTCCATCACTACCGCAATTCCTTAAATATTATTCCTATTTCTGTTCTCCTTGACAACTTTTAAAGACGCGAGGCTCCGGATTTTGAGTAGTTGCCAAATAATTTTGTTCCTTTTCCAACCTCTCAACTTGCCTTTGACGTATTTGTCGACACTGCGGAAACATTAGGACAGCTTCCGTTCCAGAAGGCTCTTGCATCCCACCGAAATTGTTTGTTGTTTGTTCCTACAGGCATGGAATGTCCGGCATCCACCCTACCGAGGCCAGTGAGGAAAGCACCCTAATTATTAGCTACTAATAGTATAGAGAGACAACTCTCGGGTGCGCAACATTATTCCTGGCTCGCATCAATCGAACAAACAACACCGGATCCAGCAATCCTATACTTGCCGTACCTAGACTCCCAGTCCACTCTGCATGGCGGCCCGGATGATTTTCTCGATCAACGTTCAGAGACATCACGAGGCGATCCAGTCTTTCAGGCCACGTTGAGTGAGGATGATGAATAGAACCCTGAAAACTGGCCGGCTCGGTACCGCTGCATGGTACTAGCTGCTACCATAGATTACTTAACACTTATAGTATATACTCTAGCTTAATCTTACCCTTTATCATTCTATCTTTTATAAAATAATATATTATTTATATTTATTATCTTCTCTTTATATTAATTCTATTTTTATTTTAAAATAATAATATTAACTATTTATACTTTTAATATTTTTAAAATAATATAAAGTTTTTATTAGTTAGCTTACTTATATATAAGTAGGTAAAAGTAGTGTATATTAATGTTGGTTAGAGGTCTGCCTAGCTGAGTGGTAAAGTACCTAGTTGGGTTAGCTAGACTTACTAACTAAGCTTAGTGGTCCATGCGTAGGCACGCACCCACTAATCTTGCTTGCAGTGGCTAATCCACTACAGCCTACTATTCCTACATTAGTACCTTTTAAATCTTTTAAAATCTTCCTTTTAACTAATTAGAAAGCTTTATTTATTAATAAAGTAGTTTTTAATTAAATCGCTTTAATTACTTAAAATTACTATTAAATATATAATTATAATTTATTTAATTTAAGTACCTAAAAACGCTTTAAATTAATGTTTTATATATTATTTAAATTATTTAAATTTGAATTATACTAATAAATAAAATTAAGTCTAAATTACTAATCAACTAATTACTTACCGGGCTGTCTATTAAATAGTTACTAGGCCGTCGCCTAGTTATTTACTAATTATAACTAATTATTAGTTAATCTATAATTATTAGTTAATTTAATTAGTCCTTCTAATAGTCTTCTTCTTCTTTTATATTTAGCTAGTTAAGGCGCTTTAATATACATTAAGTGGGCTTCTTTTAATTAGAGTAGCAATTATTAAAGTTATTAAAATTATAATTATTATAATTATTATAATTATTATAATTATTATTATAATTAAAATTATTATTTAAAGTATAATTATTTAGGTAGTAGTTATTATTTAGGTTAAAGTCTTTATTTAAAGTAAAGTTTAATCTACCTTTATTTAAGTAGTAATTCTTTTTTTCCTTATAGTCTTTATCTCTACTAGTAATATAGTTTTCTTAGTTAGGCTTAAATTAATAAGTTGGGGTGAAGCTATTAAAACCGCTACTATTGCCACTATTAAGGCTAGTAAAGCTACTATTTATAAGGGGCTTAAGCCTAAGTTTAAATAGCTTAAAGGCTATTAACTTTAACTTTAATTTAAAAGGAGGTAGTTACTTTTATTACTTTTATTTTTTATATATTATTAAGAGTAAGTAAAAGGTTACTTTTTTAAATTTATTTTAAGGTTATTTAAGTAGATTGAATTAGTAGTTATTATCTAGCTAGGGGATTCTATTAAGGTTAATAAGGGTCTTTAATATTTTCTCCTTTTTTCTAATATATATACTATTATAGTAGAGGTACTCTTAAAGCTTTTAGAGAACTTTATATTTAATTCTTATAAAGTTTTAATTTTTAAAGTACTTTTAAAAGTTATAGTAAAGGGGTTTATTAAATTTAATAAAATAATTATAATTAAAGTTAGTTTTAATATATTAAAGAATTTATAAAAACTTATAGGTTATAGGTTCCTTTTAAGTAATATACTAAATAATCTTTATAATAGTTATTTATATAATTAAAAATTTAAGTTAATATAAATATTTAGTTTAGGTTAGTAGATTTTAATAAATATTATTAATATACTTTTTAAAGGTTATATATAACTTAAATGGTTTATAGGTATTATTATATTATAAGTAGGTAATAGGTTAGTTAATAGGTATTATAGTTACTATAAAAGGTTTTATTTAATAGATAATAAGGGTTATTATAGGTATTTATAGTTTAATACTTCTTCTAATATATTATAAAAGAGAGAGAGGGTTGTTATAAAAAGGGTTTACTTACTTATTTACTTAATTACTTATTTAATTACTTATTTAAGTGATATAAAGTGGGCTAGTGGGGCGTTAAATGAGCTGCTAAATGGATTGGTAGGTAGATAGTTAAACATTACTTTAAGAATTTAATAAGTAGGTAGGCTTGAATTATTGATTATAAAAGGGATTAATTAATTTAAGAGGAGAGTTACTATAGATATTTATAGTTTTAAATCTCTTCTAATATATTATAAAAGAGTGAGAGGGTTGTTATTAAAGTTATAAGACTTATTTAATAAAAGGGTTCTATTTAATTAATTATACCTATAGGTATTTATAAATAATTTTATTTTTTTTAAATTATAGTACCTATAAATATTTATAGATAGCTTTAATAATAACTTTAAATACCTTATTGTTAGAAGTTAGTTAGTAATTAATTAGTATTAGTTAACTTATTTATATATAAATAGGTAAAAGTAATATATATTAGTGTTAATTAAAGGTCTACCTAGCTAAGCAGTAAAGCGCCTAGTTGGGTTAGCTAGACCTACTAACTAAGCTTAGTAGTTTATGTGTAGGCACGAACCTACTAATTTTACTTATAGTAGCTAATCTATTATAGCCTATTATTCCTATAATTTTATTATTAATAATAATATATTATTAATTTTATTTTAAATTTTTTAATTTTAATATTTTATTTATATTATAATTTTATTAAAGTTTATTATTTTATTAATTATTTTTATTTTATTTTAAAATTTTAAAACTTTATTAAATATTAATTTTTTAATTAAATTTATTTATTTTAAATATAATTTATTATATTATATATATTTTAAAATTAAAATTAAAATTAATTTATTATTAATTTTATATTTAATAATATAATTTTTAATAATAATTTTAATTAAAAATAAATTTATTTAATTATAATAATTTTTATTAATATTTTAAAATTATTATAATATTTATAAAATATTATAATAATTTTATTTAATAATTTAATAATTAAAATTTAATAAAATTTAATTATAATAAAATAAATTTTAAAAAATAATTATTAATTTATATATAATAATTTATAATAATAATTATTTATAAATTTATAAAATAAAATAAAAAAGTTTTTATTTAAATAAATATAAATTAAAAATATTAATAAGTTTTTAAAAATATTTCTATATTTTATTTTTATTATAAATATATTTTATTTATATTATAAATTCTTTTATATTTTATAATTTTTTTAAAAAATTTATATATAAATATTATAAAAGAGGAAATAAAGATAAAGTAATTATCTTTAATATATTAATTTAGATTAAGATAGTACTACCTTTTATATAAAGGGAAAGGTTTAAAGGGATTATAAAGGGAAGGTTTAAGTTTTAAAAGTATAGGTAAATAGGTTATACTAGATAATTAAGTAGTAGGTAGCTAGTAGGGCTCTTAGTTACTTATATATATATACTTATAATAAAGATTTTAATAATTTTTAATATATTTTTATAATTATTTTATAAAAAACTTTAAATTTTTATTTTTATTATATTTTATTATATTATTAAAAGTTTATAATTATTAATATTAAACTTTATAAATTTATTTAATAAAGTTTTATTAATATATATATATATATATATATATATATATATTATTTATATTTTTAATTTTAATATTAAATTAAAATAAAAATTAAAATTTTATAAAATAAAATATAATATATTTTTAAATATTAATTTAATTAAATTTATTATATAAATATTATTTAATAATTTTATAATTATTTATAATATTTTTATATTAATATTTTAAATAATATTTAATTAATTTAAATTAATATTATTAATTTTAATATAAATTAATTTATTAAAAATTAAAACTATTATATTTTTAATTATTTAATTTAATATTAATAAATATTATTTATAAATATTAAATATATTATATAATTAAAATAAATTAATAAAAATAAATAATCTTTTAAATATAAAATTAAAAATTTATAATTATAATTTTATAATTAGTTTTTATTTAATTATATTATATTATTATAACTTTATTTAACTTTATTTAAACCTTTCTTTAAATTTATTTAATATTTTTTAAATAAATTAAATTTAAATTAAAATCCTTAAACTTAAATTTAAAATTTTATAAATTTAATTTATTTTAAATTAAATTTATAATTCCTTACCTTTTAAAAATATATTAATTATTTTAAATAATAATAACTTTTTTAAAATAAAGGTTTATCTTTATATAGTTATAAAGTTAATTATTAATAATTATTTTTTTAATTATAATAAATTTATTAAAATTATAAATTTAAAGTAGTAATAAAATATAATTATTTTATTTAATTATATTTTATTTTAATAATATAATAAATTAAATAACTATTTTAAATAGTTTTATTTATAATATAATAAAATAAATAAATAAATAGTTATTTAAATAAAATTAAAATCTTTAAAGGAATAATAACTTTATTTTTATTTATTTTAACTAACTTATACTTAAATTATATAATAATTTTATATATAATATTTATAAATATTAAAATAAAATAACTTATAATTTATAATAATTTTAACTTTTAATAAATTAATAATATTAACTTAAATTAATATAATTTAATATATTAATATAAAAGTATTTTTAATAATAAATAATATTATAAATAATTATAAAATTATTATAAAAGTTTTATATAATAAATTTAATTAAATTAATTTTTAAAAATATATTATATTTTATTTTTTAAAACTTTAATTATTTATTTTAATTTAATAATAAAATTAAAAGTATAAATAATTTATAAAAATAAATAAAAATAAAAATATTAATATTTTTAAATTTTAATTTTATTTTATAAATAAATATTTATTAAATAAAATTATTTAAAAATAATTGTTTAATTTATTATATAAACTATTTATAATTTTTAATTTTATTATTAAATTAAAATAAATAATTAAAATTTTAAAGAAATAAAATATAATATATTTTTAAAAATTAATTTAATTAAGTTTATTATATAAAACTTTTATAATAATTTTATAATTTATTATATTTATAATATTATTTATTATTAAAAATACTTTTATATTAATATATTAAATTATATTAATTTAAATTAATATTATTAATTTATTAAAAATTAAAATTATTATAAATTATAAACTACTTAATTTTAATATTATTAAATATTATATATTAAGTTATTATATAATTTAAATAAGTTAATTAAAATAAATAAAAATAAAGTTATTATTTTTAATTAAAGTTTTAATTTTATTTTATAAGTAAATATTTATTTATTAACTTTATTATATTATAAATAAAACTATTTTAAAATAGTTATTTAATTAATTTATTAAATTAAAAATAACTTTTAAATAAAGTAATTATATTTTATTATTATATATAATATTTAAGTTTATAATTCTAATAACTTTATTATAAATAAAAGAAATAATTATTAATAATTAAATTTATAATTATATAAAATAAATCTTTATTTTAAAAAAATTATTAATATTTAAAATAATTAATATATTTTTAAAAAATAAAATTATAAATTTAATTTAAAAGAAATTAAAATTTTATAAAATTTTAAATTTAAACTTAAAAACTTTTTTAAATTTAACTCTCTTAAAGAAAAATATTAAAAAATTTTAAAAAATTTAAATAAAATTAAAAATTAAATAAAATTATAATAATATAATATAATTAAATAAAACCTCTTTAATATAAAGTTAAAAAAGTATAATTATAATTTTTAATTAATTTTTATTTAATTAGTTTTTTATTATAATTTAATTTAATTTAATTTAAACCTCCTTTTAAATTATATAAATACTTTTATTTCTATAAATATAAATATTAAAGTAAAACCTTAAATTTAAATTTAAAATTCTTATAAATTTAATTTATTTTAAATTAAATTTATAATTCCTTACCTTTTAAAAATATATTAAATATTTTAAATATTAATAACTTTTTTAAAGTAAAGTCTATTTTTATATAATTATAAATTTAATTATTAATAACTATTTTTTATTTATAATAAAGTTATTAAAATTATAAACTTAAATAATAAAGTATAATTACCTTATTTAATTATCTTTTAATTTAATAGTATAATAAATTAAGTAATTATTTTTAAATAGTTTTATTTAATAAGTATTTACTTAAATAGAGTTAAAACCTAATTAAAGGAATAATAGCTTTATCTTTATCTATTTTAACTAACTTATATTTACTTAAATTATATAGTAAATTTAATACTTATATAGTACTTACTAATATTAAACTAACTTATAATTTATAATAATTTCAACCTTTAATAAGCTAATAATATTAACTTAAACTAATATAATATAATATATTAATATAAAAATATTTTCTAATAATAAATAGTATTATAAATATAATAAATTATAAAGTTATTATAAAAGTTTTATATAATAAACTTAATTAAGTTAATTTTTAAAAATATATTATATTTTATTCTTTTAAAATTCTAATTATTTATTTTAACTTAATAATAAAATTAAAAAAATATAAATAATTTATAATTTATAATTAAATAAAAATTTAATTATAAAATTATAATTATAAATTTTTAACTTTATATTTAAAAGGTTAATTTATTATATAATTTATTAAATTAAAATATAATTAAATAAAATAATTATATTTTATTATTTAAATTTATAATTTTAATTATTTATAAATAAATAAAAATAATTATTAATAATTAAATTTATAATTATATAAAGATAAATTTTATTTTAAAAAAGTTATTAATATTTTAAATAATAAATATAATTTTTAAAAGATTAAAAGATTATAAATTTAATTTAAAATAAATTAAAATTTATAAATATTTTAAACTTAAATTTAAAAACTTTTAAATTTAACTTTTTAAAAAAATATTAAAAAGTTTTAAAAAATTAAATAAAGTTAAAAATTGAATTAAATTATAATAATATATATTAATTAAATAAAACTAATTTAAAAATTATAATTATAAACTTTTAATTTTATATTTAAAAAATAAAAGATTATATAATATTTAAACCCTTTTAATATAAAGTTAAAAACTTATAATTATAATTTTTAATTAATTTTATTTAATTAATTTCTTTTATTATAATTTAATTTAACTTAATTTAAACTTTTTTAAATTATATAAATATTTTATTTTTATAAATATAAATATTAAATTAAACCTTTTAAGTTTAAGTTTAAAAATTTTATAAATTTTAATTTCTTTTAAATTAAACTTATAATTTTTAACTTTTTAAAAATATATTAATTATCTTAAATATTAATAACTTTTTTAAAATAAAGATTTATTTTATATAATTATAAATTTAATTATTAATAATTATTTTTCTTTTATTTATAAACTATTAAAATTATAAACTTAAAGTAGTAATAAAGTATAGTTACCTTATTTAATTATTTCTTAGTTTATATAATAAGCTAAGTAATTACTTTTAAGTAGTTTTACTTAATAAATATTTATTTAAATAAAGTTAGAATTTTAGTTAAAGAAATAATAACTTTATTTTTACTTATTTTAACTAATTTATATTTAAAAGACTTAAATTATATAGTAAATTTTAATATTTATATATAATATTTATTAATATTAAACTAACTTATAATTTATAATAATTTTAACCTTTAATAAACTAATAATATTAACTTAAATTAATATAACTTAATATATTAATATAAAAATATCTTTTAATAATAAATAATATTATAAATAATTATAAAATTATTATAAAAGTTTTATATAATAAATTTAATTAAGTTAATTTTAAAAAATATATTATATTTTATTTTTTAAAACTTTAATTATTTATTTTAGTTTAATAATAGAATTAAAAAATAAATAGTTTATATAATATTTAAAAATTTAAAAATAATTAAATAATAAATTTTATAAATAATATTTATTTATAAAAAAGTTTATTATTTATATATAAAAGAATTTTAATTAAAAATTAAAATTTAAAGTTTATAATTTAAATTTTATATAATATATAAATATTTTTATAATATTATATTATAATATTATTTATATTAAATTTTAATAATATAAATAATATAAATATAAATTTTAATAATTTATTTTATAAATTATTAAATTAAAAACTTTTAATTTAATAATTAATAAATAAATTATTAAATAAAAGTATTTTAAGTTTTATTAATTTATTTAAAATAATATTTAAATTTAAAAATTTAAAACTTTATTAAATAATAAATTACTTTAATTTTAATTAAATAAAAAATTATTTTAAATTAATAATATTTTTATTATTATTTAATAAATAACTTTATTTATTATTTTATTTTAATTTTTAATTATTAAAATTAAATTTATTTTTATTATTAATTATAATAATATATTTTAAATTTTTAAAAATTATTAATTAATTTTAATTAAAATTATTAATTTATAAAAATTAATAATAAATTAATTATTTTAATAATTTTAAATTTTTAATTAATATATATTTATATATATTTAAATAAACTTAAATTTTTAAAATTTATAATATAAAATATAACTTTATTTTTTTATATATATATTATTATAAATATAAAAAAATATAGAATTTTATTTATTTTTTTTAATTAAATTTATAATTATTTAATTAATAGTTAGGTTAGTAATAACTAGTAAATACCTAGTATTATATATTTTTACTCCTTTTTTACTCGGCTATATATAATAGCCACCATCACTCACTTCGTCCAGCCTGCCACAATTAATAGACAACTTATCGTCACCGCATTGGCCTCCCCACCGGTGGCTACGGAGGACGGACGGCCGCGCCAAGCCCCGGCCTCCGGGGCTGCCTACCGTTTCTCTACCGTATGGCAACGTCCGTCCAACCCGCCCGTCCGGTGCTAACCATGCTCGCCTGGTTAGACTAAGGCCTCCAATGCTATATAGACACCTGTTATTCACGGTGCGCTTACCTTATGGTCCCGCGGTCCCCTTACGGTCCACAGCCTTTGCCCACGGAGCTCGTGTGTTGGTAGGGAAGCTTCTCCTTATCAATTGGTTTCGTTCTAAATCCGTATACTCCCGCAGGTATATGTGGTCCCTCATACAGTGGTAAATGCCCAAACGCCCAAGATACCAGAAAGGACTCCGGCACCTCTTTCGGAACATACGGGACCCAAAGCGGTAAGAAATGCTGGCGGTGGCTTCATCGCACGGGATTTAGCCTGTACGAGTCGACAAAAAGTAGTCAAACTGGTAAAAGTTGTCTATTTGTCCATGACATCTATCATTTGCGTTGTTCATCATTCAAGAACAGCTGGTTCAGGCTGTCTTCCCCCACATTATCCCCTTGGTCTCCCGTCCCATTTTCGTCCTTCTCCCCATCATGATTATCGCCACCCTCTTTTTCTCTACGATTATCAACCCATTCGATCATTCCCATGGCATCCTTTACTGTCACGCGGTTGCTGGGCTGATATTGGAGTAAAGCGATGATAGGGCGTTGGAGCGACTTCAAGGCTTCAAAGTCGTACTCGGTGTGCTCATCAGGATCATCATATTTCTCGTCACCAGAGGTAAATTCTGCGATGATTGCTTGACGCCGCGGCTCAAACGTATCACAAATCAATTCTGACTCGTCCGCATCAGGATCCTCTCGTCCGTCTGTGATCAAGTGTCAGATTCAAAGCTTTTGTCTTGATGAGTCAATGCGGAGATATTGCTGGTTCTTTTTCACTCACCATCTCGTTCCGCATATACACTTTCGTTGCGTAGTTCGGCGAGGTGAGGAAGCCAAGATTCCGGAAGGGGCCCAAGCTTTTCTCTCATCCGTAATAGGTAGAAATAGGTGTCAGGCAAGACAACGAAAAATGGAGGTCGTTGGTAGAATAGCACAAACATCACACACCCAGCTCGCCATATGTCGTGGCGGTAGTCGAATTTGCCGATAAAAAATGTCTCGGGTGATCGAAGGTCAATTGGCTGTGCCATAGCCTCTACTGGCAGAGTCTCACCAACTGGAAAGGCAGAACCCCAGTCAACAAGGCGGATGTCTTCCTCTGTCTCGTCTTCCCAGTTGTTCCACTTCATGGTCTGCACCAATTGTTTGGGGAGATGTGGTGGCAGGAGCTTGTCGGGCCATGGGTTTGCTGTATATACCTCGCTTACCAGGTCTAAAAAGTCGTCATCCTCATCGTTTAGCAGCGAGTGGCAAGTAAAGGTGACGTTGCCAGCGGAAATATCTAGATGTGTCATGCTTATTAGCCTTGTTAAAAGTTACAAACCAAAAAGGAATGAAATTACCTCCATGAAACAATCCGGCCTGATGTATAAAGTTCACTCCTTGAAGCAGCTGTTTGGAAGCTCGCAGGATAGTTTCGGGCCGCAACACCTGTGTGAGCTGTCCATACAAGGAGTGCACACTTGCTAACGATGGGCCAAGCAGCTCTGTGACAAGGCAGTTATGGCACCCATTAGGACCTTGAATATCAAAGTAGTCCAGCAGCTGTGCATATGGCCTGGGCCTGTCTTGTGGGCCTTTGAGGTAGTGCTCCTCTAGCTTTTCCAGCCTCAGAACTTCCGGGTCTGTATCAATACCCATCTCCGATGATGAGCTACTCTTGATCTTGATGGCCACATAACGGCGGGCGGAGCCCTGCTCGTCTGAGGCAAGCCACACTGTTGAGCAGCCACCATATCCCAGTTTGTGTCGGACAATATAACGGCCGTCCTTGAACGTATCCCCCAAGGCTACAGGATGGAAGCCGCCTGGGGCGTAACGCTCTAGTGGCTCGTGCGGGTGGATGCGACCTGATCGATCATCGTAAAGTGTCCAGTTGATTATCGCCGAGGCCAACTCAGCGTTACCATCTGAGGGTGTCATTTTCGCTGCAACGTCAGGTAAAGAGATGACAAAGTCGTGATGGGCACTGAGGAACAGAGCTGTCGATGCGATGCAGTAACATTGATACGACCTCGGGGTATTTGACACGCAATACCTAATCCACTATTATGGGGCCACCATAGCGAGCACAAATAACTTATTGGCTGGATCTGGGTCTAGAGGATGTACGTTGGTGTGGAGAGTAGGAGGCGCCCGCGTGGACGGTGAGCCAGCATCGAAAATAATCACCAGCCTCACCTGTGCCTCACGCATGCGTTAGCATCGTCTCAAGCTCGAACAAGTCACCAGGTCTTCACATAATGGCTCCCTCAGTGAGGCGCTCGCAATTAATGTTTCGAGTGCAAAAAGTCACTCAGAGGATCGAATGTACGCATGAAAATTAATTAGACGAGACTCCAGTTGCTATCAGATGGCCATCCCATTGAAGGAGTGTGGTACCTATTTGTTGGCAAAGTCTCACCACCAAACAACAAAAGCTGGCTGGCTAGCTACCTATCCTCAATTCTGTCGTTTTTGTTCGTCTTGCGATCATCGGCCTGTCTCTCGGCATCTCTCTTTCATCTTCTTGCTCTCCTCTCCTGCAACTATCAACCCAAATCAACACTGTCAACAATTCTTCCATTTCGGCACATAAGCCCTTCACACACCAGACTATGGGCTTGCGCCGTTACATCTCCTGAGAATACAAGAAAATTTTCAAAAAGAGCAAAACATTCAAGGTATCATCGGTATCGTGTCGTATCTGATTGTGGTATAAGTGAGAGGAGGAAACGAAATCGGAAGAGAAGAGGAGCAGGAGAACCTGAGCGGAGTAAAAGAAGAAGTAAACAAAAGTCATGATGCCCAAAACGCCCTTGAAAATGCAGATAAGCCGCCATGTTCGTAAATTCATCATCAAAAAGGAAGGCGCGCATGTGCTTATTAGCGCGCCTAGATCATGTTGCCGTTCACGCTGACCTCGAAGCCCTCGCCCTTCTGGCGCAGCGCCTTGGCGAGCATCAGCTCCCGCATCCAGTCGATCCTCTCGTCGCGGCTGCGGACGGCAAAGTGGTGCGTCTTGCCGGTGCCGTTGACGGCCTCGGGCGGGGGAGGCGGCCCCGAGGCGTCCCCGACTTCCATGGCGCCGTCCCAGCTGCCGTTGCGCTGGTGGCGGCCGGTGACGCCGCTCATGGAACTCTCCCTCTTGCGCAGGCGGGGCAGGCCGCCCTTGGAGATGTCGCCCTGCGGGATGAGCTGGAAGCTGAAGGCGGCGATGTCCTCCTTGCTGATGCCCTTGTCCTTGCGGATGCTCATGGCCTTGAAGGCCGCGTTGAGCTTGGACGTCGTCGCCATCGACGAGCACGCGATCGCGTAGTCGTCCACGTCCACGTACTCGAGCGTCTTGTCCACGGCCTCGTGGTCCTTGTGGACCGCGAGCCGCGTCCCCTTGAGCGTCACGTAGTGCTCGTGCCACTCGTGGCGGAGCATCTTGGTCTTGCGCTTCTTCATGTATCCCTGGTACTGGTAGTTGTTGGGGTCCTTGGCGTGGCCGCCCAGCGGGGAGCCGATCTTGGTGGTCGACGACACGCTGCTGTTGGGCGTGTGCTGCCCGCTGCTGCTGCGGCTGCTGCCTGATGAGCTACTGCCAGGGCCCTTGGGCAAGGGGGCGATGGCCGTCTCGAACTGCCGAGCGCTGGCTGGCGGCGACCAAGGCCACTGTACCCGGGGCGGAGGCTGGAGTGGCCGCTGCTGCTTAGACCTAGGGGACGTCTCTGATGTGGTGATTGGAGAGGGGATACGGCGGTGATTTGCGACCTGGGTCGCGTGATTCTCGTCCACGGGAGGCATGGTCAAGAAGGAGCGCCTGCGGAAGGTGGACCGTGATAGAGAGCGTGGTGGTGGGTTGGAGGCCGAGTGGTAGTTCATCTCGGGGGGGACGGACTGAGATGTGTCTCGGGGGATGGGTCCCATAGGTACAGCAGTAACCGGGACGTCCATCTCTGAGAAGGGCGTTCCGAAACGGTAGACGCCATTGGGTGTATTTGAACGAGAGTCCGGCGATGGGGATGGCGATGGCAGGGAGAATTGGCGTTGTTGCGCCGCGAACGAGGGCTGCGAAGGCTGGCTGAAAGGGTGCGCAGAGGAAGGATGTGCCGAGCCAGGACACGCCGAGCCGGGGAACGCGGACTCTGGTATATCCTCGACGGGGCGTGAACGGTTGGGCTGGGTCGGGATGGCCAGCTTCGAAAGGGATCGAAGACCCCCGTGAGGTGCCTTCCGAGGAGGAAGCATCTCAAACGGTGGGGTCGGTGGAACCTCACTTGAGGAGGTGGTGTTCTGCAGCTCAAGAAACTGGCGCACATTGTCGCGCTTCTGTTGCTCTTGGGCGTTGCGCAGGGTGGCCTGCTGCAGGTATTGCAGGGGAGGCAGCCCCTCTGTGCCCATAACGTCTGAAGAGGCCACGACCGAAGGCACGGCGTCTGAGACTGGGCGGAAGACAACGTCCTCATCGGGCTCGATCCTTCGGGCAGTCTCTGGATTGCCAGGGTCACCAGCAACCATGATGACGCCGCCGCTGTCCATGTTAACGAAAGGATGGTCGTTCTTGAACGCCTCGATCATTCTTTGTTGCTTCCGCCACTTGCGACAGTTCTCGCCTTTCGAGCAGTGATGCGGCTTGGGCATGACCTGCTCAATGCCCACGATGGACACAGACTCCCCGGGCCGGATCGTGTCCTCATTGTGAGACTGCTTGCGCCTGCGACTGCTTTGACGACGCTTCAACTCACCGCCATGTTCCTGCTTGTCGCGCCTCCTCTCCTCCCTCCTGACCTCCCTGCTCGGCTCGTCCTCTATGGGTGTCTCAGGGTCGGGCGGGGCAGCTCGTATGTCCTTCATCACGTGGATCTCTTCCCAGATCTTGGTCCTCACGCCAAAGGAGGCGATGCCCAATTCCTTCAGATCCTCGAACTTTAAGGTGATCAAAATCGCGCCATTAATATCATTCTCGACGAACGTCTCCGCGAACTGCAACTCAACGCCAGCATTGAGCATCCACTGTGCCACCATTTCCGGGGACCACTGCGCTAAGCTCTTGGTTTCCAGCTCCCGGCTCGTAAACTGAAATGGCCCGTCGCGAGGGGCCCTCGGCGTCGGTAGATCCAGATCCAGGGTGATGGGCATTTGGTAGTTGGCCTCTCGGTTGAACACCTTTGGCGTGATCGGCGACAGCGAAAGCGCATTCTCGTACTCGACCGAGTTCGCACTGCTGATGGAACTGCGGAACAGGTGAGGTCCTCTTGGGCCGACAATGGGTTTAATAGGGTCGGGTCCCATTTCAAACCGTGCAATTGACCGCTGCTCAGGGGTGCGAATTTCATCGTACGTCGACAGAGTTGTCATACTAGGTCCGCCTCTCGACTATTTCAAAATTCTGCGTCAGGAGCCAGACTCCAGGATGGATTGGCAAGCCAACAAGGGCTGGCATGGGCACAGCAAGGTACTTACAGAGTCGAGACTCAGACGTGGAGACGAGTCACCGTCGTCCAACTCGCTTAGGATGTCATCTTCCTCCCAGTCTGTCTCCATAAACTCGGTGTGCACCGAGTCTGGTCGCGGTGGCGGCACATTCTTGACTGAGAAGAAAGTTTCGCGAATATGAGACTTCTCCATCATTTCGCGATGGGGCCTCTCGGCCATGGCATGCCTTGAGGCGAATTCCTGTGGGACCATGTCAGCGATCTGTTGTGTGCTCTGGGGCTACTGCTCCGGGCCAGATGTTGTACCACTCACCATTTTTGGTGGCCCCGGTGCTCGGTGCCGGAGGTTGGCTGGATGGTGTGCTTGTGTGTTGGGATCGGTCCGGGATGCTGTTGCCAGCGCAGGTTCTTGTATTTGGTTGACAGTAGGAAAAAGTGCCTGTTCGCATTGATATGGTCGCTGCCAGCAACACTGAAAGGAAATCTCCCGCTATGCTCGTATAATCTAACAAAGGTCGCAAACCAGGAAAAGGGTCGGACGACGACTTGTTTGGGCGGGCGCCTACAGGAGGTTATGTATGGCAGGACGAGACAAGACTACGCTTGTGTGAGAAGATTCACAGCGAGCGGCATATGCACGAGGACGGCCGGTCACAGGTGTGATGGCGGGCAGAGAAGAGGGTTTCGAACAAATAGAGCGGCGCGGTGGGGCGGGTGGGAAGAGGTGAGGAGAGGTAGCCCGGCGCAGCATCGGTGAGCAGATGGTACATGAGTCCACGCGAGGTGGAGAGGGGCGGAAACGAGGGCAGGAAAAGGGCCTTCCTCTCGCTAGACCGGTCCTCCGCATGCCAGGCCGGCAGTGTGTGCTTCTCGCTTCTCAGTTGTGATGGGCCATGGCATGGCATGGCAGGTTGGAGGCCAGGACAGGCACTGACAGGGCAGGGCCACCCTCCACGAGCACCAGGCGGTGGTGCCATAGTGCGTGTGCAGTATATTTTTGGCAGATCCATTGCGAGAGTCGGGGCCAGTCAAGGCCGTCTTGCAGCGGCAAGCGGGCCAGCATCGCGGGCCTGGTTGGCTGCAAAGTCGGGCATCAGGGAGCAGCAGCGACAGCGACGGCCGTGAAAGCTGCGAGCTGCTTCTTCTGGGTGGTGATTGGCGTGGAGGTTGGGGAGGTCATCTCCGTGATTGGCTACTTGCAAGCGCCGGCCGTTGACCTCTGCCCATTGGGCGGGAGCGAGGCATGGGAGTCCTCGCCTTGCTCGCCTTTGGGCACGTAGCGTGGGGACAAGGGACAGTCATGCCAGGCTGCCAGGGTCCGGGGGCTGAGATAGAATGCGACGTTGAGGAAGCCAGGGCAAGGATTGAGGGGTATCCACCGCGGGCCCCGAGGAAGAGGGTGTGCCTGTGTGCCTCCATGCATCTCTTCACTATCACCACGACCTGCAGGCCCATTGTTCATTCTTCGATTGTCCTGTTGTCTCGCAGGTGTGGCTGCTGGGGAGAGCCGCCTCTTCCCGGACTGGCTGGATGAATGGATGAATGGCTGAAAGGCCGAGTAACGACCGCTCTGCCCTCTCATGTCTGTACGCCTGTCAGTCAACTGCATTGCGACCCCAAGGGTTAACCTCCCCCAGTTTTAGTCTTGTTGCGAGCTGTCTCCCGGAAGGATGGGTGACACAGCTTCCTTGCGAACACTCTCAACGCAGGACGGGGTTGACAAGCTTGCAAGCTTGCATGCGGCATAAGCTGTGGCTTGCGTGGGGTTTAGCACGGCCATGGAGTGAGAAGGAGGACGGCAATACGGGAGGATTTGCTTCGGCTAGCACTGCATGACTCTCTGCTCGACGCTTCCCCTCATCTTGTGTTCCCTGACCATATTATTGCATGGGTCTCACAGTATCCGCTAGCAGGCAGTGGCCGAACCGTCCACCGTCCAAGGATGTGCGACGGCCGCTGGCGAGCGCGGGAAAAGAAGGGTCTCGATCGTCACATCATGGGGGCCCGCCACAGACTGACAGAGCAAGCGGCCGATTACACCACTCGGTCGTCCCCCATATCCGTCTTTGGTTTTCCTGTTTGTCCTCGGGAAGCCTAGCTTCGGCCTGCCGTGGATCCCCCTTCTCCTCTCGAGAACTCCCACAGCGGCCCCTAGTCGAGCAAGATTTTGCCCTTGTGGGAACTTTGGGCGTTCGCCATTCGTCCCGTCGAGTCGAGACCCCCGTTTGAGACGGGCTCGCCCGGGAGCTGTGTCCAGGAATGGAGACCAGGCGATCTTGCTCATTCCCGCTCCTTGCACTCACCCCCCAATGGACTCGATCCTCGGCATACATCGTGACCATGCCTTGGGGCCACATGACCTTGTGTAACGCCGTTTCTGTGGCCCGCGACGAGAGCTGAAGTCTGGGGCCAGATAACGGGTCGCCGAGGTCACCCCAGTTGCCCACCTGCCTGCCTGCCTGTGTGCCTGTGTGCCTGTCCAGCTGCAGGCAAGGCATGGGGGAATGACGCTATGTCTGCGGCCAACCCGCAGGCCGTGTACTGTGGTAGGGCTTGAGCTTTACCTTGGCTGCTTGGTCAAGCCTCACTTTTGGGAGACCTGGTCGATAACCCACAGTTGGCAAATTATGCAGGTGTCACTCGGTCCGCTTCCGCAAGGAACTCTGGGTGCAGCTGCATATGCGAGGGGTTTATCACACAGCATCACTCTTTCATTAATTGATGCCTGTCGGAGTGCTTGCATTCAGGCATTCTGCAAAGCATACTCAATGGAGATGCATATCTCTTTGGCCATCTTATCGTCAGACTCGGTATCAGCCGCAAGAGATCGGCTCGTGTCATTTCGGGATACTTCTTCGCGGGGCGCATTAGCAATCATTTCCCTCCTGCAGGTGGAACTGGAAGGAGAGCGTGGATGCGTGTGCGTGGCTGTCGACGAGCAAGCAGGGCAAGCTGCGAATTCGCTTTCTCCCGTCACCCAGCCCGCGATTGCCACCCTTGTCCCACAATTAATATGCAGGCTTCCTGCTCGCTGCACGATGCAATCGTGAAATCGTGAAATAAGCCGTCGACCGCTTGACTGCATGTAGGCCAGGTCCGCCGTCCGCCCAGCCACCAGGAGCCCAGAGGACGATGACGACCACCGAAACCCCCGCCTCAGCTCGCAATGTTCCGCTGCTCACCGACAATTCGATCCATTCGAGAAAACTTCACTCGTGTCACACGTGGTGTAAGACCTTGATTCACCTTGGGCATCTTTGCCTGCTTTCGTGCCCGAACCCACGGGGACCAGAACGGCGTCGTTGTCTCGGGCGGGCACCGACCCACGTTTCGCTTCGGCCCTGTGCTGCGTACTATGTACGGCGATGGCGGTCAGATTTCGATCGTATTTCGTCTCCGGCATTTGGCCATCTGTCATCAGCGGCCCACAAAGCCACATACACACAGAAATCCTGGAGAAACTGTTCCCACCAGAGACCGCAGGATGAATTTTTTTTCTTGTCACCCTTGCCCGACTCCGCAAGAAGTTTTCCTCGATCTGCTTGTTCAGCCGCTTAGACCGGTGAGGACCGATCCTCCGTCACAAAAAGTTGACAGGACCCACTCAGGCGACTGATAGGTTCACTCCCGTGCCGAATGAGGCAAGTGGACTGGAAGGGTCTTGTTATGAACCCACACCATCAAGTTGCTTGCCGGCACAAAGAAGCCTGAGGTGCAGATGTATGCGGCAAATGTCCACAATGGAGACGACATAGACATCTGTTGTGGCCATGAGGGTCTGTTGGTCTGCCTCACATGATGATGACAGAATGCGAGGCCAATGAGCCTACCCGGAGCGTACTGTATGGTTGACTCAGGGACACACCATTCGTTTGGCGTTTGATGACAGTCCACTCTGATTGATGAGAACCCACTCCCACGCAGAGAGACAGGTTCAATCATGATGGCAAGCGAGGGTTCCCGCGGCAGCACTAAAACCATGCAACTGATGCAAATCCACATCTGGCAAGATCGTCCCCCAGGCTGGATGCTATGGGATGATTGTAGGCCCCATGCCAGCTCTTGCCCCGTCGCCACCCTTGACCCTTCACGAGAAGGTGTGTGTGCCACACCCCTCCGTGGCTGCCAGTAGAGTCGAGTCGCTTCAAGGGATATGAGCAGTCCAAGGCAAAATTGCTTGACCACGGGGTATGAGGGCCGTTGACACCAACAACCCCAGGGGCATATCTCGCTTCACCACCCTGTGCTGCATGGCGCGCACTGACCCACGGTTTGGGCACGAAGCAACCCCGGATCCCGCGTAATGGGGATGCAGCAATGATCTCCAGATGGCCCGAGTGGGAAGCCGGGAATCGTAACCATAGTAACTGTAATGCCAGATTCCAGCCAGGCGTCACAGTCGTAGCAAAGACTGGGACACTAGACTACTGGGAACCGCACCTTCTCATCAGCAGCCCGCCTGATAGCAGGTGGCTCTAGAGTGCCCAGGGGCTTCCTTGGGTGGGAGGGTTCATGCAAAAGAGAATGGATACATGGTATCCGGGGCACCACGAAGGGTTCGTGGTCCGTGGATCGCATTCGCTCCTTCGGGAATTGACCAAGGCTCGAGCATGATTCATGTCCTTCAGACTCATTGCTTTGTCATGACTGCATCTGGCCAGATAGTGTATTGCTCCCCATTGCGGATTCGCTCTTGGCTGCTGACGAAGATGGGACTGGGTGTCTTGAATGGATGGAAAATGCGTTAGCCTAGCCGAATGACAAGGCGACGACACCATCTCCGGGATCTTCCCCATATGTGAGCCTGACTTGTTCAGGCATAGTCAGCAACCATCTCATTGCGTTGAGCCAAGATAACGCCTGATCGAGCCGTCGACGGCTGCAAGGCTGGTCCTGGACATCACGCATCACATCGACTATTGGCTGACAATTCCAGAACCAGAGACGCGTATACGAGTACACCCCCTCCGAAAAGGGGAAAAAAGAAGTTTGCCATAAATGAGACTGGTGATAGGAAGGCCATATGCCTGAGCGTTGATCAATGCTCGAAGCTTAGTAGGCTGTTGGGTCGACAGGACGACAGGACGACATGGCTCGTCCCTCCGCAATCAAACTCAACCATCGGACCAGCACAGGGAATGTGGTTGCAATTGGTGGGTGATGTGGACGTCATACGTCGAGAAGAGCAGCAGCCAACACTCGTGCCCAAGGGAGCCCCGTGTGGATTATCAGGGGTAGAATTGAGACGGGACCGAGGGCGAGCAAGTGTCCGTGCCGATGACCTCGTTGTGTGAAGCCCCATTGCCGGCATGCCGGCTTGAATGACGGCGGGGAGGTGAGCGAGAAGAGAGCAATGTGGATATATGCGATATTGTGGTATGGGGCAGGGTCTCATCTGCTGCTGACCGGTGTGGGTGTTGAGGGCCTAACGGGGTTCTGAATTCCCGCATGCGAGTTGAACTAGCTGTCTAGGTGCACGACGATAGAGCCTATCGCCGTGTCTGGGCGAAGATCTGCCCAGGCGAGCACGGAGAGTGGAGGACAGGCGAGTCAAGGACGGGGCTTGAATGCGATCAGCCCAAAGAAAATCTCGGCTTCGTCCAGCCCCCAGAGCCGGAGGTAACGTGGGAGTCGGGGGGAAGCTGGGCCGTGGGAAAGGGCAAGCTTTCCCGCATCTTGCGGCAGGAAAGCGTACTAAGTGGGTGGGCCGGCAGCCTCAGGGCAGGGCCAGCCTGGGCCATGCCGTGGGCCGAGGGTGGCTGCCACCGTCGGGGAGGAGACCAGAGAGCAAAGACCGCAGACCAGAGGCTGAGTAAGTGGCTGCGATCCGAAATTGTTAGCGGAACATGTCGAGTCCGAAGGCATCCTGTCGGCTGTAACGCCATAGGCGACCCGAGCGGCGGTTGCGCTTGTCTGGCGGGCCAAGTACAGGTGGTACTACCTAGTATTGGCCGTGTATTAATAGCATGCGCGGATGTTGAGCAGCCGGGTTGCAGCATTCGATCAATAGATCGAGCACAAGCGCCGATGGAGGGCGGGTAGGAGACAAGGAGAGCACAAGATGGCCCAGGGGCACCGACGATTCGCGCCGGCCTGTCACTTCTGTCAGTTCTGGGTGCCAAAATTAGACCAAGCAACGGGTCCCGAGCTGTTGAACGCTTGTTTAGCGCGCGCAAAGCATCGCATCACAGGCGCCTACTGTGCAGCTGGACCTTGGAGACAGGGGGGCCTAGCCCTGGTGGTGCTCTGGACGTCTGGTGCTCAGGTACTTTGTCCTTCATCAGCCGTCGCGTCGGCGGCGGTCGCACGTGCCCCTGCGGAAAGAAGCTCCCAGTGGGCCTCGCAGCGGACCTGCAGAGCTGTGGCACCACAGCTTGCACAGCTCGCAGTCCTTGAGCAGAGAGCAGTTGCTATTGCTGCCCTGCTGCCCTGCTGCCAGATGCACCCCTGGTCCCTGAGCTTGACCCCAGCCCCTGGCCCCTCCTTCCCGCCGGGTGGGGCTCTGGCTCTTTCGTCCCATGGGAGGCGGGCCCGTGCTTCCTGCCTGCATGCCGCTTCTGCACGGCCATTGGCCCAGAGGCTTGCCGGCTGCGGAGAAGGTTGCTGTGCAGGCCTGTGCCGCTCGAGCCAATCCGATCTAAGAACGGCCCGAAGCTGCTAGCGCGGCCCACCCCAGCGTTACATCGACCTGCCTGCACCATGCACTTCCCACAGCTCGTCACTTCGTCTCGTCCAATCCTCCTCCATCTCGCTCCCTCGCCATGCAACCCTCGACACCCGCGACACCACCAGCCCGACACCAAGTGCAACCCCATTGTCCCCCGTGCCCCTCCTCTGGCCCGTCCAGCCCTTCCCAATCCAGCATGCACCGTGCACGCAGCTGCAATGCGCATGCTGCATGGGAGCTGACCACCCGCCCCGACCCAAGCCCAAGCCCGACCTCAACCAACCGTCCACCCTTCACCGGTGTGGTGTGCACCGTGTGCGCCAGCCAGCCAGCCAGCCAGCCAGCCCTGACGTCGTGCAACGGTGCCAATCTCATCCTGCCTCTGCCCTGCCTCCGGCCTGCCATCTGCGCGGCATAGCGCACTACTGTGGTACAGCCCTCTCCCGCCCCCCAACCGAGCATTGCTTGCAGGAATAACCGTCAGGCGAGCCGTCGTCCAGTAACACCATTGTTACTCGAGTACACGGCCACACGGCAACAATACCTCCGGTCCACGCCTCTAACCGTCGTGGCTCCCTACGGAATTCACCCTCTGCCACGCCCGAGAACGGTCTGTGGGCTGGGTACCTCGCAGGGATCGCCATCGTCCCCCACCCCCCTTCTTGTCCTGCTCACGAGTCGCGGACACGCTCCACGCAGAGACATGAGAAGCTAGTCTTGTTCTCTGCCGCACAGTACATACCGTATCAGTCGTACAGTTATCGTCGACCAGATCAACACAATGTTGAATGCCTCCCAACTGGGTTGCTCCCAGCCAATGCGCTCTAAACCCGCGCTCGGCCCACCGTGGACCCAGTGTTCGACGATAGAAGGATGCAGGGCATCAAGACATAGAGAACTGTACAGTTTTCAGCCCGGACTCTATCCTACGTTGGCATGGATCAGTCCACCATCACGGTTTGGATCGAGAACACTTGGAGGGATTCAAGCATACCTTGCAACACTTCCTGGCTACCAACAGGTCTTTCCGGATAGGCTCCATCCTACCCTGCCGCCCCCCCTCCCATCCTCAGCGGATGCAACCACATCGCTCAACGGGCTCGCTGCGCGTTGGGGTCGGGGAAGCTATGGCTCGCTGCATCTGCGTTCGTGCAATCTAAGATGTGTGTGGTCTAGGGGGGTGACGGGAGGATGATCATCAGATGAGAGTCGAGTCCGCTCCCACGCCTGCCATGCTCGCCGTTCACTCTCCCCCGAGACATGCGCTACAGACTTTTCAGCCACAAGTGTCTTCTCGAGCATGTGCTATCGACGTGCCCCCCTGGACACCAGTGAGACCCGGCACGCACTCAACAAGAGTCCATTACGTGGTTCTGAGGAATTAACCTGCGGGGCATCGATGTCAAACTTTCGGCAAAGTCCCGCCTCGAGTTGTCTGCCACCCTGCACGGCAGTAGTCTACATGATCACGACTGCGCTGTGCAGCGTTCATGGACATCGCCCCCAGGTGGTGCGCCGTCACCCAAGCCCCATCCCGATCAACAATGTGCCATGCTGCTGCGCAGCAAGGCGAGGCCATAGTTCAATGCACGCGTACGGCCGAGCTGCCCGGGGGCAGGCCATTTCCAGACCATCTTTGGGGTCGTGCGCCAAACCTTGTGAGATCAGATCTGCAAGGCAACCAGGATCCAGGTAAGCCAGATATGCATTGCAATGGACGTCCGTCGTTAGCTTCCTTGTGGCCTGCATGACCTCTGCATAGTTGCGCCAATAGGTGGGATTTGATGGGCAGCCATCAGGCCAGAGCTGCCTCTTTAGTCGCGCAACTGCATCGGCCGGCATCGCGAGCGGTACAATGCCCTTGTCCCCTTGTCCCCGTCGTCCTACCAGAGCTCGACAACGCCATCCCTGGGTGGGGCAGATGCTGGCTCCCACATCCGAGTGAGACCTTCTGGGCGACCGCTCATTGGCAACAATAAGCGCAGGACCCATATTGACGTGTGAGCACATGAGGGGAGCAAGGTCACTTCCGGACCATTGTGCTATGCTTAGGTACATGGGCCCTGCAGAGGAGCCTGGCCAGTTGCGTGCCCTGCCTGGTTCTCTGTGGTAGGGCGAGGAAATGTGGTCCAAAGATAGGTAAGCGTGCCATTGCTGCTGGCAGTTCCAAAATTAGAATCTCACTCAACCCGCATTGCCAGCAGCGGTTCACGGCCGTCGAGATGGCCACGATTATAAGTCTTTTGAGCCATCCATCACAGGCCCTACGACGTTTTGTTTCTCTCTTGTTCAAGGTCTATGGGTTATTTGGTGTCGTCCAGTTAGAGTATTTGTCTTGTCTTTTAATAATCCCCCTCACGGTCTATCAACACACGGTCAACATCGGCTTTCCTTTTCGAAACAATTCCAGTCAACAGCAAGCCGGACTTGCTCGCAACCAGTCAATCATTTTCGCATACGAAAACAAAACAAACCAAACCAAACAATCGGACGAAAATCGCTCGTCAAATTCTTAATACTAGTATCTGGCTCCGAAGAGACTGGGGGCTTTGGTTCTTCGGCACAACAACCCCGAACCGTCCCGTCGAGCTTGCCTTGTGTGAGAAGCGAGTGCGGATTTGCGAGCTTCTGGACTTGGACCAGGACTTGGGAGACCCCGGCTTGTGACCCTCCCGCTTTCGCTCGGCCCAGAAGATCAACAAGGTCGACAGTCCACACCCACCCCCCAGCCACCCCTACCCTTTACTCTCACGCCCCCCTTACCGGGTACCCCTGGAGATTGCCTCTGCACGCAGGTACCTGCCTTGAATAGGTCCCGAGGATACAAATGTCAACACAACCCCCCAACGGTCACCACCACCGAGAGGAACTCATGAGAGCATCGCAAGCCAACATGGCCGTCGCACAGCCAACAAAGACCAAATCGGCCCCTAAGGCTACCAACAATGCCGCCTCAAAGCAAAAGGCACAGATGCATCGCCGCTCCAGAACAGGTTTGTGCCCTTTTCCCACATGTTTCTGACCCTCTCATCTGTGTGCTCTCCGGGACTTAGACCGGCGCCGCTTTCCCTTCCTGGCCTGCCGTCTCTCGGTCGTCCGCCACTTCTTTCGCCCTCACTCTGCAACTCGGGCTCCAGGTGTTGGCCATCACAATTAAGGACTCAATGGCTAACATGAATTTTCCTTGGAGGCTGCTACACTTGCAGACTGCGAAGGAAGAAGTGCGACGAGGGCACCCCCATGTGCTCGGCGTGCAAGCATCTCGGCCTCGTCTGCGAATACAAGCGACCAATGTGGTGGAGCAACAACGATGCACGCAGGAAGCACAAGGACGACATCAAGATGATCATCAAGAGGAAGAAGCTGTCCGAGAAGGCCTCGCACTCGCATGCACACACAATACAGACCTCCATGCCTTCGCCACCGGGCCTGTCGCATTCGCTCCCCACATCAGCGACCTTCTCAGACCCCCTTGATCGCACGAGGTCTCAGTCGATTGATTCGCAGTTCGGCTTCGACTTCAACAGCCCGCCACAAGTCACCGAACCATTTGCGTACAACACACAGATGCACCCGGATTTCGTCTTCAGCGGCATGTCTCCCTATGCACCTTACGAGGTAGACGTCAAGACGGAGCGACAAATGTTTGTCAACGATGTGCCCACCCTGAGGGAGACCTCAACATCGACCTTCAGCACCTACACCACCCCCCCACCTCCGGGTACCATGCTTCCTTCCTCATTCCCCATTGATGGCGAGTGGACGGAGCAGGTCAACTTCGAGAGGAGGGAGTCGCTGGCTGAAGAGACCCTGAACTGCAACTTCTTTGACTTCGCTCACGGCCCTACAATGGACACCAGGCAAGTTGCCATTGAGCTTGATGACAGCGACCAAAGGCTCCTGGATCACTTCATCCAGTTCGTGCTTCCAACCTTGTTCCCTGTTCTGGAATCAAATCAGCACGGATCCGTCGGCTCGGACCTCATCCTACCCGCCCTGCAGAGCAACAAGGGCTACCTGCACTGCTGCTTGAGTATCGCGGCTCAGCACTACAAGGCCATGATGACTCAAAATGGCGATGTGGATGCCGAGATGCTGCAGCAGATCGACAGCGACATCATGCGCCACAGGTACTCGACCATCTCTTCGCTCTGCGACGCCCTCAACAAGGACGAGGACCACCAGGAGATCCTTGACGCCGCTCTGGGCCTCATCTTTTTCCAATGCTGTGTCGGCCGTTTTGACGACGCGCTCCCCGATATCGCCTGGCACCAGCACTTCCAAGCTGCCATTTCACTCGTGCAAAAGCTCGACCTGCCCCACATGGTCTCAGACGAGCATCATCCGCTCTCCCAGACACCCTTCAGCATGACACTCACCGCGTGGATTGACGTGCTCGGTGCGACAATGATGGGTCGTGCACCCACCTTTGCCCACACTTACCGCGAGAAGCACCTGTCCCAGGTCAACCACTCGCTTGGCCTCCGTGAGCTCATGGGCTGCGAGGACCGCGTCATGTATCTCATAAGCGAGATCGCCTGCCTAGAAGCACTCAAGCGCGATGGCATGGATGACATTACCTTGTGCCAACACGTACATGTTCTCGGTGACCAGATTGGCTTCACGGAGATGGGCGAGACCGGCCCCAAGATGCCCTTCAACGCCAACGGCACTCTGAGCCCCAAGCAGCTGTCAAAGAACATGACACAGGCTTTCCGCCTCACAGCGCGCATCTACCTCTGCAGTCTTGTACCGGGGTTCAACCCGTCCCAGCCCAGCTGCATCGACCTTGTCGAGCGTCTGACGAACGTCCTGCAGCACATCCCCTCCGGGCCCGGTGGATTTGACCGTTCCCTGGTCTGGGTCTACCTGCTCGGTGGGTCCATGAGTGGTGTCGGCTCATCGTTCCGGACCTTTTTCGAAGACCGCGTCGCCCAGCTTGGCGACCAGGCGGATTATGGCTCATTTGGCCGCGTGGCTTCCTTGCTTCGTGAGGTGTGGGCCCGCAATGCTGGCCTTGCTTGCTCGCCGAGCACTGCCACCAGCGCGGCGGCTGGCATCAAGCCCGAGGAATCGCAGCAGCAGGGACAGCAGGCGTTTGTCCACTGGAGGGACGTGATGCAGATGAAGGGCTGGGATTTCCTGCTCATCTAGATGATGTTGCGAAGGGATACCCTGATATCTGTGCCAGCGCCTGCTGCAACCACTCGTTTTTGCCCCTGTTCCTGACGGTGGCGACTGGAGCGATGCAGGGTATCGCTTCCTTGTCTACACGCATACCGACTTTCGCTTCAACTTATACCCCTTCTTTATTTTGAGATTTTGACCGAAGACCCTAGAGGCTGCCGCAAGGCAAAATTGAGATGAGTGGACTTCATCAATGATACCTAACTTCTTGGACGACACTGGACCTTCAACGGATGACCGCAGCTGGACTGGAAAGCTGCGCTTTTGGGTTTTTATTTTGGATTGTTTTGGACAATGATATGGATAGGCAACGGCACCGGTTGCAAGCGAGATACGGACGGGTGAACAATGCCTTGGAGCTTGACGTGATGGATGATAAGACGAACCTCGTTGCTGTGATTTACCCCGGTTGCTCGTCATCAATTGGTTTTCTTCTCGGTATACCAGAGCATCACATGGGGCCAGGAGTTTTTTTTCGCTGTGTGTTTTGGACGAATGGAGACTGCCGGTGTTTTCTGGGATACCAGTCCAGTTGTTTGGAACAACATCTTGGAGCATTTGGAATTGCGTCTGGAAAAAGACAAAGAGATACAGGACATCAGGCGAGTGCGCCGTTTCCATGTCTCTTGGGAGTCGGCCGGCCTTTAAACTGGTCGCCAATGTGTAATTTAAGTCGATAAATACCCTCCCAAACAAGAAAAGAAATCACAATATTTGAATGAGATCACCACTGGTGAGCCCGTCTATTGGAGCCATGAGAATTAGACTTGAAACCGGTTTGCGCTGTTGTGGGCGGTTATGGCCGTTGCCATGGAAGCAGACGAGAAAAAGAAATGGGCGTCGAATCTGACTTCCCCGTCCCTTGTAGACGCGCGCGACGGACCACGGCCTGAGCTCTGAAGCCATCGCGGCCAGTCAGCGTCGAAAGTAGGGCTGGCGGCAAGAAAATGAATTAAGAAAAGGGCCCCTTGGCCGGCGTGCCGCCGACTTTCAGAGAAAGCAATGCTCTCGCGCATGGTATTGACTGTTTATTTTCCTCTCATGCTATTTCTGAGTTTGCGACTCAATACTGACTTGACCGAAGCCTGGGTCCCGGGGATCAAGCTGCAAATCAGTCTCGAGGTTGCTTGATGTGCTGGCCGGGGCGGTTACGGGCAATTTCACCAGTGTCGCGCCGGCGGCCACGGGCGGTCGAGCCTCATGGCCATCCATCTCACTCGCCCGAGACACGCCTCTCAATCAGCACTGGTATCGGGAGGAGGCCCGACCGGCTTCACAGTTCTCACGTCATCCTCACATCCTCAAATTGCCAGGACGCCACCAGCAAACAACATCTACGTGTATCTCGAATCAATCACACTTACACGGACCCTAACCCCAACCCGCTTCCAATCGATCAGGGCCCTGAAGAAAATGCATCAGTGGGGGGGGGGGGCGGGAGGCGTTCGGCGCTGACCGCGCCCATGGGTGGTGGCTTGAAACGAAAGCCCCTCCCAGGATGGGACCCAGCCACGAGGAGACAGGGCAAAACCTGCTTGTCCATCGACTGACGTCCAGTCATCCCGACACAGGTGGCAGCCCATGTGACCGCTGCTGCTCTGCAACGACAGCATTCCAGTCATCCTAGGCCACGTCAAAAAAGGAGGAGCACCGTTCGGCCCCCCTCGTCCCCTCTTCGCACGCTTGCATTCGTAACAAGAGGCGGGACCGTGACGATGGTGAGGCAACCCAACGAAACTCTCTGTGGTAAGGTAAGAGTCATCGTCACGGGCAAGGGAGGTGAGGGTGAGGTGGCAGGGGGGCTTAGCCACTGGGACAACGCAAATGGTCCAGAGGGCGACTTGAAAACCTGGTCACGGGCAAGCGAGCGCGGACATGAGCCGATCTCTGAGGCTTCGTGATGTAGGATCTTCTGGAATCTTTGATAGAGCTACTCCCCTCCCCATGTGACCTCGGTGCGCTACGACCGTAATCTACGTGTTGAGTTTCACGATAGAGGGTTCACCGGTGATTTGGGCCCGTGGCGATGATGAGTCGGTGAAGGGCTTTCGCCGCCGGCCCCAGTTGCGGGTACCGGCGAGGGCTGGGTTTGACAGCGTATTTCCAAGGTTGTGGCTTGGTTTTCCCTGGTTCCTTGATACTCCGACTCTGGCAGGTGAGCGGGAGAGTTAGGATAGATAATAGCCTCGGGGCGATCCTCGGAGCGAAGGGAGGGGTGGTCTGGCAGGGCCCTTTTTGGCTGTCTGGCCTGGCTGTTGGCTGTCTGGTTGCAAGGGACAAGGGCCTTGTGCTGTCGAACCCTGACGAGCTGAAGAATCGGGATCCCGTGGATGGCATTCTTGCTGTGTCTCTGCAAATCCCGTCCCGTTCCCGTATCGGCAGGGCCTGGATGGCTGAACCCTCGACGCTCGAGGGTGCCGGGACAGGGATGCGAGCGCGGTTTGGAAAAAAAGAGGAAGACGGGCTGGGCGGGCTGGAGCTCGTTCTGGACCGGCGGGATGGTCACCTGGGCGGGACAGGATCGTCGAAGCTCAAGGGCAAGGGCTTGTGCCCTCGGCCCAGGGCGAATCACCCCAGCCCGTGCCGCCCTCCCCCAAGCCCGGTGCTTGTCTGATTGATAAGTTTCGGGCCATTCACGGTGAGCGGTGTGCCACGCCGTGGCTGCTCATGTGATCACTCGTGTCTCGCGGGTTAGCATCGGCCTGGCTGTGTGGTCACTGTTCATATGGCTCAACCCTGGCTGATAGCAATTGCGGAAGACCAGATCTGGAAACCCACTGGGCCAGTGCAACGTTGAGCGAGCCAGGAAGTTCCGAATGTCGGAATGTGCGAATGTGCGTGCTTGCTGAGCTTGCGTGCTTCGAGTGCACGTGTGCACGTGTGCAAGGTGTGAGTCTGAGTTTGAGTTCCTCGCTGGTCTCGTTGCAGGCCTCACTCGCTCACTCACTCAGTCAGGCTCATCAGTTTTCACGCCGTCTCCACATGTGGAGCACGGGTACCACTGACTGGGTGCGGTGACGTGCAGTGAAGGGAGGTGCAGTTCGGAATCGTGCATGGTTTTTGGTGCCAACGCGCAAAGTTAGATAAGAAGACGTGTCCGTCCGCTTGTCCGTCTTCGCGACCACGTCGACACGGATGCAGGCTTGCACATTGTTGGCTGCGGCTGGAGGTACTTGGGTACCTAGGTACCCGGGTACATGGTCACCACGCTAGACACCGTTCTGGCCGGGCTGATCTGAGACGGGTAGACCACCGCCTGAGCCGTGCGACCCTGGCCCTACCTGGTGCTGTTCGTGCCTGGCCCTTGTCTCTGTTGGAATAAGCGCCAGCCAACCGTTTGCGGCCTTCTCTCACAGTATGAAGGGCCCGTCGACGGCTGACCAACCTCAGGTCTCCCTTTGCTCCCTGCCCGGCCCAGGCCCAGACAGCCAGAACAGCAATACGGATTACGGATTACCGGCGTGTGCCTGGCGCCTCTCCGTGGCCTCTCGTTTACGGCGTCTCGGCCACCTCGAAACGGCACTGCCCCATACCGCGTCTCGCACCCGCGCGCTCGCCCACCCATTTCTGCCATTTGCGACGTGCAGATGCACGTCTCGACCCCGGATGCGCCCCGGAACTTTGCGTGGCACCGCCGGTAGCATGTTTCCACCGTGTTCATCATGCTCTCCTGCGAGCCCACCAGGTGTTCGTCGCCCGCCCTGAGACGAACTAGGGAGCGGAAGGGGCCTTCTAATTATGATGATGACATGGCGCCTCTTTGACTCCCCGCCCCGGCGGCTACACCACGGCCACTCGCCTTGACTGAGCATTGCCTTGCTGCCGCCGACCACACCCTGTGCGTTGCCCTCGACTGGACACGGAGGCCGCAAGACGGGTCCCATGCGTCCAAGTGCGGCTTCCTTCTCCACGCACACAGGCCAGCAGTCGTCCTGGCGAGGTCTTTGTCACCTCACCCGGCACCACGCCGTCGTCTTTGTCCGGCTTCCAGCTTTGGAACGTCATATCCGCATGCTTGGGCTTTCCCGGGACATCGCTTTCTTCCTTCTCTCATTACATCGCCATTGTTCTCGACCTTGTTCTCCCAGCCCTTTTTGTTTCCTCCGATCTTGCCGCCCGAGTCACCACAACAAGGCATTGTCATCTTGACTGCCTTTGAGAGTGTCCTGAATCACACTGTTTATCATACTTCTTATGCCTTCTGGCCCATAACCTTTCACCCAAGGGGCTCTGCTCTTTTGGTCTCTCCCCCCCGTTATTCTCCACGTTGATCCTCTCTGCAACCGCCGACTACTGTCTGGTACTCCGCAACAACACATCACCTATCCGCGCTACGCGCCGGGCATCAGAAACACAACCGACATATTCTACCTCTACCATTGCACAAGAAACAGCACAGACACATCAATGA
Organism: Diaporthe batatas; assembly: GCF_019321695.1. NCBI lineage: Eukaryota > Fungi > Ascomycota > Sordariomycetes > Diaporthales > Diaporthaceae > Diaporthe > Diaporthe batatas. Next base: position 2,606,287 of record NW_025408552.1, on the reverse strand, counting down.
AGAAACAAACAAAAAGCACAGCGCTGGCCAGGGCGTCGGCGCTTCTGCTCCTCTCCGCACTACCCTCCTTTGCCTCAGCCCTCTACATCCAAGTATCACCATCAGAGCTTTTTGGCCGGCAAGATTCCACATGCGGCGACTCCTCGTACGCGAAATGTAACACGGCTGGCCTTCCTGACGACTTCTGCTGTCCCGCCGATCACTCATGCATTGCCCTCGCCGGCAAGACAACCGCACTCTGCTGCCCTAGCGACAGCGACTGCAATGGCATCAGGCCCATCCCCTGCGACATCAGCCTGCAGGACAAAGGACTTCACCCGGAGAATGTGGTTATGACCAACGCCCTGACGGGGACGATTCCCAGGTGTGCCAACTTGTGCTGCCCCTTTGGGTACAGCTGTGACGGCGAGAACTGCATTCTCAACCCAGACCAGAACGCGAAGCCATTGACTTCGACCGGACCGCAGCCCTCAACAACGGCGGCGTCGTCCGCAGCCGGGAGCAGTGAGACAGTCGGCGTGAGCGTGACCTCCGCGTCGCGACAGTCGGCTTCCGCAACAGCCTCTGCAACAGCCTCCGGCTCAGGCTCAGGTTCTGCGACGGCGACCGGCTCCGGGTCCCAGTCCTCGTCCACGGCCGCCGCGGCCGAGGGATCTGGTGATAACGATAGCGATTCCGACAGCTCCAGCTCTTCGAGTGGACCCTCGGCTGGCCTGGTGGCTGGTGGTGTCGTGGGTGGTATCGCTGCTGCCGTCTTCCTGGGAATGCTGGTGTGGTTCTTCATCAAGAGGGAGGCCAAGCGCAAGAACGAGGCCGCTCAGGAGAAGCTACCTCAATCTCGCTCGTCACGATCGTCATCCTTTGGCAACATCATCAACAACCCGATGACCAACTCTCTGCGCATGGGTGGATGCCCGGTAATTTCCAAGCCCATCGTCGACGAGGGCGCCATGAGAAGTGACTTTGGGCGCAAAGTTAGCCCGCGGGCCGGGTCTTTCAATACCGCTAGCGACGAGGACATTGAGTACGAGAGGGAGTTTGGCACAATGGGGGCCAGGCCCGTGAGCGGGGTGGACATGAATGACCTGCACTCGGTGCCCCGCTCGCCCCCGACGCTCACAAACAACAGAGCGGTGAGCTCCATGTACGCCGTCACCGACTACGCGGATGACGGCGCGTACCAGGCACCGCTCAAGATGCCCTCGGCCCGCCACTTTGGTGGCCAGGACAACCGTGTCAGCGTCGGCGCCGAGGGCCGGGACGCCCTGGGGTCGCCCATATCCGATTATGGTGGCCAGAGGGTCGAGCGGGACCCCAACGGGGCATACATAGACGTCTTTGCCGACTCGAACGTCCCTCTCACGCCGCCACAGGCTTATACCGGGGACAGGATGACTAGATTTACAGACATAATGGACGACGCCCAGGATAGGAGGAGGTAATTTTGAAGACTGCAGAGCATATATATAGCATGCATGGACTGGCGTTGATAATTGTTTTACCCAGGGAGCGGTTTGGATACGGAAATAAAGAGATACCTGTCTTGTACTAGCAACTACTATTGCCAACAAAGACTACCGCTTACTACTAGTTTAAATATATACAAAGTACATAAACTTTTTCAGTTCTGGATACACTGTCCACATTGGCCTTCATCACGTCGGCGTGACAAGCGCATCCTTTCAAATCGAGTCACTAAGTAAGCAATTAACTCGTTTATCACCTCGTGGTCATGGTAGCACATAGGTCTATTTTTATCCTTTCTTTTGGGCGCCTTTGGCATACTTTACACACTCGATATGTCGCGGCAGGTTTTTTTTTTTTACGTGGCAAGCGACCGGGCCTCAAGAGAACCTCAGCCGCGGCTACCCCACTGGTGTCTATTATACAGCCCCCAAGCACCATCGACCCCTCGTCATTGCAGGCAGGCAAATCAAGCAAGCAATCTACTGAGGTGCTCCCTCGACCGCACTGTCCGCAGGCGCGGGGGCCGGCTGGGCCACCTGCGCAACGCCGGGGCCGACCTGCGGGTTCTCGGTCATGGCGCGCTTGCCGGAGAGCCTGGACAGCGACTCCACCCTGCCCCAGTCGATGATGTTCCACCAGTTCGTGAGGAAGTCCATCTTGCCGCCGACGCCGTAGTCCCACATCCAGACGTGCTCCCAGGTGTTGACGCACAGCACGGGGACGACGTCGGTGCCGCCGGGCGGCCGGGCGAACCTGTTCTTCTCGGCGGGGGCGGCCCCGTGCAGGGGCTCGCGCCGGTTGGCCGTGTTCTGCCGGTTGAAGTACTCCTTGACGACCTGGCCGCCCTCGCCGTGGGAGCCGTGGTTGTTCATGTCGCTGCCCTGGCTGCGCCAGTGGGCGCTCGGGTAGGGGCTGCCGGCCTGGTACGTCGTCAGGATCTTGAAGGGCCAGGCCCTGGCCCCGGTGGCGTCCATCTGCTGCACGAGCCAGACGAAGCCCGGCCCGAACATGGCGTCCGCCGTCAGCAGCATCTCGCGCTGCAGGGTCTCGAGGCTGCCGAACGACAGCTCCAGCGCCTTGCGCATCATCTCGGACATGTGCTCGCTCCTGTCCGCGCCGCCCGTCTTGGACAGCCCGCTGAAGAAGAAGTGGTTGTTGTGCGCCATGGAGGCGTAGTTGAACGTGGCGGCCAGGTGCGGCTCGCGGGCCGTCGCGATGGCCGTCTCGAGGGTGGTCATGTCTGCGTACGCGGTGCCTGGAGGGGGTGGCAGGCAGCCTGGTCAGCATGATTGTCCACAGAAGGGGTTCGACCACCCCAGCTAGCGATGGGCGTCCACAGCACCGCCGGCCCCGGGGGGGGGGGGGTATAACCAGTACCTGCTGTGTACTCGTTCAGCTTGTTCAGCACATGGGCCTGGTAGGTGTTGTACGCGATCTCGAAGGCCTCGGCCGTCATCAGGCCGCGCACACCCTCGCGCTCGAACCTGTCATCGTCGGTCAAGGGGGCGACTGAGTGCAGCTGCCGCGCCGGTGAGGCGTGTAGAGACCTCTTCTGCAGGTGTTGTTGCTGCTGTCTCGCGGGGACGGCAAATGGTGACGGCGGCGAGGGGCGAGGGGCAGCTGCGGACAGCCTCGCGGCGCAGGCCCTTGATATTCGTAATCTTGGCTTGAACATGGTTGCCGGTTGTGTAAGTCGACCTGCTGTTCCCCTACCGAAGAACAGTGTCGCGCTCAGTCGCTCTATCGCCTAGGTTGGATCATATGGAAGCTCCGAACTTTTTTGGACCGGCCCCTTGCAAGCTTGATGGGTTACGTAATCAGCTCGTGAATGACCATCTAAACATCCACGTCTGGACTCTGCAGTTGAACTACCCACCAGAGAGATGCGGATTCTAATTAATTAGGTAACAAAAATTCATGTTTCTGTTTTAATCTGGGACTAATAAGAGCCTGGGTGTCGCAACGGTGTAGATTTTGGGCTGATTATCGACCACAGCACTCCGGGATGAGCCGAGAGTCTGGCTGTCGCTTCTAGTGCTCTCCATCATTTGATAGTGCCTGCAGAGGCTCGCAGATGCGATCAAAGACAAGACGAAAGTGAAGGATTGTCAAGATTGAGAAAAGGATTCTTTGCTAGATTATGCTCCGGTGTGCTTCGTTTCCTTTCCTTTCCTCTCAATCGCAGGATCACTTGCAGCTCGATACTTGAACTTTGCCCAAGCTGCGCCTCTTCAGCCATAATGCTGTTGTCCAGCCTATTGGGTGACGGTGGAGGTCACAAGCACCTGCAGGTTTTGGTCCAAATGCTCAGAGGCCCCTGGACCACCACAAGCCAGCATGTAATTGTCGGTCCGTGCAGGACGACGGCACTGATCACCGCTTCTTGTCTTTCTCTTGCTGTGATAGCAACAGATCGCGCATCGCAGCTCGAGCATTCCTGCTGCCGCCCAACTTCGGCCCCTTGAGCACCTCTTCCTGCTTCGCTCCCGGCCGACTCGGCTGCGGTGCCGCCTTCCTCCGCTGGTGCCGCCTCTCAGACATGGCGTCCATGAACTCACGGCGGAACTGCTCTGCGATCTTCTCGTCCGCGGCTTCATCGAATCCAGGCTCACCAGAAGCCTCCGGCTGGGCGGGAACATCGTACACATCCACTGCACTCGGGTTAGCGAACACTCCAAGCCGGTGCGGTAACAAGTGAAACCTACGTCTGTTCTCGCGCATGAGCTCTTCCACAAGCTGGTCACGCTTGACGTCGTCGCTTCCGCGCCTCTTGCGCCCACGCCACGGCTTGCCATCCTTGCCGATCCTAACCCGCTTCCTCGAGTCGGAGTCGTCGTCATCGATGGCCTCGCCGGCGAGGCGCCTGCGTGCCTGCTCCGTCATGTTCGCATTGCGCATCCGGACTTCCTCGCCGAGGTCAACCTCCTGCAGCTTTCCGTGCATCGTCGGCCGTTCTCCGAGCTGTTTAGTCGGATCTGCGATGAGCGAGCCCGTCGCTCGTGATGATTGCTGCTGGTGCTGCGGTTGTTGGTTTTCTGCTTCAGTAGCCTTCTCGGCGGCGTGCCGTCTAGCCAACTCGGATTCTATATATTCCTCCCTACATGATCAGCCCATGTCCGGTGTGACGGGGGAGCGGCCGCAGGTGGGGCAACCTACATATGCTTGTTGACGAGCTCGCCGACCAGTCCTGCCTGTGGCGCAAAGCGCCTCGATACCCCGTAGTCCATAGAATCTGCGCCATTTGGATCGTCCTTGAGAACTAGACTCTGCTCCTGGTTCGCTTCCTCGGGAACCTTGGATGTGCCTTCAGGCCGGAAGCCGACCCCCTTGAGTCTTGTCCTGCGTGCGTTGCGTAGACGCAGCGCTTCTTTTACTGATGACTCCTCCGTGTCTGGCTCTGTGTCGCGGTTTACTTCGATTTTTGTCTCTCCATCATCCGGCAGCGCTTGGGCGGCAGGCTGCTGCAACGCATCATCTGGTTCGGTCTCGGTCTCCTCTGCGCGCTGTCGCAGGTGCTTGCGCTTCTTGCTAGGTCGGAAAACAACTTGCGGTTCAGGGGTTTCGGTCTTTGCCGTATCCATATTGGCGAATGGCTTCTAACATACACTCAAAAAGAGCGCGACCGTATGGATGACTTGCGGATTTTGGATGTAGTCGTTGGTTGATGATGAGTGAGTGGCTGAGACGAGGGTAGTTCATTAAGCCATGGAGACAGTCGAAATAAGCTACCTTATCTTATCGGGGTGGCCCGTCTCTGCTTGGAGACCCTTGTTTGTGATGTCAGAGCCTGGTGTCAAGGGCAGCTCCAATCCCAAGACAATCCTACACTCCGGTTCACTTCCGGTTCATTTCTAGTTCATTACTGAAATTACGACTAAGATTCGAATATCGAACTGTCACCATGACAAAACGTGTAAGTCGGAGGGCTTTGCAGCTTATAGCAGAGGCACAGGAGTTGACACGGCTAGGTGTACTTCGTCGCCCACGGTGGAATGGTCCAGGGTGTCGGGTTCAGATACTTTACCCGAAAGCAAGCCACTGCGCACGGGATAACTGGCTGGGTCAGAAACACACCAAACAACAAGGCAAGTCAAATACCCGACTCTATGTACAGTGGGAACGCTGGGAATCTAACCTCACCCCAAAGGTCGAGGGCGAGGCTCAGGGTAACGAGGACGTCCTCCAGACCTTCCTGAAGGACGTGGACAGTGGCCCGGCAGGTGCCAAGGTTGTCAAGCTCGAGAAGGAAGATCGAGATGTCGTAGAGGGTGAGACTGGCTTCGAGGTTCGGCACTAGGGCTCCATTGGCGTGTTTGGTGGTGGATCGTGCATGGCATAAATTGGGCGTTCGAGACGGACTGGCGTTGTGTCAACGATATCTCTAGACATATCTACTTCATTCGCTGAGCGAGACTGCTCAAACATTGATTCATTTTGCTCTGTCAGGGAATCTCTAATCCTCTTCCATGGATTCGTCTCCATCGCCCTCGCCCTCCTCTTCCTCCTCCTCGTCGTCATCAGAGTCGCTTTCATCATTAGTAACCCCAACCAGCCTCTCCTTGACTTCCTCATCTGGCTTAACGTCAGGTAGCTTGCCAGCAAACGCACGGCGAACGGTCACGTTCGTGCTGGTATCCCAGATGTGCATCGTGCCTTTGCTGCCAGCCACAGCTAACCGGAATGCGACCTCTGGATCGGGACCGAATGTCGTGGAGAAGACCTTCCCGACATCGAGATCACGAGAGACCACCAGCGAAGGCCCTGAGGCTTGTATATTCCAGAGCTTGACCGTCTTGTCCGTAGAGCCCGTCACCATGAAGCCGGGTATCGCGGTGTTCAGGTCGAATGATGAAACAGATTGGTCGTGTGCCTGCAATGTCCACACTGCCTTGCTCTTGGCCGGGTCTGAAGGCGCGTTCCTGACGTCGTAGTAGTGGACGACACCGTTCTCGGTAGAGACAAAGAAGAAGTTGGGGTCGTGCGAGTCCCACCGCACGTTCTCAACGTCGCTCTCAACACCCCACCTGCGCGGCTTCGCCTCCGGCGCCCGCATGTCCGAGGCGACTACAGTACGGTCGTAACTGCCGCTGAGGAGAACCGTGGACTCGACGGAGTGCCATGCGATAGAGCAGACCTTGTCGGTGTGGTAGGTGTATGACTTGGCGCACTTTGAGGTGTGCAGATCCCACAGCTTGACGGTTTTATCGGCGGAGGCGGAGGCGAGGAGGTTCCTGTGTTTCCTATTCGCTGCGAGTGACAGCACTGCGTCGACGTGATACTCGTCGTTGGCCTTCTTCGACTTCTTCTTCTTCTTCTTCTTCTTCTTCTTTTCGTCCTCTGGGTTGCCTCCCTGCCCCAGGACAGCATTTGGGTACATGCAGTCTACTGTGTCGAGATCCCAAACCTCGATATCGGGGTCCATGGTACCGATGGCGACAAAGTTGGCCGTCGCATCCTTATCGACGCTCGACTTGCCGCAAGCAATGTCTAGCCACTCGACACACAGGGGTATGGCAGGCAGCATGATGTCGTGGTGCACGTAGAGATTGTCGGAGTCATCTTCGTATACGTAGACCTCCAGATGTGCCAGCTCGTCCTCGACCTTCGCTGCTAGGACTAGGTTGTCTGTGGCAAGAATCTGCAGCTCCTCCCGCTCCTCGTTGTCGTCCACGGCGTCGGGTATCGTGATGTAGGGGTCCTCCTTGTTGTTCTCATAGTATGCAAGCGATTTGACGTTCCCAAACATGCCCATGCTCTGTGCGACTTCTATATCCTCCTCTGGGTCGTCGTCGTAGTGCTCTAGGTCGTACTCCTTCAGGTCGTCGTCAATCTCGATGCTGCAACATGATTAGCAAGGAACAGTAGAAGCAGTCCAGAATGCAGCGCATACTCGTCCTTGATTCCGTCAGTGGCCTTCTTCGACTCTTCTGTGTCCGAGCTGCCCTTCTCCTCCTTTGCTTTCGCCTCTTCGAGGTCGTCGTTCGCATCGTCCAAGTTCAGCTTGGCCAGCGAGGCGATGCGCTCGAACTCTTCCTCGTCGAAGTCATACTTCTGTGGGAAGGGCGCCGCGAAGCCTCGCGGTGCCCATGTTGCCGTTGTGATCATAGACATCTTGGGAAAATTCACCACAATAATGCTTAACGTATCTGCGAGTGGAAGTAAAACAATTTTGAGAATTGACCTACTGGGGAAACTTTTTGGTAGATTGGGCTTATCGATAAGCGCACCCTTGTTGCTCTAGCATTGAGCTGGTGGTTTGCAGTGGCCGACGCCTAGTGTTGCCCCAGGCTTGGTGCTCGACAGCCTCGCAAATCCAGGTGGATGGTGGAAGGTTTCAAAGATACCGGGAGCAGCATAAATCAGCCTTCGAACACAACATTGCTATAAGGAGTTGCTCGATTGGATCGGTCCATGACAACAAGGCGATAAAGGCGGCTCTTTCCACAGGGGTTATCTTGACAGGGAGCCTGCGAAGCGTTGCTCTACACCAAGGACCGAGAAAGAGCACTCGACAGCTAGAGACCCGGAAGCCGGGACTCTCCAGGTGTCTCAGAAAGCAGCAATGGACCGCGACAGTCGAGATCCTAAGCGGAGGAGGCTGAACTTCAACCCCTTACGATCCGACGACCGCTGGGGCGATGTACCTGCGCGGAACGGCCGCTTCTCGTCTGGCCGCTCGACACCCCGGGGCAACCGCGACGTAGCCACGCCCGAGCCGACAAGAGACGACGACTTCGTGGCCCAGGACCAAGATGATGCCGCTCTCGATCGGGACTGGTATGCCGGGGACGAGTTCGGGCACGCCTTCGGCGATGAATCTCACAACCCCTTCGGGGCCTACAACGCGGCGGAGTCGCAGGAGGCCGAGCGCGAGCTGGTCGAGAAGCGTGTGGGCCGGTTCGACAAGCAGAGCGCGCGCCAGGCCCAGAAACAAAAGGAAATCGACGCGTGGGAGACGAACCGGATGCTGTCCTCGGGCGTGGCGCAGCGCCGCGGGCAGGAGTTTGAGGATGACGAGGATACCATGCGCGTGCACCTGCTGATCCACGATCTGCGGCCGCCATTCCTTGACGGTAGGACGATATTTACAAAACAGCTGGACCCGGTGCCCGCGGTGAGGGACTACCAGAGCGACATGGCTGTGTTTAGTCGCAAGGGAAGCAGGGTTGTCAAGGAGAGGAGACAGCAGCGGGAGAGGCAGAAACAGGCGCAGGAGGCCACCAACATCGCCGGCACGACCCTAGGAAACGTCATGGGCGTGAAGAACGACGACGACACGGACAGCGCGCTGCCAGTGCTGAAGGAAGAGGACGGCAAGGAGCCTGAGCCGCAGTCCAACAAGTTCAGCGAGCACATGTCCAAGAACGAAGGCGCGAGCAACTTCAGCCAGAGCAAGACCCTGCGGGAGCAGCGCGAGTTCCTGCCAGCATTTGCGGTGCGAGAGGATCTCTTGCGAATCATCCGGGACAACCAGGTCGTCATCGTGGTCGGCGAGACCGGTTCCGGAAAGACGACCCAGCTCACGCAGTTTCTCTACGAGGACGGATATGGCAACAGAGGCATGATCGGGTGTACTCAACCCCGTCGTGTTGCGGCCATGAGTGTTGCAAAACGTGTTAGCGAAGAGATGGAGTGCAAGCTGGGTGGGACTGTTGGCTATGCAATTCGATTTGAGGATTGTACGAGCAAAGAGACGGTGATCAAGTACATGACTGATGGTGTCCTGCTCAGAGAATCTCTGAACGAGCAGAACCTGGACCGGTACTCGTGCGTTATCATGGACGAGGCTCACGAGAGGGCACTGAACACCGACGTGCTTATGGGCCTTTTCAAGAAGATTCTACAGAGACGTCTGGACCTGAAGCTTATCGTTACCTCAGCGACGATGAACTCCAAGCGGTTTTCTGACTTCTTCGGAGGCGCGCCCGAGTTTGTGATCCCCGGCCGGACGTTCCCGGTGGATGTCATGTTCCACAGGTCACCGGTCGAGGACTATGTGGACCAAGCCGTGCAGCAAGTGCTGTCCATCCATGTCTCGCAAGGACAAGGAGATATTCTTGTTTTCATGACCGGTCAGGAAGACATCGAGTGCACTTGCGATCTAATTCAAAAGCGACTCAATGCTCTGAATGATCCACCGAAACTCAGCATCCTGCCCATTTACAGTCAGATGCCCGCGGATTTACAGGCCAAGATTTTTGACCGAGCGGCCCCAGGCGTGCGAAAATGTATCGTCGCCACCAACATTGCCGAGACCAGTCTCACGGTTGACGGTATCATGTATGTGGTCGACGCCGGTTACTCAAAGCTCAAAGTCTACAACCCGAGGATGGGTATGGACACACTGCAAATCACCCCAATCTCTCAAGCCAATGCGGGCCAGAGATCAGGCCGTGCAGGAAGGACTGGCCCAGGAAAGGCCTATCGACTCTACACTGAGAAGGCGTACAATGACGAGCTGTACATACAGACCATACCAGAGATCCAGAGGACGAACCTGGCCAACACCGTGCTGCTCATCAAGTCCCTCGGCGTTAAGGACCTGCTGGACTTCGACTTCATGGACCCGCCACCGCAGGAGACAATCACCACATCTCTCTTCGACCTGTGGGCCCTGGGCGCCCTCGACAACATCGGCGAGCTGACCGACCTAGGCACCAAGATGAACGCCTTCCCGATGGACCCGCCGCTGGCCAAGCTGCTCATCATGTCGGAGGAGTACGGCTGCAGCGAGGAGATGGTGACGATCGTGTCGATGCTGAGCGTGCCCAACGTCTTCTTCCGCCCCAAGGAGCGCCAGGAGGAGTCCGACGCTGCGCGGGAGAAGTTCTTCGTCCCCGAGTCGGACCACCTGACGTACCTGCACGTGTACTCGCAGTGGAAGTCCAACGGGTACAGCGACAGGTGGTGCTCGCAACATTTCCTGCACTCCAAGTCGCTGCGGCGGGCCAAGGAGGTCAGAGACCAGCTGCTGGACATCATGCGCATGCAGAAGATGGAGATGGTGTCGTGCGGGACGGACTGGGACGTCATCCGCAAGTGCATCTGCAGCGGATACTACCACCAGGCCGCCAAGGTCAAGGGCATCGGCGAGTATATCAACCTGCGCACGAGCGTCACGGTGCAGCTGCACCCGACGAGCGCGCTATACGGGCTTGGGTTCCTGCCGGACTACGTGGTGTACCATGAGCTCATCCTCACGAGCAAGGAATACATGTCGACGGTGACGAGCGTAGACCCGCACTGGCTGGCAGAGCTGGGTGGCGTCTTCTACTCGGTCAAGGAGAAGGGCTACTCGGCCCGGGACAAGAGGGTCATCGAGACCGAGTTCAATCGGAAGATGGAGATCGAGGCCAAGATGGCGGAGGACAAAAGGAAGCAGGAGGAGAAGCTAGCCTTGGTGGACCAAGTCAAGCCAAGCGACAGCACCAGCGCGGCGAAGAAGAAGATCGTCACATCTGGAGCGGTCAAGAAACCGGTCGTGAAGAGACGGGGCGGCGGCATGGCCTTCAGATAGTTTGTCCGTCACTAAGCACCCGACCATTCTTGCGACGTCAGCCTCGCCAAGTCTGTTGAGATTGGCGAGCAGTACAACGTAAGAGATCAATGACCGGCGGAAAAATTAACCACTGAAACTCGCCAGATGCCCTGACGATCACTTCACCATGAAGTCCAAGTGAGCAGAGTGCATGATTGTGTTGAACAGTGAGGCGGCACTTGGCACACCATTTGGGCGCACACGGCATAGGAACTCGGCTGTTGTATGATGCGAAGGAGTGAGGGTAAAAAGCCTTACCTCGCTTTTTGCTTATAGTTTCGCCCCGTGAAGCATTTGCAGGTTTGATGATCTTCTACGTCGCACTTAGCCCTAGCGGCTGAGCATGCGATTGCGGAAAGTGGCTGGACCGCTGAGCAGAGACAGCGTCCAGATCGGGGTCTCCCTGGGCGCGGGAGCGACCACCTGCAGATCATTTGAACTCTTTTATGGCAAGACGTCGCCAGTTTTGGTCTTGGCCGCAGCGCCCATCTGCCAATTCAGGGCATGTCATTTTGCAGAGCTAGCACAGACGCTACCGCAGACGTCGAAACGCTTCCACTACACACGTGTTGTGCCCCACCGGAAGCGTTGCAACCATGCGCTCGACATTAGGCGCGAAACGGCTGGTCGAGAAGATGGCATGGGCACCTTCTGATTATGGGCCGAACGGCATGCTCGGATTAGCTGGACCAACACCGTGGGTGCGGTGTGGTGCGGCAGCTGCGGTGGACGACTGACCGTTGCACAAGCGTCTGGCGCGCGCAAAGCCATTAGAGCCGCGGTTGCGTGGCCGTTGTGCAGGGTGATAGACTTGCGCAGTCCCACAAGAACCTGGCGGCGGCGCGGTTCGTCAACGAGCGGCAAGGTCTTGAAGATGAGCTGACAGGCTGGGCACATCGGGCGAGACGGGGCGCGCTGGCGTTGGAGAGAAGCATGAAGAGCTCTTGGGGCGGCAGTCGAGGTCCGGGGACGACCGGATTGGTTGGCTGCGGAGGTCTTGGAGGGCGTGGAGGGTTGGAACATTGTCCCAATGGGAGCAAGGCCTGGCCACCGTCGGTTTCATCGACAGGCAGCTAGGCCGGTTGAGGTAGCTCGGGTGCGGATCGCCCTCCTGGGTCCTCCCTGCTCGGTCACTTTGACTCACGGTGGCAGGGTGGGCGAATGAGAGGCAGGGCTGGATTACCGTCTTGATGTTCACAGACCGGCTGGCCGTGGCATTCGACCTTTGAGATCCAGTCGCTGGAGCTATCAAGGTGGTTGTCAGCCATGTGCCTGCGGCGTCGAGCTGGCAGACGGGTAGCGAAAGGCAGAAGAAGGTGGCCCTGGTGGCGGCCGAAGCTATGGCGCCCGCTCGAGTTAGGCGATCATCAGTGCGCACCGAACTGTTTGAACGGATGATCTGATGTCAACCAGTCAACCAGTCAACCAGTCAACCGATCACTGTACGTACCGGTCTGTGGTGTGGCACCCAAGAGCCGGTAGGTGCGCGGTTTATCTTTTTCTGTGGGTCACTTGAGATGGAGCGGCTAAGAGTCTAAGACAGGCAAGAGATGGATTTTGTCATGATTCCGTCTGCCGTAGCGCAGCACAGAAGGGAGCACCGCATCCATAGTCTTACTGTATTGTGTACGAGTGCACCGGATGTGAGTAAGAGGGGGACGGCAAAAGCGGGCAATCAGAAATCATCCACGTTCCGAAGTGGCTCTGGTCGGCCGACCAGAGCTGCCAGACAGCCCAGACAAGTCCAGTCCAGACCAGGACGGGATGGGAGAGGATAAAAACAGTGCAGTGCTGGTGGGTCGCTGCGACTTTACTGGTGGTCCAATATGCAGGTGCAGGTGCAAGTGCGACCCGCCTGCCTGCGGGTGATATCCCCTCCTGGTTCCTGCATCGTCCCTGCCCAAATGAGATTAGAGAGGACTTGACCCCCGCCAATCAATGCTCCCCCCCTGCTGCAGAGACGGGGGTGCGGAGTCACTGCACCGTCCCCGTCAGGCCCGTGTGCCACACAGATCATCCACGGCTGCCACGCAAGCTAACAGGCTCCGGACCATCGAACCTGAACAGTCGCACCCGGGAGGCAAACCGAAGTTTGTTTCTCGTTGCCAGTCGCAGCGTGGGTGGGAATGTTTACGTGGCTTGCGTGGCAATCGATTTGAATCTCTGATCAGGACTTGAGGAGATAAACAACAGCAGTATACTATGTACCTAGGCATGTCATGAACTTCAATATGAGATACTATAGCTAGGCCGGTACCTAGATAGCGTACAACCGGGACAGCAGGACAGCCGGGCCTTTTCCCTAGGGGGATCTCGCCCTCCTGGATGCCGAGATCGAAGCACAGTCATCCTCCGCCAGCCCACAGGCCACGGGACACACTGTTAAAAGGTTTTGCCCCGTCGAGCGTGCTCGCTGTGCTGGGAGTGGCCATCGGGACGCAAGGATGCCTGTCGTACCATCCTTGAGCCGACAGTGGATACCCCTGAGCTGCAGGTCCTGAGGACCCTCTGCCCGCGGGGGACAAGAGCCAGAATCCATGTCCCCTCTACCTCTCTGCCTCTCTGTGCCTGCGCTAGCCAAGTTTTCCCTTCGCAGGGAGCCATGCTTGTGCTCCGAGCTCGATCCACTCGACCTATTCCACTTGACTTTTATTACTGCGCGTTCCTCCTCGGATGCCCTCTGTACTCTGTAGAGCTTCTCTCTTGTTCTCCATCAGGCTTCCAAAGCCGCCGTTATTCTTCTCAGCCCACCCAGTCAGTCATTCCTTCTTGACGACAAACCGTCACTCATCGAGTACGGTCTGCGGTACTGTGTCTCTCCCTTTACAACCACCAGATATCCACCTACAGAATACGCCATCGCAGGTTTCGAGAACGATTCTGTAGCCTCAGCCAGGATTCTTGGGCCTTTCCTTCCAGAGACCGCACACTTGATATCAATCAACAGACAGCCACACTCATTCACCGTCAGAACTCTGGTCCTTGATCCAGAGTTGCCGCGAACGAACAGGAAAAAAGCAAGGCGAAACCCAACTGAGGACTCGGTTTAAGACACGTCTGGCCCTGATCAGCCTCGAATTGGTTTTCGAAGCCCGGTGCACCGTCGATCTCAGACAACTTGGACCACTTGGACTGAAAGTAGCACTGCGGAACCAGGGCACCAAAGTCAGACACCGAACCCTGCTGCAGCGAGCAGTCACTTCCAAGCTCCAAGTTCGAAACACGCCTCGCACCTGGCGAATCCGCCCTGGACGCGGGGATCTGGTGTGCAGCAGCTCCAACAAACCATCTGATATCGGCCCAGCTATTATCACCTCACCCATAGCTGCCCGTCACCCTCAGCCGAGCTTGCAAACGGTCAAACGGATCCTCTCACTCTTCACCTTCACTCTTCTCAAAAGGACTGGTTCCCAACCTGAAGATCTCAAGGCCTTTCTTTCTCTACCGGGCCATATTCAGCACCGTATCGGGTCAAGCCTGCCTTCCCTCGGCCTTCGGTTCTTCGTTCCGGCACCAAGACTCGGGGATGCAAATTCGCCGATCGCCACCATCCTTTTCAGAAGTCCCGACAGATAAAGTGGCAGCCGCCTCGCGATAGCCCGCTTTGCTGCTCATCATCCGGTCCAAACTTTGTGTTGCATCTAAAAGGGTCACCTGGGGATTGTCCGACTCTCGGTAAGCGGGTTTTGGGGATTTTGGAGGGCAGCACTTGTGCACCCGACCGACTCAGGGTAGCGTCAGACCCAATCACACTCTCGACTTCACTAGTTGAGGTTGCACCTGCCCACTCATCATTCGTCCCATCTCAGTCAGTGACCTGTTGATTAAGACACGGCACGTCACTCACTCACCTTGGATAAACTTCGACCGAGCGAGTGTTATTTGCACTTCATAAGTCCAGCTCACATTCCCCGCCACACCGGACGTTTCTTCTTTGACAGAAAGGAAGGACTCTCGAAAACGAAGCAAAAAACCCACCGTCTTTTCAACCACATCTCAAAACGCCAGGAAACATGTCTCTAGCCAGGGCGTTTACGACCCGCCGGGCCAAGGTCTTCGGGGGTGGCGATGGAGAGGGCAAGCCCGCCAGGAGCCACACCGTCAAGACTTCTCTCAGTGGTCCCATTCGAAGCAAGATCTCGGGGCCGGTCGAGCTGATTCACACAACGAACATGCTCTCCTACAACGCCCCCGATATTCAGAAGGAACCAAAGACTGCCACATCGACGACGTCGTCCTCTTCACTCCGCTCTGACGGCAGCTCTGATCATTTCGCGACCGGTGCTTCCTCACCTCTCACTAGCCCAGACTCGCCCTTCCCTCCCGACGACAAAGACGCCAAACCAGCCTCTGCCGCCGAGCCGAACCACCTTTCATGCTACTTCACCCTGCCTGGCCAGTCTTCCGTGCCCACGCCAGAGGTCCCGGCCATTCCAAAGCGATCGCCCTCGCACACAAAGAGGTCTTATGAGCCTTTGGCTCGGAAGCCGTCTGTCTCGAGGCTCGCAGAGTCAAAATCCCATGAGCCCCTCGGCCGCAAGCCCTCAGTCTCGAGGCTGTCAGAGCAGTCCAGTCGCACCGTCTCTAGCAAGGCCAGCTTCAGCTTTTCCCGGTCGTCGTCCACCTCGACTAGCACTACGGCTAGCAGCCACCACTCGATCGGCGGACACCAGGGTCCTAAGACGTCGCACATGATCCCCCCGCCCGTACCTGCTGCGCTGTCAACCTCGGGGCCAGGCCAGCACCACAAGGAACCCGCCGCTGCCAACGAACCGTCTCACCCGTTCGGCCAAGAGCTGGCACAGGTGACCGAGCTGGCTGAGGAGTATGCATCCGCAGCAGCAGAGAAGAAGCGCCCGGCGCCGACCAAGGAGGAACAAGAGCTAGCCGACCTCGGCCTTAAGAAGTTCTCTCCCGAGGACTACATCTCTGAGATCCAGGGACTCTTTGCAACATTTTTCAGTGAGACGAGGCATGCAAGGGCTCCGGCTCCTCAATGGATCTGAGAATTTCACGATCCATCAAAACGGCTTCACAAATGTGGTCGCACCGGACTCGGCAGACCACACACTGAAATCAACTACAGCCTGGATTTTCTTTTTTTCTATACCCCACATTCAGGATGTACTCATCGGGTTGGACAGGTGGTAGCGGGTGTCATGAGGCAAGAGGCGTTGAGAAATTGTGAGGATTGATTGAGTTCACCTTATTTTGTATTTATTCCCCGAGCCCATGGCGGCAGCAAGAAGCGCGACTCCTTTTCTATTCTTTACATACCCCAGCCAGTCATTTGGAGGGACTTTACTTTACTACTACATTCGGACTCTCCTTCAACCACTATTTTTCATTTTGTCTTCTGACCTCATGACGGATGAGAGCAGCGGGGGCGCAGTGAAATGATGTGCTGCGGGCAATGGCCCATAGCAACAAGGGAAGGGAAGCACGCCGGTGGGGAAGAAACATATGGTTGTCCGTGGAGGTTGCCCAGAGGTGAAAATCCCGGCGCATCACACACACACACAAACAGCTACACAGAGACACGAATGAAGAAGACATTATGAGCTGGTGATACACGAGATGCCTCCCCTCGCCTGCAACATGCGTGATGCCATTGGCTGTTCGGGGCTCCCCTTCAGTGGACTTCCGGACTTTCCACGACGATGACATTGTTTTAAGTTTATGAAGTGCTCATCTCGCGTGGTTCGTGCCCCTTCGGCCGGCCCCTTGGGGGCCAGTTCGCGGGTGCATGCTAGAGGCCAGGCTAAACCGCTTGGAGCAAGACTCGGGACCGGGGGTGAGGCAGGCGAACCCAGCTCGGTGGATTCAATCTATTCCTGACGACGGCCGGCGGCACATCATCTCGTCTCTTGTCCGCCGCCCCAGAGTCCAGACGCCGTCTGATTATCTGATTTACGTAGGATATGTATTCATGGAACGGGAGCGGGGTCGGTGTCGATTTAGGGTGGATTCCCCCGGCCGGCTGCTAGGCCTCCTTCAACGGCTTCAACGGCTCCCGGAGACTTGTAAGTTACAGCTCGGAGGTTGTGGTTGATATTCACTTCGGGGCAGTGCAGCCTCTCTCTCACTCCCCGCCTCCCTGTTTTCGGTGCCGGTTTTGTTTGGAGTGTTTCACGACGTGTCTGCCCATCCACCCCCCGCCGGCCGGTTTGCCAACGCTGCCACAGTGGGCCGATGCTACATAAAACCAAAGCCAAAAAAGACATGCTGAGTCCCCTTTTGTTTCATGCGACACTCGGTGAAACCCAAAACGCTGAACCTTCCCTTGTGGTGCCAGGTGTTCGTGGTGGTATCATACAACTCTATCCACCAAGCTTAATTTGAACCCTGTTTGCGGAGGTGATGCCTGGTCCCGCTGCGCCGGACCGCGGGCGGCGTCACCGGGCGGCGGCACTTGGCTTATTGGTCGGGGCTGCAGGGCCAACCAGGACCGCTGCGGACTGTTGTTTTATTTCCGCATATGGACGAAAAGTGACCTGAGCTCCCTGGTGAGCGTCGTTGCTGGTGACCTCATGCATCTTGCCTGCTGGCCTGAAAGGCTTCGACGACATCATCCTCCTAGGGCTATCGACGGACGTGTTGGCTTGACGACCAGCCAAGCAAGTATTTTTGCTTTCTCGCCTAGGCATGCGAGATGCCCTGCAGCGGTCAAGATGCGGTGTGACCAGCCGCACAATTGCTGGACGACCAGCCTGCCAGCACGTTGCAATTGTGGTGATGGAAATTGCAAACTGAGACATGTGCAGATCGTAACGCGCAGCCGGGGCAACGAGGTCATCGCGAGCGCCACCATCCGTTGCCGTGTCGTCATTCGTGTTGGCACAATCTGGACCACGAAGTTTCTATCTATGCACACACAGCAAGTCAGATCACGCAGAGGCATGCAATTTACCTTGCCGGTACCAAAGACCCGCCCATCGTCCAACGCCGTAGCAACACTTTTCTGAACGTTATTCTCACCACCTGGTATCTATCATGTGAAAAGGCAAGACCACATCTCTATCCCGATACGCCCACAATATGCTCGTTATTCCCAGTGCTATGCCCACGCGCTCTGTCATGATGCGGCCATTCCGGCCCGAGTAATTATCTCACTTGCCCGCTGCCTCGAGCAGCTCCGAGACGGTGACGACCCTGTAGCCGCGGCGCCTCAGCTCGGGCAGCACGTGCCTCAGCATGGGGATGGTCCAGCTCCTCCGGTCGTGGCAGACGATGATGCCGCCGCTCCGGGCCATGCTGAGGATGTGCCAGGCGTTCAGGCGCCAGTGGGGGATCTGCGGGTCGTGGGGGTATATGCTGCCCAGGACGAGGCGGTAGCCCAGGCGCGAGACCATGGCGCGCATGTCGGTGCTGAACAGGCCGCTGCCGGGGCGGAAGTACTGGTGCTGGGGCCCTCCGGACGCGGCGTCGGCGTAGGCCTGGCGGATCAGGCCCTGGACGCGGCCGATCTGGTCCTCGAGGGTGTCGAGGTCGAGGGCGCGGGCGGCCTCGTCATGCATGGCGTGGTTGCCCAGCTCGTTGCCGGCGGCGACGACCTCGCGCAGGACCTCCTCGCGGCCCTCGACCTGCCCGCCGATAACGAACATGGTGGCGCGGGCGTCGTTGTCCCTGAGCAGCTGCAGGATCTCGCGCGTGTACTCGGAGGGGGCGTCGTCGATGGTCAGCGCGATGACCTTGCCGGCGCCCGGCGGGTGCGGGTGGCCGGCCGGGACGGACACCTCCCACAGCACGTCGGGCCACCGGTGCTGGAAGTAGCGGATCAGGAGGCGCGGCGGGCGGTAGATTGCGTAGAAGGGCGCCAGCAGCAGCACGGCCAGCAGCACCAGGTAGAGCAGCGTGGCCATCCTGTTCCGCCGGGCGCGGCGCTTCACCTTGGACGGCAGGCGGAAGAGCGCGGAGAGCCGGATCATGTCATCGGTTCTGCGGGCGAGTAGATGGCGGACAGGCTCGGGTGGGTTGTCGCGGAGTCGAGCATGGTGAGATGGCACAATCGACGTTGGCCTTGCACAAAGGGGCCGATGGTCAGTGCACCCCCAAGTACTCCGTACCGACCGACATCCAGGGTCTACCGTTGGCCGGGCTGCCGGGGCGTGGGGCCGGGGTCCGCCTACCGCCGTTCATCTCCCCCAAAGTGCTCCAGGGCTTAATTACTTAAGTACTTGCTTGATTTCATTCCTATTCCGTATACATCCAAAGCCATACGCGATGCCTTCATACAATAGCAAACGCTCAAAGGCCAATCATTTAAATGCAATAAAATAAAAAACCCTTACAATGACAATAACAGTGGTAAATATGTAGTAAATTAGTTATATACTATGTAGTAGTAAGACTAGAATAGTACTGAGGTACCCCTAATATAATAATCTTATAAAGGAGGTTCTGGTCTCCACAACGACCAGGCGTCCCAACGGGCCACCCCAGATCATCGTCGAAGTTGACATACTCGCTCAGACCAGCAATGTCATCATCAACTCCACTGAACTAGGTGAGGGCTCCTCCGTGAGCCCTGTGCCAGGAGAATGTTGATTGGGAATGCATATGTTGGAACGCTTTCCAAGCCAAGGTTTAGTAGACAACTCGTTGTTTTACCCAGAGTCTGACGGCGATCGTAGGCGCGTTGATAACTACGAGCCTCTCCGAAGGGGTTACTGCGTAAGCCCCAGGTACGGGGGCGCTAATGCAACTTAGTGATAAGTGGGGCCCAAGACATGCTGTGGGGGAGGCTTGAAGTCGACCCATGACATGACCCATAATCACTGACTTACAACGACCGTGGATACAGTACACACCTCACACAAGAT
Organism: Diaporthe batatas; assembly: GCF_019321695.1. Classification (NCBI taxonomy): domain Eukaryota; kingdom Fungi; phylum Ascomycota; class Sordariomycetes; order Diaporthales; family Diaporthaceae; genus Diaporthe; species Diaporthe batatas. Next base: position 2,586,460 of record NW_025408552.1, on the reverse strand, counting down.
GAGCGACCTGCCCAGACTCCCGTTGGAGCTTATCTTCAACATCATCGCAAGCCTGCTGGGTCCCCCCCAAATCATACACAATCCGGCTCAGTCATCCACCAAGACCCTTCTCTCCTTCACCCTTGTCTGCCGAGCCACATACCCGGTTGCCACCAACTACCTCCGCGAACAATGCCTGTTCATAGATAATGACAGGCGCCTGCGCGACCTGATCAACACCGTCGAGTCCACCAAGCACAGGTTCCAGGGCTATAGACTGACCATACAGCCGGGCAGCAGCATCCGCCCTATATCAAGCCTATACCTGTCCCCCTTCGCCCGGACCATCGACAACCAGCCGACGGCGATATGGATCCGGGAGCTCTTCTATCTCGTGCACCCCACGCTGCGCCGTCTCGTCATAGACATCCCCCTGCGGAGCCTCTGCCCCGCTGATGACCATCTCAGCGTGCGCAAGACCCTCAGGGAGGCCTTTGGCCTGCTCACCGCGCTCGAGGAGTTCACGAGCGTGCGCGACGAGCTGTACCTCGACGTCCTGGAGCCCGAGTGGCGCACGGACAGGGAGGCGGCCGTCTGGACATTGTGGCCGAGACTGCGGAGGCTTGCGCTCTACAACGTAGATGCCGACGAGAGGTTCTGGAAGTCGGTGAGGGCAATGGGCGCACTGGACACTGTTGTTTTGACGCGTGCGGATGGGCTGGAAAGTACTTGCATGAAGAGTGAGTACTTTGGCACTGCGCCTGGGAGTGGTGCCAGCAATGAGATTGAAGTCGAGTCGGCACCCCCGCGGCCGCTCAAGGTGGTGATTGTCAACACATCGACCAACCAGCCCAATTATATGGCGGGCAGGTGGAAGTGGGACAAGATCGACCCGACCAACGTCATGAAGGTCATGACATACGATGTGCCTACCTCGTTCTACGGTGATGAGAACCCTATCTACCTGTGTCAGGATTGGGTAAAAACAGCGGCGCTTAGAGGGGAGATATGGGCATGGGAGGGGGACCTAGTAAGGGGAGGGCCACGAGATGGGTTAGGAAACGCCATAGTATTCGAGTTAGAGGCATGAAAGCTTGGTCAAATGTTTTACTTGCTAAAACATCCATCAGTTGACCCGAGCTGCTGCAATCCAGTAAGGCACAAACATCTGTTGCGGAGCATGATGTCTACAACATCCCAGTGTCATTCTTTGTTAAAGAGAAAAGTAACTCATCTTTGAAGATTAATAAGAATCTTGCATTGAACTCCTTGGAAAACGGGACAGTTGTGCATAGTTGGTTCTAGAGAATACCTACTGACACGCGAAGCATATCGCAAATCGCATGTGCCAGTGCCATCTCCGGACGTGCGGCACCAGGCTGAGTTCACGTGCCCAGGCAGTGTCTTCTTATAATATTATTGACATTGCTTTTTTTTTAAGAAAAAAAGAACACTGGATCTTTGAGCGTTTGCCGCTGTATGACGGGACCGTACGCCTTCGGGAAGGAAACAGGTTAACAAAGAAATCACCAAGGTGCCGGCGATCCTCCCAGATGCACCCATGTAGAAGAGCTCCTATTACGCTTCAAAACTTGGCAGTCTCGTAACGACTCCTCGCTCTGATAGCCTTCCCAAACTTGAATAATGTCCACGGCACGGGGAGCAAAGCCACCGCGATGAACCCCAATATACTGGTAGCCCAGCCAACGCCAAGGTTCTGGTACATCTGAATGGTGAACAAAGGAAAGGCGCCAGCCAGCCCGTACCTCGCCAGGCTGTTGGCGCTCATAGCACTGGCTACCGTATTGCCGTGATAGGTGTCAACCAGGTACTGTGTGGTCGACACAAACAGGCAGATGTTCCCCCACGCAAAAGGCATGATTGCCACGGCGGGGCTCGCCCACGAGATTTCAGGCCTCGCGGTCCAGCCGAACCAAAAGATGCCCACGGGGGCCAGCAAGCTGCCGATCATTGCTGGGAAGAGTCGATACTCGGGTGGCACCTGGTGGGGAGGATGGCGGGCCACTTGAGGCCTGTAGAAACAAATATCACAAATGACTATGGTGGCGAAGCCGATGAGACAGCCGACGATGATGCTGATGTATACGAGCCCCACCTCCTCCGGCCCGAAGTGGTATATACCCCGGAAGACGAACGGGACAGAGGCGAAGAAGCAGAAGAGGGTTGCGAACTCGCAGGCTGCGTAGAGACAGACGAAGGCGACGATGGGCTCGGTGAAGAGCATGTGGACCGGCCGGATTAGGGCGACGGTGACGAACAGCTTTATCTGGGCCCGGAATGGCTTAGACGAAGGCTGGGGGATGTTAAGCTTCTTCGCCCTTCTGCGCCGTAGGACTGGTGCGTAGGTCTCGCGGCCCCAAACCAGGCCTACTATCATGGCTTCTATGTAGAAAAACAGCATAGTCCATTGGGTCCATCGCCAACCCATCCTGTTCACAAGGAAAGCTCCCATCAAAGGGCTGATAAGGCGAAGTTAGCAAGATGAAAGGGCCATTGCAACTTAGAAAGTTGTGATGTGAAGGGAACACTCACGCCACACCAGGCCCGAGGAAAGGCGTCAACACGAACAAAGCCGACGGCAGACCCCTCTCCCTCGGGTGGAACACATCGTTCAGCACGCCAGCGGACACGGCCAGGGACGGTGCGTAGCAGAATCCTGACAGAAACCGCAGCACACACAGCCCGGCAAAGCTGTGGACGAAGCCGCAGCCCAGCGTGAACAGGGCCCCGAGGGAGCCGAGGACAGTGTAGGTCGAGTGGCGGCCGACCGTCTCGGAAAGGGGCCCGCCGAGAACGGGGCCGAGGGCCAGGGCGAAGACGTACAACGACAACGGGGCGAGGGACGCCGTCAAGCCGACACCGAATTCTTCTTGGAGTTGCGTTGTTGCAGGTGACATTATTGAGGTTCCAATCGAGCTGTATGCTGATGTTAGATACAAGCGTCTATGTGTGGGATCTTCCAGCTCCATGATCATACGTCCATCATGGGCGGATCGGGAATCTGCATACCCCAGAAAGCCAAAGGAAGCACACATGGCAACTTGCTGCCACTTCTTAGCCGTCGGCCAGTTGTACGGGTTCTCAGGATCCCTCTCCCAGTCTGGAGCCTCCGCGTCGGACGTCAGCGCCTTCTCGTTGTAGGCGGTGCCGCCGTTTTCCATTCTCTCGATGGCGGAGTCACTATCTGCGCCAGACTCAGATACAGTGTTTTCATCGTCTAGCAATGAAGAATTCCTAGAGACACCGCTGCTGACTTTGTCCGGTTCGAAATTTGCGGTGTTTGCCAAAGTGTCGCCCATCCTTGTGTATAGGGAATAAACGCAGAGAGGAGTGAATCGATATAATTTCAAAGAAGTCGGGATTTCTTTTCCGGCGATGCAGAATCGAGAATCTGTCTACATGTATTTGTAGAGGATGCCAAGTCTTGAATTATATGGACCTGGGAATTTGATATTATATGCCTGTCTGTCACAACAGCCTCATTTGATTTATGATCAGATCGCTAGTGGGATCCATCATCTAGCGGACCTCAGTCACAGGCTTGAAGAGCTCCTCCAAAGCCTTGGGTGAACCGAAGTGCAGAGGACCCTCAGACACTAGACCCTGATTGAGACAGCCTATTGGTAGGGAGAGATTCGCATGTGGTGTGCTTGCGATATGTCGATGCCGAGCAGGAATATGTAACCCCCGGCGCTTAGTATTCTGAAAAGGGCGAACATGTCGATGAGATGCGCGAGTGAATAGTGTAGGTGTTCAGTAATCAGGGCCAATATATCGGTTGCCAACCGCGGCCCGAAAAGTGAACTCTTCCTCTTTGGGAATTGCGTCAACGCGAAAGAGGCTACTACTATAGGGGGACTCTCGCGCCTTTCACAGGACCACGACTAGTGTCGCACCGACATCGCACCTCTAGACGTATTTGAAACAGGGCCGACCTATCACTTATTCCGAGGGGGCCTTTGAGCCCTCGGACAGTTCAAATTGATTCATAATCCAAGTGAGAGGTACTCGGTACTACATATGTATCGCTGTGGATCTCTTTAATTGGACCAGTTGACATGATCCGCCGCTAGGATTTCCAACCCCCATCAAGCACCTGAGACTTTGGGTAGCAGCACGTCAGACTCCGCAAACTTAGAAGCACCAGCGACTCCCGAGGGACGGGCCGTCTTGCACATATTTTCAAGATGAGCCCTTTCATCCTGAGAACCATCATGTCCAAGCAGGGCCAATTCCTCGGATTCGAAGGACGAGTCTGCTTGATGAAACAGAGGTAGCAGGGGCCGATGCTGCGTCCCGGACTTGAGGAACATTCTCCCCCATCTCTGCCACCACCTCGCGCTGTGCCCTGATGTGCAAGATGGGAGGAGCCCGGAATCGTCTTCTTCGCTATACACGTCCATTTCCTCGAAGCTGAGACTGCTCATGACGTCGGTCCTGCCCGCTATCCTGCACGTCTAGACATGGGAATCAGCCTGGCCTGACTGGCGTCCGTGACGCTGCACGACCTTCATGCGGTAGGTATCCGGGTCAACAAGGTAGTGTGACTCTCCGTTGGGCTCGGTCACGGTGATCTGGGGCCCGTGGTTAGTATCGTCTGGCTCATCCCAAAACTGCCAGTTGCATTTCGACAGCGTCCTCGGGGCCTTTAAACGCCTGCGGCGGACCGGACGCGCCAGAGGAATTCTTCTACTTGTATAGCCCTGACGAGGTTGGTAGGTCCATGGTTGCTGAGCCCGGCGCCTTTTCCTCTGTGCAAAGTCACCCGCAAGCTCCCAGAGCGGCTGTTGTGGCGGTGGCCTCCGCTGCGCGTTGGCGATGGGCCGGTACCAAACGTCCAGCGTCGAGGTGTCGCAGATGAATTCCCTGCGAGCCGTGGCTAGTAGCCAGTGGTGAGATTCTGTCCCTTCCGTGGCAAGGTCTGAGAAGATGCTGTCGGGGAAGGCCGCGGCATCGCTGCGCGTAAATCCTGATAGGTACTTCCTGATCCTCCGTGGCAGTTTCGCCGGGTCGAGGTGGCGCCAGCCTGACCACTCGTTGCTGATGGCCATGATGCCGTACTCGTCGTTAGTTATGTCGAGGGTATTTCTGCATATTTGGATGCATGTCGGGAAGTCTTCGAAAAGCTGAGAGATGCGCTCCCGTTCTGCATCATCTGCGTCCGCATTGTTTCCCACGTCCTCGTCATCGCTACTGTCAGATTCTATTGCGCACGAATTCACCATGTCGGTAGAAGACTGTGGCCCCCTCATGTTCTCCTTGTTCCTACCCCCAACGTTGTTGGGTCCGCCTTGTTGACTTGATGGAAGGCGTTGTGTATAGGAAGGCGGCAGCCTCACAGCGTGGGCAGTAGGAGACTGACGACGCTTGTGAACTTCGGCGACGTAGAGTAACCACCTGCCGTCGGAATCCTTCTCCTCAAATGTGTGTGGTTCCCCCCCGTGCAAGTCATTATCGTTGGGGATCTGGATCACCTCATCTATCCGACCCATTGGATTAAACTTTTCACGCCAATATGTGATTTTTGTCAAAGCTGGCTGGCGACGATATCGCGCCACAGCCTCCCTGAAGCGCCGCATATCTTCTGTCATATTGCTGCTTGCAGAGGACACCATGGTATCAGGACAAATCGTGACAGTTGTTAGCCCAGGCCGTTCTTCTGGGAGGAATGGGTTTTGCGAGGCTCGAGGGCTCCCCAGGCATGGGTGTGCAGGGCCAGTCCAGTCGCCGGCTTCCGATGGTATTGATCGCACACAAAGACTGTCAATGTATGGGAAGCGAGTGGACAAACGATAATCAGTTGTGATGAAAGACTTAAGTGGGATAAGCGAATGATGACCGGGCGCCTCTATGGGCTCTCCAATTCAGCGAAGTTTGAAAATTGAGAAACATGCAGTTTACCTAGGTCAACTTGGACCGAAGCACTGTGGGGGACTACCGCCATCAGAACGTCCTGGGGAAAGAAGGACCGGGCCGGTCACTAGGGGACGACGGCTGGACGCCAGGACCTTCTTTGCGATACCAACTCGAGATCGCCATTAGAGGACAGCCCAAGGTGCCTGCACCATCGCAGTGCCTGCGTTTGCACGGCGAGCGAGAACTCCCAGTCGGTTGTCCTTGTCCTCACTTGAGCCACAGCAAATAAATCACGGTCCAGGGACATTTTGAATGTGGCAAGGGCAAATTTGGAATGGTCCATAATCATAAAGTCCAGCCCTTTCCGAATTCCAGAAGTCATGCTATATATCGCTTGGGGCAGATAGCGGCCAGATCTTCTTGGCCAGGCATCCAGTGCGCTGTCACTCTGATCGCCAGAACTGCTCTTGTCAAGTTCGATACCCAAAAGAGGGCTTCTCTTCTGGATTCATCGAGCGAACATGATTCTATAAGACGAGGGACCACTGCAACGCCGGCTTCAAACAGTTGGGAGACTGTGCCCTAATCGCCCTGGCCAATTTTTGCTGTGCCCTGTAAAGCCTTACTTCGATCTTTTGGGAACCTCACCGCCCAAGTCCGCGGGCGACCATAATTTTTGCAACTGCGGGCGCGCCGCCCCCGAAGTGGAACCTTGGATAACATCCACAAAGAGCATTACCTAAGCGATAGGCACACAAGTCCTTGGGGGGTCTGATTCACTTTCAAGCGCACCACGCTCGAGCGAATAGCGCTTTAAACAACCGCAGTCACTTTGGCTCACCAGCGGGCGGTCTTGGCCCGTGTCTAGTGCCACCCACATCGGCTCGAGCTTGCTGCCCAAATTGTGACTGGGGCGCGCGCCCACAGGACCTTCTCGGGACGCTGTCTGCGCAGTGTCTTTCTTAGTCTTGCAGAGGTCTGGCGCCGTTGTCAGCAAGTAGTCACAATAAAATGCGTATACCCAATATCGTACCCGAGGTAATCCTCGTTGATGCTGCCAATGGCCCTGATCTCGCCAACCTCGTTCCTGATACCGGCGATCTTGACACGAACGTGGGAGCCGCTCTCGATGGTCAAGCCTTCGTGATCGGTGAACTGTGGGGGTGTGGCATTTGCATCGTACTTGCACGTCTTGGGCATCAACTGTGACAGAGTCAGCCAAAACCGGCGAGCCCAAACAAAGAGGTATACCGGTCAGGGCCTCGCGGCACGTACGAAGTTCGACACAAACAGCTGTAGCGGGCCAGCCTGGCAGAAGAAGCCGTGAGGATTGACGGAGAACACAACAGCATCAACCTTGAGCCTTATTAGCACATGATCGTAGCCATGCGCAGCGGTTTACCCCTACCGTCTCGCCCCGGAACGGAGCCCACACGACAGCACGGTAGCCGACCGTAAACTCTGCCAGCCCACTCCCAGGCAGGATGCGCCCCTCTGAGATATCAAAGGTGTCCATAATGGTGATAATGAAGTAGTTGCCCGCGCATGTGCCCTCCACATCCTTCAGCAGCTTGGTGGTGACCAGCTCGTGCATGTTTCGGCCGAAGTAGGACGGGTGAAGAGTCACATGTCGGGTGAGGTTGTGGAGGAAAAACATCTTGACTCGATTAAGTGTCTCGCGCTCGGTGGTCGTTTGGGAGGGACAGGTTCAACTTGACGCGACACGTTGTCGTGAGATGGCCAAGTCGCGTCCTTGACCTGCTCGTGGTGCAGGTCCCAGCTATGGAAGGGTCTTGCCAGCAAGGCTCACTGGTCTTTCAGCACGAGGAATGTATCTGGATTGAACGATTAATGCAGAGTGATGGAACCTGGCCGCTGGAAAGGTTTGCGCCCGAGGCAAGCGGTCGTGTTTGAAAGCAGCTAGACCTGCCCTCTGCGACAACGCCCGTCCGAGGCGATAAAGAATGATGGTCTGCCTGCCGTGGCCAGAGTCTTTAGGGCGGGGAATCGAACCTTCAATGGCGACTCGTCTGGGGCAGGTTTTGGGCGGCTCGAGGGGTTGACGCCGGTGAAGGAGGAGGAAGGCAGATGCAGACCACGGATTCAGGAACACGATTTGGAAGGCTGGACGTCCATCTCCAAAAGCTGTCCGAGCTTGTACCAGCGGCTGCAGGGGTGCAGGGTCCACCTCCTTAGCGCAAGCATGCGCCAGTCCCACCATGCTGAGTGCTAGAGCGATAAGAGCGATAACAGCACTATCAACGCGACATAAGAACCTCCATCAAAATTCCGCCCTGATCACTATCAGGGTCAGTTACTCTTCCCATACCCCACAAATTGAGGCTCAAAGGAGACTGTGCTTGGCAGCTCCAATTCAACGGTGGGTTGAAGAGACATGAGGGTGAAAATGGACTTACCTGGTGAGAACAGAGTTCTAAAAACACTTATTGTTCACACAGACCTAGGTACCTAGGCACTTGTTCACACACTGTGTGTCTAGCTGTGAGGCACTGGATTTCAGTGACTTGAATATGATTCATGCAGTGCTGTACTGCAAGTTGTAGGGTCTTCCTCCTGTATAGTGAATGTTCATATGTACTCCTCTTACATTGCCATGAGGGCTGTTGGGTGTGCTTGTGCAATAAGAGGTACAATGTGTGGGCGTAAAGAGAGCTGGATTTGAGTTGGTGTCTAGGCTTGCATCCCGATGTTTGCTGCTGAGCCTTGGCACGCTGGCCGAGGTCAAACTGTCGAGCTGGCCCGGCCTGACAGTAAATTGGTAACGGTCTTCACCTGCTTGGGAGGAAGCACCCGAGGTCCCCCATCAAACAAGCTTGGTACGGCAGCATGGAGTATGGCTGAGTGCAGACATGACAAGGGAAGGGACCCACCCATCGTGGAGGTGAGAAGCTGACAAGGGGTCCGCGGGTCTCCTGGCCAGTGCGTGCTCCCGCTCCAGAAAACCAGGCATGTGGACCTGTCCCGCCAGCGACGGCCGCGGACGGCTCCCCTCCCCCGAGGCACCCTTCCAACAGTCCAACCGTCCAACTCATCATCAGGAGACGTCAGACCATTCCCTCACAGTAGGAGCAAACTTTCCCTTCCTGCCTGCCCAACAGAATCCCGATGCGAGATCATCCCCACCCGTCCGTATAAGAAGTGGATGCCACCCCCCCAAACCTCGACACTCTTGCGCTTGGCCTTCTCGATTCCGTTCCCGGACCCTCCCGCACTCTCCGACGCCTCCACGTCTTCCCCAACCATCCCCAATCACTGACCTCGAACTCCGTCCTCGCCAACGACGCCGGCATTCAACATGTCTCTCGACCTGGAACGACACCTAGTCTTTGTGAGCGACCAAGAACCACTCAATGCCGACGAGCCAGAGCTAATGCGCCTCTCCAGTACGGCTCCTACCACAATAATGTGGTCAACATCGGAATACACATGGTCTGCGTGCCAATCATCCTGATGACGAGCTTCCTACTGGTACGGCTACGGCTACCTTTCCGCGACAATCCCTCCCATCCGCCCGATCATGCTAACATCCACGGCTTGGTGAACAGGCCGCGAACTCCGGCGTCCTCATCCCGCTCCCGCCGGCCCTCACGCTCGAATACCTCCCCCTGAACATGTGCACGATCGGGGGCATCATCTGGGGCGGCTTCTACGTCCTCATGGAGCCCGTCGCAGGCAGCCTGCTCTGCGCCATCTGCCTGGGGATGGCCGCCGCCGACAACTATTTCTACTCGGTCGACGCGAAGACGTCCACGACGATAGCGGGGGCCATATTCGCCGTCGCGTGGATCCTGCAGTTTGTCGGCCACGGCAAGTTTGAGGGCCGCGCCCCGGCGCTGCTCGACAACCTGATGCAGGCCCTGCTCCTGGCGCCGCTGTTTGTCTGGCTGGAGCTGCTGTTCTTCTTTGGCTACCGGAAGGAGCTCAAGGACCGCGTGGACAAGCAGGTCGAGAAGAACATCGCCAAGTTCAAGGCGGAGCGCCAAGGGAAGAACGGCAAGGCGCAATAGGCAATCCGACCGATACGCGGAACTCCATCGTTGTTCTAGATGTGATAGCACGGTCCCACGACAAACGGCGGCCTTAAGCCATCACGCCGAGTGATTATGGGGACATGATACCTAATCAACATAAGATACCGGAGAATAATGACCAGGATGTGGCCCGGTCCATGGTTGCACGGCCCAGATCACAATTGTCTCAGGCGGATCGGTGCTCCGCTTTCCCAGCCAACCTTACCGTTCACACTTTGGTGGGAGGCACCTCGGAATATTTGGCCCGGTTCAAGAGGAAGCAAGGACCGCTTCGTTCAACAGCTGCCCTTCGAGCTCACATGTCAGCGCTTACATGTCAGCATTCCATCTCACATCACTCGCCCATGGCCAAGCACGCCGATGGCCAAGGACGCCGAATATGGCTGGGCCCCGGTATTTTCTGAAGTCTGATTGGCTCAATCGGAAACCGCTCGTACATCAAAATGCAGCTTTTCTTTGTTGATTGCATAGGGGAAAAGGAGGTGCACTCTTGACGCTCTAGGATATTTAGCACTATGAGTTGCCCAGACTCTAGCATTGTCCTCTTTTTGCTAGCTGCATTTTCTGTGTGCCTGATTAGGACTTGTTGTGCAGGAGGCAGTTCTGCCAACTGTGCAGCTAGAGCGCTTGGAGAACTCATGTGTACAGTATAGTTGTTATTTAGATTTCTGCTTGCTCTACCCTGCAGCCAGCCACATGCCTTTGTATAGACTTTGCCGAATGCTGCAGCAGGTGACTAACATCAATAATATTCCTGTCGGTCACCTTGTCCCGACAGTATTATGACGAAGAGAGTGGATCTTTTGAGCTCCAGTCCTTGATATGGGATGCAATATGGGCTAAGGTAACAAATGCCCTACAATTGCGTTTGGCCCATATTTCTTGTATCAGGATGAAATTGCCATTGTTTTTGTATTTGGAGAGTGCCTATGGGTCAGCAGATCTTACGGTAATATGTCACAGACAAAAAAGACGGAATAGCTACAAGAGGACCTGAGCAGACATGCCAAATGAGTGAAATTAGTTAAAACTGATAAGGAGAGGAAGTATCCACAGGATACCGGCATTAAGAGCAAAAAAGAAAGCAAAGGCAGGTTTTCCGAGTGAAGCTTCACAGAAACTTCCCTCGCTTTGTCCCGCCCGGAATATGACAAAGGAGACAATTGTGGTAGACAACCACCAGTGGGATTCTTTTTTCTTCACGCTCGCATTCTTCATTTTACCTTCTTCTGTGTGAGGCCGCATAGGGGAGCTTGTGTGTTACGTTGAGCGGCGAGACCTCGGCTTCCCGGGGCGAGTCGGCGTAATTATGAGGCTTCCCAAGATAGGTATGCACCTCCCTCTCGACGGCGTGCTTTCTCGAACCTGACACGTGGTGGCGAGGGTGGGCTTCGTCATCCGGCAAATTTCTGAAAGCTGGGTGGAGCGAAGTCCGAAGCTCCAGGGCCTCAGTAGTCTTCAGAGATGAGTGTACGCGAGACTGCTCAACTTGCCTGGTAGAAGTCTGCGGTCCAGGCTGGGGACGGCGCAGATCTCTGGGCTTGAAAGCGGTCCTGGATGCTGGTTGGATATCATCCTGGCCAAAAACCTTCCCAGAGCTCCGAAGTGCCGGGTGAATGTTCCTCTCGTCCACCGCTGGTGGGTTATGAGTCCTCCGGATCGAGACGGTATTGCCGAGCTCCGCTGGCTTCACGGCGCGCTGATGCTTCTGAGGCGGCGGCGGAGTATCCTTCTTGATAATCAGAGGGGCTACTTCTGCGCTTTGGTGTGATTCCGAGTCCGACGAAATATCCGAGAACGCAAACGAGGCCTGGTGTTGAGCCGCAGGACGAGGAGGAGGTGGTGGCGGAGCAGGCTCCCGAGCCTTGTTCTGCCTGGCCTTCGCAAGGGCAAGCTCGCGGATTCCGTCCGCGTGTTTGTCACTTGTAGCGAAGAGCTTATCCCTCCTGTTTGATGCAATCTTCTCTGCGTCGCGGAGTGCTTCCTTCACCTGCTTTTCGCTCATCTTTCTCGCCCGTGGATTAGGGGGAACCACAGGCGCCCTTCTGGGGTTTTCGTACCTGTCAGCTTTGTAGACCGGGGCCACAGGCCTGGAGGGTCGCGAGATATCTTCGTACCGCCTTTTCGATTCGTTCCCCGCGGTCAGGCACATGTCGAAGAATAAGAATCAGGTATTTGGTGGTTGATGGTAGATCTCCAGGATACTTGCTTCAACTTTGATTAACAATAAGAATGGAATTTCCGTATTTATATGTTTTCGGAGGGACGGCACGGGATGCCTCAGTACAAAGGGGCGGCAGTCAGTATAATGACGCCTGGAATAAAGTCGCATGTGCGGCTCAATGCCTTTGAATCTGTTGTTCTAGAACGCCTCGTAGCTCTCGTCAATAATCATGTCTCCCGAGGTCCCGAGCCCGAAAGAAGGTCTCGAACGTGGCGGTTGATTCTTTCGTTCGTAATTCTTGTGATAGAACAAACCACATTGTTAAGGATACAGGACAATACCATTATCATGATCCAGCGGTATGTCAATATAAAAAGTATGTGCTAAAATAGTCAGTCCAGAAAGTCTATCCTGTCGAGTTGTCTGAGCTAGCGTATCTGCAGTGGATTTGATCTTGCTGCAGGCTCGCTTTCTTTTCCAAGGTTGCTGTGGAATCCTGATTCACAGTGTTTCGAAGCCATCCAAGGTGGGCTCACCACCGGGAGAAGACAATAACAATGTGGGACTTCTTTTGGCGCAAGAAACAGCGGAAGCCCAAAAATCGACAGTTGAAGTGGACGGTTATCGCCCCGGCAACTCGCGGTCAAGAAGAAACCACGGCCCTTCGCGAGAATGCAGACGACCTTGGAGCCGCTGTTGCGCTCCACCAGGTCATCGCGGCGAGTAGACCACAGAACAACCGAGTAATGTCAAGCCATATGACCTCGAGGTTAAGCGTACATACTCAGGTCTCTAATGTCTCTGCGGACTCAGAAGAGTACATCAGAAACCCTTACGCAGAGTCCGGTCGCCGTCCGCGTAGACAGGATAGTAGCTCTGCATCAAGCCCTCTTGCGGTCAAACCTGCCACACGGGCCGAAGCTTCAGTCGATGATGACTTTGTTAGCGTTGACAAGTCTAAAGGCAAGGAAGTCGACCAGCCCAAGGTCATCCGCAGAAATATGTTGGCAGATCCTCTTGGGACCGTTCTTCACATGACTGTAGCGGCAGCCCTCGCAGCTGGGCCTCCAGGGCGCCAGTATATTACTTCTGGCCCGCCACCGCCTGATCAGAGAGGCCGGGTACAGAGTAGTAGCGATGCTCAGCCTCTGTCTATGCCTCAACCACCCCGACGGTGCACTCTCACGCAACGCCATCGGTCTGTCAGCGACCCAGCGGTTTTGAGAGACAGACATGGTGTCAGTCCTTCAAGTTCTAAACGATCGGCGAGGTCATTAGGGGCATTGTCGTAAGCCATATCGGAGCCAACGCAACGGCCTAGGTTGTTATGGGTTGTATTTGGGCTGTGTCCCACATTTCCCTTGTCAAGTCAGGTAAGGAGTGCATACTAGAAAAAATAGACTGAGTTTTTTCAAAGAAACATAATTGCAGCGTTTTTCAATGTGAGTATGTCAATATCACGGCAAGGAAGTAGAGTACGAGACATGCGAACCTGATGAGTAAGTAGCTAGCGGTATCAGACAGGGAATAGCATAGTACTTGGCATGTACCAGAATAGAAAAACACACTGGATCCAGGGCTTCGGCCACACTGTATTTTTCCTTTATACTATATAACCACTCGTTTCTTCCCTCCAAAGCTTACACATAAAGTCTTTAACGGCTTTATATATATCCTTATAATCCTTTTAAAGAGAAACTTTAAATCCACTCTTTCCTTTATTTTTATTATACTTTTTTATACTATTAAGAAGTTAATAGTTATTAATAATAAAAATATAAACTTAAAAAAGGATAAGCTTATTATACCCTCCTTTTATCTTTTTATAAATTACTTTTAAAACTCTCTCTAAGAGTTTTAATACTTTATTATAAAAGTCTTAAAGATAATATATTATAAATTATTTCTTTATTTTAAATTCTTTTAAAGTTAATAACTATATACTTAAATAAGAACTATAATATTAACTTTATAAGCTTATTTAATAAAGATCTTATTATAAGGTATATATATATATTTAAAAGGATAATTTTTAGTTAAGCTTCTCTTAATATAATTTATTTATATAGTAATTATTTTTAGACTTAGTTTTATTATATAACTCTTTTATAATAACTAAATTATAAACTACTTCTATTTATAATTCTAATTAATATTATTATTAAAATAATACCCCTTAACCTTATTTATATATTATAAAGCTAAGGCTATAAGTATTTATTATATTATAACTATTATTATTAGTATTATATTCTTTCTAAGCGCTAAGTCTTAAGTACTTACTACTATATAAAGGTGCTATATATATCCTTAAATATATATAGAATAGAAGCGAAACCACACACACTAGATCCAGATCTATGGCCATTCGCCGCAACTAGCTACTTAGTAGTCGATTCTTTAAACGGGAAGAGAAAAGTGCCAAGAAGTTCACAAGCTAAAATGTGTGCTGACGGCTGAATAGCCGGGAGCATCAACAGCGACTGGCGCACCAAGCCGACACCGACTGAATGCAAGGGGGGGGGGGAAGCCTGCGTAGGCTCAGCCTCGTATGGGCCTGGGAGCGAGAGCCGTGACACTGAACCGGAGGTTATCCACGCCCGCGGCCTGGACTAGCTTGATGACCCTGTTAATACCCAGCTCGATAGCCCTGGGGCTCAGCACGTCCTCGTCCTCGGCAAGGGCACCCCTGTCGATGGGACCTTTCCTGCCCCCCTCCAGCTCCCAGAGGCGCCCGCCCTCCTTGACGAAGCTGACAAAGTGCTGGCCGGCATGGCGTTTATTGTCGAGCGGGGGCGCAGCGGTGTCGCCAATATGAACGACCGATTTGTGGGCTGCCTCAAAGGCCTCGTTGTCGTAGAGCATCTGGGCGCGGTCTTTCATGCCCAGGGGGATGGCGTCACGCCGGATCTTCTCCAGATCGCTGCCTGGGAGGATGTGGTTCTTCGCAGGGCCATTGATGACCGAGTGCAGGAGCCCGATCGAGCCACAGGCGTTGCCGATGGTCTGCTTGAACCAGATGACAGCTTCCTTGTCGCCCGAGCCGGTGTAGTCCTCCAAGACCGCGTCCTCGGCCTTGCGCTCATCGTCCCAGGGCTTGGTGAGGGGGATGATGACGAGCAGGGCGTGGGCTGGCCTGGGGATGTAGAACAGGAGCTCAGGGTCGTCGAGCGAGTAGACGTCGTAGAACTCCAGTTCGTCCGATAGGCCGAGCTTCTTTTTGAGGGCGTTCATCACGTCGGGGTTGTTCTCTGCGCGAGTGGGTCAGAGAACGGGCCAAAGAGCACTTCGGCGGGCACTGGCGGTGGTCCGTGGCGTTCTGCTGTGCAGTGAGCTGAGGGATGGGCTTACCCAAGATGGTCCAGCATTTTCCCTCGGCCATGTTGGTGAGGCTGAGATTGCGGGGTTTGACGCCAAAAAGCACCTGATGCGTTTCTGCCAGGTCTGACCTGATGTGAGATCCAGCTGTAGCCTCAGCCTTTGAATGTTCAGGGCAGAGAGGTTAGTAGCGCAGGTGGTCGATCCAAGGCAAACTAATTGCGAGATGGGATGGGCATACGCTGGGTACTTTCCTAAGTACTTACTTACATGTAGGTAGGGAACCAAGCTAGATAGCAGGCACCAGTGGGGTTGACGTTGCGCGTCCGCATTAACAGCAAACCTAAGTTTGGGTTAGGTTTGGTGGCAGCTGCACACACAGAACACAACGTGAGACCCCAGCCCTGTAACAGCCACCCTGCCACCTATAGAGGCTGCCTGAACCGGCATATCGTCTTGGCACTATCTCGGAAAAATGAGAGTTGGCCCCCCCCCTACAAAATGCCCCCTATTTCTTAGCTAAACCAAAACTTTACTAATAGGGCAAAAAACCCAACATTTTTAATAAAATATTATACTTAATACTATTTATACCTTAAAAAAGGAAAAAAAAAAGGCTAATAATAGCAAGCTATTACCTATTAAGTTATAAATTCTAATAATTAAAGTTTTATTTATATTTTAACTTATCCCTATTAAATAAATAGCTATAAGCCAAGTTTTAAGTTAGTTATATTATAATTTAAAAATATTATTAAAAGGTTGCTACTACTTATATAATTACCTTAAGTATATTATTACTATTATTATTAAATATAATTAAGCTAAAATAATAGGCTTTAAAGGTTTATTAGTTTATTTTTTTATAATAAATTTATAAAGCTTAACTAATATATAGGTTATATAGGCTAGAAGCTAAAAATCTTTTATTTAATAAGCTAAACTTATATTTTAATAAAATATAATACTTTTTATTAAGTAATTTTAAATTAATATTATTATAAAATAATAAATAATACCCTTAAAGCTTATATATAAAGTAATAAATAAATATATATATTAGTTTACTAATATAATAAAAGCTTTATAATTATTACCTTTAATAAATATACTAGTTAAGTATATAATAAAGATATTTATTTTTATTAATAAATTTAGTTTTAATAAATAAAATAGTATAAAAGGATAGATTGGGCATTTATTAAATATATTTTATAAGTTAAAAATCTTTTAAATAAAAGGCTTGCTTTTATATTTTTTATAATTATATTTAATAGCTTATTTATTATTATAATATATAAAATTATATAATAAAAAGTACTTTTATAATAGCTAATAAAAGTATTTTATTAAAATAAACTTATATTTAGGCCTAAAGTTAATTTTTATAATAAATAATACTTTATAATATTATAATATAAAAATAATTAAGGTAATAAATATAAAAGGTATAAAATATAAATATTTATTTTTATACTTTTTAATTTTAATTTTATTAAAGTATATTTTAATAATTTAAAGCGCTATTTATATTATTAATACTAATATAAATTATTAAATTATAATTTAAATAAAATTTTATTTAATTTTTATTCTTTTATATTTAAAAATTAAGTTTAAAACTAAAGCCATTTAAAATATTTTTATTATATATAAATATTAAAAAAGTATAAAATAAGGCAAATATAATAATACTAATTAAAAGTTATAAAAATTAAAATTAATAAAGTTTTAATTAAATATAATTATATAGGTGGAAAAGTATTATTTATAAGTTAAATAGTTAGGTTAGTAATTAAAATTAAAACAAATAAATTAATTATAGGTAAATTTATTTAATTAATTAATTACCTAATATTAAACATTTAATTTATTTTATTTACTTAAAATAATTAATTTTTTTTTAACTACTTTTTATTACTAATTATATTTTTTATATGCCTAATTACTATTTTTTGTTTAAAAGTTTTTAAAACTTATTATATAACTCCTTTACCTTATTAAATATAAAAAACTATTTTAATAAGCTTTTAACCCTTTTATTAAATAATTAATTTAATTATAAGGCCTAATATTAAATAAAGTTAATTAATTAATTAGGCAACCTTTATAGGCTTTATAAAATATATATTTTTAATATTTATTTAGTAATTTATTAGGTGGTTATTTAATAGCCCCTATTATAATAGTAAGTTTTTTTTATTATTATTACTATTAAAAAAACTAGTAAAGTTTTTTTTTTTTTTAAATATAGCTTAATTAATATTTTAATTAATAAAATGGCCTTTAAATTATATTTATTAAATTAAATATTTTTTTTTTTATAAAGCCTATAAAGGTTAAGCCCTTTATGTTTTATAACTTTTATAAATTGCTTAAATTAAGCCCTTTTTAATAAATTTTTAAAATATTTTTAAAATGCTTTTATAATAAACTTTTAATATAAAATTATTTTATTTTTCTTTACTTATAGTAATAATAATAAAAAAATAATTAGCAGCTTTTACTTTTATAATGGGCTTTTAAGTACTATTATTATTATTATTAATAATAATAGGGGCCTATTAAATTTATAAAAAAGCTAATAGTAGTAATAATAATAGTAGCTTTATTAAAGCTATTTAGTTATATTTAATTTTAAATAAGTTAATATTAAATAATAAATTAATAATTATATTAATATTATTTTTTTTTATTTTTATTTTTACTATTTTTTTAAAAAATAAGGCTAATTCTATTATTATTAGGCTTTTTTATTAGGCTTTATTTAAGCTATTTAGTAATTAAAAGGACTTTTAATAGGTATTTAATTATAATATTATTTATTATAATTATATTAAATTAATTTCTTAAATTTTTATTAAATAAGTTAATATATATATTATTTTGCCTAATAAAATACTATTATTATAAAAATTCCTTTTATTTAATAATAATAATTAGCCTTATAATAATTATTTAAGGAATATAATTATATTTTTATTAGTTGCTTATATTTTTTTATATAAGGTTTGCTTTTATTTTTATTTTAACCTTTTATTTAATAATTATTAATATAAATTAAAAGTTTTAAGATTTAGGTTTTATTAAGTATATTTAGGTTTGCTATTTATTTAATTGTTAGTAAACTATTTTTTAAAATAGCTATTTGCTAAATAGCTAATAATAGCTAAAAAACTTTAACTAATAGGTATTTAATTAAGTAATTATTTTATAATATAGGTATTTGCAATTTTATATTAGTAATATAATTTTATAGTTATATAAAACTAAAAAAAAAATTTTTAAAATTTAAAAAGTATATTTATAATATTATTATAATTAAATACTTTAATCCTCTTATTAATATTTTTTATAGTTTTTAATTATAAAATTAAAAACTTTTAGCCTATAAGCCAATTAGCTTTAATAAAAATGTCTTTTAGCTTAATAATTATATTTAAATAGTTTTTATATTTTCTTTTAATTAAATCCTTAAATAAATTAATATAATTTAATAAAAAGCCTTAAATCCCTTAATTTTTATTTTTTTTCCCTAATATAATAATTTATTTTTTAAATTATATAATAAAAGTAATATTAGCTTTTAGGCTATAAATTTTAATAAATAAAATTAAAGCTAATTTACTTAAATATATTTATATTAAAGGGTTAATTAAGCAACTTTTAAAATACTTAATATTATTGCTATTATTATTTATTAAAAATTCCACCTTATTAATAAAAAGGTTCTTATTATTAGTACCTTTTAAAGCCTTTTTTTTTTATTATTAGATATATTTTTATTATTATTAACTTTAATAATATTCTTTTATGCCCTTTAAATTACTTAATTTACTATAATAGCCTTATTTTAAGTAATTTTTAAAAATATTTATAAGCGCTTTTAAGTAATTTGCTAGGCCTTAATTGCTTTAATAATTAGCTTTTAAGTATATAATTATTTAAATAGTATAATATTTTTATTAATAAATTATATAATTTAACTTTTTAAATAAATTTTATATAATAAATATTAAATAGTTTGGGCTTAATAGGTTAGTTAAAATATATTATTTATAATATTAGCTAGGCTAATATTATTTTATATTAAGGTAAGTAAATTATATATATTTTTATAAGCTAAGTTTAAATTAACTATATAAAACTAGTATGGTATTATTTTTATTTAATTAAATAATAAAAATAATTTATTACTAATATTAATAAGGTTAATATAGGTGTTTTAGTAAAAATATTAGGTTTTTTATTCTGCTAGTAAAGTTTTGGTTTAGCCAAGGAATAGGGGGTATTTTGCAGGGGGGGGGCCAATTCTCGTTTTTCCGAGACAGCAGTCCGCCCTTGCGGGCAGCCAGCCCCGGACCGCCCAATCATCTTACACCAATCTGGTCTAAATGCGGGCCAGCTGGGGTAATGGGTGCCCTGCCGCTGCCTTCCTGCCGTACTCCGCTTCACCACCAGACAAACAACTTCAACCCTAAATCCTTGTACCAGCTGTCTGACCATCCCGCAGCAGCCACCGCTCCTTCACGACAAGCCACGGCCGGCAATGCGCTGGCTTTTCTACTTGCACCATCCACAAATCATATGACTGCCTGCGCTTACCTTACCCATTCGTATTGCGTCGACATGTGCCCGGCCAAGCCGAGTGGACCAACAACCGCGAAATAAGCTTATTCGACTTGTCTAGTAGTCGATGTCTCTCTCCCACCACGGAACCTCACTTGTAACCTTCATAGGGTGGGTGGCCTGCGAAATGTTCGTGTCGCTTAGGCTCACTTGTATGCCATGGATTCGTGGCTTGGAGAGCATGCTGTGTCTCCAGATGTCGTCGACCTTGGACAGCAGACCTCTGTTCTTAGAGAACCAATTGAATTGCTCTTTATGTGACTGGTCACCGCTTCTAGTAAGACTGAGTGACCCGGGGTTTACGTCCTCACTATTTCGCCGAAGCTCTGAGTTGTCCAAGCTTATCATCGTATTCGAATCGTGCCACTGATCGGGGCTGATCCCACGCTACTTGATTCTTGATTCTTTGTCTGACTGGCCTTTAGCCCACGTATATTCACACTGCAGGAACTCAGCCTCGCCAGCTGATATCGGCTTTTGCAGATCTACAGATTTCACGGATGCTAATAGGCGCGTTGCACCAAGTTGGTCACAGCCCGGTCGCGTGAGCCCGAGCGGCCGACGCAACGTGGAGGCTGGACACCAGAGTACAGAAGCCTCAAGATTACCAAAGTCTTCATCCGAACAATATCACGTCCAAAAAGATATAAAAAGGGACGGTATATCCTCCATGTCAAGCATACTCTGATAGCATCATCCACCACAACAACTCCCCATCGCTCAATAATAGTCTCTACTACTTCACCACAAGTCTTTCAAACATTTAGACTCAAAAGACCTATCAACAGTTCAAAATGAAGTTCTTCACTGCCGCCGCTACCCTCTTCGCCGGCCTCGCCGCTGCTGCCCCCTCCAACAAGGCCGCCCGGACCGACACTGTCCAGCTCGAGTTCTGGGCTGCCGCCGAGAACACATTCACAGCCCATGTCCCCATTGACGGCTCCTACACCTTGATCTCCAGCGATCTCTCCTTCACCCGTATCTCCGCCTACTCCTCCGGCAACACCGTCTGCCACAGCTACGGCGTCGACGGCTCGGACACCGTTCTGTACGGCAGCGCCCAGGATGTTCCCATCGGACCTCCTCAGGAGCAGACCTATGCTACCTGTCAGTACCTTTAAACTCCAGGCGCTTTCACCCTAGTGTTGGCAGAGGTGGCGGGGATCTGAGGGGCTATTCGATTCTGGAGGAACCACCTTTTCTGGACTGTGAGGCTTCACTTCACATTTGCCTGCTTGGAGGCTATCCATTCTGACTATAGACGTTGCGATCTCACGCTTAAGATGAGAGATGAAAGACTAGATGGGAGGTAGAGCCGGGCGATGAAGTCGCCTTGATTTGATCATACACATAGGATCATAGAAATCTTTGGAGACACTCCTTTAATACAATACCGTTACTTGCTTCACATAAATCCACACGTTTCCAATGTTCAATGCAAGCCCAGTAGCTGGTTTCTGTCACAACGGGTAGATTGTTCAAGTTTGTGAATTCACTGTTGCACAAGGAGGACAAGGTCTAAGAGCTGCGAGCCGCTGGCAAAGCCGCAGCGTTTATGTCGGGTGGGCCGTGACGGCCGGTGGGTACCGTGATAGTGGCCTTTGTTCCCCCCAGCTTACGCCAAAATTAATATGCAAAAGCCTTTATAGGTGCAATCGCCTTTGGTTATAATTGACATGGGATATGAGACCCTGCGCATAAGTTTCGCCAGATTTTTGGTAACTCGATTGTAAGGTTTGCCATCACTTCGCCTATCAACATTTGAAGATTGCAGCACGTTACGTACTTAGGTAGTATTAAATATTTTTCTACAAGCATCTTGTCGGAATTGTGTCCATATAATTACATTTGTCTAAGTATGCAACTCCCTCAAATTATCAAATTCCTCTGCTAGCTACTTAGGAAAAGCAAAAGACGTGTACAGCGCTGGCCGAGTGAATACAGGTGTCATAGGAGCTGAAAGGGTAGTCACCATGGCCGTGGAGGTTGTGTAGGTCATTGATATAACTATGTATGTGATAATTAGACTGCTTTCTCAGCTTTAGATGGAGTTGGCCCCCAAGGCAGGGGCAGGTGTAGTGGTACAAACCTTACTCGAGCATCTCCCAGATTCCTTCAAATTACCTAGGCAATCGGGGTGTTCGGGCCAATATCATGTGTAGTTAGAAAGCGGGAAACTCAAATTCTGCGAGTTCCGAAGTTCTAGAAAATGCAAAAGGGTACCTGTCCCTGACTAGCGGGAGCATATCTGCGGCAGGCCTGGTCCGCGGTCTCGCGGGAGGCACTGAGCAGCTCAATGCGTGCCCGAATGACAGCGGGATTCCGATTGATGGGATGGCGGAAACCCGTGCAAGCGATCTGATGCTGCCAACGCGAGTTCGGACTCGGGCAGATGTTGTCAACCCGCATGTTCCGGGCCATTTTCGGAATTGTCACGCCGCGGACTAGGCCGGGCGGTGCTGGACTGGACACTGGTCGCGCCGGTAAGTGGCTTGCTTCGGAAGAGACGGTGTTCCCAGAACAATGCGCATTTGTGAGCGAGAAACAGCACGAGCAGGCTCGCTCTCGTAGCGGATGCAGTTTGCACATATGAGTAGTCTATATTTATCATCGTCGTCAGCTACACGAGTACTCGCTCAGCCTCGTTGATGTTGACGTGGTCAAGTTGAGGCTGTAGCGGCTCATTTCGAAAAGCTTCTTCTAAGTCCAGACGTCGTTTTTGACTGCGGTTGTGATGGGGATAGGTTAGAGACGATCGCCTCGTACATCAAATACGAGCGCGAGAGCGATGTTGATGTGCGGTGAAAGTGGGGCAGGGATATGCTTTGTTGTGAGAGGACCCCAAAACTTGCATGGACCCGAAAACGACTGCATACTAGGTGGTCAACAGCTACAATGAGTGCTTGCCTGGTTATTAGTCTACAGGTGGTGTATAAAAAAAACAATGCGGATTGATTACAAGGGGCTAGGCTTTGCAGCAAGGGTCTTGGCATGTTGACTGCAACCATACGAGTGCGGTATCACAATATTCCAAACCACTGCAGGAACAGGTATGTTGTGGGCGGCAATATGGACAGGCACCACTTCACACTCAGCCGTGAAAGGTTTAGCTCGATATTCGTTGAATACTGCCTCACACAGCCTTCCTGCTGTTGTGTACCATGAAGACTCTGCGGGCTAGTGGCCAATATGCACGTCACCCACGGGGCCCATACGGCAATGAGTACTTACGTAGACACATGCATGAATAGGAAGTAGTAGAGAGGTATTCTCGATGTGATTTGTCATTTTAATCAAAAGCAACAACATATACATATATATAGCCCGGAGTGTTCCCATAAAAACCCTCTCGTTTCATTGCCACCCTCGCCCTACTAACAATATAAAACCTCCCACTATCGCTCGCTCTTGAAATTCATCATGGGTGTGTTTCGCAATCTTCTTCTCTCCACATCTGCTGCAGGCTTTGCAATAGCCAGCGCGTCATGTCAGCCGTCAGATCCCTCCCAAGCATGCTCTCTTCTTAAACAAACCTTCCCCAACGCCACGCTACTTCCTGAAGATGAAGGTTACAAAGCTGAGAATGAGGGTATGCTCACAAAAATATGCAAATACGCCCATTCAGACTGCTAAAAAATTGTAGCTTCATGGTCGTCCGGCGCCTGGCTCAGCCCTGCCTGTGTCGTGATGCCGAAGGGCGCAAATGAGCTCTCCTCGATCATCAAGACTCTTTCCCAGACATCCACGCGCTTCTCCATGCGTGGAGGTGGCCACATGCCGATAGCGGACGCTGCAAATATCAATTCGACTGGTGTTCTCATTTCTAGTACCAACCTGAACACGCTTCAGCTATCTGAAGACAAGGAGACCATGTCCGTTGGACCTGGCCCTCGCTGGGGCGATGTCTTTGAGTATATGGACGGTTCTAACATGACCGTTGTGGGAGGACGTCTAGCGCCTGTTGGTGTCCCGGGTCTACTCCTTGGGGGAGGTATTAGCTATTACAGCTACAAGTTGGGTCTCGGAGCGTCCAAGGGGAAAATCAAGGCATATGAGGTGATATCTTCACCACGTGGACATGTGCACTGCACTCACTGACATCAAAGACAGGCAGTCCTAGCCGACGGCACCATCGCCACCGTCACTGCCGACAACGAATACGCCGATCTCCACTGGGCCCTGGGCGGCGGAGGAAACTCCTTCGCCTTGATCACACGCTTCGACCTCCAAACATTCTACGCCCCAACGCCCCTCGTAGCAAATGCCGTTTACGAGGGCGACCCCAACGCGACCCGAGATGCTTACATCGACACTCTTGTCAACTTTGCCAACAACGGTGATCAAGACACCGGGGCTGCGATCATACCGGTCATCCGCTGGGGTCCGAACTACACGAGTCCCTCGTACGAAGCAACCTTATTCTATAATGGTACCACGGCGCCAACCTCCGGGCCGTTCGCCGATTTCTACTCGGGAGCCACCCTGAAAGCGGTCAACGAGTCCTCGACCCTCCAGCCCCAGACACTCGCCGACAACGCCAGGCTCCTGCGCCCGGCCTTCCAAGCCGGCGGCCCGGGCCACGGGTTCAGACAGAAGTTCCGCGTGGTGCCGTGCAAGGCGACCAAGGAGGCCGCACGGATCGTGCACGACAACTTCTTCGACACGCTCGCGGCCAACGGGCTCGCCGACCGCGCGCCGGGCTTCTTTGCCGGCCTGGCCTTCAACGCCGTCACGCCGACGATGGCGCGCGAGTCCGCAGGCCTGCCGCAGAACATCCCGCAGGAGGCGGCCTTCTGGGTCGAGCAGTCCATCTCCTGGTCCGACGCCACCGACGACGCCGAGATCGAGGAGTGGCTTGTCACGGCGGACGCAGCGATGGAGGAGCAGCTGAAGGCGATCAATGGCACTAACCGGTATTTGTACCTCAACGATGCGGATGTCGGGCAGGATGTGTTTGAGAGGTATGGAAAGGAGAGTGTGAACAGGCTGAAGGCGATCAGGGACAAGTATGACCCTGGCAGGGTTTATACTGACTTGATGCCCGGTGGATTCAAGATAGATGCTGCTAGGGACGTCGAGTGATCTTGTTATTCCTAGTAGGCTGCTATATATTTGATTCTTCCATGCATAAAGCTTCTCTTCTATCAGGGGGGAGCCAAGGTCCCCTGCTTGCTCCATATTTTCTCTCCAGGGAAGCCGGGGATTTTGTTCTAGACTTTTCTTCAAATGAAGCCTCAAATTAAGAAAAAAGTCCCTCCGAGACTCTGATATAAATTTACTCTAACTACCGCATCGACTGTCTCCTGCCTTCATTACACAGCAGGGTGGGTTAAGGATAGATAACAGTTGCCGCATGGAGCCATTTCCGTTCAAGCTCCTCCTAATACCGGTACAGTCCGCTGCACTAAACTGACTTCATGATTTTTTTGCCCACCTATCTTATATGTACTAAGAAGGACAGGGGTGAGGAATTGGCGCCCCAAATCTCATCAATAGTGACAGCAATGGAGCCGACTGGTGGCGCACAGCACCCGTGCACAGTGATGCAAAAGGGTTTGCGTGATTCCGTGCAATTTCGACAGTGGCCTACCCACCTAGGCATGTTCGAGTCACTTCAGGACGAGCATGTAGAAATCTTGCTGTTGCGAGACATACAGCTTTCCAGTAAATTTGGAATGACCTCCGAAAATAGGATGCTGATGTTGACACTGGGTCGTGACTCTAGCATGCTCGGTCGACTCGTCGAATTTATTTAAAAAAGATAATTAGAAAATTGGCAGGGAAATTCTAATATCTTGCACTAGCTGCCTTGAAGACGGTGTATAGTGCCACCATAATCGTTTTGGCAACCGCTAGACCAAGCGATCCCTCAAAGTGCAGTTTCACGGCACGATCACGAAGAGGCTTTACTCGAATTTTTCACCGCCAAAGTTCCATGTGCGTGCGATTCCAGCCATCACACACTGATATTTTTAGGATAGGGTGACGGTGACCCTTGCTCATCACTTTGCCGCGCCTGACCTTTTGCCAGGAAACGTTGTGGAAGATCTACCGGCCAAGTATCGTGCATCTCGAATGTGTCCCTGGTGCGCCCCAATACATTAGGTATGTCTGCTGCCTGCTGAAGCCCATGACACCATCTGTTTCACGACATGCTAAATGTCGAGGCAACTACGTTCAAGCTTTATGCAGTCGTTTCTGGGGGGCTCGTCAACCCAATTCAGATCCCCAGGTGTTTGCATTCAGCCCAGCCATATCCCTGACGGCAAGGGCTGGCAGGGTCTAGCTGCCGCCGCGGTAGAAACATCCATACGCCTGACGGGCTGACGCGCCAGTGGGTCACAGAAGAGCTCGGGGCTCGCGGCTCGGCCAGGCTGTCTGTCGCACAAGGAGCTCCCCTGTCTTGGTCCATTTTACCAAGCTTCTCTTGCCTGGGCCAACACCACATTCGCACCTACATTTTACAAACAAACCACTCAAGTACACAATACAGCCGGGCACCGCACATGTTCGAGTCTGTGATGCAACTTTTCATGGATACGAGCCTTCCACCCAATGGCCACGGGTATCATTGGTCAATCCGGTCAACCCAAGCTGATCATTGTGTCAGGTGGACCAACTTTTCCACTCAGCAGACTCACTCTGAAACGGCCGCCTGCCTGCCAGCCTGCACGCCTCAACCCAACAAGAAACAATGAGGCTCTGCGGATGACTTGGGCCGGCAAACACGCCGTCGAGCCCGGATCAAGAGCACGAGATCCACATCAAGATTGGCAATAGCTGGACTCGCGCAGATCTCGCGCCGTCGTCACACCGTCACACCGCCCGCCGCCTCCCCTGCGTGCCTGCGTTGATAAGCACCTGCAAACGGGCTGGCGGGCGGGCGGGCTGCGCATGACCGGCAAAAGGTGGACAACTGGCACGGGGCGCAGCTCCAATGACGGCAGGCCTGCCAGGGCTGCCAGGCCCGCTGTCGTGCAGATGCCACAGGCCCACAGTCCTCAGCCTGGGATCGTTCTAGCGTGCTTCTAGTGCATTTCGAATGCACCAGGCGAGCCAGGATGCTGGGCGCATGCTGATCTTCCCAGGTAGCGGTTGGCTGGGACCAAAACCGTGCCGTCCCCCCCTGCCACGCGCAATCCTGCCAGCCAGAAACAAGACGGACCGCCCGTGCCGGCTGGCAGACAGACAAGCAGGATCCTGATCGACTGACGCCCACCTTGGTGATCGTCCCTCGAGGCGTTCAGGTTGTTCAGGCCGCCCCCAAATCTGGCCTCGTGCGTTGTCGCACCAAACGAATCTACCTGTTGATGATTGGGACCGGGGGGGGGTGGCTGTTTAATCAAAGGTGGGCCGGACGACTTACGCGGCCACTAGTAGTGTAAGAACATCTCTCGACCAGACCTGCCAGAGTGCTTACGTTCCAAGCTCGGCAAACCGCCCACCCTCCAGCAAAGCCTGGCCGAGCGGCGAACGACTGACGGTTAGCAGCATCAGGGACGATTGGCATCAGGCCTGCTTCAGAGCCGTTGTGACCCTTGTACATCTTCAGGCAGATCAATGCTTCACTCGGGACATCTCACGCAGGCTTCAGGCTTCTGGAGCCATGGCCAAGTGCCTGCCCGGCCTGCCGGCGTGCAGATTCACCGTTGACTTGGTTGAAGCTGTGAGGTTCAACGGCCTTCCAAAATCTCGCCTCCACGCTAGTGTCTCTGCCGACAGAAGATGCCTCTGACGCTGCACAACTTTGGGATGTACCGTCAGGCCATGAGCCGGGGTCGTGGTGGACAGCTCCAGTCAGGCCAAATCCCAGCCCTCCCTGTCATCCCCTCCGGCACACTGCCCCTGTTTTCAGAACAAATAGTGTGGATGACTTGTACGACGAGATTTTCATATTGCCATCTCGACAACTGCAACGCCCAACGGGGACTATGTGTGGGTTATCTCGAGCAGGCAAGCAGTGTCTCACTGTGTCATCCTGTGCCGGGACCGTACCCTGCCTGCCTACCGCGCCGTACCCAGGTCACAGCAGCCACGGAACCTTACCCGACCTGGCTGCATTTAAAGTTCCGCTCGGGGGCCCACCAGGAAGTACCCAAACACCTGGCTTCTCACAGCGGCCGCAGCGGTTTGCATGGATGCAGGCTACCTTGCTTTTTTTTCTCTCGTGGTGGCTTCGCTTCAATGAACCCACACCCCTCCCACGGCTGATGCTGCAACGATGGCCATTGATTCCGTGCCAAACAGGTGTGGTCAATCAATAAGCAGCTCCACAGGTTACTCGTACCAGGAGTGTTCTTTGCAGACTGCCACCGACCCAGAACGTTGCCCTTGGCACCTCCAAGCAACAAAGGTCGTCACGGAGCCTACTTCGGTGCTCACTGTCCTTTGCAGCCGATTTCATCCTGCGGCTTGACTGGCCTGCCCTGTTCAGCCCCTGTCCTGGTGGGTTGGACAAGGGTCGGGGGACCACCCATGGAGACAAGTGGGCACAAGGCGATTGACACGCAGGATAGGCCCTGGCATCGTGCACCACACACCTAGGTACACAGTACTGTACCTGGGTACTCCGTACATGTGGTTCAAGGGGGCGACGCAGCAGCCAAACCTAATCCCTAGCAAGCCCATAGGGCTGGCTGCGTGTACGGAGTACTCCGTGAAGCTGTGCAACATACTACTAGCAGCCATGAAGCTCCCGCAGCCTGGGCAAGACAACGCTCCACTTTGCATGGAACAGCGCCTCGCGACCGTGTCCACCCTCCACCAAACCACCGTCGTCAACATCCACACGCCGCTCAAGTGCGGGGATTCGAGGCTTCTCCGTCGAGCCTGGTTTGCCAGAGGCAAAATTTTCTCACTTGGGTGGCCATGACGAGGGGCAGAGGTGAAATTGCACAGGGCCATGCAGGACCAAAGGTGAGGCTTGCGACGGCCGAATCGCCGGCTGTGTGGAGTCTAGGACTTGCCTAGGTCTCACTCCTTCTCCGGGACGGCGAGACTGGGACACATGCCACATTACGCTTGTGCGCCCAGCAAAGGCTCCGACCAACCCTCACCGTCAATGGCAAGGGGATCCAGGAACAAGCCTGCCCGGAGCAAGTCAGGTCTTGGCCACGCCCGTCCTGCCATCCCGTCGAGCTCAAGGTGCAAGCTACCGACATGGCCGCCCCAACGGGCCTCCTCAGTACTTACTTACGTACCACGCTACGCACGAGGGCAGACAAACGCGTTCGTTTTAGTCGGTGCAACACGGCCACCAGTGATATTTCATTCTGCCCTCTTCCCTCTGCCTCGACGGTACAGGCCAAATCCCTGCCCCACCATCCGGGCCACCTTCTCTTCACACCGGTCGAATTAGTCTACGGGACGAGAGCGACACATGAAGTGTCACTACGAATTGAAGGGGACGTAACTGGGCTGGGTCGCCTGCTAGGCATGGGAGCCCAAGCCCAAGCCCTCCTGCATGCCTTCAACGTGTCCCGGGCGGGTACATCAACATCTCCTCGAGGGCCTGTCGAGGACAGGTACCAGTTGCGCCGTGGCAGTGCTGTGCTCTCCCTTCCCCACCCTGCACTGCATCATGTTTGGTGCCAGGCGGTGGGTAAGTCTTCTTTGCAGCTGTTACTATCCCACCTCAAATATCAAGGCCGCCCCATCCCCCACTCTTTACCATCGCCTCTCTGCTTCCTTCCGAAAAGCCTTTCCACTCGTACCTCTCAACAACCAAAACCACTGGACTACTCTAGGTGGCTGCCGTGGCTTCTCTGTCTATATTTCCTTCAATTTAGTTCATCCTCATATCTCCTTCACCATCCAAGTGTGGCTATTTCGTCAAGTGTACTTGACGTTCGACCCTTTCAGGCCTTCGCAACTCAACACCCCAAATCGCTTCCCTGACTCACCACTCACCCATCCCGTCCGGCGATATTCTACCGATCTGAACTGGGTGCTCCGACTTCTCTCATTTATCATTCGGGTATATCGTGGGTGGACACAAAACAGTGAGCTCTATGATCCAGTGTCACCACCAAGCCGGTTGCTTGCTGACACCGAGCAGTCTGTCCTGGCCACACAATTACTATCCCACCCGACCGGGTCGGGTATCGTCTTTCCCGACGCCCACAAGATGGATCCGATCTACAAAGATATTGCCTACATTGAGGAGGAACAGAGTGGTACCTGGGTCGTGGTTCAAGAAACGTTGCATTGCGACAAGACGAGACAGCAGATCGAGGCATGCGACGCATTGTCAACCAAAAAGCTTGCTATCATTATCAACAATGAAGCTCGTTCAGACTTAGCCTTGGAGTCGGCGCAAGCAAATAGTCATCTCCCCACTGTTGGTTTTGGGTTACACAACGTCGAGCTTTTGGATGGCAACCCCACCTCCGATCCAAGGGTGGTGGAGTCTGCTGATTCGACGGCGACGGGTCGAACATTCAGCACTCCTAAGGACGTCAGCAGTGACCGACAATCAGGCACGCCCGCCGAGGACGACAGCCCGTCCCAGCCCCTCACTCAGGCGAATCTCTTCCCAAGCAACACTCCTGCGCTCGTCAAAGATATCCAGGCCTGGGTCAATGGCGATCTTGGCTGGTTGCGTCTTCCTGTGATTTGCGACCAGGCCGGCGGGATGCCTTTCGCGAGAGCCACCACCCGCTACAGCAGCGGCGGCAGCCTGGACTTCGTTTTCATCCCGGCCCAGCCCTCGAGCTTTGGGCGTGACGCGCTGACCATGGGGGCTCAGTTCGAGCAGACACCCTTCACCAAGTCTTATGGCTCGGATATGGAACTCGACGAGGACTAGAGATTGGGGCCAAGTCGCTGAGGGCGCTGTGCCGCAACTGGGTACACCCGCTGTACGGCTTGCTTACTGTTTGCCCGTCTCTGGCCACTGACGGAACTTGCCATACCCCACGCCACTGCCCCCACGTCCTTGTTCCTTCTCCTCTGAGCAGGTTGTCCTTTCGTTGTTCCCTCCGCTTCCTGATCTATACGAACACCTGGGGGGATGGTGTTCTCCAAGATTTTCTGTTGAGACGGCACTCTCTTTCTGCAATTTCCCCGCATTATTGCGGCGTGCGGCAATTGACGAGTCGGAGGGCATTGTTTGATTTTGAGTCGATTGGTATTTGCTTTTTCTTTTTTTTCTTTTTTGCCCGTTATATGTCACTTAGATATAGGCAGGGGTTTCCATCTGCTGGAGGACAGCAGATCATCTTGTAAGACCCTGGGACAGGACATTTCTGCATTATTTCTCAAGCATGTATCAAGAAGTGGGGGATTATCATTAACACAAAAGCCATGACCTAAAAATGTAAGATACCCAAATTTTGTTCCGCAACAAAAAAAAATCAGATTTCGAATGCATGTCAGAGATTCTGGGCATCGGGCATCGAATGTGCAAGGAACACTGGACGACCCTGCGCCTTCGGCAGTAAAACCATCCGACAAATCGCCTGCAGCTGCATTGCAGAAGACCATTTCTTCTGACCGGTATTCGCATTTCCAGCCAAGCGCGCTTGAGCCGCCCCGTCCTGGCACTATATGAGATCATCCAGACTAGTGAGCCAGGATAATGAAGTTAGCATCATGACAGCTAAGAAAGCAATCAATAGCAGCGCCAATATGTGGTCGATCACCCCGGGGCATTTTTCGGTGCTGGTGTCATAGGCCAACAGCCAGCCTTGTGGAAGGGGGTGTTTCGGGGGGGGCTTGACGTGTTGTCGCCCGATTGTGCCGATGGTAGCCTGAGTGTGCAGTCGTTAAGCCGCCGCAAAACGACATGATCGCTCATCGCTCATCGCTCATCACAAAACCACAGTCACCTCTTCTCCTGCGAAGCCTCTTCACCAGTGAGCTTCCATATATGCCCGGATGACTTTCGCTGTGCCGTCCGCCCAAGTCGTGCCACCCAGATGCAAAGAAAGATGTGGACGTTGGGCAGGCTCCGCAATGGGTCATCGACCTGCGCATGGTGCTCTTCTGATCGGGTGTGTGATATAAGGCTCTGTCTAAGGCGGGGCTAGGTTGGTGCCAGTCTGCCAGACTATATTTGCACCAGATATCATATGTGCCAATAACCAGCTGAACGTCTCATCCATCTAGGGCATCGTCGCTGGCCGCCGCGTTTGTGGTTCACCACTGGTCTCGTCGGAATATTCGGCTAGTCGTTGCCGATGTATGTGGACGCTCTCTCGTTACACTGCCACGACGACATCTCAACCTGCATGTCTTTTTCCAGGCACTCGCTCGATATACATCGTAAGCCTGCCAACTTCAGCGTCATGCCTTGAGTAAATGAGACGCAACCTGTGGCGCGTCACGCCTATTAGCATCTCGGGACAGACTGTCAGTCTCATCAAAGCTGGGCCGGACGAGCGGTACAATGAGAATGGTGACCTCATGGCCGCAACCACAACTAGGCGAGTGTTTTCCCCCTCCAGCTGAGGTCATCTTGACTGCTTGGTACGCGTTAACATCCCATTCAGCCGTCAGGGAATGGGATGAAGTTCTCTCCAACTTTCTCCAACCCATCACCCCTGAATTCGTGCCCAGGACATCCCTATCACGGTCTGTTCTCAACAGACTTGAGGACACAGACTCTCCCCGGGGAGGGCGAAAGGTTGCTTTAGCTTCGGGTGCAGGGAAGCCAATTCAAGATGGGGCGAAAGCCAAGTCTGACCCATGCTCATCCGCCCCAGAGCTTTCCCTGTCCACCCCCGCAGATCATCTCCGCGATGTCGTCGTCCACCGCCCCACGATCCCACTTTAGCTTCCAAGGCTCTCAGGGGTATACCGACTCTGGGCCTGCGCAGCCCCATTTAGCCTAATTTCGTACCCGAGATGACACTTTGTTTCCATAATGCCGGGACGGGGTCATTTAAGCTTCGTCATGATGCTTTGCTCGCACACGCCTTTGCGGAAGTATGTGCTGTGGTATAAACTGACCCGGGGCCCCGGATTTCCTCTGCCGGCCCCTGTGATGTTGCACGCATTCTCCCTGTTCGATATTCGTCCGAGGTGTTGTTGTGTTGCAGTATAGATCTCCCATGGCTGGCTCGGTATTCAGGGTGGCCTTCGCGGCCCTCCTCCTGTTCCAATCATGGACAGCGGCATACGTCAAGAGGCAGAGAGAGAACCAATGGGTCGATATTTGGGGGTCCATGCCCCAGCTCGTCGAGCCGGCCAACCTGCCTCCTGCGCCATATGTAAGTACTTCTCCGTCTTCGACGACGCTTTGGCTCTGAACTCTCTCAGACAGTGAGAAAAGCTAACCCACTCGGACAGAATGCCACCGGCGTGGTCTTCCAAGATGCCACCATCCGCCAGACAATCTTCCTCACGCAGTCAGCCCCCAAGATCCGTCTCGTCATCTCGAACGTCTTCGGCGGCTCGGATCTGCCCATTTCAGCAGCCACCATCGCGCTGCCCCTGAACGGATCTGCCGGGACGTCAGCCGTCAAGCCTGAGACCCTGGTGCCGCTCACCTTCTCGGGCGGCCTGCCGAACTTCACCATCCCCAACGGGGCACGCATCATCTCGGACCCGGTCGACTTCCCCGTCACGGCGCAGCAGGTCCTGACCATCTCCCTGTACCTGGCCTCGGGGCAGACGACAAACAGCATCACGGGCCACCCAGGCAGCCGGACGACGTCATTCTACGCGCCGGGCAACCAGACGGGCGAGGCCGACCTCTCGGCCGACCCGGCGACCCAGAGCAGCGCGCACTGGTACTTCATCTCGGCGGTGGAGGCGTACCTGCCCACGTCGGAGACGTCGGGCGCCGTGGCCATCGTGGGCGACAGCATCACGGACGGGCGCGGGAGCACGACGGACCAGAACAACCGGTGGCCCGACAACCTGGTGCGGCGGCTGCAGGCCGCCAACGCGACGGCGCTGCAGCGTGGGCTGGCAGTCGTCAACCAGGCCGCGGGCGGCAACCGCGTGCTCGCCGACGGGCTGGGGCCCAACGCCCTGGGGCGGATCGACCGGGACGTGCTGGCGCAGTCGGGGGTGCGCTACGTGGTGGTCTTCGAGGGGGTCAACGACATCGGCACCGCGGCCGCGACGGCGGCGGCGCAGCAGGCCGTCGGCGACAGGCTGCTCGCGGCGTACGCGCAGGTCATCGGGCTCGTCCACGCCAGGGGCCTGCCCGTCTTCGGGGCGACGATCACGCCGTTCGGCGGCAACGCCTCGGTGCAGGCGTACAGCGACCCGGCGCGGGAGGTCACGCGGCAGAGGGTCAACGCGTGGATCCGGACGTCGGGCCGCTTCGACGGCGTCGTGGACTTTGATGCCGCCGTGAGGGACCCGGCCAACGGGACGATGCTGAGCCCGCTCTATGACAGCGGGGATTACCTGCACCTCAACCCGGCTGGGTACGTGGCCATGGCGCAGGCCGTGGACCTGAGCCTGTTTGAGAAGTTCAGGGACGGTGTCGATGAGGAGGTTTAGGTGGCGGGGGTGAGGATGGCGACAAGTCTTGTGTGGATAAATGAAAAGAACCGGGGAGAAGTCGAGAATAATACAGAGTCGGTCAGCAAGACGGGTCACGGCCTGACCACGTCACGGTTGGGCCTCAGGTCTTATGGCCCATGCATCGGCCGCAACCACCCAAGTTGAGGCCGCACAGGTGGGCCCTCAGCTGCATGTAGCCTCTGGTTGTTTTCTAGTCATTGGTTGTCGGTATGACACGCTTGTTTAGCTTACCGACGAGTTGCCCAATGACCTAGGATCGGAGCGCGACAAAACGTTGACGGACGAAGTCGGTTGGCTGTGGCCTCTCACTGGCGATTACTTTTTGTCTTGTTGGTATTCTTGGCTCAGTCCTCTCACAAACGCCACGCCCATGCACGCATACGTGATCCTCCCAGGCACCCGGCGACCCCTTGTGTCTACTCTACAGGTTCCCCTTCTGATATTCTTTCTTTCCCTGTCCGCAGTACCAAATCTCTACATCCAGAGCCTGGCAGTCCCGTCACTTCCAGCAGAGAAGAGCCAAGGCTCCCTCGGATGCCAATCAACGTCCATCACTCCCAGCGAGGCGACTACCTTGTGCCCGCTCAGCGTCTTGAGCGGCACGATAGTTGCATTCTCCATCAGATCCGTGACAACCTTGCCGTGGAATATCTGTAGCGTGCCGTCGTCTGAAGCATCGGCGAACAGCGGTAGGTCCCTGTGGTACTTGACCGCGCGGATGGCCTTGGGATGGAAGCGCATGGTCTTGTGCGGCCGCATCGACAGCTCCAGGTCGTGCCACAGCAGTCTTCGGTCGTACGAACCAACGATCAGGTTATCACCACCCGAGTGGATATCAAACGACGAGATCCACCGCGCGCCGGGCTGGACCGTCTTGACGAGCTCGAGCTTCTGCAGGTCGTAGCAGCGGATCATGCGCTGTGTGGCGACGAAGAAGAGGGGCCGCGAGGGGTGGAAGTGTGCTGCTTGTGCAAGACCGGAAAGCTTCCTGAAGGGGATCTGTGTGAGGTGCTTCGACAGGGTGTGAATGGCGACCGAGCTCCTCTGGCCCGTTGGTGAGACGGTGCAGAAGTGATCACCACGCCTGTGCCAGTCAATGCCCTTCACTGTCGACCTCACAGTCACCCTCACAAGGACGCCCTCATCCTCGAGCTTTGAGCCCGGTCGCGCCCATTTCGCAGCTGGCTCTTTGGTCTTGTCGATCGCCGGGTTGGAGGCCTTGCCACTGGCCGCATAACCAAATCCGGCGTCCAGGACGTTCCGACTCGCCTGCTCCAGTTGTGGATCAACCACAGGTGGTACAATCAAGTATACGTCCTCCTCAGAAGCTGCAGCTAGGACGAAGGCGTCCTTGGCAGGCCTCCATTTCACCACGTTGACAGCCTCGTCACTGCTGAGCCTGGCACTCCAGACCTGTCGTCCTGTCAAGATCTCCCAGACTCTTACAGTGCCATCGTCACCGCCAGTCGCAAGCCAGCATCCGCTTGGGTCCACAGCCAGCGTACGCACGCGGCCATCATGACCCCGGAAGATCGTTTGGCATACTGTGGGGAATGGTTTGAGATCCTCCGGCTTTGGTAGCTTGGGCAGGAGGGAGTTCGGGTCGATGTTGAGTTTGTTTTTCCGCACACGGGGCGCAAGGTATAGGTCCAGGGATCGCTCGAAGCGCTCGTTGACGAACATGTCGTAGCCGGGAACCTTTCGCAAGGAGTCGTACTTGCTGGGCAAATATTCTTTCTCGCGGTCTTCAGGGTCTTGCTCCTCCCAGGCTTTCCTCTCCTCCTCTGTCGGCAGATACTCGGGCGGAGGGTTGTAGCTGAGGTCGTAACCTGGTGGGGCAAGCTTCGGCGCAGGAAGATGCATGACATGAGGATCTCTGGGTTGTTCGTCCTTCCACAGGTCAAAGTGCACTTCCTCCTCTTCCTCTTCCTCGCGCTCCTCAGGCGGCTTGTACGGCAGTATCCTACCCTCCCTAATAGCACGAACCAACTTCATTATCCTCTTCTGCTCGTGCTTGGAAGGAAGGAACCGGCGCTTCGGCTCCGGGGCGGCGCTAAGGGGCATGATTTCCTCATGGCTAGTGAACCACTCGACCATTTCCTGCGAAAGGTTAGCAATCACTTCGAGCCCTCTGCGTGGTGTAAGTACGTACGGGATATGGATCGTAGCCATCTGGGAGCTCATTTGTTTGGATCTTCTTGATGAGCTCCAGCTCGTCCCGGCTCAGGTTCAAAGGCTTGCCGGTGGCGGGATCCGTGAGGCCAGTCCATCCCTTGGGCACCTCAATGCTGTCCAGGAGGGCGTCGAGGGCCTCGCCAGCGGCAGGACGCATGATCTTCTTGCCATTGATATCGTAGCCGATGTGTGGGTAGGAGTCATAGAACTTGAGGTCAATGTTGCCAATGGTGTTGGCTGGCTCATTCGCATCGGTGTCGTCCGAGTCGTAGACTGGGTCGATCTCATCGTAGACATATTTCTCGTTCCCATTGGCATCAGTCTCGACGCGGTAGTTGCGGAGGTCATCGTCTTCTTGGTTAGCGTTGGGCGGGTCGAGCCCGGGCTCCTGGCCGGGCTCCAATGGTGGCACTTTCAAGGAGGATTCATCTTCGTCTGAGGGTATATCGTCGCTGTGGAGCGCATCGTCTTCATCTGGATCCTCGGAGCCCTCGTCGTCGTCATCATCATCGTCGTCGGAAGCGGCCTCGTCCCCAGATTGCTCGTAGTCTGAGTCGTCCTCGCTTGCGGACAGTGCGCCCTCTAGTTGAGCGTCTCCAAACCCGTCTCCGTCAGAATCCCCCTCTTCAGCTTGTTGTTCGGGTTCCTCCTTGGCATCATCCACAGGCGAAGCTGCCTTCCGCTTGAGTGGCGACGGTTCTCGGTTCTTGGGGGGGCGACCTCTCTTTGCGGGAGACGCAGTGTTGTTGGACAAAGCCCCGTTGGTCTTCGCCGAGGTTTTGGACTTGGGGGTCTGCGCCTTTCGGGGTGATTCAACGATCTCAGGCTGGGGAATCACGCCATCGGCCGATGGGGTTTTGATCCCGGACCGCAGCCTCATGGTGATGCCGTTCATTCGCAAGGTAGGAGCAAATTGCTGTAGGGACCTCAAATTCGCTAGTCGTGAACTGCCTGCAAGAAACCTTAAGTCGAGAGAGGGTTGGGAACTTTTTTTCCTTTTCTGCCGCAGCCTGTACCTTGGCTTGGCGGCTAGGCGGTGACCAGATCAGGCTAGCTTGGTGACAAGGGCACCACTTACACCGTCACGGGGCTTGTTGAGTCTCTGCGTCGACTCTGCGTTGCTGTCCCGCCATGATGGAGCTTAAATTTCTGTTCAATATAGAAAGAGAGACTATAGCCCTTATACTTGATAAGTACCTAATAATAGTCTCTATAGGTACTGTCATAAATAAGGTCTATAGGGTAGTAGTACTTTGATATTACCTAGACTTTTTTATAGTAGTACTTAAGTATTAAAGGTGATTGAAGTTAAATTATGATTTTCTATGGTAGAGGACTAAAAACCTAGATTTTGCTAAGTAAATGAAGTTTCTAGTTACTTTAAGTGAGGATGCTCCTCTCTTTCGTCGCACTCAGCATGCCGTACATAAGCTCTGTGGCGAAGAGTGACTAGGGCAGTTGGACCAGTGCATCAGGCTTGTGCAACAAGACCCAACCTTGGTGCTGCCCAACTTCTCCCAAGTAGGACGCGTCATTAGATCAGGCCTGAAGCATGGAGGGCGAGATGGGCGAACATACCGCAAGTGACGTTGGCACGGAGGCCCATCATCATAAGATATGCTGGCACCATCAATCAGTCTTCGAAGAAGTTCCCCTGCAGCGCTGCACGACGGGCCAGAAGCATGAGACCAAGGGGGAAAAACAGAAAATTATGAATATGACGGCACAGGCGATCACTTTGCCGCTTCCATTAGCAATTGATACCGCCCTCAAGGTCTGAAATGTTTTCCATGCTGGCCATTCTCGATGCTGTGGATGAGAGAAAGCAAGAGACCAAAGACTTAGAACAACCAAAGC
The DNA here is from genome assembly GCF_019321695.1 of Diaporthe batatas. Taxonomy (NCBI): domain Eukaryota; kingdom Fungi; phylum Ascomycota; class Sordariomycetes; order Diaporthales; family Diaporthaceae; genus Diaporthe; species Diaporthe batatas. Next base: position 2,547,928 of record NW_025408552.1, on the reverse strand, counting down.
CAAGGGTTAGGTGCATGGACCGGTGGCATGGCAAAATTCGCATGTCAGGGAAAGAACTTAGTCACACGCCGTGCGTACTGCTGTGCGCACTCACCTACGCCGCCTTTCCAGTTTAGAAAAAAAAATTGGAGAGGAAATTCCAGTCATCAGACCTGGATTCTTCCAAGCCTATCATGGCAACTAAAGCGGGAGGTTGTTGGTTGGGACCCAGCACAAGTCGACCGGCTTGCCTCCCGGTGGGCCAACGGGCGATGCAGCCGACAGAATTATCACCAACAGACTCGCTGCGCAGCTGGGGCTGCGGGACTTCAAAGGATGTGACCCCATCGAGAGTCCACTTGGGAGACTGGTCCGCCTGTTGGCAGTGCTTTGGATTGACCCGGGGTCCCACATAGTAAGAACAGAAATACATACTCTATATTCTATATAATTTGAAGGAAAATAATTATAAATACTAATTAAAGAAAGTGAAAAAGGTGGTACTTTTTTAATAATTTTTTTTAAAAGTTTTAAACTTATTTAAATAATTATAAATTTATTTAATTTAATAGTTATAATTATAAAAAGTAAATTTTAAAATAAAAAATAATTTTAATCTTAAAATTTTATAATAATATATTTTTACTAACAAAGATTATATTATAGGTAGTATTATACACTATAAGGATTATAATGAGATGATTGAGGTTTAATCTGCTCTTTGCACAGTGCTTGTTCTATGCTAGTTGGTTTCTAAGTTCCTTGAGGCGAGGCTCGATGCTGCCTAAGTACCGAGGGGAGCAACATATTTAAGTACCCCGCGGCGCCCCCCTCTCATTATTTTCAAAAGCCGGCCCTTGTTGATAATTCATTCTGATTTCAAAATTCTGTCTGTATCAAATGGTACGAAATTGCTTTTAGATCAGCACCAGCTCTCTTAATGCTTGACCCCCTCGAGTCGTTGCACACCTTCAAAATGGCGCCAACTCCTAATGCAAACCTTGGCCGTCGTCTGCTGCCATCCCTGGTAGACGAAATTGCTCGCAATGATCCATCTCGAGTTCTGTTCTCTGTAACCAAAACCAGAGATCCTGCGGATGGTTTCGAGGATATAGATGCTCGCACCTTTTCTCAAGCCGTGGACCGATGCGCCTGGCATTTACAGAATGAACTCGGTCGCGGCAATGGCTTCCCCACCCTGCTCTATATGGGACCACAGGACGTGGCTTATGCAATTCTAGTACGTTGGCTTCGTTTCCAGTGCCAACTGGCGGTGTCGCTTCGTTCCTTGTGTCTGAGGAGAAACTAAGGCGAAATATGAATAGATCCTGGCCTCAATTAAAGCAGGGTACAAGCTCCTTCTGAGCTCCCCTCGGAATACCCTCGACGCTCATCTGTCACTGCTGGACAAAACGAGCTGTGGGATAATGCTTGTACTCTCTGGCTTCCCGTTGCCCGTAATCAAGCAGATCCAGTCGGCACGAAATTTGAGGGTGGCCCTCCCGTCGCCCACTGGACAAATCCGAACCAGCCCAGTGAGTCCTATCCGTACACGAAGACATATGAAGAAGCAAGGTTGGACCCTTGGGTCGTACTTCACACCTCCGGTTCGACAGGAATGCCGAAGCCCATCATCCAGACTCACGCAACATATTCCGCCCTCGATGCCTTCACCGGTGCTCCATCCCTAGGCTACTCGCCCTGCTTCCCGGGCCTAAGCAGTGGCAGGCGGATTTACCTTGGTTTCCCACTATTCCATTGCGCGGGGGTCTCCATGCTGTTGCCTGCCTCTCTCTTTGCGGGCTTCACAATTGTGCTTGGTCCGTTCCCACCTTCCGCGGATGTCGTGAATGCAATCCATGTGCATGGGAACGTTCAGGAAAGCTGTGTCGCACCTTTCACTCTCATAGAGCTTTCCAAGGACCCCAATCATCTCGACAATCTGCGTCGACTGAAAAATGTGACAACGGTATGCATTCCGCGATTTTATGTCCCAACCTGCATTTTACCCACCCTCGAGCAAGCACTGGGTGGCCTGTGGTCCTCGACCCGGCCTCGCTCTCATAACACATATATTGATGATGTTCTCGCAGGGAGGCGGCTCAATGCCGAAGCCAATTGGAGATCTCATCAGCTCCAAGACGATTCTGCTGAATGTGCTGGGCACAACGGAAGCTGGAGTCATGCCGCACGAGCTACTCGAGCCAGAGGACTGGCAGTACATGAAGCTCAGCCCTGTTTTGGGGCATGAATACCGCCAAGTCTCTGACAACTTGTACGAGCACATCATACCACGCAAACCAGAATTGCAGTTGTACCAGGGTGTCTTCGGGACTTTCCCGGATCTGCAAGAGTGGCCTATGAAAGATCTCTACTCCAAGCACCCTACCAAGGAGGGCCTGTGGCTGTATCGAGGCCGGGCAGATGATATAATTGTCTTCTCTACTGGCGAAAAGCTGTTAGTCTTGAAATGTCTTTTTTTTCTCTTTTTAGTCCCAGCTAACCAGAACGCGTTTTAGCAATCCCGTGGACATGGAGACCATCATACAATCACACCCTGCCGTAAAAGGCGCGGTGATTGGTGGCGCCGGACGCTTCCAGTCGAGCCTGTTGGTCGAGACCACCGAGCCCCCCAAAGATGACACCGAGCGTGAGAAGCTGTTGGAGGACATATGGCACACCGTGGAGAAAGCAAACAAGGAGAGCCCATCCCACGGACGCCTCCATCGCGACATGGTGCTGTTCACGACCGCGGACAGACCTTTGCCACGTGCGGGAAAAGGCACCGTCATACGTCAGGCAGCCCTGGACCTCTATGTTACGGAGCTCGAGGCTTTATATGGGGCCAGCGGCGCAACCACTACCGCTGGACTTGGTGTTGGGCAGTACTCAGATGCAAAGGAAGCTGCCAGAAGCATAATCACCAGAACCACCGATATCGACAGCGCCTGTGTCCCTGCAGACGCGAATCTTTTCGATTTGGGGCTGGATTCACTCCAGGTGACTGCGATTGTCAAGGAAACCAACAAGTATCTGGTGGGCCTCGGGAAGCCAGCAGCTATGCAAGCTTCTCTGGTGTACCGCCACCCTACCCTTGAGGCCCTCATATCTCTGATTGAGGCACTTTGCGAAGGTCAGAAAGCCCCCGAAATGGCGCCAGAAGCGGACGAGGAGAAAATGCAGATCCTCTACGACCTGCACACCGCCGAACTGCCGATAAACACTCGGGCTCCTGAGCCGCAAGAACCAGGCAAGGCATGCGTCCTCCTAACTGGCTCGACGGGCTCGCTGGGATCCTATATCCTCGACTCTTTAATCGCAAGGTCTGATGTAGCCCACATATACTGCCTCAACCGCGGAACCGAGAGCTTCGAGAGACAGTCAAAGTCGCAGGCAGCAAAGGGACTCGCGCCGCTACATGCTGACAAGGTCACTTGCCTTGGCGGAGCAGACCTGTCCAGACCGTACCTCGGCCTGCCTGTCCAGGAGTACAAGCAGCTCCTCAGCAAAGTCACACTGATCGTGCACAACGCGTGGCAGGTCGACTTCAACCTGCCCTTGGCCGCCTTCGCCAGCCACGTTGGCGCGGTCCGCCGACTCGTCGACCTCGCGGCGCACTCGCGATTCGGTGCGGGCGTCATGTTCATCTCGAGCATCGGCGCAGTCGCCGAGTGGCCGACTCAAAACACCACCAGCAACACCACCACTTCGACCTCAGTCCCCGAGGTGGTGGTAGAGGACTGGCATGCCTCCCAGCGTAGCGGGTACTGCCAGTCCAAGCTGGTGGCGGAGCGTATCCTCGACGCCGTGGCCCAGACGGCAGGCGTCCCTACCGCGATCTGCCGTGTCGGCCAGATCGCGGGGCCGAGCGTGCCCGTGTCTGGTAAGAGCGAGAGCGGCTGGCCGAGGCAGGAATGGGTTCCCAGCCTGGTGGCGAGCTCGAAGCACCTGGGGTTGCTCCCGAGGTCGCTGGTGGGCGGCGGAGCGGACGTCCACGTGGATTGGGTCCCCGTCGACGCCTTGGGCCGGATCGTCGTCGAGCTCGGCTTGGGTTTCCTGGGTGACGAGCAGCAGCTTCGGCGCGTCCCTCTAGACCCGGCCAGCGTGAACAGGGCGAGGGTGTACCACGTGGTCAACCCAAGGCCGACGAGGTGGGAGGAGCTAGTCCCCGTCATTGCTGAGATACTCGGTGGAGTCAAGGTCGTCCCGTTGGAGTCATGGGTGGCAGCGTTGCGCGAGAGTGCTCCCAAGACAGACAACCTGACTTTGAATCCTGCTGTGAAGATCCTTGACTTCTACGAGAGCCTGGTTGGAGGCAAGAGTATTCATTTGGATACTGAGAACACGGTGCAGCATTCGACCACGTTGGGTGGGCTTGGCCCTATCAGTGGAAGTATGATGGAGAGATGGGTAAAGCAGTGGGGCTTATAAGAGAGTTGATTTGTCTTTTGACACCAAAGATGTAGCACATGCATAGCACGGCTATGCCTGCCCCTTATCGATAAGGCTGCCATCATCACCCCTCGCCCTGAAGCCTGAGCGGCAGCCTTCCCTTGTTCTTTTCTTCCTTCGGCAGACCTACTCATGAAATCCACACTATTTGGTGCAAACTCCAAGCCCTTATGCCGTGAAGCCCAGGTGAGGTCTCATTTATAGCCTTAAATAATTTCAGCCCAAGTACCTCCAATTGGGATTACAGTCACTGCACACCAAATAGGCTACTTCAGGGGTACGCACAACATTTGAAGGCACGGGCCGCCGAGTGCTCCGCGGCCTGCCGCCAAGAAACCGGCCCCTCGCAGCTTACATATCTGCAATGTAGCCTGGTGACCCGACACGCTGGGCTGGTCAGGAGCCAGTCATATATACTCACAAACACTCATGTCCAAAGACCCATTATTTATTAGTTCAACCTTCATTGCAAACTCTCCTGCGGGGACTGTGTATTGCTGTTTCGGGCGGGCCCACAATAGTGTATCATGAGTACGACGACGAATCAGCCCCCAACCGAGGGCGGGCCAAGCCCAGTCAAGCATCGAGCCTGTGATGAGTGCCGTTGGTCCCCCATTCTCCCACTCGTATCTTTGTGTTCCACGAACTCTTTTTCTGACATCATTGTAGGGTCTCGCAAACTGGCTTGTACCAAGGAGACAGATGGATGTTCTCGCTGCAAGAGAGAGGGCATTGTCTGCCACTACTCTGCCCAGAAGCAGATGGGCAGGCCGAGGAAGAAGCCCAATGGCGACGGTGCAAGTGCCAATCAGGCGACTTCGGTATCAATAAGTGCTCCGGCCCCGCCGGATTCGTCCGCTACTACATCAGATACGTCTGCGATACGCGGGCCGGACGTGCCGATGGATCTTGACCCGTCGTCATTCGTAGATCCGAGCTTGCACATTACCGGTACTTCTGATGCCGGCTTGTTGGACCTGCTGGGCCCGGACTTTGTCTCGACCCAGCCTTTCCACGCACAAGAGTGGCAGCCCAAGCCGAACCCAGTGGAAAGGGACATCTGGAGCTTCGATATCGACTTCGACAACCATCACCCACCTTCGGGCTCGGCGGGAAACAGCGACACAAGCGCGGCCCTCAGCTTCGGCACGCCTAGCCTGTCATCACACGGCGCATCTACCCCTGAGAATACCAACGCGTCCACGACGCCCTCGCAAGCAAGCTGCGGCTGCCTCGCGGGCCTGTATCTCGCCCTTGATTCCCTGAATAACCTCCCCACCGAGGTCGAACCTGCAATCCGGGCCGCCCGGCGGGCCACCCGGGCAGCTCACGAGAACGCCCATTGCAAAGTGTGCTGCCCGCCGCTGACGGAGAGCATGACCATCTCGATGTCGTCGTTCCAGAACATGATGGTCCTCGGCGCGCTGTTCCCCTCCGTCGTCGACGCGTACCGCCGGATCGTCGACATGATCGAGATCGAGACAGCGCGCGCCATCTGTGAGCGCCGCCAGCTGCGCTTCTCGCTGCGCGCGTACGGAGGCATGTGGGGCCGGCTCGGCTCCGACGAGGCCATGTGCGGCAATGCCCACCACCATTACGACGACGTCATGCTCGAGCCCGCCATGTGGCGCCTCACCATCCGCGCCCTGCTCAAAGTCGACGTCTACGGCATCAACTGCCGGCCTGAGGGACCGGGCAGCGACACCTTGCGCTTCACGCAGGTGGGCCTCAAGGACATCGTCGTCCAGCTCGAGGAGAGGAGCAGTGCCCGCCACGCCGAGGTCGATGCCCTGCTGGAGGCCGGTTTGGCGGGGCCGACGGGCCCCTTGGGCAAGCATGCGCAGCATTCGCGCCTCGAGGAGCCACAATGCAAGAGGATAATCCAGCTCGCGAAGGATGCGATAGCCTCGTTGGACATTCCTTGAAATCGGCACACCCCATCGAGACATCTCGACAAGATATGAGGATCGCCCTGCTTCTCGAAGTCCGGAAAGCCTATGACCGACCTAGTGGTTCTTTATTCCTCGAGCCATCTCTACCTGCTCTGCGTGATCTGCCAGCCCTCGCCCGCCCCGGGTACGAACCACGCCTAGTAGCGTGAAATCGAGAGTATTGGATCTATCGTCGCCCTAACAGCTTTCGGGATTGCCGATGCTCAGGGGTCGCGAATGATCCATATGCCCCTGCAGGCAGGTTGTCCAAGGTGTCGCTACCATCATCACGAGGACTCAGCTTCCGGCCCAAAGGCGGCAGTGGCCGAAAAGAGATATCAACCTTCGCGCAGATGTCCAACTCGTCGAGCCAACCCGGGCCCAAAGACGCTATGGCTCACATCTCGACCCAGATCGCGACCTTTGGGCCAACAGCCACTGTCGACGGTTATGCGCGACCAAAGATGCCCGAAGAAAACCCTGGGTCAGGGATTCAGCTGTGAACCCTGGAGGACGCTGCTGTGAACCCTGGAGGACGCTGCTGTGTCGGCATGCAGACAGAGGAAGCGGTGCGCTCCTGAGATAGTTCTGAGGCTGCCAGACCAGGAGGTTATCTGGAGTTGGCCGCGCGATGTGCTCATTAGCTGGGCCAAGATGATCGCAAACCACGCTCAGCCTTGCTCAGGACCTAAGATTTGGTGGCGCTGGGATGTGGTCATACATTGCATGAGACAGTAGACACGCATGAGGCAGCCCTGGAGCTCGCTGAGCTGGCATCTTTCATGTGCTCTGGTGGTTGTCGATACGATACAAACTGATATCTGGTCGCTGCCTGGCAGGAGAGGCCAATGTACGATAAAGTCTGAGTATATAGTCCACGTGCGTCGGCAAACCAAGTAAATTGCTCCATGCAGGAAATGATTCGCTAACAGGGCGTGGGGGACAAGCTGATAATACAAGCTACTTTATTTGCGCCGCACTGAATGTGGTCTATGCAACTAAATCGCCTTAAGCATGCTAAATCACGTTGCTCGAAGGCGCTCCTTCACGAGATGGCACCTTCTACCATAGGCGCCACTACATACACACATAAATTCGTGCTCTAGAGTTTCCTCGTCTCTGTCGCTCTGGCAAACTCTGGTTTGCCGTATACGTGCAGTGGGCCCTCTAGCGATGAGTATGAGTTTATGCAGCGCGACGAGAGGGAGGGCGCGTGACAAAATGCGGGGACCCTCTCTTCGACGCGGCAATGGCAACCTCACACCTCAGAGCGTAGATTGAATCTTGACAACTATGCACGGAAGTATTGATTCTGCCCACTCAACCCATAAAACGCCTCTTGGGGGGGGGATGCATTCCCATAAACTTGCCGTGCTCGAAGAAGCGGATCGCTACACACTGGTTCATCCCATGAGACCCCAACATCCCGCACGATTTTCCACTCCTAAAATGGCGTCTCCGCCCCAGCAGTTACTGCCCAATGCCTTTATGGGCCTAGTATACCTTCTTCTTCTCGTCAATGCTGAACTGGCCTGGCCCACTGTTGACCAGGAGCAGGAGACCGCCAACGATCGAGAGGATCTGGAAGAAGTCATACTTTGCGAAGTCCTTGTGGGGGTGGTGCTCGTGAAGCTGTGTGACCCCTGTCAGTACTTCTCTTGTCTCTTGGGGGACGGGAGCGGATCGCGCAACTTACAGTCCAGAAGTTGTTCACCAGAACATTGAAGACACTCAGGATGAAAACAAGCAGCGTGGCGCTCCACTTTGCCTTGAATCCGACCACAACCATGACGCAAGCGATCAGACCGATGACGGAGACCATGACCCTCCAGATGGACCACTGTCCACTGAACACGAAGCCGACGAAGAGGAAGATGAGGAGGACGCGACCGGCGAACTGGAAGTACATCTTGCGGTCCTTCTCCTCGATCTGGGGCAGGCCAGCGAAGGCCTTTGTCTTACGAACCCATGAGTCGGACAGAACCATCAGAAGACCACCCATGACAGACAGGTTGCGCAGGAAGAAGTTCAGGTCGAAGATCAGGCCATAGCCAAGAGCCTGGGTAACAACAACGCCGATGAGGCCGGCGACGGCATATTCGGAGTGGCGGCGGGCAATGACGAGCGTGGAGCAAGCAACCATTGCGAGGACGTTGACGATGAGGAAGAGATGGGTCAGGCCATTTGGAACTGTCGCACATGACGTTAGTAAGACGTTACCAAAGATAGAAACTCCCAGCCCCTGCAGGATTGGGCATGTGCGTACTGTGGCGATAGTCGTGCAGGTAGAGGATCTGGTCGCTCCATTGTGTTATTATGCGCAGGGCATCCTCGAGGAACGTCACGACGATGAGGAATCGGCCGATGGCGGGCATGTAACTGTGGTTGACTGTCAGTAAGTGATCCACAGCTTCAGGGCCTGCCGACCTGTGGCGGCTGGCGGCAGTGTCCGTGGTCTCCGGGTGGGGTTGACGTACGGCTTCACTGGCTCGGCAACAGAGTCGAGCATGTCCTCAATCTTGCTGGTCTGTTGCCTGATGGCGTCCAGAGCGTTGCCGCCCTCTGAGGGGCTGTTGTTGATGCCGCCATAGCTTGGTGCTCCCATGCCGTAGCCCCCTGCATTTCCTCGCATTGTGGCCATCTCGAAAGGCTCCCCGATTTCGTTTCCTTTGATCCCACAGAAGACAAGGGAGGTTGTTTCCTCGAAGTAGACCTGCTGGTGCGACAGGCCGTCGTGGTCGTGTTACGGACGCAGGAGAGGCGTCGCGGCAGTCCGGGAGACGAGCTCGAGGAAAAGGAAAGCTGGATGACGTGTGGACACAGGCAAGACCCAGTCTGGGCTGCGATGCTGAAGGCGAAGAATAAAAAAGATGCAGTTTATCAATGAAGGCAACCGATCAGCCCGTGAGTGAGATGGACTGGACTTGACCCTGGCGGCGAGGGAGGTGGAAGGACAGAGAGAGAGACTGTCTCTGGCGATGGTGTTGTGTGTGGTGAGCTGTCGAGGCGGAGAAGTAGGTGTTGAAGTCCGAGGCGAGGGTCACTGAACGCTGTGTGGATTAACGACACCTTGTCCTTTCCAATTCAAAGCCGAAGCTTGCCTAGGTGGTTGGGTGGGTAGCTTGGGATGGCGGGCCGCCAGGGACTAGGCCAGATGGCCACAGAAGGTTGTTCGTTAGCCGGAACCGTGGGCCCACCCGCACAACCACTAGCGATCCATACCTATTGTTGTACTGCACGCGCAGTAGCTCTGCCCCCCCCCCCCCAAGCAAAAGGTGGGGTTCGTGGGCCGTGGGTCGTGGGACCTCTGTGCCTGAGTAACTCTGTATTCTGGGGCTGCTGTCGGCATCGAGCGACCCTCGGTGACATGCCGCCGACGGCAGCTGGCCAACCCAGTTCTGGGTGAAGAGGCCAGCTCATGGTCGACGCTATCAGCATTGAGCTATAGATCAAAGCGTCCTGCACTGGTCTGACGCCTCGTATATTCATGGACCATTTAGGCGGACCATTCAGGCTTACTACTAATGCACACGCACCGCAGTCGACTGCATCTCAGCACCAGGTCAGCATCAAGTGTACGCTCTCTTACTCTTAGTTGAGTATCCGTACTACGTATTATTGATAGGACTGTATTTTGTGGGGCTGGACCCCGGGCAACCCGCCCTGCGTTTCAAGTCGTGGCCTTGCAAAAGTTCGTCCCAGGACCGAAACAAACTCGGACCCGGGCGAGGTTCCCATACCACGGTAAGGGACGGGATGGAAGGGCCAAGAAAAGGCCAACTGGTCTTCTTTCCATGTGGAAAACAACCTTGACTGCCCTGATATGTGACACTGTCACACAGCATCACAATGGCATTTGACAAGCGGTCATTTCAGCCGCCCGAGCATATTGCCAGACCAAGGCTGGCCTCAGACAAGAGCTCGGCTGCCGATCAACCCGGGGCCACCTGACAAGGGCAGCTCACAAAAGGAGAATCTTGCTCCATTTGGTCGAGTCATCGTCCCTAGACATTCTAGAGCGAAAGCTCCTCTTCGGTGCTGCACTCGAACAGCTGAGAGAGACGCACCTGACTCGAGTCCTCTACACTAATATACTAGGCCATTGATGCTTCCGATTGGAGTCTCAATTTCCTAACAACGTCGCACCTTGTTCTCGCATTTTGGACCAACAAGTTGATGTCGACATACTACTCTAGGGTAGTCTAAGAATATATTTAACCGTAAGCCGCCGCATAGACACGGCTGGTACTGAGGCTTGGCACGTCTTTATCATATACTACAATGCATTGAACACATTCTTTTTTTGTCCATAGCCTTACCCGCTACTCCCTGCCAGTTTACAACGTGGTGCTAGCGGAAGGAGTACCACTTCGCCGTCGTGCTCCATGCGCTCTGCAACAGACACAAATAGAACATTGTTGCATTCAACCGAGACTGGATGTGACTTGGGACTTCTTCAAGAGTTGGAGTTAGTCCTACTTGTCCTAACACTTCATGACACACATGCACAAATTGCCCAAGGACCACTTGATCAGTCCCAACAGTCATCTTCATGGAAAGGACATGGATTTGAAAAGCATGATGCCACATGTGTATTATTAAAAAAAGAGTCCATCAACTATCATTTACTTACTGTTATTGGCATTGTGTGTTTTCTGAACAGTGGGTTATTCGGTCTTTACCAATGTGTGAATGAAGGCACCTCGTATGGCTGCAAACGCATACGGAATATAAACGAAATCATCTCAAAATCCATCACCGTGTATAGGCTATTATCCCTCAGAAACCGATCGTGGTGCCCTGTAGAGCTTCTCCAAGCCTCAGGCAATTAAACAAACGCTGCGACCTGCCCCTCACTCCATTCCCAAAATTTACAATTTCCTCCAGTCCCGCCCTCGGCTTCGGACTTGGTCGCATACATCATGTCTTCTCGAATGGGATAGATGCGGCCAAACGGGACAACTGAAACGAGAAGCACAATTAGAACTTTGTTCTGCGAGTTCCAGATATTGCTAGTAAGGACAGAGGGCTATGCTGTAGATAGGACGTGTAAAATAGAAACTCACTCCAGCACCCAGTGTTTGAAATGTCCACATCAGGAGACAAACCGGCGAAGAGCTCCGTGTACGCCCCGCTGAGGGGCGGATACATGAGGAGTTTCCCGGCGGCGCGGAACAAGAAGCCCTGGTCGCGGTAGAGGTCCGACTGCAGGTTCCCCGGGTTGGCCGCGACGCTGACGACTCCGTCCGCCTGATGGCGCCTTGCATACTCGGTGGCGTGGGCCCAGTTGGCGACCTTACTATGCCAGTACCGCTCGAGCCCGTTCCGGGACCCCTGGGCCTCCGGGCTGAGAGTCTCGGGCCTGACGCCGACCCTCTCCTCGGCGAACATTTCTGCCGCGGACGATGCGACCCAGACGACGCGGACCGTGCCAGCAGGCTCCAGGCGGGCCGTCTCCGTGAGGATCGGGGTCAGAAGCTGGGATAGGAGGAATGAGCCCAGGGCGTTCACGCCTGTATGCAGCTCGTGGCCTTGAGCCGTGAGGGTCATCTCTTTGGCGCCTGACAACACCCCTGCGTTGTTGAACAGGACGTGAAGCTTCGTCTCCGAGTCCAGAAATCTCTGCACTGTCTGCTTTATAGTGCTCAGGTCGGCGAGATCCAGCTTGATGTAGTGGAGGGACCCGGCGGAATTTGGTGTGGTCTTCTGAATATCTTCGATAGCCGTTTTCGTCTTCTCTTCCGAGCGAGCCATCATGTAGATTTTGGCATGTTTCGTGTAGAGCAGCCGGGTCAGTTCCTTTCCTGCACCCGTATTGGCGCCTGTGACTATGTAAATCTTGTCTGTGAGGTCTGGCAAGTTATTTTCGGTGAACTTGGGCTTTGGCGGAAATGCCTGGGTCAAAGAGCTCTTCAGCGTGGGGCTCGGCGCCATATTGGGCTCTCGTCACGATCAGTTGGAATCGGAAGCGGACCGGGTGAAGTTGATGTGGACGATGAAAATGGAAGAGACGGAGACCACATGACGGCTTTTAAAGACCTCATGCTTAGTGTGTATACTATGAGAAGTTACAATTTTGAAAAATAGTACAACGGCGTCAAGAACCCTTTGCCAGGCAGTGGCGATCACGGACAGTTGACATCGGGGTGCCCGCAGCACCCGAGCCCGAACTTGAAGGTGTGCAGATCGGGCTACCACAACGTGGCTGACATGTGTTATCCATGTGCGCATTGTGACAACTCAACATACAGATCAGTATGAGCGGCGATTGTAGCATTTTGTTCGGCCCTAAACCCGAATCTCTTGCAGAAAGTGCACCTTGGCCCTGTGCTGTTATTGGTGGGCGTGAAGGATCATTTAGCTGCGATCCATGGACACCAATAGGCCGCTTGAAGGGAATCAGAAAGAGGCCTGGGCATGGAGACAGAGATAAGATCGCGCGGGATTCGGAATTGGTTGATCAGTCAGTTCCTCATGTTGTTACATTGGTGGGCTATGTGAAACCGTGTAGACCAACAGTATTGCAAAGTCTTCAGATTGTACACTTTGTGTGGGGTGGTCTCGCTTCTATTCCGTATACGTCCGAGGAAATACATGGCGCCTTCATACGGTGAAAACATCCAACAGACCAGGTATTATTTACCTCTTGTCACTTTTCTACCTACGCCACGAAATTGGATTCAGATGTGGCATCTTCGCCTCGGCGGCTCCGCTGTCGCCAAAAGTTTGCAGGCGCCCTTGCCTTTGGGATTACAAGCGGCCATGCCAAATTTGCTAATTGGCGCCTGATTTTCCTTGTTGAAGGCCTTCCGACAATTACGATGGCTGTTGTAATGTTCTTCTACATACCGGCCTCACTCGAAAAGGCGAGATTCCTGACAGCCGAGGAAAAAGACATCACAAGGTCGAGAGCAGTAAGACAGGTAGGGACAAATTTGACTCGAGCCCTCAAGTGCTCAAGGGTTGGGAAGTTCAATATCAAGGACATCGGGCCTACCCTCGTTGATATCAAGGTATGGCTTTGCGGGCTGATGTACTTCTGCGGTAATGTCACCTACTCAAGTCTGCCTGTCTTCCTGCCGACCATCCTTGAGGATATGGGCTATACGGCAATCAATGCGCAAGGTCTTTCTGCTCCTCCTTCGTTTATAGCCTTCTTGTTCGCCATTATAACGACTTGGATTGCGGACAAGACCCAGCAGCAATAGTTTATCCTTAGCTTCAGCTATATTATATTTTTTATTTAACTATTTAACTATTTATTATCTTCTTAACTTTTAAACTAACTATTAGCTTATACTTTAAGTATAAAGTTAATAATTACTTAATATATACCTTTAAACTTATTTGTGTGGTTTCGCTTCTATTCCGTATACGTCCGAGGACATAGAGGGTCTCTTTGTGGACAATTATGGGCCGAATCTCCGATATGAGCTTTTATACAGAGGATCCTGGCAGAATGATTATCTCTTGCTATGTACAATGCCTCCATCGCGGCTAAGGGAGTAAACACATCGCTTGGTCGAAGAAGCACCCAACACAAACTCCAAGCATTTAATTTGTAAGCCCGAGCTTCCTGAAGACTCCTTTCACATCTTTTGCCGTCATTACAAGTATCAGGTAAAGACAATCATATTTAAAGGTACAGACAACATCAATTTTTCGAAATAATCCAGTGCACCAGCAGCAGACATGCTTTATTAAGTACCTACCTAGGTATACTTCTGAGCATTGATATTTTTGATGGCTGCCCATTTCCTGAAGTTCGCTGCTATATTCCAAAATATCACTTACTTGATTGAGTGCCTAGGTATGTTTTAACAGGCACGAAGTGTGGCGTCTGATTTCCTGGACGTCGGAACCCACCGCGTGAGGCCCTTCCGCGTCATAGACTTGGCCCGCAGAGCCGCAACCCAGTGATGACGCCTACCAAAGTTGGTTTCTTTTAGTCTGTACGACTACTGTGGATTAGCGGCGGAAGGGGGAAATCACCGAAAGCTTCTCATCCTTGCTCCCATCACAATCGTTCCGATTCGCCATGTAGGATCAGATCATCGTTGTGTACCTAGACATCTAGAAATTCTTTCGAGTCCCACACCCAATGGCTCACCAGAGGCTAGGTCGTATTCTCCGAGATCCCTAAAATTAGAGAACTCATTTCCCGTGTGCTCCTCTGTGATTTGCAGATCCATGACGCTGGTTGCTGGAGCTTTGAACATGTCACGCCTGTACAGATTTCCGTACACAGCTCACCCCTCCCCCTTTTCTTGCGACTATATTTTCCCATGGCCGTACAGAAGACATCTTTAATCTTCTAGTTGTCTGAATCTATTCGCAATTGACAGTGAACATCACTATGAAAGACATAATTCGGGACTCCTTCTTCGGACAGTGTTGCCGTATGGCCACAAATGGACGAGTTTTCAAATACCGAGAAGAAACTGACTCATTAGTTTGGCATCGATACCTAGGTATGTGAACAATAGGGAATTAGCCAGCCAGAGACAGTATTCTGAAATGCCTCTAGAAAAGAACCTCGAACAAGCCAATGGCAATCACAGCGCCTCGAGCTCCTCAACAAGATCGTCATCAACGGCAACTGAAGCAGATCAACAAAACGGTCATACCACCCGCGACGACAATGGGGCTTGCGGTGCAGACCAGGAGAAGGGTAGAGATCCCAACATCGTCGACTGGTACGGCCCGGATGATCCAGAGGTAGTCACCGCCATTCACAGATTGATCCCTGGCCAAGAATAGTGTCAGCTAACAAATCCCCACCAGAACCCTCAGAACTGGTCCAATGCAAAGAAATTCTTTGTGACCTTTGAGATCTGTTTCCTCACCTTCAGCGTCTACATAGGCAGCGCCATCTATTCCGCCAGTATTCAAGACGTCATGACTGTGTTCGGCGTCTCCCAGGTTGCAGCGACTCTCGGCCTCACCCTGTTCGTCGCAGGCTACGCCGTGGGGCCAATGGTATGGGCGCCGATGTCCGAAATCCCGCAGATCGGCCGCAACCCGGTCTACATCCTGACGCTGGCGGTCTTCGTGGTCTTGCAAATTCCGACCGCGCTGGCCGTCAACTTCGGTATGCTGCTCGCCTTCCGCTTTCTCACAGGATTCATCGGGAGCCCGGCCCTCGCAACCGGCGGCGCCAGCATTGGAGATATGTACACGCCCGCCAAACGGACGTACGGTCTTGCCGTCTGGGGTATCGGCGCCGTATGCGGCCCAACACTCGGCCCTCTTGTCGGCGGCTTCGCAGTCCAAGCCAGAGGGTGGAATTGGGCCATTTGGGAGCTGATGTGGCTGTCTGGGTTCTGCCTGGCCGTGCTGGTATTCTTGCTCCCCGAGACATCTACCGCCAACATCCTCTACCGCCGCGCTCGGCGGCTGCGCAAGCTCACAGGTAACGTTAAAATTATCTCTGAGCCTGAGCTGGCCGGTCAGGAGATGTCGGGCAAGGACCTCCTGACCATGACGCTCGTGCGGCCCTTCAGCCTGCTCTTCACCGAGCCGATCGTTTTTGCGCTGGACCTTTACATTGCGCTCATTTATGGGTTGCTGTACATCTGGTTTGAGTCATTCCCAATAGTGTTTGAGGGTATATACGGCTTTTCCCTCGGCACTTTGGGGCTTGCTTATCTGGGCATCCTCGTCGGCACATTTGCTGTTTTACCGCCTTTCGTGTGGTATCAGCACAGATACATCGAGCCCAAATTCAACGAAAACGGCGAGATCACGCCGGAGTGGCGCCTCACACCCGCCTTCATCGGCGCCTTTGCGATTCCAATCTGCCTATTCTGGTTCGGTTGGACCAGCCGGGCAGATATCTATTGGATTGTCCCCATCATCGGCACATCCTTCTTCAGCGTGGGCGCGTTCCTACTGTTCAATGCAGTCCTCAATTACTTGTCTGACGCGTACCCTGAGTATGCGGCCAGCGTTCTGGCCGGCAACGATTTCCTGAGGAGTTGTCTAGGCGCTGGCTTCCCGCTGTTCGCATCGGCTATGTATAAGAAGCTTGGAGTGGACTGGGCGAGCTCGACTCTAGGTTTCATCAGCATTGCCTTCATTCCTATTCCCTTTGTTTTGTTCAAGTATGGCCACTGGGTGAGGTCAAAGAGTAAGCATGCGAGACACGACCTATAGAGCTTGGGTACTGCACTGTTTCTGGGATAGAAGATGGTACCTACCGAGGTAAATACATAGTGGTATGGATTGATAGCATGCATTGGTGAGTCGCCAGGCAAATGATATAAAAGGTAAAAGATTCAAATGGAATAAGACCAAATGAGGGAGCAGTCCTTTGTCTCCACAAATTCAAAGACTAAGATAATAGGTTGACATTGCAAGATTCGCCGCCAAACTGATACCAAGCGACAGTTTGAAAGACTTGACAATATGCTGAGCCCCAGTCTGCTCTTTGATCTCAATGCTAGCCCATACACTGTGAAGGCCAAAATTTGAACCTATGTTAGGTACCTTTGATTCTACAGATGGAAACCTTGGCTCAGCGTCTTCATGACACCAGCGGGGTCGGCTTGAGCTTGAGCATTCTTTGCGAGCTCCCTGCGTTCTGTCTTCAGTCTTCCCCAATAATCCTGCCGGAAGTAGCAATCATTCATGAAAAGAGGCAAATACACATCTGGAAGCGACCCGTCCGCAACGTACTGTCACGTTGTTAGCAATCACCACTCCCCAAGATCGGAAGTTCCACGAGCACCAAAACCAGTCCGCATCTTCAATCATGTTCCGAATGCCAATCCACTGAGCACTTAAAGAGACATCTCTTTGGAGTTTCCTTTGGTATGGTCGGTCTGTAGGTGCCCAGGTGGTGCAGATTGATAAGAACACTAGTCACTCACATCGCTAACAAGGCTCCCCAGGCCTGAATAAGCTTCCACCATGGCACCATCGACTTTGTCAGAGTCGAGATCTTCAAATACATATGAGTAATCTAACTCAAAGATGAGCCTATCAACGTCATCGTCAAAATCCAGCAAATCTCCGCCGTTTTGTCTGGCTATTGTGGCAAGCGACTTTGGCAGAGGCTGCAGTGCCAATGAGGAAATCTAGGGTCTTATCATCAGCGATCCATTCGTGATCTTTTGCAAAATCCAAACGACCTCATGGACCTTGTGACCGGAAGCGAGGATCCATATCAAAGTGCTTACCAGTCCGAAAACACCGGATCGTGTGGCTGAAGTATTGTGCCAATGGTCGTAATACGAACGCATGATATCTGGTCGATCTGCTGGAGGCAAAGGAGTTGTCTCTGTGCCAATCGTGTAGACACTTCCCTTGAGGACGAAGGCGTTGTTTGACGTGAGCAGGTCGCTGTAAGATCTGGTCTTGCAGGAATTGATGTCTGGCTTGAGCGCAAGGAACTCGTCAAAAATGCCTGCCGGGGGCTCGAGACCATCGTAGAAGAGGAACAGGATCCAGAGGTCTGTGGATTTCCCGAGTGTGAGCTCACTCGTCGCAATGATGGCTGCCTTGGGGTCGTCGTAGTTTTCCGTGAAGTTCCGCACCGCCGAGAGGATCCCATCCGTCTTCTGCGCGCCGAGAAACACGAGGTTGCCTCCCCAGATTTGTCCAATTGGGTAAGTCTTCAGGACGTAGGTCGTCACTATCCCGAAATTGCTACCTCCTCCCTTGAGACCCTGAAAAATTGCGGGATTCGATGAGTTTGATGCAGTAATGATTGTGCCGTTGGGGAGAACCATCTCAGCAGCAACTAGGTTGTTGGCAGCCCAGCCGTATTGAGTGGACAGAAAACTGAGGCCAGCCCCAAGTACATATCCTCCAACTCCAACGTTTCCGATCCTTCCTCCAACAACTGTCACACCGAGTGGGTCAAGCACTTTGTGGACGTCATCCCACTTATTGCCTGGGCCGACTCTGACGGTACTGCTGGCGGCATCATATACCACTTCGTTCAATTGTGATGTGGAGATCAAAGGGCCCCCCGAAATGCTAGCGAAGTATTTGTTTGGGTTGTGCCCCCCGGACTTCACTGCGAAAGACTCGTTGTTGGCGACCAGTGTCTGCATAATGTGAGAAAGTTGGCCCGCGGACGTTGGCTCTAAGATGCATGCTGGCTTGAGTGCAGCACATCCCGTCGACCTGGTCTCATTAGTTTCCAGAGCTTGCGAATGATAAAAGCAGAAGGCATTTTTGATTACCAGTAGTCATTGGAAACACGGGTGTATTCCACGGCTGGCGAACGAAAGATGTCAATGTTAGACGACGTACTTAGCCCATCGCATGTCGTCGACTCAGCTTGAGCTGATTGGGGGGTCGTCAATAGCGACCAAGCGCCCAGAGAAGCGAGTGTGGAAAGCGCAGAGCGCATAGTGAACAACGCGACTGCAGGTAAAACCCCTAGATTGAAACAAAAACCTCAAGCGGACCAAAATTTAAGCTGAGGAGTGACCGAAGGAGATGAAAGGTTCGGGTCAGCTACATACCTACTTAAGTAGGTACCTACCTAGGCAGGTAAACTGCAAGCAGCCTTGGTCTTTTATCATTTGGAATTTCCCTGCAGCCACCTATCAGCCAAGAAACATTATCAGGCTCAGTCGCGATTGACGGCTCGGAAGTTCTACATTAGGAAACTGTCTTCGGTACATGGGTAAGAGCCGGCGCCTATGCTGCATTGTGGGTCCCCTCGAGCATGGGCTACCGTAAGCGAGGCGGATGAACTGGTTGGGAAAGAGGAAATGTCGCCAGATCAGTGGGTGCAATGGAAGGTGAGCCCCCGAAAAAAGATTTGACAGCACATAGATCCGCTTTTCGAGGCCCGTTCACGGCCGAATGCATGATCTTTGGAGCATCAGTTTCATTTTGAGGAGTGTTCTGGTCTGCCGGGGACTGATTTGGCCATACATCGCTTGAGCGCATCCCTCGCATAGAATGACTGACTGCGCGGTAGCCGGTGCTGTACCTGGTTTCGCTTCCGAGGTTCTATTCTGTGTGCGTCCAAAGCCATACAGGGCGCCTTCATGACGTGATGAACTCTCAAAGACCCAGCGATTGAAGAAAAAGAACCCTTGGGAAACATTCAATGCCGATAACAGTGTTGAAAATACGACAAGTGCCGGCGCTGTACGTGCGAATTTTCCACATACCGTGATCAAGACGGTTTACTAAAGACACCATGTGCTCCATTTTGAGTTGAAACTAGCACATATGTGCTCTTGGTCAAGCAAGTCACCATCTCGGTTAGCTTCTTGCGGCAAAGATAGATCAGCCAGGGTGCCTCAGCTACCTAATAGTAGTTGCCGCTATCTAGTGCCAATGCCCAATACTCCGTTTCGGGCGATAAGTTTCGAGAATTGTCTGCAAAGAAGGAGAAGCTAGCCATGCATAGCAGCTGAGCACAGCAGATATCGCTGCTTCGGAAAGTTGGCAGTCCAATACAACATCCCACCACGGAATCCGGCACAGACTCAGTTTTCCGATCTCACTCAAAGTCCTCTATTCGGCCTAGCTCCGCGAAGACGACGCGGTCCGCGGGACGGAACATCATGGTTCAATATATTCCAGAGATACTAAGAAGTGGATGTTGTTGATTCATCAATGACGCGTTGGGATAAGAGAAACGCCGTTGAAGAGAGAACTATATCCAGTGAAATACGCAATCTTTGCGCACCAAAATCGCGTCTGGCTACCCAGATTCTATCTACGAAATTTTTCAGGCACAGGGATACTAAACGCTTATGTGTATTTCCCCATTCTTAGCATGCCGAATTAACAAGATACTGGAGACATGAATATAACAGAAGTTGGTCGAATAGGTGCTACGGTGAGCCATGATAGCATGAAAGCAGATCAATCTACTTGGGTATTGAGGCGTAGCCTGGGATTTACATCCAAGCACTCTGTCCGAAGATACCTAGGTAAGTGGAATAAGTTCTTCTAACAAGTCCAATTCGCTTTAAATTAATGGATTTCCACATTTCTTTGGTTCTTTCAGCGTGTGGGTCTTAAGTGCTTACCAGTGCATGAAAGCGCCATGTATGTCCTCGGATGTAGACGGAATAGAAGCGAAACCACTTACATTATTCTTAGTATTTTATTTTTTAAAATACTAAGTTTTAAGCATATATTATTGTAAAAAGGTACTATATATCAGGGGATTAGAAACGAGCCCACCCCTTTTAGAGGGGTGCCTAGACCCCACTACTTCACCATTGCTGGTGCCTGCTGTCTTACCGCACAAGTGCAGAAGCAAGCCCCGCATGTAGTACGGCGGCGGCTGCATGTTGCATCCCCTCAAATCTCTCATTCATCGGTTGTGTTTGAGGGACAGAAGTGACTGATGCCTAATTCTACACCGGTGCCAGGTCCTACCTCCCGAGGTCTTCATCGGTGATTGTAGATGTTTTAATTATGCCTCCTAACATTATTTCAATCTCTGTCCCCGCCCCCGATTATTCAGAGCAAGTGCCCCTCCTGAAGTGAAGCGTCTAGGTAGATAATACAGTACCACGTTACGCATCAGCAAAAGTACCCCCAGCATCAAGCTTGAGTCCTTGCCCTATCAATCAAGAAGGTATCTGCGAGTATTCTCATCTCCCTTGCTTGCTTCCCGCAAAATCCCTCGATCAAACTCTGTGTCACAGAGCAGTTCTTCGCAAACACAAACCAAAGCCCTCAATCACCATGGATTCTTTCGAGGCCAAACTAAGCCAAGCAACGGCATCCAACGACGGGAAGGGTATTCTAGGCGCGATAGGCTTAGTAGTTGGTACCAAAGGTATGAAGACCTAAGCAATACCATAGATGAAGCAGGTTGTAACAGGCAGCAGGTGACGTGCTATATCATCACGCATCAGGTCGTCAATCTTTGGACACGGATGCTTTGCCGCTGGATCCCAATAGCACTGTTGCCCTTGCATCTGCTGGGAAATTCATCACTCATATCGCAGCCCTACATCTTGTCGAGCAAGGGAAAATCAGTCTGGACGAGCCCGTCTATAATCACCTTCCTGAGCTTGGAGATCTCCCTCTAGTAACTCGTGCTCATGCGTCTAGCGACCAGCCGCTTCTGATCCGCAGACCCGCTAATAATATAACGCTCCGTCACCTACTTCTTCATACCAGCGGCCTTTCTGACCCTGATGTGCCCCTGGTGGCAGAGTACCTGGCCTCAGATACCATCGAGAAACCGAATGTTGATGAGGGTGCACATCCGATCGTCAAGCATTTCTCCATTCCTCTCATCTTCGAGCCTGGTGAGGGTTTTGCATACGGACATAGCATCCACTGGACTCAATTACTCGTCAATCGGCTCAGTGACGGCGGCTTTGGCAAAAGCATTAAAGAGCACATATTCTCACCTCTGGCCATGAGTTCGTCTACCTACGCACCGCAAGCCAATTCGGACATCTGGAACAGACGTCTGAGGATGGTGGAACGGGACAGCGACAGCCTTATACCAGCAGATGACGCATCACGAGGCTTGACATGCAGTATCTCAGACGTCGGTGCAATTTTGAGCGATCTAGTCTCGCCGTGCCCAAAGCTACTCAAACAAAAATCACACATCGACCTCCTTTTCATCGGGCAGTTCGTCCCATCCAGTGCGTCGATGAATGATCTGCGTGGCAACCCTGAGAATTACGGTTTCTGTGCGGGAACACCCTCAGCTGGGAGCGGAGCCCCATTACTGAATTGGAGCGCGGCTGGTCTGGTTGTGGAGGAGGAAAAGCTGCCGCTATCGCGGATGCCCAAGGGCACTGTCACGTGGGAGGGAATGCCGAATGTCCTCTGGGCAATGAACCGGGAAAGGGGTTTGGCAACGTTCTTCGCGACGCAATTGATCCCGGTGGGCGACAAGCTTGCGAACGAGCTCGCATTGGAATTCATGAGTGGTGCTTGGAGCAAGTTTGGATAGGATTGTATTATACTTATGCTGGACCCTCCTGGGTATAAGGCTAAAAGACCTATAATTGTGATTTTATAACTGGTTTTTTATTTAATTATATTATATTATTGCAACCTTATCTAACCTTGTTTAAGCCTCTTCTTAAGTTTTTCTAGCTTTAATATCTCTAAAAGAGTTAAAGCTTTACATTCCTTAATTTTAAGTTTAAGATTCTTATAGATCTTAATATACTTTAAATTAGGCTTATAATCTCTTAGCTTTTCTAAAAATATATTAATTATCTTAAATATTAATAACTTCTCTTTAAAGTAGAGGTCTACCTTTATATAGTTATAGATTTAATTATTAATAGTTATTTCTTCTTTTATAAAGCTATTAGAACTATAAACTTAAATAATAAAGTATAGTTACTTTATTTAATTGTTTCTTAGTTTAACTAAATGACTACTTTTAAGTAGTTTTACTTGTAGAGTTAATGGATAGGTGTTTACTTAAGTAGAGTTAGAACCTTTAGGGGAATGGTAGCTTTTATCTTCACCTATTTTAGCCAATTTAGAAGGCCTGAGTTATATGGCGATATTATATATAATGCTCGACAGTATTAAGACTAGGTAGCCTGCGGTCCGTAATAGCTTTAACCTTTAATAAACTAATTTATATTAAGGCTAATGGCGCTAGCCTGAATAGATTAGGTATGGTCTAGTGTATTAGTGCTGAAAGGTGTTTTCTGATAATAGATGGTGTTATAGATATAGTAGATTGTGAAGTTACTATAAAAAGTTCTGTATGGTAAACTTAGTTAAGCTAATTTTTAAAATATATATTGTGTCTCGTCCCTTTAGGACCCTAACTGTTTGTTTCCAGCTTAATAGTGGAACTAAAAAAAAATATAAATAGTCCATACTTATGCTGGAGTCGAGATTATAGATCTGAGTTAACACTCATTGGCTCATGGGGCTTGCCTTTTTTCAATTTGCCTTGCTTAACAACATCAAGAAAAACATAGCTCGGTGGAGACTCGCGTACCCAAGTATTTATCCTGCCCAATTGGCAATTTTCTACACATAAGCAAAGGACAAGGCGAACGTGACTATGTCGGGGATATGTGATTACGCCCAACGTCGCAGTTGACGACATGCGATCCCGGTTCTTTCGCTGCTTGAAAAATTTTACGATGAACATATTTGTGCCCTTCGCTATGAATGTCCTCCGCTTCTCATACAGAGTTTGGGGCACATGCACATTACTTGTGGCAAGGGGTGATTTACTGTGTAATGTGCATGGGAAGATATTCGACAGTTCTATACGCCTTCTCATCACGTCTCGGATCTTTGTTTGTGGCGTTAATCCCGAGGAGTATTATGTGGTTTCGCTTCTATTCCGTATACGTCCGAGGACATACATGCGAGGAGTATTATCTTTTCATCTTTCTGCCTCTTCACAGCTACCACTGATAGACCGTAGCTGGAACTCGGAGTTGCCACCCGACTTTGATGCCTCGCTGGTTTTTGTCCTGATGCTGTCTTTGCCTGTGTTTTGTTAGCCTACACTCGAGAGAGTTGGAAACTGATAGAAAATACTCACTCTCCCCTGCTCATCCAGCACCCCATGGCACGCACGGCGAACAGAGCCACCTTGCGCTATCTTCTCGTGTCTGTCCAATTGAACTGAACCAGTGTGTGGGACTCTTGGGATTGTCACAGCCAAACCTCTGGTTCTTGTCATTGGCATGAGTTTCGAGTGAGAGAGATGTGTGCGCAAGCGCAAATTGAGTGAAAGTGAGTGATGATGCCGGACGGTGATTTTGGTGCCCTGACTTTTATTCAGAAACTGACATGCACTGTGAACTATCAACTTAATTCTCGACTCACCTGTCGGCATTAGCCAATTGCGTCCAGGTCTGGCTCTTTCTATTTTGTACCGGCCTTGTTGACTTCGAAAAATCACAGGAGATGATTTTGACAGCTTGCGTTGGGGTTTGGTGACAGGGAGCTTTGAGGTACGATTGGTGATCGGGCACCGTGGAGTTAGCGACTTCTTGAATTCAGTGCGGCTAATAGGTTCCATAGATGCCTGTAGAGAGCCAATGCATCTGTGTTCGTGAGCCGAGGCGGATAGAATACCCGACAGCTCCTTGGCGGCAAGGTTGGATCTTCTAATTATTGATTCATTCTGTTTCCGAGCGGCGTCGTCACAGATTTTCTGCAACTACAAGTTGCATGTGAGTCGACGAATCGGGAATGCATGGGTCTCAACTTACGCTGCCTGAAGATTCTGGTCGGTTTTCCAGCTCATCCGAGTGTTGTAGCTTGCTCCCCAGTCTCTGCGTCTCCTCCTTTCGAACCAAAACGTGTGGTCCCCCAAGATCTTCAAGCTTCATCTGGATCCTCTCGATTTCATGTAAGATGGTCTTCCTATCTTTGCCGGGACGTTCTCGGTCTGCTTTGATGCGGCGCCACTCTGTGTCGCGTCTATTAGCCTCAGCGAACAGCTCCTCGATGTCTGGCGAGCCATCTCGATGCGTCAATGGGCGGCTTAGGAGCTGTTTGAGCTCCGTCGTAGCTCTCACATCCGCCAACTCCATGTCAGCGAACCTCTTTCTCAGCTGCTTCAATTCATCCTCGAGCTCTTCCCTATCACCCAGTGAATGGGCTTGCTGATGATCGGCAGGCCATTTCTTGTGGTTGGACTTTGGACTTTGGAACTGTTTGGTTCTCTTCTTCCACACACCCTCGGGACCGTCGACTGCGGAAGGAAGCGCTTCGGCGAGTTCAGCGTCCAACATGGCTTAGTGAGGTAAACCAAGTTTAAAAAACACTCAGTGATTTTCGAAAAATCGCTGAAAACACATTCTAGTCCGGTCTTGGAAAGCCAGAGAGCACTTGCGTTACTTATTTCGTGAGCACACTGCATCCGTTTGCAAGCGAAACCCATGACTGGTCTAGAGAGCCGGATGCCAGCCTGTTTTTAAATACTGTCTCGTGGATGCCGAAGGTCTTCCAATTCCTTTATATGAATGTGGTACTACAGGTCTTTCCTGCCGGCAACAGACATTGGCTGATACCAGCATTCCTTTCTCCCGTCTCGGATACCAGCCTTGAAGTACAACAGCGGTCTAGTGTCCTGCGTCAACTCTGAAGAGGTAAAAGTGTTTGACAGTCATTCAAGGAGAGATATTCGATCATTCATTTTTGTTGCATGAAGTGATGTGGTCGCCCCTTAGGTCTTCGTATTACTAACTAGAGAACAGCCACTCGTGTTCACCAGACGCTTGGATCAAACGCTTGAGGCACAAAACCGGCTTATTTGATTAAACCAGGTGGGAAGTCACTTCCTAGACCCTGTCAGCTATTCGTCTAGGTCTTCTGGCCTTCGAAGTATTCTTGCTGGGGGTGCCTACATACGTATGCCTCCTCCCCCTTGCCGGAGGCGTTTTGTGTCCCGCAAACCGCCTCCAGCTTACCCCCCCTCCCTACCTATAGGGTCCCCGGTAGGCTTTGCCGCTAGGGTCCAGTATAGGACCAATTAACTAGCTTACGACTTTTGTTTTTTTTTGAGAACTATGATTCAGGGTGCTTTAGGCTGTATGTACTTCGTACGTACTTACGGCGAACGACCAATTGGATTGCAGGGTTTCAGAACTATAGCACGTTTATAGTTCCTATCTAAAGCTTATTCTAGACAAATAGCAAAGTAATTCGCCGGTCCACAAAGCGTGACCGAGACCAAATTCCATGAATCGATCCACGCCGGAGTTGAATGCGATCTCAGCGGTGTCGGCATGTGCTCAGGAGTCAGTTGTTTGGGCATGAGACCGCGACTACCCCGCCATCCTCACATCGTGGCAGCATGGCGGCATGGATACGTGTCAGTTGCAACTACCCGAGATCCCACGATGAAAGTAGCCGCCTTTGCTTTGACGTTGAGGCCCAAATCAAGAGGAGCGTGGATGAAACCCCTTAGACTGTCTCCTCACAAGACATTCCATTAAGGTAACGTAAATTGATCGACGGCACCTACTACTGAAGATTGGGTGTATTCATTGTACCTAGTCCTGGTGGCTGTTTCTCGTGTGACACGAGCCCATGTGCTTTCCAGATCACTGCCCAGGTGTGGAAGGAGGCGGGAGCGCCAAGGCGTCCATCCGTTTGCTCCGCATACCTGGCTGTTACACTGGCAATTTTATTGCATCCAAATTCACCTGATCTGAGGGTATTCCTGCAGTAATTAATGTTATCTGTCACAATTCTGCTGGATTTGTTTCCTTGGCTCTTTCTTGGTTACCTAGGTATCTACTTTTCGAGGGCAGACCAGGGAGGCGTCATGATCATGATGGGCGGAACGGTGAGCTGCGCAATTAACTTTTGAACTTTATCCCACACCGAGTCACCCGAGTCAGCCCCATGACAGACTTCTCCTATAAATGCCTGGTTTCGTTTCTATTCCATACAGTGGTAAACTCTCAGACCAGTGTTGTCATAGTTTTGTAATTACCAGTTGTTGTTCTTGAGTGCTACCCTGAGAGGTAGGGTACTGTGCTTGGACTCAAGGCTCGGACTGAGAGCTTGGCGTGTTCGGACCGATCCTTTGACAGTGCGACTCCTGTTTCGCACTCCAATGCTTTTGGATGCCCAGGTGGTGTTGAAACCCATCTGATGCTCAGCTCATGTGATTCTGCCGACTTCCAAGGTTCACTCCAGCCGCTCTCGCTATCTTGGAATCTTGCGTCCTCCAAGATTCATTCACTCTCGAAGCAAGGCCCATGATGGAGCGCGACGACGACGACGACATAGATCTAGACAATGCTCCACTCGTTGAAAATCGATCATTGCCGAAGCCCCTGGAGGACACGACTGCCGTCCGGGAACCACGAAGATGGGACTTCTTCGTACTGACGGTGCCGTTCTTTGGGTACGTGTCGCACTTCTCGAAGAACACTAGCGACGAGTATCAGCTGACCCATCATGGACTATAGTCTTCAGCTTGCTTGGACTGTCCAGCAGGTCTATGGAATTGTGAGTTACCGTGGGGAATGTGGCGCATCTTAGAACCTGAAGAGCTGACGGGGACTCGACAGCCTTATTTATCCTCTCTCGGGGTCCCCAACACTCAGATGCCCATCTTTGTGCTGTCTGGACCACTGGCAGGTCTCATCGGGCCACCAATTGTTGCAGCGCTCAGTGAGAAATGCGACGGGCGATGGGGAAAGAGAAGACCGTTCATATTCAGTGGCGGTGTGGGGACCATTGCCTCCTTCCTCGTCCTAGGCGCCGCCGAGTCTCTGGCAGTGAGACTGGACTGCAGCATCATCGGCTCGATATCCTCCGAAGAAACCAAAACAACCTCACACGTTATTGCTGGGCTGAGCATGTACGCGTTGAATTTCTCCATCCAGCCTCTGTCAATCGGCCTTCGTGCTTCGGTGGTTGACTGCTTCCGTCCGCAGTATCAGCCTTCAGCCATGCTGTGGGTCAGCTGCTTCTCGGCTCTGGGGTCGGTATTTGTCGCTCTTGTCGGGTTGTGGTATAGCCCAGCTTTCCGGGATTTGAGTATTGTGGTGACATCCATTATGGCCTTACTGCTGGGCGTCGTGGCCTTGACAAACACCGCTAGGCTTGGACATCAGCCGCATGCTGGCCGAGAGAACGATGGGAGTATTGGTCATGGTTCTTTCTATGGCCACGTTTGCCGGCTCACCAAGAAAGCGCGCCATCTACCACCAATGACACGTCAGACGTGTCGCATACAGCTTGTGTCATGGTTCGCTTGGTTCTTGGTCCTAAATTACACCAGCGCGTGAGTACCTCGTTCACTCTCATGTGACGGCTTAGACCAGCTGCCTCTAGGGAAAGACCTTGTGCTGATCATACAAATTAGATTCACATCTTTCGTTTGTTCGTGTTCCCAAGGTTTGAAGTCCCGTGTTGGAGCAAATAGGTACTGACTACTCTTTAGATGGAGGGACTAATATTCCCAGTACTGACATCGAAGCATCGCCGAAATTGCCATCTGAATCTGCAAGCGCGATGTCCCGGGTAGCATTGATCTTCCACATGGCCGCTCTAGCAACACTCGTGGTCGTGTCAACCATCTGGCGACGATCTGGACGCCGAAGTCGCTTCGCAAGAGCGCAGCCCCGCGCCGAGACTCACGGTGATAGCATGGTTCATCGCCACAGTATCAAACTAGCTCACACAAGAAACACACTCATGGGACTAATCTGGAAGCCAAGCCTGGCATCTCTTGCGGCATCACTGACCGCGGTCTGTCTGCTTGTCTCCGCGGCCATCAGGCCATTCTCGTCCACCATCACAAGCACAGTGTCCTTACTGCTTGGCGGTAATGGAATACTGTTCGCATTATCGAACTGGGTTCCATATGCGCTGATCGCGTGTGAGGCCTCGGCACAGGCTAGGTCACGGCTTCTTGCGATGGCAGAGAGCGATGTATTCACAGATGAGGACGATATACTAATGTTGTCAGCAGAGGGCGGAGACGGTAATCATGATAACTCAGATTTGCACGACGATGTTCCCTTGCTTTTGGCTGTTCATAACATGGCAATCACTGTGCCACAAATTGTGGCGTCGGTAGCGAGCTGGGTCTTGATGCAATTCCTGGCGCTATTTGGGCTCGAAGAGGACGTTGTGTGGATTTTTGCCCTATGCATCCCACCTGCGCTGTGGGCCGCTTTCCTGTAGTGAATATCTAAGCATCCCAT
Organism: Diaporthe batatas; assembly: GCF_019321695.1. Classification (NCBI taxonomy): domain Eukaryota; kingdom Fungi; phylum Ascomycota; class Sordariomycetes; order Diaporthales; family Diaporthaceae; genus Diaporthe; species Diaporthe batatas. The sequence continues at coordinate 2,518,947 of NW_025408552.1, read as the reverse complement.
ATGGACAATGGAACTGCAATACAATTTTGCTTCATTTTAAAGGTAAGCATCGGAAATGTGATGTTCTCCTTGTTACAAGGCGTAAGGTGCTCATCAAGTACCGCGACGTGGAGCACAACTAGAAAAATACCTGCTTCTGGGACACAAGCCACATCTTAATGACACATTTTCGTCGTAATTAAAGTATCATTCATTTGAACCTTGGAAGTCAGGATAGCTACGAAGTCTTCTATCAGTGTGATAGCTGTATCCAAAGAGGTACAAAAATTCCAGAGGCAAGTTAGTAAATAGAGACGTGGGCTGCGCACAAACATGGGAGCTCTCACAACCTTGGGGTCAGAATAACACTCATTCAGGATTTAATGAGCTGCAACCGAAACGTGTCGACATCACTCTTTGTCTGACAAGTTTGATTTCAGCTTTTGGACGTTACAGCACCAATTTCCCGGCGTGCGGGTTTCCGCGGGCGCTCCGAGTAAAACTTTTTCGCCCAGCCCCACACCACCACACAGCTTTATAATGACCACACAACGCAGGTGTCACATCAACAACAGGTCCTCACACCGTAGTCGGATATGGTGTAATGGTTAACATCGGTGACTCTCACTCACCAGCTCGGGGTTCGATTCCCCGTATCCGAGGATACTTGTTTTTGGCTTCCGCTTTCAGCATTCTTCTTTTTTGGTGACTCGATCGATATAGCTTCGCCTCACGCCTCACCTGCTAGCAGCCTACCACTCGATTCCCATTGCATCTGATTATGAGCCCGAAGGAAACTCAACCACCGGGTTCTCCTCTTTCAGCAGCAAACATACCTTCGCACCATGCCGGTGATTTCACAAGGCTGAACAAGTATGCATGTGGCCTCACTCATTGTTCAATTACCTCGATTTCTGCGCAGGCCTGTTGCTGCACTTCTGCCAGGCCGAGTCACATGATCCGGTTCGGTGTTGACCACTTACACCAAAAATGATCCGAAAGTCCTTCTATTCGGCTTCGATGCTGGGTGTTGCTCCAAGATTGGAATGGGATGGGATGGAGCCACGGTGATCCCGACCATGCGACTCTTCTGCAATCAACGGACAGGCAGGATCAATCTAGGCCCACATGTGGCACTATAATTGCAGTGTTGGTGACAGAACTTGTCCAAAGGAATATATGGGCCCTTGAGGGCAAGTCCCCCTGTCAAAGATATGAGTACCTATGTACATTGGCATGGTATCGTCGATCATGACGCCAGTCCAAATGACACAGGAATGCTAGAAAGCATTCCCAGCCACATGAATAGGTGATGCTGCCTGCCGCACGTTCTAAAACCCACGCCACCTAGGTAGACTCGGTATGCAGTCCCCTCGGAGAGAAAAAAGACCCACCACGCATTGTTTCTCATCTGATTAGATCCATCCGGGTATTTGATATACGAGGGGTTTTGGCAATTATCTCGATCTAAAATCAAGCCTTGCGCCATTGCGCGTCTGACTCGCTGAACCTATACACCATTGTATGTTGATGTCCGTCGTGTCAGTTCCATGGTGTAATTTACAATGCCAGGGCAACAAGAAAGCATCATTGATGTGAGGCGCAAGCCGGCCAAAGTATAATGGACCGTGGCGTATTGCAAAGTGCCAATACCTAGGTACTTTGCGTTGCAAGCAGCTATCACTTTGATTGTGTGAAAGAAGCTCCCACGCTAGCGCCTACTTGGAGAGACGTCCCAATTTGAGAACAAAATGCTCAGAAGGTTATCGTACGTACAGAGTACTGTGTAGAAGGATGAATTCCCAAGGTTCGCACGAGAAGTTACCAAGACCCCGAGATGAGCTTCTTGGGCGCAATTTCCCAAAGTGTACTATCTTTAGGCAAAAAGAGTGTAGTACGGAAAAGAAGCATCGGCCGCCCGAGTCGTGTCTGCGAACCACCAAACTCTATCAAATTGCATGGAGATCATGCCGTACCCGCTCGACACGCCCACGACGGATACGTCGGAACTGGACGCTGATGAGTTGAAGATGATGGCGTTTTGCGGGCTGAAAAGGCGTATTGTTGTGAGGATGCATTGTGTCCGCATAGTATAAATGTAAATCATTCCTGTCACGTTGTTACTTTGGTATTACACTCTATCCAAACTCCAACACTCTTTTTAATACTAATTTTACTATCCGTCCTTACGACTGTCACTCACTCACTCATCACGCTCATTTTTCTTCCAAACCCATTCATTTTCCACCATGCACTCTGCTCTGCTGACCACCGTCCTCGCCCTTGCGGCGCCCTTGGCCTCTGCGGCTACACTGCCCAGGGAAGTCGTCGAGGTCGGGACTCGTGACACTACTGTGCCTGGTAAGACTCATCCAAATCCGAGAAGGCCACATGTGCAACTGTGCATTTATGGAACTAACTCCTCCTAGTCTCGTATGCCACGGCATACCTGGACATTAGCCTCAAGATCGCCGACTTCGGCTGCTCTGCCGCCCCCAACGGCAGCGTCGTGCAGAACGTAAGAAGCCCCCACACGTCAAGAACAAACAAGCACCTCGAACACATCTGACGTGTTCACCCACAGTACGAGTACTTCGTCGACGTCCTCGAGGACTACTACAGCATCATCGCCACACCTTGGGCTGCCGCGGACAAGAACGCCTGTGGCCAGTGTGTGGAGGTCACATACACCAACCCCGCGGGCGAGAAGCGCAAGGTCTACAGCGTTACGGTAGACTCCACTGGAGGCTACTTCAACCTCGACCAGGCTGGGTTCGCCGGTCTGGACGGCCGCGGTTCGTTCGACGCGGGCACCCTCCAGGCCACCGCGAAGACGGTTGAGCTGGAGAAGTGCCGACGCGCGAGGCAGTAGACAGCTTCACCTTGAAGAAGCCGCAGGGCAGGTGGTAGCATCTCAGAGAACTGCGCTCGATAGGAGTGGGAGTCTGCACTTCGAGTTGCGCATCTGATTGGCTAGCTCGAGCAACCATTTCAAACATCTCCAGCGTTGTGCAACCCGCCGAGGTTCTTATGTTGGCGCAGAGAAGATCAACCATATAATACTATAGTCCTGCGTTAGCAGTAATCTACGTAATCTCGCTGAACCTGACCATATCTGTGAGGGAATTGTCGAAGCCAACTAGGGCCTTGGTTGTCTGATGCCCAGGTGCAGGAGAAGAGTCGTATAATCCGGTTGGTTTACACGAAGACGATGTTTACCAACTCTCACATGTTCAATTTCATCTTATCTGGAGCGTACCCTCAGACATAGAGACTTATTCACGGTATTGCCAGCGATTACTGGGCTGGGCACCGCTTCCAAACAGTACATGCCTGCTCCGCTAGGTCCTGGCTTGGCCACAAGCGATTGGAAGGTGAAGTCGAAGTTGTAGAGAGTATAGATCTGGAGATATTTGGATGCCGTGTGAAGATCCCGTGGCAACGATTGTGCTGAGCGAGAGAAGGAGCGACAAGTGTTGTCACCGTCACAGCTTCGAGTTGAAAAGCGGCACAATGTCACCGAACCCTTGCCCTCTGGGCCCAAGACCCTGTTTGGCTTTGCCAGCCTGGCTGCTGCAACCACAGCTGGAGAAGGCCTGAGCGTTGGACCCTGGACCACCTGCAGCTTTGGTTCTAGGCCCTGCAAGCATGTTGGCATGTCGGTGCCTTACCACCCCAAAAACTTGGGCGGCAGAGGCAGAGCCGCATCTCATTCTCCGTGGACCTTCCCCGCCATCACCGCCTACTCTCGCAACCTCGCCCCTCGCCCCTCGCCCCTCGCACCTAGAACCTGCATCTTCCCGTGCCAGCCCGGGCGACATCACTCACTCGATCTATCCACAACACGACCCGACGGTGACGCCACTGGCGCAGGGGACAACGAGTCCGAATATACGGCCAAGGAGAGGCTGCAGGTTGTTTTCAAGAGCGGGGTTTTGGCGACGTGGAGGGCGTGACGAACCCGAGCTAGACACCGTCCCAGAGGACCTTGAGCATCACTCCTCAGCCGACAGCGATAGAGACGTGCCGCCATGATGGATGACTTCGTGTCGGAGAGCGAGAGCGACTATACCAGCTACTGGCGGGACTGGGTAAGTCGGTAGTCCGTTCCCAGTTGCTCCTTCCCGTCGCAACAAGGCCATGTCGTCCTGTTTTTCTCGTTTCGTTGCGACCTGCCATTGGGCTGGCCTGGCCCAAAGCACCGCACTGCGATTCGAAAGGGCAAACCCCCACACTCCACGGCTTTGCTTTCCTGCCGTCGCAACTCCTCCAACTCCCTCTGGAGGCTCTTGGAGGACTCAGTGGTCTTGCATTTTGACGGCCTGGACTGCTTCGCTTCCACCATGACGCCCACCAAGAAGGCAAGAACATCAGGGCTGACGCGCTTCTACCACAACCAGTTCATCTCGTCCCGCGGCAACGAGTACTTCTGCGAAATCGACGAAGAGTACCTTACAGATCGATTCAACCTGACGGGTCTTAACACGGAAGTCCAGTATTACCAGTATGCGCTGGATCTGATCACAGACGTCTTCGACCTTGACTGCGACGATGACATGCGCGAGGCCATCGAGAAGTCCGCTCGTCACTTGTATGGCCTGGTCCACGCCCGATACATCGTTACGACTAGAGGTCTAGCAAAGATGGTTTGTCAATTCTCGTCACATCACACGGCACTGCACTACCGTCCCTCTCCGCCCCCCCCCTCCCGCCTCTCCCAACTCGGCATGTGTAGCGCGGACATACTGACATCGAAGGGACGACCAGCTCGAGAAGTATAAGAAGGCCGACTTTGGCAAATGCCCCCGCGTCCACTGCAACTCGCACCCCCTGCTGCCCGTGGGCCTGACCGACGTCCCGAACCAGAAGCCGGTCAAGCTGTGGTGCGCGCGCTGCGAGGACCTCTACAACCCCAAGTCGAGCCGCCACGCTACTATCGACGGCGCCTACTTCGGCACCTCGTTCGCCCAGATCCTCTTCCAGGTCTACCCGTCCCTGACGCCCACCAAGTCCATCGAGCGCCACACGCCCCGGTGCTACGGCTTCAAGGTGCACGCGTCCGCCGCCCTCGAGCGCTGGCAGGACGAGCAGCGCGACACGATGCGCCGCCGCCTCAAGCGCCAGGAGGTCGAGCCCGGCTTCAAGGACGACGGCGATGTCGACGACGACGAGGAGGACGAGGACGAGGACGAGGATGAGGAGGTCGAGTTCCACCAGGGTGCTGGTGCCGCAGCCGCAGCCGGCGCCGGTGCCGAGGCAGGAGCCCAACACGTCGCGGGCTAGGAGCCCCGCCAATTCTCAACCAAACCCAAACGTTCCCCCACCGGTTCGGAATCTTCGTCGCTGTGATTCTTCCACGGGGGTATAAGAGGGGCGGTTGGCCAGTTAGTCATCGTCGTCGTCATCGTCGTGCGTATGCGTGTTGTTGCTTTTGGCGTTCAGGCGGGCCGGGATATAATGGGTCACGATGGAAATACCTCAGTTGCATCGGCAGGGCGTGCAGTTTATGGTCATGCATTAGGCACTATGGTTTTGCCTCATTGATACCTGTTCAGGCAAGATAATCCAAGTGATTGAAAAGTCATCCAAGGCATCATATTGAATTGTATTATTACTTGTGCCCTCTCTCCTTATGCGACGCTGCATTGCCAGGCCGAAAGCCAGCATCTTTATTCTCCTCAGATGTTGTCTGGTCATGCAAGTTTATGGACATGGTAGTGTTGACCACGTGAGATGTTTCCATAAGCGCTCGGTGAGCGCCTCTCAGAATATGGCCTCAAAATTGAGCCGCCCCGAGCCAATACGTCACAAACAACAGCCGAGCTTGATCTGCACATGTCACTCTACTGATGGGATCCAAGGTGATAAGGTGGGGTACAAAGTACCCGAATTTGATTGCTTTGAAGGCTGCAATTAAATCGTGAGAAGCGTGCTTTTCGTCATCATGGACATAAGGGAAGTGTGTATCCCCAGAGCCCAACGCATCCTTGGTATCCAGATCTGGCCTGTGTTTTCCAGTAGTAAGTCCACGCGGAACGCCGTACCAATATGTAGTTTCCTTGCTCGACAATAAATCCTCCAAGGACCTGGAGCGGCCAAGTTTCCAACCGTCTACTGGGCTCGCCGCCTCGCCCCTTCCTCTCCATCATCTGCCCCGCGCAGACCACCGCTGCCCGTGCTGGCCATGGACCGATCCTTATCGCCGAGCGCGGCCTCCTCGTCGACGGGGCTGAACTCCTGGGTGAGGTCCTCCCAGTCCATGGCGTAGCTGAAGCTGCCGACACCCGCCCAGAAGGCCTTGTCGCTGCAGCGGGGCCCCCAGGCCCAGCCAGCACCCTGCGAGACGGGCAGGTGATACCAGCGGAAGGCGAAGAAGGCGCAGATGAGTCCGATCAGGAAGCCGAAGAGGATGTCGAAGCCGTGGTGCCGGAAGTCGTACCACCGCGAGCTGGCGATGAAGATGGCGGCGAAGAAGGGCGCCGACGCGAAGATGAGCAGGTACAGCGGCGGGGCGGCCGCCTGCTGCCGCGCCGACGCGAGCCGCTTGTTATGCCGCGCGAACATGTCCGACGTCTCCGGGTCGTGGGCGCCGTGCAGACGCTCCCCCTCGAGGCTGGCCTGCAGGCGCCGGGACCGGACCTGGTTGGCCGGGTGGCGCGACGGGAAGGCGGAGAAGGTGGCTGCCGGGTTGGACTGGCCGGCCGGCGCGGGCGCTAGGAAGGGGAAGGTGATGGCGAACTTGCTGGCGATGAACAAGCTGAGATAGATCAACCCCGCGGCGGCGGAGCTCGAGTGCCCCGAGGGGTAGGACCGGAACCCGTCCTCCAGCAGCTCCTGCGAGTCGGGCTTGTCGGTGCCCTGGCAGATGTCGGCCGAGACGAGGCGTTGGAAGCCGTCGGCGACGCGAAGGCCGCCCACAATGAATTTCTCAAAGTTCTCAAGGTCCGGGTTGCAGCGCGACAGCATGTCTGGGCGCGGCTTGCCAAAGAGATTCTTCATGCCATTGGTGATGAACCAGGCGGATGACAGAGCCAGGGCGAGCCCCAGCCAGCCGACATGGAGCTCCCATAGCTTGCGCTTCCAGATCAGGGACTTGGGCGTGCCCTTCGGTACCGTGTTTCCGGGCACAAAGATGAGAGCGATGATCAGGATGACAAATATGGGGATGACTCCCATGCAGGTGACAAGCAACCATGGTGGGACCGTCTCCTTCTCAGTGAAGGGGAATCTGGGGAGAATTAGCACCCCGTGACCTGGGAACAAAGCGGAGGGCAGTTGGGGCCGGGCCTGGGGCTATAGCTTACGAGATATTTGGGTCCTCGAGGAAGAAAGGGCGCATGTTGGGCCGTTGGTGGCCCATTAGGTAGGAGATGCCGAGGGCGACGATAATGATGATCCAGTCGAAGGCATATGAGGCTATGACGAGGACGGCAGACTTTGTGGAACTTCTGCGCGGCCTCAGCTGGGCGGCGATGTGCGTGCGGGCCATGTTGACATCTGTAGGATTGTAGGAGGAGCCTGGGTATGAGGTGTCGACGTCGTGGCGCACGCCAGAGTCGTGGTAGGAGCCGTGGTGTTGGAGGTGGTCGCGGTCGCGATCGTCTTGGTCGTCGGGGTCGTGCTCTATGTCATAGTCCAGCCGTCCGTACTGGCGGCGGCTTTGTATTGGGATGAGGGGCACCGAGCCGTTATTCGGTTCACCACCTGACATGTTCTGAAAGGGAAGGGGGGGGGGACTAAAGGTCAAAGAGGTGCAACTACGGACGGTAATCTGTAGTGGCGAACGGGCCGGATGTGTTTAGGAGGGCTAGTCGTCACACTTTGGGCGTAGCATTCCCGTTGGCAGGTGGAAGTGACGAGGCGACGCAATATCCGCCGACGTGAGACGAGACGCCGTTGTGCAGTGGCCCCCCCGAGTCAGATGCCAACTGCAGGGTTTCTTGGCCAATTGTCCCGGGGGAAGGGCGTACAAATGGGACAAATGAACGAATGAGCCGGAGACTGGGCGCAAGGGTGGGCACGGCCGAGCGAGGATGCAGCAGCAATGCCCCTGGAGCTGTGGAGGTTGATCTTGGGCTTACTTGGAGGCTCGGTGTCGCGAGGGGCAGACTGGCAGACTGGCAGACTACGGCGGCTTTGGACGAAAAAGGTGTGGGTGAGGTTTCGTCGACCGACTCCTCTGGTCCTCCAAGTGCCGGGTGAAACTAGCCGACGGCGTACAGGATTGATGATGGATTGCAGAATTCGTATTCCAAAGGAGGAAGGGGATCGCGTGCTGCGAAAACCCAAGATTTATACTCCGTAGCGGCTTGGTTACTAAAGTACATAGAAGCATGAGAAGCCGTCCGTTCCTGATTGCAGGGAGGCCCGGGAAGGGAGCGCGCGTTTGGGGGGGTTTGGGGGTTAGTATAAAGCCAACGGTTCTAAAATGGGACGGCCCAGGACCAAATCAGCCCAATGCTAAGGCCCAGGCAGAGGCTGAGAGGCTGGGAGGAGGTACAGAGAGCTGAGAGCCCAGAGGAAAAGGAGACTGACTGGCAGGCACAGCCACTCGCTGCGGCATGCGAGCGGCGGGCGAGACGACGATCCTCTGGGCACTGCCAGACTGCTTCCTCCTCATCAGCCTTTGATCGCCAAAGCAGCAAGCACCCAGACGGCTTGGCTCGGGGCAAAAGGCCAGCCAGCCAGCCAGCTGGCAGATTCTACCCGGTACCATGGTTAGATTGCGATGAGGTAGACCAAGACTCTTGGGCCCCGCGACCTTGGCACTGACAAACGGTCCACTTGCCTGGCTGGCGATCGAATAGGAACGCCCATCAATGCTGCCCGCTTGTATCAGGACCAACACGGGAGCCCGAATAGAATCAGATGCCATCCGAGGGGGCCGCCATTGTGTTGTAACGCAACAGCTCAGCCCCTTTCACACCACGCAAGCCCACCCTGGAAACGATGACGTGAACAAGCTGTCTCGGTAAGAGCCGAGGTTTGGACGTGGACGTCAGGCTGGTTGCAGGCGGTCGCAACAGACTTCAAACTCACACCATGTATTTACGCTCTCGAGCCCGCCATTGGACGCCTCATGGCCAGGTCCAATTGCGATCGTGATACTAGTAAAAATCTCCGCGCCCGGGCAGGGGTGTGTGCGCTAGACAATGCTCCATGACAGCTCGCTCTGTGCCGGTACCGCGGCACCTGGGCATGGGTTGCCCGACGTCGCATCGACGATGATTGCCAGGCGTTGACCTCGGCACCAAGATAAACTCCATAGTATCTTGAGTATTAGACACACACATGTGTACACACAGCGTACACCACAACATAGCAGCCGTCTGATACAATTCAAACCCCCTGCGGACATGGCCGAGGTCAAGAAGTACCATCTGCCGCCGACCTCCAAGATCCCCAACTCTCCCTTTCCCCTGCTGCACTACCGGCAATTCTTCCCCTCGCCGGCATCGCGCGCCCCGCAAGCCGTGCACGACGCCTTCGCCGCCAACGGCTGGCAGGTCCAATGGATCTTTAGGTACGGCCAGACCCAGCAGTCGCACTACCACTCCGCCGCCCACGAGTGCATGGCCGTCTTGAGCGGCGAGGCCACCATAAGGTTCGGCGTCGCTGATGACGAGCCCGCCGGCGGCGACACCGACACTAGCAGCAGCAAGGGAATAGAGATCCACGCCTGCGCCGGTGACGTCTTCGTCCTGCCCGCCGGGCTGGCCCACAAGACCTTCAACCCGGACCCCAGCGACAGCACGTTCAAGCTCCTGACCCCGGGGGACGACCATCACCCCACGGGGGCCGGTGATGGGGCCGCCGGGCCTGGCCTTGCGGGCGTCGAGCTCTCCGGCTTCACCATGATCGGGGCGTATCCTGTGGGTGCCAGTTGGGACTTTGCTGTTGGTGGCGAGCACGAGGGCCGGTACCAGGAGGTATGGTCTGTGCCGAAGCCCGAGCGAGATCCCGTGCTTGGGACGGACCCTGCTGGGTTGAGGGGGCTCTGGGACTGATTGAAATCTGGTGCGGGAGCACTTGTCGTTGCTATGGTTTGCTGTCTCGAATCTGTGGTGGGTTCTATTGAGGGCGGAGCCGCAGCTGTCTACTAACTGTGGTAAGTCAGATATGCCACAAAAGTAGATCATTTGCCCTCATTGGATGAACGCCTATGGCTTGAGGCACCTGTGAGACGCCTCAAGTAAGCCTGTCTTGCGGATGAAGAATCCGCCACGAGATCCTCGAACAAGGCCATTTGCACGCACGTGGAGATCGACGTTGTACAAATAGTCTTACATATATAGCTTGGATATGTACAGACACTCAAGAGCCGCCCTTGTCTCTCCTCTTGCCCATGTTGCGAACGCGAGGCGTGACAATAAACCTGTTGATGTTGTGCTTTCTGCGAGTCTTGTACCCGCCCTTTGCTGGTGTGCCCCAAGGGCTCACTGGGTGCCGGTTTCCCTTGGACTTTCCACGACCACCACCGTGAGGATGGTCGACTAACCCAAGGTGTTAGTCTGTGGACCGCCGATGATTTGCAATCAAGGTTCAGAATTAGTGACTTACCAGTGTTCATGGCCACACCTCTGACCGTTGGCCTGATGCCTAGCCATCGACTTCTTCCAGCCTTGCCCAGCGACGTGTAGTTGTAGTGGACATTGCTTGCAACACCGATCGTCGCAATTGCATCCTTGTCCACCTTGCGGACCTCGCCACTCTGCAGCCTCACGTTGACATGCTTTCCAACCACAATCTTGGTACCGTCGTCCCTTGTCTCCTCCTCCTTGGACGCGATGACGCCGTAGGTGCCTGCACTCCGGCAGAACCGGGCCGGGCCATCTCTCCTCGAGCCGATACAGTAGATCATGGTGCCAACGGGGATCATGTGCATGGGCAGGCAGTTTCCGCGGTGCGCTGTCTTGGAGGCCAAGATACCCGGGTCGATAATGCCACCCATGCTGTCGAGCAGGTCCTTGGGGATACCAGCGCGGTAGCTGTGGACAACATCGCCAGCCCTCATGCCGTCGGCTGCGATGATGTAGCTTTTCTTGCCGTCCGCCCTGTTCGAAATCAGGGCAATGTGCGCGGAGCGGTTGGGATCGTACTCGATGCGCTCCACGAGGTGCGCCCCGGGGGCTTTCCTGTCGAAGTCGACGGTCCGGATACGCCTCTTGTGCCCGCCACCACGGTGTCGCACAGTGACCCTACCAGTATTATTTCTGCCACCTCTTGCCTGGCCCTTCTTGGGGAAGGTCAGCGCCCGGTACGGCCGGCCTTTCCATAGATGATCGTTGATGGGCCGCTTCAGATGTCGCACACCGGGGGTCCGCGGCTTATAGGTCCGCAGAATCACAAGCTGTTCCTCTTCTTTTTTCAGGGTGGGCTTGAGAGCCTCCTCGGCGCGCAGTGCAGGCGCGGTCGGCAGATCGCGGCTGGGGGTCTTGCTGGCATAGGCTCGGGAAAAGTTGGAGGAGGTGAGCAGGGACCTGATGGACGAGGCCAGTGGCCTGAACCTTGGTTGGAGCATCATTCGGTGGTGCGCGGCTGAGGATGCTCAGGGTCGAGCTCCCCGGGCGTCGTTTGATGTGGTTGGCTCAGTAGGGCCGGGCAGCCATCAATGCAGGCAGAGAGGGCCTGTGCCTTCGAGTCGAGTAGGTGGGTGGACCAGCAAAGACGAGTGGGCTCGACTTGGCTCGTCTGAGGTCACCTGCGGCTATCGTTGGGCGGCCGGGTCGATGGGCTTCAAGGTGGTGTCAATCAAGCTCGAAAATTCGAAGTTCGCCGATGCGATCTGCAGGGGTCATCGGATGACTAAGCAGAAGGCCAACCATATATACTACTCCGTACTATGCAAGGGTGCGCACTTCTGTGTCATGCTATCCGCGCCGGCATCACTGGAGCGATTGAATGCATACCACACATGTTGAATCAAGTGGTTGCCGTGCAGTTCAAAAATGCTCATACATATGTGTTAGCTAGCACTGGGCGATCTATCTTGCTACGGCGTTGCTGGAGCGTTGTCCCCCGATCAATTGCCACAGGTCCGGGTGTTGAAGCACGTTTCGGAGTAGACTCTTGCCGGGCAACCTCGCAGAATGTGACTCATGGCAAGCCAATGGGTGTAGAATACAAGAGCCAGAAGTCAAGCCATAGCTCCTGGTGCCGTGGAGATGCGTGCAGCTGGTGATGCGAGAGGCTAGAGCTCCTTGAAGCTCCGGAGCCGGGGGTTGAGCAGCAACGGTGCTGCCGGCCAATGGCGGCGCGGTTGAAGGACGGTTGCCGTGGTTGCAAGGACGGAACGGGCAAACCAAATATAAACAAAAGTCGATGTTCCGTCGCGTCGACGTCCGGCACGACCCCACAGTTCGAGCTACCCACCCAACCCGGTCAGTCAGCTTTAGCCCACTCAAACTCCCAAGGTTGTCTCAACTTGGACTTTATTCCTTGAAAGTTGACAGACACACACTCTCTTTCTCTCTTCTCTCTCATTCTCTCAACAACACCTACGTTTTGCCACCAGCAACCAGCATTGAACAAGCAAGGAGGCACTGTGACTTCTGGTAAGTGGCTATTCTTTCGGTTGCATCTCTTCCCAATGGCTCGCACGTCGCGCCATGTCGTGGTCATTCTTGGACTCCAGAGTACAGAGAGCAGCCTGGGACGACGCGTGCCGTCAATTCGAGCAGCCTGGAGCAGCAGGCGGCAGTTCACCACAGTACGGATACCAGTGCTGGTTTGGGTGGACTAGCAGCAGGCCCTCTCCCAAGTCGCGCTCTGTTGCCGCAGGTGCTGCATGTGCAGGGGTCCACGTCCCACGTACGCCTCACGCTCACGCTCCGTCCGCAACACGCTCCTTCCCACACCTGGCACCGTGCAAGTGTGCGGCAGCTCTGCAATTGCAATTGCACTTGCACCTCACCTGCACCAGGGGGCTCCACTCCCACTCTCTGCTACCCGTCAACCTCAAAAACAAGGTCTGTCCGCTCAGCCTGCACTGCACATAAACACACATCCGTCCAGTCTGCCCGTCTGCCACCCACCCACCCCATCGTCCCCATCATCATCTCCGTCAGTCTTGATCTTCCTAGGAGCAGGTCATTCCTTAGCCATTCCACCTCTGCAAACACTGGACCACAACAGCAGCAACATCCCCTCGGGCAGCAGGCAGACAACGCAGCACAGCTCTGCCAGTCCACACAGCCATCAATCAGCCTTTCCCACACAACAACGCGCTGTTCTGTCGCCGGGCATCCATAACCATCGAGACCCATCTCATCCCGCTGGCCGCTCTGTGATTGACACTGTTACGCGTCTTAGAGACAATTAGCATCTCTGCATTTTGTTGCCGAGTATTCAATGTCAGTCTTCCTTGCTCCTGTCCCCATTGCAATATTTTTCACCAGACGCGACGGGCTGGCTGGAGCTCCACAGCCATGTGCACCTCCTCATCCACCATAACCACCTCCAGCTCTCTCCGCAATCACAAACCACACCCACCACACCCACCAGCTCTGTCCCCCGACCTGCTGCTGCATTGCATGACTCGTTTGTTTACTGACTGTCTCCTGCAGCAACCCCTTAGTGTTTGGGTATCTTAATACACGTCAATCGACAACATGCCTCCAGCCGGTGTAAGATGACACCCATACACTCGCCAGCTTAATGACGCGACGTCTCGAGCAATCCCGTGACATCTCACCCATTCTGACATTGCTCGTAGGGACGTACTACGCGCGCCCGCGTCATCGCCAGCGAGAATGACGAGAACAGCATGACCGGCAGCTCCACCCGCCTGACCCGTGCCAAGGCGGCCGCCCTTCACGTCGACGAGCTCGCCCAACCATCCAAGCCCCTGCAGTCGAAGAAGTCTGCTGCCAACTCCAATGTCGCAGGCGCCGCTACTCGAAAGCGCGCTGCCCTTGGTGATGTTTCCAACGTCACCAAGGTCGAGGCTACCGAGGGAAAGAAGGTCACCGCCACCAAGGCAGGCGTTGTATCAAAGACCACACAAGCGAATAGGGTCCAGAAGAGCACATCAGCTGCGACATCACGCGCCCGGGCCCCACTTGCATCCAAGGAAGCCAATGCAACGAAGAAGACTACCAAGGCATCGGGCCCCGGCGAGATCGGCTCGAAGAGGAAGGCCCCTCCCGCAGCGGCTCCGGCCCTCAAGAAGGAGAAGACACCAGTTGAGGAGGGTGAGCCCGTCCGCAAGAAGGTGCACACCGCAGAGAAGGAGAACCGGCGCTCTAAGGAGGTCGCCGAGGTCGCCGAGCCTGTCGTCAAGCCCGCCACACCCCAGCAGGAAGGATTCGTTTACCCCGAAGGTGTTGTCGACCTCGACCAGGAGGACCATGATGACCCCCTGATGGTTGCCGAGTATGCGCACGAGATCTTCGACTACCTTCTCACGCTCGAGCCCAATTCTCTTCCCAACCCAGACTACATGGACCACCAGGACGAGCTTGAGTGGAAGACCCGAAGCATCCTTGTCGACTGGCTCATCGAGGTCCACACTCGGTTCCACCTGCTTCCCGAGACCCTGTTTTTGGCCATCAACATCATTGACCGTTTCCTCTCCGAGAAGGTTGTCCAACTCGATCGCGTCCAGCTGGTGGGCATCACAGCCATGTTCATCGCGTCCAAGTACGAGGAGGTCCTGTCGCCTCATGTCGGCAACTTCAAGCATGTTGCAGACAACGGATTCACCGAGTCCGAGATTCTGTCCGCCGAGCGCTTCATCCTCCAGACTCTCGAGTACGACCTCAGCTACCCGAACCCCATGAACTTCCTGCGCCGAATCTCCAAGGCCGATAACTACGACATCCAGACCCGGACCGTCGCCAAGTACCTGTTGGAGATCAGCGTTGTCGATCGCCGCTTCATGGCTTATCGCCCATCTCATGTCGCTGCCACTGCTATGTACCTGGCACGCTTGATCCTGGACAGGGGTGACTGGGATGCAACGCTGGCTTTCTATGCCGGCTACACCGAGGAGGAGATTGAGCCCTGCCTGCAGCTCATGGTCGACTACCTGGCCCGGCCTGTCGGTCACGAAGCCTTCTTCAAGAAGTATGCCAGCAAGAAGTTCCTGAAGGCGTCGATCCTGACGCGCCAGTGGGCCAAGAAGAACGCGGCTGCGTTCGACATTCATGACCTAGACATTCCCCTCGACGAGTGAGAGGCTGTTGTGTGCTTGCCTGTCGAGCAACGCAACTACTCTTTGGTCTTTTGATGACATAGCCCCCGGCCTCTGATTACGATAACCTTGAACGCTCAGCATGTGGACAACTACTCAGGTTTACGACACTGCATGAATCCATAGGCCAAAGACGAAGCTTTATGTCAACATCGCACTCTTCAGCGCCAATTTGTATTCATTGCGCGCCAAGCGGAGAGGTCATGATTATACCTTTCTCGGATTTCGCTACTCGGTCATTGCGGCGGCGTACGGGTGTTTATTGGTCTGCTCAGGGACGCTGGAAGGGGAGTTCACGGTATGAGAGTGCCCAACCGGTGTTGGTTTCTGTTCTGTTTATTTTATCGGAAGATGTTTCTTCTGCCATCAAACCTCCACTTGCTCTTGCTGCCAGACACTGCCTGGTCCTCTTCGCAGTCATCTCTCCCAATTGCTCCATGGCTCGGCTCAGCAATAAGAGTCATCTTAATGGTTGGATGATCAGTACGATACGGCAGCATCTCGAGGGGATTTTGGTTCTTTTCCATAGTGGCAGTGGCCAGGAAGGAGGGACGGACGAGGGAGATGATGCATTGGCACACTGTACATACTAACAATGTGGTGTTGGACTACCAGCTTGTGTTTTTACGGTAGACGGGAATAAAAAGGGTATCATTGTTATGAACTGTGATGTCAGGCCGCGGACTATCTCGTGGGTGTGTTTCACACGATCATGCCGCTCGCCCTGTGGTATAATCTAGATCCTGGCCGCACATGACTGTCTCCTTCGTTGCTACACACGACGCGCCACAACCTCTTGCTAGCGGTCATCGCCTCCCTCCCCAGTCGCTGTTGCTGTTATTGTGCCACCATCACCAGTGTTGCCTCCCTCAGCCCTCTGCCCAAGGGTGTTGTCGCCTGCCCGATATATGTCATCCTCTACAGGAGCCGCCTCCCCTTGTCCCTGCCGTCCCCGTTGCTGCATCTCAGGCTGCTGTACGGCATCCCCACGATTCGCCTCATGTGTGCCACCTCCGCCGCCGCCGCCCTCCCGATACCATCTGATCAAGGCCGCCCCTTTCGGCCTTGACGCCCCCCACTGGCTCTGGTGCTCGTCAAGCGCACGCTCCCCGGCGAGGGACCAGGCCTTGGTTGCTTTCTTGATGTCATTGCGGTCTCTCGTCATGCGGATGAAGGAGGACATGGTCGATGGGCCGCGGTTGGTACCGCCTGTTATCCAGTGGGCTAGGCGGGCTTTCTTGGAGAGGGGCGAGGTCGGGCTGCTTGGGTCATCTTCGTCGGACATGTTGGTAGGGTTTGGCTGTTGTCCCTGGGCTCTTGTGGTTGCTCGGGACTCTTTGTGTCTTTTGTGGTCCTCCCTGTCTCCCCCCCAAGAGATGCTCGGGTCTGTGGGAATGGCTGTTCAACTCTGCAGTGCTTGATAAAAATAATTATTCAGTCTTGGATCATAGTACCTTTTATTTCCCAGAGTATCCATACGACACGGGCGGTATAGGTCAACTCCGAGTTGTCTGTGATCAAGTCTTTCCATAAGTGCGTGATAGCCTCAGTCACTCGAACACACAACACAGTCAGCATGAACAGCCGATTTTTGTGTTTCAAGGTTTTTGTGTGCCATGTGCCATCAAGCCTGGTGATTTAGCTTATCTAGTTGAACAGGTTCCACAACTGCCCAACATTTTGTATGAGCTGAAGCTCTAAAGCCGTCACCAGGGGCAGCTCGTCACTATTCGAAAGGCCGCCCATCACTCGTAGGAAGAGAGTAAAATACGATACTGCTTTTCTGCATGCTTGCACAGTTCTTTTCTAGCATGAAGAAATGCGTTTGCAAGATGGGTGTTGTTCAAATAGCAACTGTGACAGCGCTGGTTGTCGGGATGGGTCTTGCTGGCCCTGGAAGAGAGACTGGCAAATCACGAAACACTTCCGACAAGATAGTCATAATGTGTATTTAGAAACAATTCAGGATATGTAGCTAGGTGCCCCTGCTTGAAGGCTGAGATTTTATAAGCAGTGCTACATGATGGAGGAGAGGCCGTGCAAATGGCTTTGACGATCGGGGGGAGGCAGTCGATTCCAGCAAATCTTCTCTGTACGTCGTCAGACGGAGAATGGGGGTTCCTCACCAGAGCTTCGTGTTGTCAGTTATAAAGTGCCATAGCACTGTATTGTAAATTAGGCAGGCTAAGCCGGTATTTGATGAAGAACCGGATTGTGTGACAACAGCTGTTGAGAGTAGACGAACGACTTGCCCCAACCACACGGGCTTGCAGCCCCAGGCATAGCATTTGCGATTTGCGCGTGTATATGTCTTGGGTCCTGGAAAGACGACCAGAATTTTTAGGGTCACCTGGTACTGCGATCAGGCCTCGAGGTTTTCTCACATTTGCCCCCTAGGACGTTTGGGCACCGACGAAGGGAAGGCGCGAAAGCCCAAGCACCTAGACTTGGCTTCCCCCGACGCCAGCTTTTCTCTCCTGGATCTCCTTCTTGCACCCTGCGAACACGGCATGCTTTAAACGTGATCTCGGTTACGACCCGGCGCCCCAAACCATGGCTGCCCAATGGCGCGGCATTTTGGATCCCGCCCTGGGTTTCGATGTTCGATACATATCGACCCACTATCACAGACCAGACCAGATCGGACCGCGACGTCGTGGTCTGGACGAGATTTGCTTCTGTGAGACGCCCCTTCCAGCAATGTGCGATCTCGCTACGGTTGCCGGGTCTACCAGGTTACTCCTCGCAGGACCCTTCTGTGTTGATAGGCTAATTGTGGGCGTCGACCGCCAGCCTGGCAGCCTGGCGGCCCAAAATGCCCGCGGACGTCCTCCCAGCCTTGCCGACTTTAGCAAGCTCGATGCACTATCACCCTATCGGCCAGGCTCCGCCCTGCTTTTGTGTCCCAAGAGCATGGCTCCCCAGCCCGCTGCCTGCGTGCAGAGCGACCAGAACCTTAACATCGGGTCCAGCAACCTATTGTGCCTCTGGGAAGACCCTCGTGGAAACAGGAAACAAGCCTGGTTGAAACTCGATGCGACAGCAAACGTGCTGGGATTCTGGCGACAGCGCGGGCGACAGGTCTGCCTACAGTATTGATGATGCCGTCATACTACAACACAGAATGCAGAGGCCACGAGTTGCTCGGCTGGCAGGCTGAAAGGTTGATGCCAGGGAGGCACCTGTCTGCAGGGGGCAACTCTGCTCCAGCCACTCATGGCCGGTTCCAGGCCACCACGTCGGGCCCTGCCAGGCCTGCCAGCCCACAAGGAACTTGAGGAAGACCCTGGAATATGTTCCCTGCTTTTCTGGGCCGTCGCCTGGGTCTGCAGGCCAACGTCATCGCCTGATTCCGGGCCACGCCCGTTGCCCAACCACACCCGCAGCCCACGGGACGATGCTCCCGCCGGCCCCCTCCCTCTGGGCTCCTCCTGTGATGGTGGGGGGCAGGGGTCGGTCGCAGCCTGTTGCTGGAAGCTGGGAGCAGATGCTACCGAGTACCTGGCTTCCCAGCAACACGGAAGCAGGCGCCTTCGAATGCTTCTGTGCTTCCGTGATGGGCCACGGTTCCCTGTCCGAGATGGGCAGACGTGCCGAACCTTGGAAGAGCCTTGAGGGGGAAAAGGCTTAGCTTGGCGGAACCCGGGTGGCAGATGTCACTGTTGCTCGCCCCGAGGCGCAGGTTGGGCAAGTGATCAAGGTCCCAGATGGGCTGTGTCATTTTACGAATGCGGTCCCTGCCACCACTAGGCACACGCACCCATGTGCCAAATCGCAAGAGGTGATGTCGACCCGCGTGAACGACGCTATCTACTTAAGTATACACCATACTACTAACACAGCATGAGATCCATATGACACTCCTGCGCCGAATATATACCCAACCTTGGCCACTTGACTTCCAGGCCGAACCCTTGCGTCTTGTTTTTATATCTTCCTAGTTTCAAACCTTTCAGCCCATTCTCTCGGCCCGCCATCCATCATCGCCTTGCCCCCACCCAACTCTCACCACACCTGCGGCCGCCTCACGTCTTGCGATTGTCCCGCGACCCCCAAGATTCCTTCAGAGCCCGGATCCGTCGCATCGTATCGCATCACTCTTGTCAAAACGAAGCTTGGTCGCTAGACGGACTTAAGCTTTCTCACTGGATCCCGACAATCCACCGTATAAATAGCAGCTTGTGTTTCACGGCCGCAGCCTGGGCCCGCAACCCACCTCTGTATTGCTTCACGAATATACCACATACGTTTGCTTGCGCGCAACCCTGGCTTAGACGACAAGACTGCCCTCAGCCGCATAGCCCCTCGACAACGTTGGGTATTTTTACATCGCAAGCAGCTGCTGTTTACCGGGCTATATCTCATCAGTCAGTGCGCCCGTTTTTTCTCTTTCTGCTCTTCATCTGTGTACATACCTTCACCCTCTGTCTGCACCTACCCGTCTGCAAAGCAATGTACTTCTACGTACCAGTCCTCGGTATTGACCTCTTCCCACAACGCACACTTGCACATCTCCTTGATTTTGCTAAGTGGTACCGTTTCTTCCAAGTACATATTTGCTAACTGGGCCTCTCATTCAGTGCCTGTGAAGGAGAAGAGGTACAAGAAGAAGGTGGTCTACCTCGAACCACCCACCCCTGGCAGCGTGACAATCCGGAGGAAGATCACAACGGTCGTGCCCCCGCCCGCTCCGCCTCCAGCCATCGAGAAGCCTCCGCCACCACCTGTGCTGGCTCTGCCGCCGCCGCCGCCTCCACCGCCCCCAGTTATTGTGAGGCCGCCTCCTCCCGTTTTCTTGGAGCCGCCACCACCACCGCCGCCCCCGGCACGAGATGAGATAGACGTCATCGCCGTGGACGTCGAGCCGTCCGAGAAGTCCAAGTCGTCCAGGAGGTCCTCCTCATCCTCCTCAAGCTCGTCGTCCAAGTCCTCCAAGAAAACGAGCCGGAGTCGCAGTCACAGCCACAGCCACTATGATGAGCGGGAGCGGGAGCTCATTATCGAGAGGGATCGATACATCCCAGTCCCCGTAAGGAGGGAATACGAGACGTACCGCTACGTCGAGGGACCGCCGCAGAGGAAGTACCTCCCTGCACCTCCCTCTCCGCCGAAGAGGATCGAGGAGGATAGGGAGAGGATCACTATCAACATCGAGGACCGGAGGAGGGCTAGGGAGTACTACTACCGTTGATCGAGTGACGGTCCACGCATGGACTTGTCGAAGCCCCAACCATAGCTATCAGCGGTCTTTTGCTTCTCAGTCGTGTTCTTTCTCTTGTCTCTTTTGTTGTCAAATGACTCCACGGATTTAACGAGTTCAACTTCTATATGGGACTTCAACGGCGGGGTTCTCTTTTATTCCAACCTGGGCAAGATCTCGTAAGATTTCGGAAAGATGGAAATGACAGCGCGGTGTTTGGAATTTCTGGAGGATCAATTTGAACTATTATCACTTCTATGATATCCTTGCTTGCCTATTTAGTCTGAAGGCTATGCAATACAATTTTTTGACTCCTGTATTCGTCGCCTCAAATGTCATCACTTGCTGGCTGGAGTGATATGGGCATCATGTCATGGCGTAGCTGCCCAAAGGGACGCCTTGCTGCCCTTTGCTTTTGGCCCATGATGGTGAGATGCGCCCACAGGATGAGGTCGGCTCCCCAAGGAGCAGTTCTCAGCGACCACTTCCAGGAAGGCATGCTGTTACCCGGCTAATTTTTGGCCAACAGCTTCTTCAAGTTCTCCTCATTGTCGTACTTGGCCAACAGCCGTGCCTTCAGGTCCGCAACCTCCTGCCTCTGGCTCGCATAGACACCATCCAGCATGGACTTGGCCGGCCCAAGAAGATGAGCATCGCCCAGGTCCACTATATCAAGTCGTATCAGCATACTATGTCCACGTGCACCAGCAGCAACAGCAACAGCAACAGCATGAAAGGACGACAAAACAAAGACCAAGGAAATGAGAGGGAGGTGTAAGGGAAAGAAAGAGATTCGGAAAAAGGGGCAACCTACTAATCACAGCCATAAGCAACACGCTATCCCCCATGGCCTCGAGCTCGCCGTCGTCGGCAAGCCCGTTCAGGATCATCAGCAGCCTCTCAAAGTCCGCGTGGCCCGGCTCCACGACGCACCGGAGCACGGCGTCCGCGCCGCCGCCCACGACGTACTTGTGGTACACCCCGGCGGGCACGACCGGCGGCGGCGCCGCGCCCCCGGGCGAGACCCGCGTGGAGGACCGCTCCAGGAGCTCCAGGTCCGCGCCCTCGTCCCCCGCGGCGGTCGGCTCCTGCTTGGACGAGTGGACCGTGAGGGAGCCCTCGAGGAGGTCAAAGGTCTCCGAGAAGCCTGGTTTTTTTTTTTTTTGTGGGTTAGTTGGTTGGTTGGTTCAACCTGTCAGGGGGTCTGTGGGAGGAAAATGGTGCCGGTGATCCTGTAGAAGGTGCTGTGAGGAGTTCCAGAAGAGGGGGGGGAGGAACTGTGATGGGGGAGAATGTGCAGACAATACTGACGGGTGTGGTAGTGCGGTGGGACGGTGGTTCCCGGGGTCATGCGCTCGATGAAGACGGTGCGCGCGCCGGCGTTCTGCGTGACCGATTCTTCGAGGCGGAAGCGCCTCTGTTCAAATCGTCGCTCGGCTGACATGTTTAAGGCGTGGCCCTTTTATTATTTCACTTCTTTCACAAGGGGATGTTTGGGATGGACGACGTATTCGAGTAGAAGAAAGATGTCGGATATGCGCCAAATCAAAACCTACATTGCTTGTGCGGATGCCCGTGGCCTTTATATATTACTCAAATTCTCGCCATGGGTCCAGCCTCTCGACAAAGTCAATGATGGATTTGATATCCGTACGGTCAAAGAATTCCAAGTGAGATTTTAGCAGTCTGATCCGCCTCGGTATACCCACGTCGTTTGTGTCGTTGGGGACCAAACCCTCACTATCGAGAGGCGCGCTGTACCGCTTTAGGAAAACAATGATCCATGTCCAGTCTAAAAACAACAGGCCTAACGATCCAACCCGCTGCAGCGGGTCTGCGGCGCATATGGCACCTCGGAACCACAAGGGGACCACTTGTGGAGATCGACCAAGTCCGATGTCTTGTGGATGTATGGCATGCAGTAAACGGGTACCAGCAGGCGCCAGCAATGTGCCTGGCTGGCTGGCTGGCTGGCTGTTGGGACGGGTACGGAGGCTTACATGCATGTAAATGACTGGCAGGTCCGCACATGTGTCCAGATGATGAGGCGATTCCGTTATTGTCGGAAATGCCTCAATAGGATCATCATATTTTCTTCCGGTCGCATGTCACCGCGCCTACCGGGTAAAATATCACCCTCAGGGTTCATTGCACTGCAGCGAGGATGTGAAAATACATCGCCACATGTGGCACAACCGTGCCTCACATGCAGAATTTTAACTATATTGTTGTCTAGTCTAAAATCAAGATGAGTCTCCTCGTATGGCAGTAGAGCGCAGAACTCGTTGCAGGCACAACAGCTGGACTCCTCAATTCCTGTCCTCCTCGGCGCTTTCCTGCGCTTCTTGTCCCCGTGAAGCAGGCCTTTTCTTCTCCGTCTCCGGCAAGTACCTCGCGACCACGGTGAAACCCATCGCGAAGAAGATCATCAGGACCCAAATAGCATAGCCATCCAGCCACTGGGTCCCGACCCCCAGGGCGAAGAGACTCGAGAACGTCGCGGGGGTGAAAGCCCGCAGGACCGAGGCAAATGTCAGAGAGAGGGCGTTCAGTGTGCCCAGGACCGCCTGGCTGGGGGACACATCGTTCAGGGCCAGCTGGATAGCCGTGAAGCTCATGGCGATCCCGCTGCCGATGAAGAGGATGGGAGGGGCCGATATCCAGAACGCCAGGTCGTGGCCGGACCTCAGCACGATGTTGCCCAGGGGGCAGATGGCGAAAAAGAAGGGGTAGCATATCGCGCAGACGCGGAGGACCTTGTTGGTGCCCCACCGGTGCTGGAGGGGCGGGAATACAAAGAGCAGCCAGGACGCCTGTGCGACGCCGTTGACGGACAGCATCAGTGACATCTGGATTGGGGTGAAGCCAAAGCCGCCCAGATCGACCGGTGTAAACCAGAACACGGGCAGGATGGCCGTGTAAGCTAGGGCCAGCAGCATGATATGGCCGTAAACGTACAGAACAATGGCGACACCGGGTGTCATGACAATGCTCCGGATGCTCTCGCTTTCTTTCTTGGGCTTGACGGCCCCATCCTCCGAGCTGGGCTCCTTCTTCAGCGTCTCCTCGATGAAGAATGCGCTCGTGAAGACGGAAACGAGGCCCAGGAGCCCAACAGCCAGGCTGGAGAGCACGTAGGGATAGTCATGAAAGAACTTGACATGCCCAAAGGCTCCAGGATACTGGTGCGCCGGGTCCGCAAGGGCACCACCCAAGAGCGGCCCAATGAAAATGCCCAGGTTCCCGGAGAAGGCGAACCAGCTGAAGATCTTGGCCTGGGTGCGAGGGGTGCTATGCTCGGCCAGCATCGTGCGCATGGTAACGATGGTGCCCCCAAAAACACCAGCCGCGCAGCGGAACAGGATCATCTCCCAGATGGTCCGGGAAAACCCAAACAGGGCTGTAGCGATGGTGACACCGACCAGGCTGAAAACGAGGATGGGCTTCCGGCCCAGCCTGTCCGAGGCCCGGCCCCAGAACAACATGAAGACGGCCTGGGTGAGCGAGAACAGCGACTCTATGAGGCCGCTGTAGAAACCAACGTCGGCGGTTTCAAGGTTGCCGTTCTCCTGGGCCATCTTGTTGATGTAGGGGAAGATGGAGAAGAAGGCCATCGGCTCGACCAGGCGAGCGAAGCAGATCCAGAAGATCTGCCATGTTGGGAAGGGCCGGCCGTCGTCCTCGTCCTCGTCATCTGCATCAGCAGCTGTATTCTCTGAGAAGGTGCCGGCGCTAGAGCCCTGCAGCGTCGTGGCCTCGGATACTGTTGGGTCTGCGGTTGGGGCGATATCGCCAGTGGCCAGAAGTGGTGTGCGCTCTGTGGCTATGGACTCGGAGACATGGCTCGTTGAACCATTTGAGTGGCCGTTCTGGGCCATGTCTCAAGACAATATTGGCTGGTGGTGTTTTGAGACAGGGGTGATAAAGGCAGAGGGAACAAGTTGGCGAGCTAGTTGCGGAAGCGTGAGACGGTCAATCCATTGTCACGGTCACGGCCCAGAATTGAAATTGCCGCGCGTCCTTCTTATCCATCCGCAGGAGAGGCAGCTCGCGGGGAGAGGCGGACTGAGAGGGGAAGATGTTGAATTGTATTGGAGGAGCGAAAAGAAATTGATGTAAGTAAGCACTTGTCTTCCCCAGCATGGCGGCCCTGCCGCCATGGGTGAAGGTGATGGGGAAATATGGGGCCCGTGGTGAATGAGGGCCAGTGCAGGCACCGGCTTTGCACTTCCTTCCTCTTCTGGCCAAGCCCGCCGTCGCATTGGCTGCAGGGCCCGGCAGATTTGTCGCTACAGCAGGCACTCCACCATACTTAGACCTCCCGGCTCGCTGCGGTGGTCTGCTAGAGATGGAATCAAAACACTGTCGATAGCACCGTCTCGAATCGGCCCAATTGGACCTCGATTTGACCATGCGCCGTCCACACACAGACAGGCTGTTCTTGAACCGATCGACAGTCACTTACTCGCTGCCTAAGACGACTGGAAGAGCACTTCACACTTACCTAGGTACCCACACAACCACACTTGGTATGCAAAGCTCGAGGATCACGAAGTGGCACAACCACACAGGTGGCGCCACCCCCTTGCCTGGCCGGTGCTGCAGTTGCGGTCGAATCATTCAACTCAATTCAATTCTATGTCTGCCTTCGATCATGACCACATCGCCGGAAGCCAGGGATTGAAACTGGTGCCTACAAGCCATAAGTGTTGCCTGTCTTACAAACCAACCACCTAACATATCTATCTATCTATCGTTTATCACCATCCAATGGCAATAAGCTACCACGGGAACGACTGCAAGGTTCATAGTTTGATCCGCAATTGTGTATGCTGGGTTATCTAAACAGGGAAACTCAGGCGTATATACGAGCTGATCATCCAGGCCAAGGGGATCTTGACTCAAAGAATCAACACAATGTTTACTTGAGACCCGGAGTCCGGGGCTCCACACTCATCGGCGACTTGCTCCTCCGCGCGGCCCGAATCTACCCCCTCGACTCTGCTCTTCAAGGGGACTCACAGGCAGCCGTACGAATACAGTTTGCATGTCTACCTGCAGCTCGTCTAATCCTCATCTGATCCCCGAGGGCGGGTCGTTCAGGCAGCTTCCACAGCCAGCTGCATGTCAGGATGTCTTAGCCGGTAGTGTATACCGCCAGAGCAGACTTGCAGTCTCCATAGTTGGCAGCCTGAGCCGTTCTACTGACACCTGCCTGCTCTGTTTCTTCTGTGGCCTCTGCAGATCTTCTTCATCCGGGATCCTGCCTCTTTTCTTGCACCACCCGGGTGGGGACCGCTCGTCACCGTGCGACTCCTTCAGAGCCGTGTCTGCCGCCCGAGTCCAGTCCATTCTGAACCGCCTCAGGTCGTCTACCGTGCAGGACCACGACCCACGATACCACTTTGTAATTCTATCATCCGACTCCTCTGCGTGGAGGTCTTCACCGAGGCCTGGTGGATAGTATCTGAGCTCGTTGACGTGCGGCCACGCGGGTTTCTCCTGTGTCCAGGGCATGGTGCACGAGGTTGGTTCAGGGCCGTCGGTTCCGATCTTCTCCTCATTGTTCGTTGAATCGTGGGTGGCTTTCTCCGCTTTGCCGAATATGTCCCTTACTCGTGGCGGCTTTATCCCCGCCAGATAGAACGTCGCATTCTGGCTCAAGTGTCCATCCCAGGCAGCATCCGCTCGGGGGAGCTCCTTCACTTCATACTGCGCTTCCTGGTAGAGCACAAAGATCACTCTCTCCAGCCTGGGGAACACAGACAGCCGTTGCAGGAACTTTGTCATACTGTTCTTGGTCTGTGGTTTTGGTGCGTCCCGACCTAACGATGGGTGCCAGATGCCACCGAGACTTGCGCTGTAGGATGTTCCGAAAGCAATACTGCGTATGCCATTTCGGATCTGGGAAATCCTGCTCATAAAGAGCAGCACGCGGTAGAGCTCCCTCTCGAGAAGGCAGGATTCGAGGAGGAGAATGTCTCGCGACAGGTCGACGTATTTTGTCGCTGAACTGAGGGTGAGGGGCCTGTAATGATATAGAATAATGGAGCGAGATTCACGGCACACGGCTGATGCGGCAGGTGGTCGCTCCGTACTCTCATTTGCGAAACGCAAACCCTCACTCGCTGGCGTCTTTTGAGATGTTGATGCAGGGTATATGTCGTGAACTCG
This sequence comes from Diaporthe batatas, assembly GCF_019321695.1. Classification (NCBI taxonomy): domain Eukaryota; kingdom Fungi; phylum Ascomycota; class Sordariomycetes; order Diaporthales; family Diaporthaceae; genus Diaporthe; species Diaporthe batatas. Next base: position 2,492,401 of record NW_025408552.1, on the reverse strand, counting down.
TGGCCCCGGGAGAGTGAGCTCCCAGATGGAGTTGCGAACCTCGGGAGGTAACTGGGTGAATTTGTGAAATCCTGCCGCCATGTCTCCTGGTTGTAATGTGTAGGCTACGTCTTGTAGCGATCAGGAGCACAATATGCGGCAATGGCTCGAGAGATATGGGCCGGCCACCTCCTTTCGAGAATCGGTATTTTGGCCTGGCCTTGTCGCCGTACTCAAGTCCAGCCACCTGGTTCGCTCCCACGTCGAGATGACAGTATACACTAAAAAAGCCGCCAGATCGCGCCGTCGATGTCCTTGGGTAATGGTTACGAACGGGTTCCCAGCTGGTCGGGCGCCCAAGAGCGGGTAGCAAGCCAAATATACCTCCTAGTCCAAGCCGGCCTCTATTCCGTCAGCTCTAGCCGTAGATCAGTGGAAGTCCCTCTGAGCAGGTTCGATGGCTCGCACGACGTCCGTGGTGGAGTCAACGGCAGATACATTAAGAGAGGGGAAGTGTCCATGTCGCGAGCCTGTTGTGAGGCGGGGCATGAGTCGCAATTATGAGTGTAGAGTCTGTCTTGTCTGCATTATGATCGAATACAGTCGGTGAGGGCCGGGGTATAGTACACGAAAGCAAGAGATATGAAATATTGGCTGTAGCCCTGCCCTTCGATATTGGTAGATTATGGGTCCGACCGTTGTCACTTGACATGGACCACACAGCCCACCACGAGGGCAACCCGCAAAGCCGGGCTTGCATGAATATCGGCAAGGTAGCAGAAACGAGTTAGCAGATCTGTCACCAAAGTACAGTAACCTTTGCTCGTGCCTGTCGCCCATGATTAGGAGACCGGAGAGGAACCCTTCCACTTCTTACAGGTGTCTGCCACACCGCAGTCGCCCGCTTGTGTGTGTGTGTGCTGTGGAGCATGGGGTCGCATGGTCCAAGGGCAAGCCTGCTTCCTGTCAGGCATGGACAGGGGTCCGAGTACACCATCGACTAGATGATGTGGACTTGCAAGACACTGCAGGACTGTACATAGTGATCATTCGCGCTTGCGCTCAAGTCAACTGTAAGATAACGCCGTGATCTGTGCAGCAGTGCAGGTCTTGGACGTGATAGCACCGGGGGGCTCAGCACGGCAGTCGAACCCGCTGTCCGAGATCTTCATCGGATCTCCTAAAGTGATCCTAGGGTCAACACCCAGAGGCGAGGTGGTTCGTCCGAGCACGGTGCCCATATTCGGAGTTTTAACGACAGCAGTGCTGGTCGCATGGCACCTGGTAGATGCCCGTTGGCCATGGCAGCTTTGATCGACGGGTATCTGGCAGAGATGGACCAGGGTTGGCAGCATGCTCGAGCATAAGTGCGAGGCACACAGGGCACCGAGTTGTGTGGGGAGCCCGCAAGACTCAGCTCTTTGTCAACCGAGAAAACATGGCAGTCAGGCAGTGTGCCGAGCTGTGCAGGAGGCTCTCCCTTGCGTCGACGGCCAGAGGGATGATGGGTAGCGTTGACCGGTGGGCGGCATTAGCGAGGATGGGACAACCGGATTGCAGGGTTCTCCAAGTCGCTAGTACGGAGTACTGCAACGCTGGCTCATGTTGTCGATACGCACAAAAGCGTCAACCAGCTGTCATTTTACTAGACTCTCATAGTAGGGGGGCTTGGCGCCGATCCGAATCGACAGCTACCATGTAGTCAGGTAGTATACTAGACACTGCCGAGGGCTGCGAGGGCGCGCATGGGACGGAAATTAGGGATAGTAAGTAGAGGCCGGCAGCGATGCCAAAAGAGGTGTCGCGCTGAGATGTCCGCTCAATCGGCGGCAGCAATGCTTGAAGCCCGATACAACGGCGCAGACAAGACGACGACGCGCTCGGGTGCAGGTCGACGGCCTCCGGGCAATGGTCAAGACGTGCTTGAGCAAGTTGATTGCTGAGGAAATGAGCATGCGGTGAGATATCAAGGGTGGGGGTGGGAGGACGGTTAGTCGATGAGGCCTCTGGGGGCATTTCTCCGTTGACTGAGCATGACGAAGCCCAGGACTAGGCCATATCCGTAAGCCGCCCTCGCGAAGGAGCGGTAGGACATGCAAGCCACCCTCAGTTTGACCGGAGCCTTAGTTCTGGACTATTGGTGAGAAGTGTTTCCGGGGCCTGATAGATTAAACCCAGGCGTGGGATGCTTGCGGCGTCCGGTCAGACAGCCTGACAGCTGGGCTCAGAGGCAAGGCGAGGCGGCGTTGGGAGTGCAATATCGGCAGTCCTGCGCCGCGGGGGGCGAGGGGAGATGACGAGAGAGTCCAAGCATTCGTTATCGACAGGGATTTAGATTGAAAAATTGGCCGTTCAGTACCACGCTGCAGCTCGACGATCATAGACCTTTGCTTGCTGAGAGTCTCCTATGGCTCTAGACAAGACTTCGGAGTCAGTCGACAGTCTGATTTCTGGTTACACAAGAGTCAGTCGGCCACAGTTGTTCTTTCTCCCTCACGCATCTTCTCAGCTGCGTCTAAGCCGGCAGGCCGGACCTGGCAGCACGGGCGCACGGAGCAAAGATCTTCAACGCTCCAGCCGCTAGCCCGCTTTGGGCTAGACACTTCGGTTTGGCCCCACCCCCAGTCGCGACGCCATAAAACTTCGATCTGAGCGCGCAAAGCTTCGCTTTTCCCTTCCTCCTCTTGTTCTTTGTGCGGCTGGCCAACTTTCAAGTTTCCCCTTGTTGCTCGGATCCTCAATTCTCTATGGATATTTATCGTGCGTCAAGTTGTGCCCTAGATCAACCTAATTGCATCCGTCCATTCCAACCGATTTGTCCACTCCAGAAGTTTGCGCCTCCGGGCGGTAGATCTGGGTGGTGGTTGGAGGTCGGACATACCAAACTCTTTTTTTCGATGTTTTTTTTTTTTTTTGCCTGGTTTAGCTCATGAGAGGATCGTCAAGACTCTGTCGACTTGACCATGAACTAGTTTCCTGGATACGAGATCGTACTTTTGTTGGAGTCCAGGGTGATGGATGGGAAAATCGATAGTTCCTCATGAGCTTGTCGCATTGCCCAGGCAAAGACCGCATGGATCTGGGAGCAGTCTGCTTTTGTCGCATGTCACACCTATAGCTGATCATGGTCGCGTGCCTGGGCAGGTCCGCCTTGCAGGTTTCCTGAGTCATCTGTGTTGGGTCTATCATCTTTTGGTCCTCCATGCCTTCTTGACATTTCTTGCCGTTTCGGTATTCCCAGGCGCGGGTATCAAACACTGCGCACCCTGTCCCAAAAACACCAGTATGGAACGCGTTGATCACTTTCACGCTTCTCCCACGCTACCATCATACGTCATCAACAGCGTCTGAAGTTGCATAGCCCCTCGTCCAGCGTCTGCCACGCGTGTAATACCACTTGTAGGGAACGGAGCGTGCAAGAAGACATGGCCACTTGAAGATACGACGCGTCGGGGGATGCGCTTCAGAGACATGGCCCATTTCAAGCACCATCGTCTCCAACCTTCTCTAGTTTGCCCATGTCTCGTTTCTCGCCCGTCTCTCCAATCAGCCTGATGCGGTCGATGCGCGTTTTCTCGCCGTCTCCGTCTCCGGATTCAACAAACAGCACCACGCTGTTGATGTTCTGGAACTTGACGAAGCGCAGTGGGATGTTGGCCGTTCCCTCGGCATTCCAGTCCTTCTCGCTGAGCTCGATCAGCTGGGTAGGGGTCTCACCCTCGGCATCGTCAAACCCAAGGTTGTGTGGCCTGTTTGTGAAGAGCTTGATAACTTTGGGTCGGTCGATATCCTCATCTTCATCGGCAGCGGACGTGATCTGGGAAGTGACAAAATTAGTCTTGGGCGCAAATTAGTGTGGACGTCTGGAGACTTCCTTACCTGGAGGGTGTGCAGCTTCAGCATGGATATGAATGGCATGAAGAGCAGCAGCTGCTCGTCGGTATCGCTGACAACCCAGTCCTTGTCCGTCTTCTTTCCGCCGCTCAGACTTCCTGGCTTCGAGGAGTCGAGAAGCGTGCGCACACTGCCAAAGTCCTCGTCAAAATTCAGCAGCTCGGCCCTCTGAACCTCGACCTGGTCCGTGACGTCGAAGTAGCCCCTGGGGAGCTCTGCGCCTCGCCAGCCGAGGGCTGAGCTTCCACCGGCACTGCTGCTGCCGGCCGAACCGCTGCCGCTGGCGACGTTCTGGATCTCAGAGGTAAGCTTCTCGATAATAGACTGTAGCTTCGTTGGGTCTGCGCCCTTGACTTCGTCGATCTTGTTGCCGTCGCGGAACATGATGAATGTAGGGATGCTCGAGACTCGGTAGGCGGCGGCGATGTCTTTCTGTTTCTCCGTGTTCACCTTGACAAAGGTGACGACACCAGGCTTCGATATCCGAGCTGCCAGTTGTTCGTAGAGGGGGGCGATTGCTTTGCATGGTCCGCACCAGTCCGCGTAAACTATTGGGGTTCCCCGTCAGCTTCTAATGCCGCCTTCCGAAAGGTTCCTGGTCCGAAGCGGGCACTCCAAAGCACGAGGCTCTGATGGCGTCGGGCGGATACGGTGGGGACGAGCTTACAGTCTGCGATGACAATCTTGGAGCTCTTGAGCAGGCCTCTGAAGTGCTCAGAGGACTCGATATTTACCGAGGATGACATCTTGCCTGTAGTAGGTAGGTAGAGTGTTTGGCTGGGTGTGTAGTAGCTGGCGCAGGGGAAGCAAAGGAAGGAAAGCTGGCGATGTTGATGGAAGTACTCCGTACCTAGGCCAGGCACTGCCTGCCCCGCGGCCATGGGTGAGCTCATCAGAGCTACCCACTTTGGCTAGCGCTCAGCTTATCGATTTGCCCCTGTACCTGAGGTTGTTGTCCTTCAGTGTGAGACTGCTCACAATCCATTTCCACATGCATTACCAGATAGCATGGGAGCGTATGCAGATTCAGCTGAATCATAAATTTGTTTAAATATCAGCTGTCTGCAACATCGAGTAAGTTCTGTCTGGCGGCGTGTTGGCACTAAGTCCAAGGGACTAGAAGCCTAGGGAAGCTTATATGGGCAATAAACCTCTGCGACAGTTATTACCGGTTTAGGCAGGGAGCGCAGCATTTCAGGTTGCTTGAATACGGGGACTTGGTTGTTATTGGGCAATGCATGTGTTTTCCACATACCTCCCACCTTGGCTATATACTGAGACTCGTTCTCAAACTACATGCGTACATCTTCGCCTTGTACTCGCCCGCACTACATGTCTCCCTTATCCCGTTTTACTGGTGCCACGGGGAAGTAGCTCGAAGGCATCATGTTTCAATAGAGTGCAAACATCGTGTATTCCTGAGCGCACGCCAAAAATATCAAGACCGCCAGGGAAGTGTAACGATGAGCTGCTTCGTCGGTGTGTCAAGCGGGAAGGTGAATTTGCTTCTGGGGAACTCGCTGCTCAGGTATCATGTTCCGTCTGCCTGAGCCACGCCGGTGGTCGCTTGGAGTATTTAGCCAAACCCGTACTTCATGAGCCATCCAACTTCACATGGCAGGCTTCGATACCTGCCCACTACCACTCCTCAGCTGGCGGGATTGTTCAACCGCAGAGCCTAGTTGCGGCATATTTCTGGCACGTTTCGACAGACTCATGGGGATCGTTGTAAATATGTCTTCCGAGCTCAAAACTGCGGGCCGGCCCCCATAGCTGTTATCTGTGGTAACGATTCCAATGCTCCATCCCTAACGCCGTGCTTTCAATATCCCAAAGGTATGCCGCCGTCCGGGGCCATTCACGCCGCCTCAGACCCCAACGGCGTGGCTGAACACCCTAGCAGCCAGCTGGCTGAGCAGCCTTGCCCTATCACCCTGTGGGAGCTCCTGTAGACACAGAGGGTCAGCAAAGTGCCAGCACCCATCCGGCTTTGCGCAAAGGTCTCACTCACCTGGAAGACAGCGTAGACACTCTTGCCTTGTGTGTCGCGAATCGCGCCCAGCCTGTTTCCAGCCACCGCACCCGCCAGGAGACCCGGCACGTTGGCGACGATGAAACCGAGGGCACCGCCACTCGCACCGCCCAACAGGCCCCAGAATCGGTTGTTGGCGGTCCCGTTGGGCTCGGCCATGCCCTGCTCGCGCAGCATCTCCTCAAAGACATCGCCAAACTGCGCGTTCTCGGCCTCCTGCTGCGCGCGGCCCGCCTGTTGCTGCTGCTGCTGGTTCCCAGCCTGCTGGGTAAAGAAGTTCCATGCCCAGCTGTAGGCGGACTGGCCGGCGCCGGCGCCGGCGCCTGTGTCGCTGGCATTGCCAGGCTCGGCGAAGGGGTCGGCGCCGGCGGAGGTTGACGCGCCGCCGCCGAAGAACTTGCGCTGGCTGTCGTATTCCCTGCGCCTTGTGGGGTCGGAGAGGGTGTAGTAGGCATCGTTCACGAGCTGGAACTTGCGGGTGCGCGTGGGCCGCTCGGGCGAATCGGCTGGGACACGGTCCGGGTGGGTCTTGAGGGCGGCCCGTTTGTAGGCATCTCTGATCTGCTGAGTGTTTGCGGACTCTTGTACCTCAAGGATAGCATCTATGGGGCGTGTTAGCAGCAGAAATGTTCTTGTGGGTGGCCCATCCCTGGACAGATCGCATGTCAGGCTCTGGAGTGGGCGGACTTACAGTAGTTCGGCGGTGGTCCGGACGCCATATTGGACAGTGAGAAGTTCTGGTCTTAGGAACACGGTCTCTGGTGAAATAGGAGGGAAAAGGCCGAGGGCGTAGGGGTATCAGGTATCTGTAATTGATCACCAGCTCAGCTATCGTGTAGAACAAAGAAAGGCACGTCGAGCTGCTAGACTGTCGGGCATATGGCCAGCTGCATATCGGATGGTATAGTCAGTCACTTGGATACTTAGTAGGCAGGGGTCGACGTCATCTGTGGCGCACGAAACGTGGCTTCCGCCCTCCAGAACAGTCACAGCTATGTCGCGCTATACATGGCGGCCTCGACGGTAGTGGACTGCCTAAGTAGGTACGTCTCGCAGCGGCAGCCGTGCTATCCATCTCTATGTATCTCTACGTACTTAGATAAACCCCTCGGGTTGGCTTGTGATGTCGGTCAAACAAGGTCTGGCGTCATCGCAAGTCACATTGCACTGAACCTTATTCTCCAGCCGCCTTGTCGACTCGAAACGGTTCGTTCCTGTCTGTTGGTAATAAATAGCCCAGTATTATGAGCTTGTCTGGGATTCGTCAAGAACGAAGGCTAACACTACAGCCGGCGGGCCGGGCTTCATTCCCAACAAAGACATAGCTAGGAGTTGGGAGGTAGTAAGAATAGAGAGATGGGGCGGCCATAACTCGGAAGCGTCGAGGGCGTCGAGGGTTCCGAGGGTTCTTCTCCCTCCCAAGTTGTCGTGCCCACTTCATTTCGTGTCACTGCTCTATTGGATGACATGAAAGTACATGCAGTCCTGATGGTAGGCCCGTTTCACAAGTGGTCGAGAGGCGGCTGTCATGCGGGCCATGAATGACTCTTCTGTGATGGGAGTGCGTCGGGGCAGCCAGGCGGCCCAACTAGGATGGCCATCACAGGCGGGAGCTGGGTCTGTTTGAAGCCTGAAGGCCTAAACGTGCCAGGCCACCCCATCGAGGCTTGCCCAGAACGGGTCCGGACCTGCATTCCACAGGCGATGATTGGCGTCATCCTGTCACCCCTCCCCCTGATCTTGGACTTCGCCTGGCCCGATGCTGCCCCTCATTTCATTCCGGGCTTGACCTTCTCGACCATATATCAAATCATTGACAGGAGACCAGAATAGCTAACACATTCTCTCCTCTCTCGACTCTCCCACCTCCTTGCTGTCCAGTAGCTTTCATATTGCCTCGCGTCACCAAATCTCCCGGACTCGAAAGAGCCACAACTCGCCGTTTCCCTCCGCTGACCCGTCCACGCCCCGCGCCATCCGTCCGTCATCTGACGACCGTGAATCATCTCCCATTCCCGGCCAGACACCCGAGGCCGACCCTCCGGACAACCCCCCCCCCTTTCTTAAGCTCAGTAGCTGGAGTCGCCAGACTTCTTCTTTTTCGCAGCAGAGTCTGTTATTGTCATTTTGTTCAGCTTTCGAGTACAGAAAGTACATAGTGTTAGCCAGCCCAATATAATCCACGTTGTCTCACCAGAGAGGCTCGACCCCCGAGCACACGGTCAAGACGTCCTGCGACCTGCTGTTCTCTACTCTTGCAAACAAAAAAAGGAACTGCTTTTTACGTTGCTTTCGGGACCTAAAATCCGAGAGGCTGGGAAGAAAACGCCCAAGGGAGGAAGAACAAAGACATCACATTGTCAGAACTCACCGTACTCTGCGAGGCCTTTTGTCTGGTCCGGCGGCACGCAGGGAGTGCCGCAGCCGCAAAGTCCCTCCATATATTCAGAACAACAACGCTGACCGTCGTCCCAGAACACCATGATCTACAATAGCCAGCCCGACATGGCTGTCCAGGACGACCTGTCGATGCTCTTTGACAAGAGCCTCACTCTCAACTCTAAACCGCCACCAGCACCCCAGGACGATAAGATCATCTATATCTCCCAGCACTACAACCACAGCGCGCACATCGTGGCCCAGCAGCAGCAACCCCCAGCCCAGTTGGACGAGCACATGCAGCGACGGTCCTCGGAGCCCCCGCAGTCAGGCCTCCAGGACCTGGAGCTCCTCCTCCGCAGCCACGGCGTGGACACGTCGGCCCTCTCGCTGCCGCAGGTCGAGCTGTTCCGCAACGCCGCGGACGCCCAGAAGGCGCGGCTGATCCAGCTGTGGACCATCTGCCCGCCAAACAGCGCCGCGGACAACCCCTCCCTGACGTGGAGCAACACCACGGTCGAGCAGGAGGAGATGCTGGCCCAGAGGCGGTACGAGTACCAGCAGCAGCAGCAGCAGCAGCAGCAACAGCAGGGCCTCCCGGACGAGACCGTCATGAGCCTGGACGGCACCGACACGGGCACCACGTTCGGCAGCTCCCCCGCGTCCATGCAGTCCGGCGACGGCCGGTGGGTCGCCCACGCGCAGCACTACATGGAGCCGTACATGCAGAGCGGGTACGAGCAGCTCGCCAAGAAGGAGTACGACGCGTCCGCCGGTGGCAGGGGCGTCGCCGAGTACAAGATCGCCACGGACCCGGTGTACCAGTCGACGGGCGGGGTGCTGGACTACGAGAGGCAGCAGTGGATGGAGAACCAGTACGGCGCGGCGGTCGGCGGCGGCTGGGGCGATGATGAGGAGATGTTGTAGGGGCACGGGGTCGAGGTCTTGTACTCCCCCTTCATTTGTCTTTGATGACGGCCGGTTGGATCCAGTTGTCTGACTCTGTCTTGGTGCGAGGGATTTCACGATGGTTTGTTCTTTTTTCTTTTGGCAAGAATGGCATGGCACAGCACAATGATACCGGAAGACTGCGTTGCGTACATTGCAACTGGGAAGGGCGTTAGCATTCACTCATAACACACTTACAGCTACCCGCAGGGGATATGGCGTCTAGGCTTCTGTTTTCTTGATAGCAATTATACACTCACTCCCCGCATGGCCTGCTTGTTATCACCAGACGACAATTTTACATTTGTGATGCTGGTCAATGCGTACAGCTTCACGGGAGCGACCAATTGTTGGTGGTTGACTCTAGGCAGAACAACAACTTGTGCAGAACCTGGCGTTGTGGAGGTATGCGAGCCAAACACGGCAACTCACAAGCAGCTACCACTTGAAGTCATCGTCGTTTAGCAATGAAAGGCGTAATAAATCTCTGTGATTGATGTGCGCAGAGAGTCTAAACGTGCGGATGAGGCTTCTTGACCGGGCTGTGCCCATCCTTCGTGTTGCCATGTTGCCATCTATCCATCGATGCAACAAAATGTACATCCAATTATACTTTCGAGAGTACTGAACTGGTGCCCTCCCATCACACCCTCATCATGGCAAATGCTGCCCCGCAACGGGACTCAACATCCACATCCCCGTTCACTCCGTCTTGCTCCTTTCTCTCTGTCATAAAACCTATGAAAAAGCCAACCCAAACGCCGCCAGCCAAAAGCCTCTCCGCGACGAAAGACGACATGGTGCCCTGCGGTTGCCAAGAAGAAGAGGAGCGATCAGTTTATCTCTTCTTCGACTTGCGCTTGTTGCTCTTCCCAGACTTGGCCTGAGGCTGGCTGCCGGTCGCCTTGGGGGCCGAGACGTCCTCGACCGACTTGTCCAGCAACTCGAAGTCGTCGTCGACAGAGCCGGTGCTCGGGGTCCGCTTGCCGCCAGCGCCGGAGGAGGAGTCTGTCTCGGCGGAGACGACCTCCTCCTCGACCTCTTCGTACTCCTCGTCGCCGTCCTGGCTCTTTGAGAGGAAGCGGCCAGCAGTACGGCCATAGAACCAGATGGGCATGCGGACTAGGGCGGTGTCACGGATGGTGGGCTTGGGGATCTCGTTAGGCTGCAGCAAAGTTAGCAAATGGCTGGATTCCTAGGTTGACGGGGGCCCAGAAGGGTGGAAAGAACCCACATCGAGCAAGAATTCCTCCACGTTGCCATCCTCGTCCTCCTGCTCCAGGTACACGTCACCGAGAGAGTCAACAACGAGGACCTTGCCGTTCTCGGCAACAACACGCTTCTTCGCGCCCTGGGGACCAGCGGAACCAGCAGCAGCACCGGCAGCGGCAGTGGGGGTAGCAGTGCCAGAAGCGGAGCTGGCGCGGGTGGGAGCTCGGCGACCACCGCGCTTGGGGGCCTCCCCGGAGTTGCCCTTCTTGGCCTCACGCTCCTGCATGCGCCTCATCTTGCGGTTGGTAGGCATGGCCTGTTCCTGTTGCTCATCGGCGGCCGGGGGCGGCGCCGCGGTGCCGACCGGCGCACCACCGGTGCCGATGTCAACGGCAGGTATCCCGAGGTTGTCGCCCCATGCCGCATGGCGCGCAAACTTGATGTACCGCTCGACGAACTCGCGCTGGCGCTTCCAGCCCATGTACAGGGCGATGTAGTGCGCGCCACCGCCGAGGGCGAGGAAGACGCCGAACATGACGGTGCCGAGGCCGGGGCGGTACCGGTCGTAGTAGTAGTTGGTGCCCTTCCACTTGGGGAAGCCATTCGCCATGAAGTGGTCATATCGAGCACGGCCGGAGCCCTTGAGGATGTTGGCGACAATGGACAGGCGCGCCTGGCGGTCGGAGGCCAGCTTGACGGCGGCCTTGATCTCGGACTGGGTGGCAGGCTTGGCTACGTTGACGCCGGGCTTCTTCTTCTGGTCCTTCTTGGCCTTGGCGCGCTCGGCATTGAGCTGCTGCTTGACCTTGTCGGGGTGGAGCGAGCGGGACTTCTTGCGGTAGGCTTTGTTGATATCATCTTGGGAGGCGGAGGAAGTGACGCCGAGGAAGTCGTAGAAGGTCACTTCCGGGCCCTCAAAGGTGGCGATCTCGTCTCGCACGCGGAAGATCTCACGATCTGGAAGACAGCAGGTCAGTATTAGCTATGCCGTGGCATAGACGGGAAACGGTGGGTGTGTCTGTGGATATCACATGTACTTGCCTTCTTTTGACCAGGCGGCAGAGAGAGGTGTCAGAAGAGCCAAAAGGCTCAGGGAAAACACAGACAACTTCATGATTGCATATCGATGTGGCAATGACTGCTGCTTTCCAAGAGAGGGGGCTTCCAACAAATACTAGAAAATGTTGGTGCTGGCAGCAATGGGCTCAAAAAGGAGAGGTTTGGGAATCAGAAGCTGCGATCTGTACACAGCACTAATCTATACATAGTCTATGCCTTTTTTCCTTTCTGAAGCAGTGCCGAGCCACGGGCCCCCTGCACCTGCTAGCATCTGGTTGGTGTAACACAAGCTTCTGGCCCAGGGCAGGGCCGGGGGGGTTCTCCACAAAGGACCCTGAACATCAACCACTGACTCTTGTAAGTTGTAATGGCCATTCCCAGGTGATGGGGTTCCTGATGAAGCCACGATCTTGTTGGTGCATGGTGACACCTGGCTACGGGCTAGGAACATGTTTATGTTACATGCTTGGTTATGTAGCCATGAGCAAATATGGCACAGCAAGTCAGTCCTCCAATGGGTCATCCTCTCGTTATGACAACAACTTGAAGTTAAGTGGCCGTTCATGAGAGCATGTGCCGGTTTGGGTACTTTGATCGTGGTTCAACAGGTGCTCCCTAGAGCATATGTACATGTCCATTCCACAATCACATCAACAAGAGGGGTTGTCAATCTTTTATTTTGAACCAGGGACCGTACTCTGCAAGACGCTCCATTCTAAACCACCAAAACTGAACCTCAGCCCCTAATTTAGCAAATAATAATGATGATGATGCATTAGTACACCGAGTATCTATGTGTGTAGACTGTCAACTCAACATGGTGTTGCTGCATCAGTCTACTCGTCTATCAGGCATCCATATAGCCAGGGAGCCAGGCAACTGTGGTTCATGTTGCCCATGAGCTTTTTGTGTTGCTGTAGGGTACTCGTCCAAGTCTAGGTGACATGGGGAGCTTTGGGTATGCCGTAGTTCCGTGCAGGACCGGACCCAGCCACTAATAAATGCAGTGCGTAAGAAGAACAGTTGGGCAACAATGCATGCCTGCCAACTAGCTTCAGTGGGCTGAGTGGCCAGGCAGAGGGCGACATAGCAGGATGGCAGGATGGCATGACTGCCTCAAAGAAGCATGATATCTGTCAACTTACACGTAGTGGATTATTGCAAGACAAGTCCCTCGACACTGGTATGCAAAGAGATGAACGCTTCTCAACAGGAGGGGAGAGTGCACTTTGACACGTGCTCACTGTCTCTCCCTACCTCCTTCCCTGTCTTTTTTTGTTTTAGCGCAGGACTGGGGCCCAGGAGTGCACGGCCAGGGCTGCCAGGTTCCCTGTTTCGGGCAGGATCCAAACATTTGGTTACAGGGGCGCCACGTATCGTGCCAGGCATCTCCTGCGGTTGCAGTTGCAGGCACTTCTTACAGGCACTACATTACCATTCTGCAGAACACAGATCAGCTGCACCTTCCGGCCCTGTTTGTCCATCACCACCATTGCCAAGTCACACCGACTATTATTCTTTCACCTCTATAAGGTCTTCTAGACTGCCACATTCCCTTCTTAGCTTTCCCCGCTTTCTCTCCTTCTTGGACTTGTCTCCGTCGACCCAGTCGCTCGTCGACGAACGGAGGCCCCTGGAACGCGCCTCTGCCCCTACTCCCTTGCTCTGCCCCGACAGCCATCGACGACCTCCTCCAAAGCTTCGTTGCCCAAATCAGCCTGTTGCTGATTGGATTGATCGAGCACAACCGTGACGCCTACAGTCTTAGCAAAGAGCATCACATCCAACCGAACAAGCCATCATGGCGCGCATCCAGATCCCCATTGACGCTCTGACGAGCCGCCTCCAACTGGGAGACCGGTTTAACAGCATCCGGTCTTCCTCCTTGTCCAGCCGATTCGCCAACCTCCGGCCCATTTCCGAGTTCTTCGACTTCAAGCGGCTGTCGAAGCCCGAGAACTTTGCCGAAGCCCAGTCTCGTGTCAACTACAACCTCGGTCACTTCTCCAGCAACTATGCCGTGGTCTTTGCCATGCTCTGCATCTACGCTCTGCTGACCAACCCCTGGCTTCTCTTCGACATCATCTTCGTCGTTGTCGGCATGTTCCTCATCGGCAAGCTCAACGGCCAGGATCTCGAGATCGGCCAGACCCGCCTCACCACCTCTCAGCTTTACACCGGTCTGTATGTCATTGCCATCCCGATTGGTCTGATCTCTTCGCCTTTCAGCACCATCATGTGGCTCATTGGCGCCAGCGGTGTGGTCATTCTTGGCCACGCAGCCATCATGGACAAGCCCCTCGAGGAGGCTTTTTCCGGGGAGGCGGTCTAGGTGGTCGGCCGCGAGCTCCCAAACGTGCGCCCCAATGGGGAAGACCATCGAGGCGAGAGAGGGACTACATGGCTGCTGGCTACGGGCAGGGTATGTGGGGTAATGGACAGAGGGTGGTGGAGGAGCTCGGGACTGGTGACGATACTGATACACAAGGAGTTGGTCTTGCTTCGGGGAGACGTTTTTCGAGCGATCCGCTTCGTTTTACGGGGGTAGATGTGGGCGAGAGCATGGTGCGGTCGCGCAGGAAGGCTTACGAGCAACAGTCAGATGACGACGACGATACTTCAGACTCGGACCAAGACTCAGAACTCGACGCAGAGAGCGAAACACAGCTTGCTCTAAGAGAAAAGGAAAATGCTTTGGTGGAGTCTGCACTGCGACGGATACGACGAGCACAGGCAAAAGGCAAACAGGAGGTCAAACTGAACAAGAAGGAGCTGGCAGCTCTGGAACAGCGGCGCAAGCGAATGCAGGCCGAAGCTGGCGGGAGCAAGAAGAAAAGGAAGGAGCAGAGATACGCAGTGCCACTTTCGCAGCTGGGGCCAATATCGCAGAAGGAAAACCGGGCCCTCGTGGCGCCTGACGATACATTACCTCCCCATCCCTCGCCTGGAACATTCGACAGGACACAAGAGGGCAGGTTGCAACCGCCGGTGGGCTGGTTCGCTCACCCACCGTCGTCCCGTCCCGGAACCGCCGACTCTCGCGACTCTCGCAGATCTTCCGGAAGGGCGTCCGACCGCGAACTCAGCTCATCCCCTTTCCAGTATTCTTATGTCCAGCCGCCCAGCTCACCCTCGAACGCGAGGCATTCATCCGACCCTTCCCTACGACATCGCTCATCTCGTGGTCCGCTGCCTCACGAAGAATCCTGGATGCCGCAGTACGGCGCATCCGCATCTACGTCTTCAATACCATCATCGGTTGATCCTTTTAAATACATGACCTCGGGTTCGCAAGCTCCTTATCATGCTGGCAATGCAGCGGGTCGTCGCAATCGGTCTGGCTCTTCAGTGTACTTGGATCCCCGCGCAAGCAACGCCCCCCGGCGCCAGTCCAGGCAGATCAGTCCTGACGACACGGAGAGCGAAGACAGCGATGATGAGGATGACTCTAGCGATGATGTGGCTGCAGGAGCGCGCATTGGGGGCACAAATGTTGGGCCTTCGAGCGGTCGAGACCAGATTATCGTTGAGGAGGAACGTGAGCCTACCCCGCCGCCTCGGCCTGTGACGCGATCAAAAAAGACCTCATCAGCTACGTCTTCTCCTAAACGAAAACCTGTGGGCGGTGGATCCAGCCGCAAGAAAAAGGGCAGCAAATGAGGGAGTGTTCTCCCACGATACCCTGGGCCTTCAACCTGTGCATGTGTCCATGTTTTGGGGAGCTTGTGGATAATAACTTGGGCGTGTGTTAATTATTAGTGTCTGTTCTGTTAGACTGGACTCCATAGAAAGGCGTCTGCGAATACTATTGATTTCCTATGACTGAACCTGTCTCGTACCATATCCTGTCAGGCCTTTGCATGGTATCGGCATGATGGAGAACAATTAATTCTGTTTATTCGAGTATATATAGGTATCAAAGGACCAATGCTAACTATAATAGCCTTGCCTGTCTCAGAAGAAAAAGAAATCATAAGTCATTGCTTCATGAACCTCATTCATGGTGCGGCCCCCCCTTTTTTTGAGAGCCCCGGGACAACCAACACTGGCTTCCCGGTCAGAACCAGTCCCTGACCGTGTTCATTAGCCCGTTGCTCCATCCACCACCGTGAGAGTCCCTCTCCCAGCTCCTCCTCTCCCACTGCAGGCCGTCGTCGTAACCCCTCTGGAGGCTCACCCTGCCACCGTCGCTACCCATGCCGCTCGCCATCCTCACGGCCTCGCCCACGAGCCCGGCGCCGCCACCGCTCATGGCACGGGCGCCGACGCCGAGCATCCTCTCGATACTGGGGGGCAGGCGCAGGCCGAAGCGCGCGAGAAGCGCCGTCAGCGCGCCTCCGGTGAGCAGGGGCAGGACCACGAGGCTGAACACCTTGACGGGGTGGCGCTTGGCGTAGTACACCAGGTCCCGCAGCAGGCGCTTCAGCTGCTTGTAGGCGCGGGCGAGGAAGTTGGGCCGGGGGGAGCGGCGGTAGGACGAGGTCGAGGAGCGGTGCTTGTCTATTTGGTCAGGGGGGTTGCGTGTTAGTCGTCGTCTTTCTCAAATCCGGTGTGTAAGTCGAGCAGGCTGGGGAGAAAGAAAATGCTGGAGACATACCCATGCCGAAAAAGCTCCTGGTCGAGACATTGGGAAGCCCAAAGAAGGAGCTCCGGTTGTCATGGCGGGAGTGGCGGTGCCTGTCGTCGTCGCCACCAAAGATGGAGGCGGCGATGGAGCGGGCCCCCGGGGACCTGGCGCGGGACCTGGAGCGGGACCTCGACCTCGACTTGGACTTGGGCCGTAGGAAGACGGACCCGGACTTGCTGCGGCGCTTGCTGGAGGAGCCGTGGTGCTTGGACGAGTGGTGGGACTTGCGGCTGATGACCGACTGAGAGTCCCAGCCGTCCATGAAACCCATGGTGAACAAGAGGGACAAGAGAGACGGGGTGGAGCAGCTCAAACTATATTAATGCACAGCGTGGTTGTTGACTGGCTGTTGTCTCTCACTTTGGGTTTAGATGGCCCCGTCCGAACAGAATGGCAGGCGTCACGATCTGTCGCCCGGGGGTTCTCGAGTGGGTAATGAGTGACAACTCAACGGGGTGGAAATGCAAGCAAGCGCTCTGCGGCCGCGATGAGATTGGACGGGGGCTGGCAGCTTTCTGGAGCTCAATTGAGTGAGCTTGGAGGCGGTGAAATCGAGGGGCTGGGTTGGTCGAGACAGAAGCACTTGCAGGCGACCCCTGAACGGCAAGTGTCTGCCAAGGACACTGGGGGACTCTCACTAGCGGGGGTCCAGGAACCTGCCAGGGCTGCTCCGATCAACGGGGACCAGTGTGGAGAAAAACTCTGCCCCTCGCCTGGTGTCATGCCAGGCAACGCCCAGCTAGGTGGAGGGGTGCAAAAGGTGCTGCATGATCTACATGTCTGTGTAGGTGGGATGACTCAATCGAGGTGAACAACATTCGACAGACCTGGTACATAAGCTCTGTTCTGGTGAGTCAAACCCCCGGAATTATTTCTACATCCTTCAATCCCTCCAATTGACCAACCGGACCACGGCAGCGACAGCCCAAAGACAAGAACCCAGCTCCAGCAGCCCAGCAGACAGAGACAGCAAGCAGCTCAACATGGCGCCCACCGTCCTCCACCTGCGAGCCGAGACCAAGCCTCTCGAGCACCGCTCTGCCCTGACGCCCACGACCGCAAAGGCCCTCATCGACGCCGGCTACGAGGTCCACGTCGAGAAGGGCTGCGGTGTCAAGTCCGGCACCACCCGCATCTTCGACGACGCCGAGTTCGAGAAGGTCGGTGCCAAGATCGTCGAGGAGGAGTCGTGGGTTGACGCCCCCGCCGACCACATCATCGTCGGCCTCAAGGAGCTGCGCGAGGAGACCTTCCCCCTCAAGCACGTCCACGTCCAGTTTGCCCACTGCTACAAGGGCCAGGAGAACTGGGACCAGGTCCTGGCCCGTTTCCCCCGTGGCGGTGGTACCCTGCTGGACCTCGAGTTCCTGGCAGACCCCAAGACGGGGAGGCGGGTTGCTGCTTTCGGGTACGATATACAATGCGCTGTTTGCGGATCTCTTATACTGTATAGAATGAATTCACTGACATCATCTGCGCAACAGATACCACGCCGGTTTCGCCGGAGCTGCGCTTGCCCTGCAGAACTGGGCATGGCAGTTGACCAACCCATCCGAGCCCCTGCACAGCGTTTCCTCGTACCCCAACGAGGATGAGCTCATTGCAAATGTCAAGAAGGGCCTGGCAGAAGGAGAGAAGAAGGCTGGCCGTCTGCCTCGGGTCATCGTCATTGGCGCACTAGGTAAGTCATCATGCTGAATTGCCCGGAACATCATGTACATGAAGTACAAAAAACACAGCTGACCTCATCCTCACAGGCCGCTGTGGCAAGGGAGCCGTGGACATGTGTCTCCGCTCAGGTGTCCCCGACGAGAACATCCTCAAGTGGGACATGGCAGAGACCGCCAAGGGTGGTCCCTTCAAGGAGATCACCGACAGCGACATCTTCATCAACTGCATCTACCTCGCTTCCAAGATCCCACACTTTGTCAACACCGAGTCCCTCAAAGCCGCCGGGGCTGACCGCAAGCTGTCCGTGGTCTGCGACGTCTCCGCCGACACCACCAACCCCTTCAACCCTGTGCCCATTTACAGCATCGCTACCACCTTCGACAAGCCGACCGTCCCTGTCCACTCGCTGGAGCAGGGCCCTCCTCTGTCGGTCATCAGCATTGACCACCTGCCATCGCTGCTGCCGCGTGAGGCTTCCGAGGCCTTCAGCAATGACTTGCTGCCTCACCTGCACAAGCTGAACGACTGGAGGAACGACCCTGTCTGGGCCGGCGCCGAGAAGCTGTTCAAGGAGAAGGTGGCAACCCTGCCTCCTTCGGCCCTGGAGAAGTAAGAGTGAAATAGACAAGGGAATGGCATGGTATCGGGCGTTTTTGGGAACTGAAATTCGAAAAGTCGGGGATATGATGTGTTGAGACAAACGGTCGGGGCATCTAGATATAGACCGGCCTGCTTCATGCTGGGAATACTATATCCAACAAATTCGAGGAGACGCGAATATGTCTTTATCCGCTAACGGCGACATTCAATGATGCGCAGGGTATATATCACAATCCAGTCTATCAGACGTTGGCACCGCCCGACGGATTCAGCTTCCCCTTTGTCGAACCTCCACCAAGCATCTTCCAGATACGAGACTTTTCTGTTCTCAAAATCTCCGACTTGCCCCTCTTTGGAGCTCCGTCGGCCGCATCGGGAGTCAGCATGTCTTGACCCGCAGTAACACCATTTTGCTGCTGCTGCTGCTCCTGCTGCTCCTGCTCCGGTATGGTACTCACCATCCCACCTACCGGCTTCCTCGCGATGGGCGTCACGGGTGACACGGAGCCGGCCAGCGAGTTATATGTGCCAACGCCCTCCGAGACAGGTGATACCATCTCAGCATCTGGGCGCGGCGAGGCCGGTGGCTGCAGCGCGTACGACGGGTTGGGGTTGTACTCGAACGTCGTGGCCGAGCTGACCGTCCGCGACGAGGTGTGCCCGCTCACCGGCTCCGCGGGCAGCTCGGCGATGGCCAGGCCCCCCTGCGGCGCGCTCGTGCCGTCCAGCTCCACCTTGTTCCGGGCCGCGCTGGTGCCCAGGGAGTCGATCTCGTGCCTGTTGGCGCCGTCGGCGCCGGCGGGCATCTCCGCCTTGTCGTCGAGGTACGGGTGTGGTTGCTGCGCGCCGTCGCTGCTGGTGTTGCTGACCTTGCGGACGCCTACGGCCCCGGCAACGGCCCCGGCCCCGGCGGCGGCGGCGGCGGCGGCAACGGCAGAGGAGGAGACCGTGGGGCTGGGCTTGGCTGGCTGGTCCGAGGCGGTCCAGGTCTCTTCTGTGTCTCTTGTCGGCTTCCCGGCCGTCCACCTCTCATACCAGCCGCCCTGTTCCTTGTCCTGCGATGCACCCCTCATGAGCCTCTCCCTCCTCTCCCTCCTCTTCTTCGTCCTCCTCCACCTGAACCATATGACCAGCAGCAGGAATATCACAACGACGATCACCGCGATGGAGATGCCTGCCTGCTCGGCGGGGCCGAGCCCGTGGCCCGTGTCGCTCGGCAGGTCTGGGAGGCTCTCGGCCGGCACCACGCTGAACTCACTCGACTCTACCTCCTCCGTGTCGTCGTCGACATCTTCGTACGTCTTGGAGTTGGTCCATAGGAGACGAAGCCGGTAGCCTGAGCCGAGTGGGATGGCGGTCTCGTTGACGTAGAACGAGGCATGTCCCGTGTTGTCGTGGGCTGTGCATATACTGTCCGATTCTTCTGGGCAGTTTGGGTCTGTGTGTGGTCACATGTGAGCTTCACGACCTGGATGTGGGTACGGTATGGTCTCTTTGGGAAGAGGTATGAGAGAGAGCAAGAGAGGGTGTGTGTGAGTGAAGAAGTGATGCTGTGTAAACGGAGTTGACGGACCTAATACCCAGTTGTAATCGGCCGAGTCGTCACTCTGTCCGTTCCCTGTCACATATATGCCCACTATATAACCCGTGGGGTTGGTCCAGTATATTGTCTTCGTCGTGCCGGCACCGAATTGTGAAGGGAGTGACCTCGTGCTTGTGTTGTCGCTCACGAAGTCATTGGCACAGCTCACGCCGAGCACGAGTGAGGCGAAGGTCGCCCACGACAGGCCCGACGGCAGCATCGTGGCGGGGCAGAGCAGCGCAACTTTGCCCAGCCCTGGCGAACAGGTCTCTATGGGGCCCTCGAACTATTAGTATTATGTGTTCCTGTCGACAAGGCTCCCGGCTTCTGAGCGCATGAACATGACCGTTGTGCTCGGTATGGGGTTTTGGAAAGAAGCTTAATTTTTGGGAAGAGGTTGCCCGTGGGGCGTGTATTTGGTTACTTGTACTCCGTACCAGCATCTTTCTTGTTTCTGCCCACCACGGGGAGTGCGGACTTCCTGCTGGCTCCTCCCGTTGTGGCTCCCCGAGCGGCATCACATCCACTGAGACACCCCTTGTCAAGCTGAGCTCATTGGGAGCCGTCTCCATAGTAGGGGCAGCCCGCAAGCAGGGGAAAATACTGGGTTCCCGTTCGACCCTCCCGCACGTTGGGTGCGGTTCATGAGGGCAGCCAAGCCACGCCAAGTGCAAAGGTTCGAGAAGGAGGTGCTATTTGCGTAACCCGTTGTTGTCACTCTGGTGCGACTGCCCGCCCGAGTTCCAGACTGGAAGCCTGAGAGTGGGTACAGCACGCGAAGGGAGAGGAGATGGACTTGGTAATCTGCCCTCTGCTTGGCGTGCAGACGTTTTGCTCGGCAGCCCAACCGAGACCCCGGCCGTAGCTGCTCAGCCCCTTGGGGGTGGGTCCTGCGGGCTTTTGCTGCCGTGATATCGAGCGATCGGTGGCAGCACCGTAACGCATCGATGACGATCTTGTTGGAGGCTTTGGTCTCCTGTTCAGCTCGGAGTTCAGGGCAGTGCCTGCATGTCCAATCTCGAACAACGCGTGCGTATCCACAAGAGAGGCTGACTAACAATGGTGTAGGAGTTTAAGAACGTTTGTGAGTTTATAAATTCCAATTTCGACCGAATCATTCATCGTGGCACATGACTATGTCCGGAATATCTTTTCAGTTTGCCCAGACAGATAGTGCCTATCTTCCCCTATTTGGTGGAGCCATGTCACTGAGTCGGTGAATACTTCCAGCAGGGAAGCCGGAGCCCCATTTCAAGTTGAGAGTCTTTGGCAGGATTTGGGGTAAAATTCTATGATCGACGGGAAGAAAAAAGGTACTGATGCCATCTTTGTGAGGAAAACAAGCAATACCGTGCTTTTTAGCGAGCCGTGGCAGCCACGCGGGAGCTTCGACTTGGCGTAGACTTGATTGAGTCCTGCTGGTTCATCCCAGTTGCCCCTGGAAAGCCCATCATCTTGGCAACGCGTAGAGACGAGCTACGGTCCGATCGATTTCTTGAGACTGTGTGACTACCAGCAATCAATCATGATCCCCAGGTTGGAACATGTTGTGGGGTTTGTGCCGAAGCTTAGAATGCGTTCAAAGCGTTTGCGAGCAAGAAGGAATGAAGACGAAATTTCGTGTCCTCCGTCAATGGTCCTATGCTTTCGTGCAGGGAGCTATGTGGATGAGCCCTTTTCGTTGCTTTCCAGGTGGACACGAGGGTCTGAAGATAACAGATTAATTCCAGTCCTGCTTTATATGCAACATCTGACAGCCCGGTCGGTATATTATATATAGTCCGGCTCTATAACGGGGCAAAACATTCCAATCAGGACGTGGTTATTCTAAGTATCTATTGTGCCCCCTATCTTGGGTAGCCGGTTATTTCTATCTAGGCACAGTTCTAGTCTTCAGGGAGAATTTCCGTAATGTTGCTCTTTGCTAGTTTATCTCTTTCATCCAGAACCAGAACCATCCTCTTTTTCACGTGGTCATTCTCCTTCACGTCTGGGTTGATCTGACCCATGTGCTCCATGGAGAGGCAGATAACCGATTCCATGAGCCGCAAGGCCAATGGGCCGGCGATCCCGACATCGTAAAAGGCAGGTGTCTCATTCACCTCCAGCAGCCATGCAGTCCCGTTTGTGTCTATGAGAAAGTCCACAGCAAACAGTTCAAAACATTTGTTCACCGTGGTGAACTTGTCAGCCATGGTATGAGCAGCTGCGCGAAACAGCTCGGCTGAGATGCTGCAGACCTGGTCAAACACACTAGCCTTCCAGTCGCCTGGAAGCAAGTCGTTAGGGGCTGCCCAGAAGTCTCTCATGGACTCCTTGTTCACGAAGACATCCTCGTCTTGTAGTGCCGTATTGGTCAGAGAGGACTTGAGACTGGGGTTCAGCCAAGGCGGCTCATAGTCCTCCCCGGCTAACAGGGCAAGCATTTCCTTGAAGACGTAGACCTTGAGGCGTCCCATGGATAGAACGTAAGCTCGCGTGTGCCACTTCCTCTTCTCCATTGGCGGGATAGAGATGATGTATCTCTGCGCGACAAACTCCCGTATCTGGGCTGACGGGATTCTGCCTCCTTCCTTGAAGACATATTGCGGCTTGGGAGTTCTTTGGATACCATTCTTGGCCGCATCGAGTGACATCGCTCCAGTGGCTGTGACAAGAGCATCCAGAGAGTTCAGACCAGGGATCGTGAGAGTCGGTGAGAAATCACTAGGATTTGCGTCTTCCACGCCGTTGGCAGGTTTTCCGCTGGTTTCCATAACCTCATCACTAAGGTCACTCTCTTCATCCTCGTCGATCTCATACTCGGCAAGTTCGAGACAGCTCGCGAGCTCATCCACGGTACTGAAGAGGCGGATGCCGGCGCCGCAGTCCACCAGCGCGGGCTTCAGTATCCACCACTCGCGATCCTTGACAGGCTTGAGCTCATTTTCCTCCAGCGAGGACAGCAGCGTGAGGTCATCCGCAGCAGTGAGGGCCTCGTCGACATATTCGGCATAGTCGAGGGACAAGCGGACCGTAAGGGGCACATTGGTCCTTAAGATACTGCCTGCCCTCTTTGCCGCCCAGAACTCAATGACTTTGGAGAGGTAGTCCTTGCGAGCCAGGGCATCGCTGTTGGGGTAGGCATTGATGAGGGCCGACTTTGCTGTATTCAGCACGGCAAAGTTCCGGTTTAGAGCCCATCCATCACAATACTGGAAGACCGTCTGTGCATCAGAGGGGAAGTTGTCAAAGTCATCGATGAAGACTGCATCGGGCACATGTTTCCGGATGAAGGACTTGAGGTGTTCTCCGAGCCAAGGGACTGCCGGCTGCATGTACACGTGCATCTTGTCTTTGATCGTCGTGCTTGGGAGGCTTGTCATGTTTAACGTGTGGCGATCCATTCCTCTGGAGGAAGTGATGCTTGTCGGGGAATCATATAATGGGCGGATCTAGGTTCCATAGAACTGGTTGATGGTCTGAATAGCTGCGTCAACTCCCGTAAAGACCGGCAAGGACGTGAGACGATGGCTTGTAACGAAGACATATTCAAACACATGGTTTTGACGCCCATTTATACAGCAAGCATTTTGGTTGGGCAGCTTGAGGATCGTGACGGTGATCGCGAACCTGGAGCGGCCAAGACATATACCTGCAAGCCAAGCCGACTGCTGGATACTCGTTACCTAAGAAACCCGGCTTCATCACATTCATTATTTCCATTAGACATAACCCATTTAATAAACGTAATGCGTGCCCAATACAGGTGAGTCTTACCACAATATATTGGTCGCAACTGAGTGGGCTCAGTCTTTCCTGACAAGATCCTTGGAAAGGACCGGTTGGGAAAAACGTGCCGACTTTTCTCCATCTCGCACAATCTCGGACAACAGAGTGGTCCAAGTAGGTCTGGAAAAGTTATTCCCTGTAAATATTATTCTGAACGTGCTCCCTCTGCCCTCTTGGATTGCGGTATGAGATATTCGGGAATCTAGGTAGGTAAGTTGTCGTGCCGTAAACAGACTATGAACGGCAGACGCTTCTCGATGCCTCACTACTCAATTGGCCCGGTGCTCAAGTGTGACAACATCACATATGTACTACATTACGTTTTTAGGGGTGTTTTACCACAATGAGAAACGTCTATGGGATATACACGATATTTCAAACTACTCTTGTATACACAGTTTGGTGCTCGGATGCAACGTCGCGATGTCCCCGTTGTGATATGCTAAAGATGAACCACAGACACGCAAGTACAAATGTACTCTCAACGGCGTATTAGTGTAACTATGTGCCTACTACACTCTCATGTCTCAGAATAACGACTCACATAACAACACATACCTAGGTACATACAGCTCCTGCGATTCGAGACACTGCAAGTCCAGCAATATTCCAGGGGACTCTAATAATTGCTTCGCTCACACTTCTTCGGCTGAGATTCTGTCCAATCAAGACTGCATAGCTCGACGCGGAACTGTATGCGAGTCGACGTCAGCTGCAGTCGGAATGCCACGCCTCACCGAGTGAGACAAGTGCCTTGCTCGGAGTGACGCGGCTGCCGCCTAATAAGGGCATGGATTGAAACGCTGCGGGCGGCCCCTCACTTTCAGACTTTCTACTTTCTACACATAAGATAAGCACGAAGACCACCTATCAAGTCAGCGCCCACATTGTTGCTAGCAGGAGCCAGAACTGCATCATCGGTCGATATGCTGTACTACGTCCGGGGGGGGGGGCTGTCAGCAGCTGCCTGCCTGCTGCAGTGTCTTTGTTCGCCCCGCCAGCCACAGCCGCCATTCTAAAAGTTGCTTGCCTCATTATGGACGAGAAGGAGCCGCACCCATCACGCGAGCACTTGCCCGGCCCAGCCCTTTTTCTTTGCCCGTATCCCGGCCCTGAGAGCCTCGAATGGCGTTCGGCGATCCTTCCTATTTCCCACCCCGAGGAAGCAGAAAATGGAGAGATGAGGACGAGCCCACGGTTTCCTCTCAACGTCTCATTGCCGGTCGATTCCCGGTCCCCTGGGCCGTTACCCTAACCGACAATCGACAGCTGCCCTTGTGTGCCCAAAAGTAAGCTTAGTTTCCCAAGCAATGGCACCTCTGCTGCAGACCGCCCTGTTGTACGGTCTCCTCCGACGGGACGATGATACCGGCGTAGCATCTTCGTGCGACGACACCCACGGTCCTTGCATTGAGGTCGTCTGCGCCTGGCCCATGTCAGGCCAATATGGTCTCGGCCAGCGGGTCTTGTAAGTGAAGCTTCCCCACAAATCCCTCACCAGGGCGGCAGCTCCACACAGTGAGAGGACGGACTCGGCGCGGGCCTGGCACGAGCACTAATGCAACACATCAGATACTACATCCTCGTCGTCGTCTGTGTGATTGCTCGGAAAGAGGAATGGATCAGAGCTGTCTGTCAAGCCGCTGCACTGCTTGTGCCGGCCCTCGCAGCCATTCATGGTATCGTCTTGGCATCAGTCCACGTTGATGGTGAGTGGCACATAATATCCGACCCTCCTAAAGTTTGTGCATCGTTTGACAATGGATCGACAATCTAGGTGCCACAGACCTGGATATCTACGGCGCCTTGCAGTTTTGCTCAATTGGCATCCTGGCAGCCCCGGTGACCGTGAAACTGTCGTCCACCTTCTTCTCCCACCCCGGACGGAACATCATCTTCCTCTGGACGGGCCTCATTCTGTCGGGTTAGAACAGCGTCCCCGCAACAGTCCCTACAACAGCAACCATGCACAGCCACCCACTGACCTTGAAGCAGGCCTGTTAAGCTTAGCCGTTGAGTTCTACCGCTCCAATACCCACCCATGCCCGACTGGTGGAACGAACCAAGTACCCGGTCTTGATGGGTTCCCGTATGGGGATGAAGTATGCGGCCTTGTCTGCTCCGAGACGAAGGGCCCGTTCTCCACGCTGAGGCAGGGTGCTACCAGCGAGATCTACGTTGTTCCCAAACCAGCGACGCTGCCCTTCGGCATGGCCATGTTCCTCGCTGCGGCTGAGTGCGTCCCCGCCATTCTCTCCTTGGTTTCCATGTGGAACAAGATATTGGACATCAACTGGAAAGCACGCCGAGGGCGCGCTGCTCTGGAGAGAGAGAAGTCGGAGGACCGGCGGATCATTCCGGGGACAAATGGTGCCACCTTCAAGGGCATGAAAGACGTCAACCAGGCCATCCGGTCTCTATTGAGTGCAGTTGAGGTCCCGGTGTTTGGATGTGCTTGGCTAGCTGTGCTCATTGTCGGCGAGATCAACTTCCGGAGCCCCCAGCTCACGTACCATACTGAGCCAATAAGCACTGTCGGTACGTAGTCCACTGTTCCATGTCTTCCCGAGCTGAGGCTGACCCATCCAGGGCAATGGTCAACGATCCTTGGAACCGGAATGGCAGGTCTCGGTTCGCTCTATGTCTGGCTTGCAGACAGCGAGGGCGAGCTCGCTAACCTCGGTCCCACGACTCATTGCAACTGCCCGCACTGCCACGGCTCTGGGCAGTCTCAAAGGACGCTTGACGACGCCCCAAGCCCACGAGCCAGCACGAGCCATCAGGAGCACCAGGAGAGCTTCCCTGGGCCAGAAGGCAGGCTTTCTGTGGTGGAATCAATAGTCCAACGGGACCCGCGGCGAAAGATCGCCAACGCCCTGGGGAAAATAGGCAATTACTTCGGCAACCCAGCAAAAGACCCCTTCGGGCTGGCGACTTCAAGACCGGCGCGTGGCCCCAAATACCAGGAGAAGTCTATCGTAACCACCTTATGGCCGAGCACGAAGATCGCTTCAGCATGGGGGAAGGGCGGAGCAGTCCGAGGGATTCCCAAGAAGGTAGTGATGGCGGCTCGGTGGCTCCAACGCCGGGTTCGCCCACGTCGCCCACATCGCCAGTACAAGTGACCTTCTCGCCCCGTGGGAGGAGTCAGAGACCACATGCGAACTCGGTTCCGTCACGGAGTCCCTCTCGACATCTGTCTTTTGACCAACCGAGACCAGCCGAGGGTACAGCAGACGGCTCAAGGGGCCGCTCACCGATGCGTCGTGCAACACTTGAGGTGCCACCGTCGGCTCATCATCGATTCTAGATAGCCATAATTGTCTTTATAGAGATGTTTAAAGATGACTCGGGCAGTTTGAACCTGCATTCATTGTGGTTGCATTTCCTTACAACATAGATGTGGGACCTGTTGGTTGCGTTTGAACCCTGTCGAGTCACATCGGCTGATTGGCGGTGTCCTTGTATGCCTTCATTTGGGCAGATTTCAAGCTCATGTTCAGTAGATTTTAACGTTTCATCATGGGGTTATTTGGTCTCTGTACAGCTATTACGACGGCAGCTGTTGCAAATTCTCCGGTGGCTGGTGATTCTTTCCAAGACTGGGCTTCATTACACTGTGCCGCAGTCCACGCCTCGGCCCAACACCAACAACAGGCCCAGGCCTGCCCTTAGCCGCCCGCGTTTCCAATTTTAGCAATCATTTCACAGAGCGTACCAACAACATGTTGGTCTCAAAGGGTGGCCATGCCCCATGCACCCGCGTCCACCTTATATCTCTTAGGTCGCACCTCTACAAGTCTTGCTAAATCAGTCCTCCGGGAAGCATCTGCCCACGTCTTGTCCATCCATTTATCCATTGAGAATCGCCACTCGAAGAGGTTTCACTCCCCGAAACTATGATTTCTACAAGAGAATTCGCCTTATTAGGCGCACTCACTGCTCTACTTGGAGTACTTTCTCATCTGGCAGTCTTCACTCGAATAGAATGGCAGAAGCTCGTACCTCTCATGCTTTGGGTATATCCAGCCCTCGCGTTTCTCCTCTTTTTGTTCATAAACTCTTTCGAATCGGACATTAGGACTTGTCTTGAATATCTTTCTGTCCTCATCATATCATACTGCATGGGATTATTTACTAGCGTCACCATTGTCGAGATCCTATATCGGAAATACCGACCTATTGTCCAGAGTGGACCAGAAGAGATCGCTATAGAGTCGTCTGTGCCATCTGCACTTGGTGGATTCGGAAACGCTTGCGATAAGGCGGTATACAAGGACACAACATACTAGAGCGGGCAGGATCTCAATCAGAAGGTCTCGTTACGACAAGAACGAAGTACATCGCCAGTGGCTCGCTACGCATCAGTGACTCACATTGGTCCACCACGGGATATAAATGCTAGGGGTATATTTTTCCGACGCAGCAGAGGGGGATGGATCATAACTCAAAGATCACTGTTGGACTCCCCATCGAAATTATTATCAGGAATGGTGAGCATGTGAATCATATTCCGCAAATTGAAACAAACTTGGCCCAGATTGGAACATTTTCCCGCTCTCCTGGGAATGTAGTCCCATTCTTCCAGGACGGAAAGTCAGTTTGAACATCTCAAGTGCTGTAAATTTGAGCAAAGCCCAACTTGGTTGACTTAGCTTGAAGTGATGCCCTTAGCTCGGGAGGCGTTCCCGCGGTCAACGGAGAACAGCCACTTAGATCGGTGATGTAGCATTCTCATTTCGGATAGTTCATCTTGGCAAAAATAGGAAGGAATTCTACAAGCATGTCGTACAACGTCAAAAGTGCGGGGTTCGGTCAGGTGTGAAAACCAGGCTTTCTAGGGCTTACGCTCCGGGCACCGAAGCGAGGCTCTCGGTTCCTTTGTTCTTCTGTAGAGCCTCACCTTGGCTACTGACCTTAGCATCTCAGCTCGTAACACTACGGTGTGGGTTACAGGAGCGATTCCACCTGATACTACCTCTTATCTTTGCAAAGCCAGCCTTGATGCATTATTCCGCGAAAATCTGTTTTGCGGAACAGATTCGATCGCGACGATGGACATCTATGGAGTTAGCATTGAGACGGATCAGATAAGAGATTGGCGGTCTATCATCACGCTTATTGTCTTTCTTCTCGCCAGTAAGTGGTACGCGAAGACTCGGCTTGACTGCTCCAGTTTTGCATCTATTATGGTCGTTGCGTTGGTCGAGCACCGCTAACAGGGAATCAAGATATTGCTGTCTTGTTTCCTTTTCACATACCCGTGTATATTCCCACTCGACTTTGGCAAGCTCTTCAGAATTCTCTCATTGCACTACGTGTGATACCACCGAGCATAACAGCACAGGATTGTCAATATGGACAGCCTGACAGCAAGACCACCAAAATCATGCGCAAGAGATTCCCGATGAATTCTGTCACGGCACCTTTGATCGCAGACCTCTTCCTGCTCGCCATCCT
The DNA here is from genome assembly GCF_019321695.1 of Diaporthe batatas. Taxonomy (NCBI): domain Eukaryota; kingdom Fungi; phylum Ascomycota; class Sordariomycetes; order Diaporthales; family Diaporthaceae; genus Diaporthe; species Diaporthe batatas. The sequence goes on along the minus strand of NW_025408552.1, from coordinate 2,463,187 downwards.
GGCCATTGGAAGGGACGAAGTCAAGGCCGGCACTCTTGGAGACAACGGCATTTTCCCTCTAGACATCATGATATTCTTTATCACTCTAGCTTACATTGCAATTTCGATTGATGCGTCTGGTCTCATCAGATACCTAGCCCTCAAGGTCTTGCAATGGGGAGGTGAAGTCGGCCATAGGTTATTCTTCTACCTATATGCCTTCTTCTTCAGCCTAGGTGTTTTCATCGGCAATGACCCAATTATTTTGTCTGGTACAGCATTCCTTGCTTACATGACGCGGGTTTCGAACAATATTAAACACCCCAGAGCCTGGATTTTTACTCAGTTCTCAATAGCAAACATTGCTTCAGCAGTCCTCGTCTCATCTAATCCCACCAACCTTGTCCTCGCAGGGGCTTTTAATATCAGGTTCATCAACTACACGGCGAACATGGTGGTTCCTGTTGTTGTTACAGCAGTTGTCTTATTTCCGTTCCTGCTATACATCATATTTGCGAATGAGGGCCTCATCCCCGTCTCCATAAAGATGCGCGAGCTTCCAGCAGAGGCCACGTCGAAACCTGCTGTCAACCCCAATATTCCAAACGCCAGAGGAATCGCAGAAGAGAAGGAGGACGCCCATGCGAACGACGATGAAGGCCAGATCCTTTCTCTTGTCGAGATTATGAACCCTTTCTTGGACAAGGGAGGCGCGGCTTTCGGTGCTATTATCATGTCGGTAACACTTATTACCGTCTTGGCCATCAACGCTGCCACCGTCAAGGCGAAGAATGACGAGCACTTCCAGGTGTTTTGGGTCACGCTGCCGGCTGCTTTTGTCATGCTGTGCTGGGATCTCGCGTTCGGTTGGATCCACCGGAAGGAAACACGGGAAATCTCTCGCAAGGGACGAGCTGAGGTTGAACGGGCTCATTTGGAGAGAGCACAGAGACGACAGATGAACGGCGACCACGTTGGGGCCGGTACGGAGATTCTGTCTATGACAAGAAGCCTCTCTCGAGAAGCTTGGCCTGAGATTCAATTTCAGGACACCCATGCTGTTGCTAAGGAGGATGTCAAAAACCCAGACTATGACACGCCGCCAGTGAGTCCCGGAAGAGGGCTGACCCCTCGCCTCACGCTCACGCCTGCCGGCCCGACAAGCGAGGCCAGCATCAAGCCGGCGTCCGAGTCGAGTCCACGCCCGGAACCATCAGTGTCTTCTGCGGTGGGAAACACATCTGACAACAGCCGGCCCTCTAGCCGGGCCCGGGCCATTTCCGAGAAGAGAGCCGACTTTCCCCATGCGAACGAAATCGACGTTTTGGTCCAAGGCGCCCCGATTCTGGGCATCAGTGCATCCACAGACCGGAAGCAAATGGGCGATCTGGGCGAGAGGGCAGGACACAGCGGGAGGAGTCTGGACCCGCCGACGCTTGTGTCCTTGTGCAAAGATGGGTATCGATGGTCGCAGGAAACATTCCCCACTGTCATGGCCGTGATATCACATCTGCCCTTCGCGCTTGTCCCATTCGCCTTCTCAATGTTTGTCCTAGTCCAGGCACTCGTTACGAAAGGCTGGGTCTCGGTATTTGCATACGGGTGGGATCATTGGGTGAGTAAAACAGGAACAGTCGGAGCCATCGGCGGGATGGGCTTCCTCTCGGTAATCTTTTGCAATGTAAGTCACCGTGGATTTTTTGAGTCATCTTATAAATTTGTGCTTACTCTGCTCTCTTTCCAGTTTGCAGGAACTAATATCGGCACAACGATTTTTCTATCTCGGGTCATCCAAGCCTGGCAGAGGATACGCTTGGAGCCTGGTAGTGACGCTATCAGCGATCGGACCTTTTGGGCAACCGTCTACTCAATGGCACTAGGAGTCAACTATGGCGCCTTCAGCACAGCTTTCAGCGCATCGTTGGCAGGGCTGCTGTGGCGGGATATCCTGGAAAGGAAGCACATCCACATCCGACGAATGGAATTCGCCCGTGTCAACGTCCCGATAATTGCCATCGCTATGACCGTCGGCTGCACCGTCCTCGTGGGAGAGATTTACATCACCCGGAAGGATACACCTTATAGCTTGTAAATACGATCCCAGAGTGCTTAACAGGGCACTCGACAGACATACATTTAGACAGCTATAGATAGTCACGAGATATGATATCCAAACATGAAGTTGTTTTTCAATATTACGGACGTCCACTGCTGCTCCGGCCCAAGAAACACCAGATGCTAATGATTTCTGAGCCAGTATAAACTGGTTGCCATCCTTGACTCTCTCGGCCATTCATGTCACCCCAAATTCAAGAGGACGACGATCAGGACCATCGTTATTTTAAGTGAAAGTCAATCGGAACTGTCTGACTAGTGCTACCTTGGCCAGAAACTCTGCCGAGTACGTGGTCTCACTGGGTCATTTGGACTGCTAACGTTCACGATCAGACGTGGCCAATAGAATTTCTGCAGTACGAGTTATGTCGTTTCAATAAGTGCTACAGACAAATGGGAAACACGCCTCAGAGTCGCACTTTAGCAAGCCTTCAAATAAAATTATAGCGGTGACTTGTGGAGTGTTGCGTTCTGAATTTCCAGTTCAATTCCTTGGCGGACTTTTCTCCTTGACTATCCGAATGTTTGACTCGATCAGTCGCTGATCTCGGCCGTATCAAGAAAAAAAATGCCGTAACACGATGACTATTTAAGGGAAAACGGTCTTCAGTACATTTCCGTAGTCGGTATACGACGATCCCATCTTCTCAATGTCATAGTCATTCCAGTAGCCTCCTCCACCCAGCGCGCTCCGCGACTGCCAGCTGCTGAAGCTCGACTGCGCCTGGGCGGGTGTCTGGCCGTAGGAGGGCTTCGAGTCGTTGATAACCCAGAGGAGCGGCACGACCTTCATGCTGAGCGTGGTTTGCCAGCCGACGGGGTCGTTGCCGGCGCCGCCGTCGTAGCACTGCAGGTAGACCCTGTCGAGCAGCAGGTTCGGCTCCGCGAGGCCGTTGTTCAGCTGCGAGCGGACCGAGTTCCAGAAGCCCGAGTTGGTGTAAGGGGCGATGGTGTACTTGTAGCCGATGTTTCCCAGCATGCGGCCGAACGCCACGGTGCTGGCCACGTCGTAGATGGACTCGTCGTCGTTGTTGACGGCGTCGAGGCCCCACGCGGTCTTGAGCGCCGCGAAGTTGCGGTACAGCCGCGTTGAGGACCCCGTGCCTGGGCTGGCCACCAGCTCCTTGATGTGCTGCGAGTTCATTGAGATCTCGACCCGGTTGACGCCCGTTGTGCCTGTCTTGAACGACTTCACCTTGTCTGACAGTGCTGTGCCGCCGACGTAGGCGCCGTCAGATGCGACGAGGACGTCTGAGCTGTTGGGCGTGTTTGAGTAGTACACTAACACACGTCAGATTAGCCGTGCCATCTGGAATTGGGCTTTTCGAACATGACGATGGGCTCGCGATCGGTTGTTCATAGACTCAAATCATCCTTCCAGGGCTTCTTACTGATGTCGCCATTATCCAGCACGCCAACACCGAACATAATCAGACTGTTGAAGCCAGATGACTTGAGAGCTGCGGTGTTGGACTTCATCACGTCTTTGAACAGATATATGGCTCTGATATTGGCAGCGAGGACATTGCAGAGGAGGACCTGGAAGAGCAGAGCTCTCGCCAGCGCGTAGTACCGCATTCTCTTCGGATGGTGCAGCTTCACAATGACTGGGTTGGCGAGGTTGTCTATCGCGATAGGACTCCCGTGGTCGATGTTGAAATCGGCATCCAAAGATTCACAGATGCACACAGAGACTGAGCGCCAGTGAGCCGATCAGGACATGCACTATTTGAACTGCCGGAACGTGGGTCAGAGGTAGAGCAGCGCAAGCAAGCACTTTATATCGTCAGCCCCGGTTTTTAACATTGGTGGTAAATTCATAGGGTAAAGAGCGACTCTCTCGTGTCATGTCCATCAATGAGCATCTCAGCCAATATCCTCACCCACTTCCCCGCGGCTAAAAGAGTCCAACTGCGGTAGGTGGCCCTCTGGGAACGGTAATCAAACCTAATCCGGATTGTAACGTGCCATAAGTGACAAGTTTTATACTGAGGAGTAACATTGGGGTTGCAGACTAAGTGGAGTTTATGTGTCAAACCAGCTTTGAGGTGGTGCCACGGCGATAATAGCGATACGAGGGTGATTGCTCTTGCAAGTACCGCTGTCTCGGAAAAACGAGAGTTGGCCCCCCCCCTGCAAAATGCCCCCTGTTCAAAAGTTAGACCAATTTCTTAACTCTCTTTTAAAAGTAGTCTTCTTTTAATAACTACCTAAAATACTTACTTAAAAATATAATAAAAATATTATAAAGATCCTTATAAAATTCTTTATAAGATAAAATTTTTAAAATAATTTTTATTTAAAGGTTATATATTACTAAAGTTATAGGTTAAACTACCTAATAGGTTTATATACTTACTTATTTTATTAACTTAAGTAGCCTCTATATCCTTTATGATAAAAGCTTGATAATAAATATTTGAAAAATATAGCTATATAGAGATTTTAATAAGGATTATAAATATATTTTTTATATATTTTTAAGTTAAGTATTAGGATAGTTATTAAAAGGAAATTACTTTTAAAAGGGAGTGTTTAACTTTTGAACAGGGGGCATTTTGCAGGGGGGGGCCAACTCTCGTTTTCCCGAGACAGCGGATGTTGCATTATCTGTATCAGCATTGCCTACTAAGGAAGGTCTAAATTCACGGCCCCGAATAACACTAAGCAATATGCCAACCCAGCACCAGGGCTCTGCGGGGCGTAGGATTCTGGATCTTATAGATATATCTAAATAGTCAATGAGACAGTCACCTCTTCCTTCCGTCGGATATATACAATATGACCCGCGGCAGTGAGCCCATTTCGCAACGTGGAATAGTCCTCGACCGAGAACCTCCCAAGGCGTGGTTCCATATCCGAGTTAGGTCTCCACATGGGCACCTAGATAACTTATCTGCCATTCAACCAATGCCCCATGCTACTCTACTTTGTCGGACATGGCCTTTTCGCGGTCAATCCAGTTCACGAGGTCCTCGCGGAGAATACCAATACAAAAGAAGCCCGCAGGAAAATGAACGTGGACGAAGATGCGTGTTCCGCCATCGTCCTTGAATTTCTCGAGCAGGCGCTTGCACATCTGAGGCCCTATAGCACAGCCCAGAAATCGCAACTCCCTCTCATCACCCTTTAGGTCGGCATGCACCGATAGGCATAGTATGGAGCTTTTGCCCGTTTCTGGAGATGGCATCCAGAAGACCCTTGTATCTTCCTTCCTCACGTACTGGCCGGCGCCAAACATAATGTCGTTCGGAAGGGGTCCTTCGTCAATGAGTTCGCCGTGGAGACAACAGTTGAGAAAGTCACGCGTGAGGTGAAATTGACATTTGTGGGCCTCCTCGATGGAATTATCGTTTATTGCTTGACGAGTTCTCATTAACAGGTCAAGATATGCTGAGGGGTCGCTGTCCCAATAGTCCCAGCCTGAAGGGTCTTTGAACGCATAAGTAGGTGACGTTGGGGTTTCCGAGTCGTTATTAGAGATGACTGCGCCGGCAAGCGTGGAGACGCCAGCCACGGCCGTTGACCTGAGAGGAAGACGGCTACTATGTCGCTGTCCATGACCGCTGGAATTGTTCGACTGTTGTGATCCATTCGATCCCCTTCCCCTCTCATATCCACCCCGGGCGGCACAGGTTATGACGTCGCGAGATGAGGGGCATGACAACGACCGAGCTTGGATCCGTGACGCGCCTCGAGCACGCCTGATTGCGAAACCGAACATGGTGGCTCTGCCGACTCTCCGGGCTCCAGACTGGAGAGAAATTCGACTTGAAGTTCTCTTCACGGGTGTTAAAGTGAAGAGAAAACAAGAAACTTCATTCAGGCACCTGGACGATGCTGTGCCCCCCTTTCAAGGACATCTTGGCGCCCGGAAATAACCTGTGCATGCGGCGCATGCCAGCAGAACCAACCAACAATAGATGCATGGCTCTCCGCTCGATGTCGTTGGTTGTGCATGCATGTACGACGACCTGATATTACTTTCCGTTTGAGACATGCGGCTCCTGACCAGTTGAACTGGACATCATGTACCGGTACCGGTATCTCACTCATATTGTGGACTTGCCCAGACTCTTGTCATCGTTTCCAGCTGATTGAGCCTGGATTAAGGCAGGGAGAGGTTATCATACCTGGGAAGGGGATGCTGCTGATTTCATCTGTGTACCCAAGTAAGCACTCAAGCAGGCAGACAGTAACCTGGCGAGGACCTGAACTGGATCTTCACATTTGTGACAGTGGCGCGAGCTCGCCCCGGTGTGAGTGGAGCTGTAAGCTGTCATGTGCCCGCAGTTTTTACGCCATGATAGCCAAATTGTTTCGCGCAGAGTTGGGATTGTTCTGATAGTACGGCCGCACCATACTGAGTCGGAACAAGGAGCCGCCGAGGCATCTCGGATGGCTTCCCCATGCCGACACAACAACCGCGCTACACGCCCTCTCGGGCTTTGCGGGTGAGGAGAGATAATATAAGGAACAACTACAACTCTGAGGTGCCAAATCTAATATATATATATACCCGTTCTCGTTTTTTCATCAGAGAGTATAGTCGGAAGGAAATATATCATAAAAAAAATCATGGCGCCAAATCACACCCCCTCACCAGGCAACGACTTCTCGTCGGGAGAGCCTCCGATGCGCCGGCCGCATCTCGAGTTCATATATCGGATCGTGGCAGAGATGGACCCAGGCGCATCCCCGATCCCAAATGTGCAGGGTAGCGCAGTGACGCGCATGGTCCTCCCAATCGTTGGCGGCACGGTACGAGGGCCACATATCAACGGCGAGATTGTAAAGAACAGCGGCGCAGATTGGGCCCAGCGCCTCGAGTCCCCAAAGGTAGGTTGCCCTCCCGGCCCCGGCTTATTACAAATCGGAGTCAATTGGCACATCTTCATGCTGAGATTGTGGCAGGCCCCAACCAAGCTAAATGCTCGCTACACGCTCAAGACGGACGATGGCCACTTCATCTTGGTCAATGCTGTGGGGACCGTGATTGGGGGGCCACCCATGGACGGCATTGATGCCGCCTGGCCACCCCAGCCAGGCAAGCCGTTGACCATCTCACAAGACCAGGCCGAGTACTTCACGCAGATCACGTTCGAGGCGGCGGGTGCGAGCCCCTACGAATGGATGAACTCAGTTGTTGCCGTTGGGGTGATGGTGATGACCGAGGGAAAGCCGATCATCGATTGCTACCGGCTGACCAACTTTCCCGGCTCGGGGACGGCGCATCTCTGATGCTGTTTTGATGCGCCCCGTCACAGAGACCCTTCACTCCCGGTTGAATTTGAGAATTGGTGGGTAGAAGGAGACAATGGTTTACAAGTCGGCAAGATGAGCGCTGCATGTGTACAAGCGTGTCAGACCATACCCTGACTGAGTGGTGGAATTCTTGGTACCAGGAACTCATGCATACACACAATACAGCATCTAGATCTAGCATACCTTCACACTGTTGGTCCCGCTACCAAGAACACAGAGATACAATGTACCTCAAAGTCTGCGAGGTCGAGGCGGCCGGCCCATTTACGTGCTGTCAAGAGGGTCAAATCAGCTAGAAACTAAAATTAAAACCACAGACAATATTTCGGAAACAACCGAGCAGAACATGTGGAGGAGATGGTGGGCGAGTGTAATGCATGGCATCGACCAGAGCTTCGCGGCCAACGTCCAATCATCTTACATGCGTCGATAGATGGTCGATGCTATCTGCTTCGCAGTCACCAGCGGTCAAACACAGGCCTCCCTCACTTTACACCTATTGTCGCCAATTGGATCACCATATGGCTGGCTGGAAAAGCTACTGATACACGCGTGGTCCGTCGTCAGTCTTCACCACGCGAGGATCACTGAGCATGGCTTGCAGGACACACTGGCACATAAGACAATGATAAGCCCAGCCAGAGCGCCACGGCTGCATTAGCACAGGGCCCCTCCTTACCCTGTTCAGGGTAGCGGTGCCCCACAGCCGGCCCTCGGGGCCCCTCCCTAGCTCCCCGGACCCTGAGTTCCAGCACGGGAAGACCCACTTCGCGGCCGATTGCTGAGCCCCCTCAGTCGTCATCGACAACGGCTCCGATCGTCACGGCCGATTCACTCGATTCACTCGTCCGGATCAGCAACCGGCCCTCCCTTGTTCGTCGTGTGGGCATTCCTCATGAAACCGCCGGGCCCGGCGCCTTTCGATGATAGGCTCTGACGACTTGTTAGCTCGATCAGGCCATGCGCAGGCCATGCGAGGGTGCTACTAGTCAGTGTCGTCGTTCTATCAGACATCATGCCTCTTACTAGTAGTGCAGTCCTCTCTGCTGCCAGCGAGGGGCCTTCTAGGCAGGCTTCGATCTGGGCCCCACTAGGGACGACAGCCAAGGCATCGAGGGCTAGAACTTGCTGGAACGTGCGATCGTGTGGATTCTGGGGCCATTCATGCCAATAGCTAAACGGTTAGCCACAGCACGACGATGTAGGGGGGAGATGGGGCACATGGGACAGCCCCATCTGCACCCTCTCCTTGGTCAGCTTGCCTCCTCGCGTCTCAGCAGCACGCGACCATCATTCGATTGCTGTATGTGGTCTGTCTGCGGGGTAGTGTTATGTCCTTGGTGAGGGTGGTACCTTGACCTCCACACTTCCTGGCCGCAAGCCCAAGGTATACCCCATCAGACGAGAGGTATGCCTTTTGTGGTGCGAGTTAATAGCTAACACGGACCAGACCGAGTAACCCTCCTTGGTCCAGGCTGACAGGACGGACATGGCCCCCTCCGCGGTAGGATCCTTGCCCGCCTCCCCCTTTGATCGGGCTTCCCCCAACCGTCATCGTCATAATGTCCCGATCAGGGGCCAGATTGGCGGCTCTGCCGTGGCTCTGGGATGGGACGGGCATCACCTCATTGGCAAAGATCATCGGCCTTGACGCTGTGAAAGCTTATTCACCCAGCTATCCGCCCAGCTGCGACGCATTGGTTGCGTCCTCCGCGCAAGCGAGCGGCTTGAGCTTCCCTGCCGTGCCTTGAGAGCTTGTCATCGCGATGGTTTAAATACCCCGCTCCTCCTCGCTGTCTTTGCTTGTGTCTGTGGCTTTGAACCATCATCCAGCCCTCTGCTACATACGATTATTGTGTGAAATACGACTACCGCGAAAGCGCCCCTACTACAAAGATCAAGAATCTTACAACCAGACCAGTCAACATGGACAAGACCGAACGCTCCAACTCTGTCTCATCCGAGTCGTCCGCCACCTCCCCAGTCTCACCAACCAGATCAGGTCGTCGCGGCTCTGGCCCCCTCTTCGCCTCGCTCCACGAGACTAAGCGTCCTAATGACCCGGCCCTCATCGCCCGCCGTCAGAGTCTGAGTGAGCAAAGGCCACCACCAGGCATCTTTGGCAAGATGTGGAACAAGTAAGTGCTTTGTATTTTGTCTCATGATGGTTTGCCAGGTGAATTCATATCGAGAATGAAGCTGACCAACGGCACTATAGCTGGGTACGAGGACCTTCCACTTAGTGTATGTGGTCGGGAGTTGGGAGTTCACCCGAGCTCGGCTCATGGAATCCGCAACATGTATGATTAAGACCTCGGGATCAAGGTTGGCACAGTTTGGCGCTACTTGGGATTGAATTACACGGCACATAGCATGGTATCAGCTCGGTACAATCGCAGATTGACACAATACAAATCATTTCAAAATGAACTGTGCTTCATGCGACATTATAGTGTACACTTAACTCTGTGGAGTGTGCCTGGAAAAAGCAAGTACATCCCTACCGACTGTGATATGGATCTACACTGTGCACCCTCTACGATATCGAGTACTATTGACAAACCACCTAGCACAATTTCTTTAGTTCTTGAGGATATGCCAATGGATCGACCATGTCAGAATACCTGCTTTCACGTTACGAGGATCCCCATGACTGGGCTTTATCTACACATACGTAGTACTTATCCAAATCATCCGAAACGGCACCGTAAGAATCGAGTACTCCGCCAGATCGGCGACTCGGGCAGGGTGGACGAGCCAGCATCCATGTGCGGCGGCGGCGGTCAACTGACCCGGTGTCGATGTAAACCCTGCTGCAGTGCAACCAGGTTAGCCAAGAGAACCGTGCATCAAAGTAACAATGCGAAAACTGCGGTATCATGACTCGGCCGGGGCTGGGAGGTGGTGCCAGGGAGGGTCGAATGGACTTCATCCGCAAGGTCAGAGGGGTGCATCTCAGCTCGAGGATGTGCGTCGGCCGTCCACCCGGACAGGTGTACACACGAGAACAGGCATGTAAAGGATATGCAGTTGGCACATGGGAAGTTACTTTTGTATATACGGGCACGTTCATGATGGTGTCGGGACGGGACGAGTGGGACAGGCAATGCACAACAAGTGGTAGATGTGGACGGCGGCGAGCAAAAGGGCATAGACGGTGATCGAGGGCGACAGAACGAGGGCATCAGTGTAGAAATGAAAGAGTGTGTCATTAGAAAGACTTTTGCCGCGCAAGTCAGCTGGAGCTAAAGAAGTCATGAAACCCCCCGGGTGCGCTCCATGTGTATCCGTAGACGGGAAGGCCAATGTTTTTGAGATACCGTCTTAACTCCTCCCATTCAGACATTCAGTCTTGTTCAGTCCGAAGTACTCCGAGAAACGAATGCTCAAACCTGTCTGACAAGGCATTGTTGGCAATGCCCATGTGAGCGCTGCGCTTGGTAGAGAGCGCCTTGTACTGCCCGTGTCTTGTCTCTAGATACGGTGCTTCTCGCTCTCTGCGTCGGAAATTAGCCTCGACCTGCCGGGACCGGTCCCTTGTTGGACGCCTCACCGAGTCTGGAGTAAAGCATGTATAGGGCCATTCGGTTGCACTCCTCCGTGCCAGTAATGGTGACAAGGCGCTCGTTGCTGTTATCCTGTGGCTCGTTGATCTTGATCACACTGCCGCTGATCTGCCGGATCTCGTTGATTTTCTGACCTCCCTTGCCAATGATGGCGCCGACCATATCGTTGGGAATATAAATCTGCTGCGTGAGAGGGGCTCCAGGCATTCCTGCACCACCGTGCATCGGTTGCTGCGGTTGGGGGCCGCCGTGGGGGTGCGCTCCGACGTGAGGGCCATGATGAGGCTGTTGCATGTGAGCCGCCGGTCCGTAAGCTGCACCGGCCTGGGCACCGGCATAGTGAACGGGGATGGCCGGGTTTGGTTGAGCATGGGGTGGCTGGCCACCATAGGGAGGCATGTACGATGGTGGCATCTGTTGGCCGCGCGGATCATGCCGAGGCTGGTTCCTTCCGTAGTTCTCACTTCGGCCAAAGTTTCCGCCCGCGGGCTGAGGCATGTATGGGACGACCTGCATTCCTCCGGGGATGGCTCCAGCTGGACCACCGCTTCGCGTTGCGTAAGCAGATGCCGCGGGGCCGCCAAAACGCTCATTGAGCTGCTCGAGCAGAGTACTGGCCACATAATAGGTAGCAATGTGGACAGCATCGGCGACACCCATGACAACCAGTGAGCGCTCTGTTGAGAGCGGAAGTACCGAGTCGGATGCATTCAGGCGGGCACCGGAAGCCTCCTGGATCTCCTTGATTCGAGCGCCTCCTTTGCCGATGATGGAACCAATCAGTATGGACGGGATCAGCAGTCGAAGTGGGTAGGTCTTGGACTGTGGGTTCGAAGCCTCGGCCAGAGGCTCGTTGTTCAGAGTGCGAATGATCAACCCGAAAGCCTTGGCGACAGCATCGACACTGCCACTCACGGTGAGAATTCGCTCTATGGCCCCTTTCTGGTAGTCGCTGACAGTGCACTTCGCGTTCGACATCTGCCTGATCTTCGAGACGTTCTCGCCTCCTTTGCCGATAATGGTGGCCGCCTCGGGGCTTGTAATCACGGCTCTGATGTGGATCCACGCTGTCTCGTCATGAGCGGAAGCAGCCTGGGCCGAGTTGCCACCTCCCAGGGAGCTGGTGGTCACGATGGGCTTGGTTTCTCCGGCGACCTCGGGCACCGCAGCATCGCTCTGGCCGTCGTGTGTCTCAGCTGCGTCTCCGTTGGCCTTGGTCTCGCCGTTCGAGCTGATCTCGGCAGCTGGTGTCTCCACGGTATCTTCGTGGCCGTTCTCGGAGGGGACATCCGTCTTGAGCTGAATCTCCTCCTCTTCACCACGAAGGACCTTGTCCAGTGCGGGTCGCTTCGCGTCAGGCTGGTCGGTTCGAGATGGGGATGAGGTCTCCTCGAGGGGCCGCTTTGCGGACTGGGTTGGGGGTGAGGCCGACATCTTGTCTCGCGGAGCAGAAGTGCGGCGGTTCTTGTCTTGGTAAAATCGTATTGAATTGAATTCTTGGTCCTATCTACACCTGTGGGGGCGGATTCGCAAGGAAAACGTGCAGGTGTAGTGGCGCGTCGGGAGTGATGTAGATTGATCGGACGGGCTGGTAGGCAACTGGGATCGAGGTCTCGGGTATGAAAAGCAGGCCGGATGAAAACTATCGCGGAGGGCGACTGCTGACACTGCGGAAGAGGGGAAGTGCTGGGAAGACAACCTCCTCTGATGACTGCTTCAGATGAATGATGAGGTGCAGCTCTGGTCGGGAGCAGGGCGAGGCGGTGTGCGGGCCAAGATATTGAGGTTGAGGTTGAGGTTTGAGACGTAAGGCTGAGGCTGGAGGTCGGGTAGATGTAGTCAAGGGAGGCGCGAGATGAAGAGTTGATGTGCTGAAGCAGGCGCTCAAAAGAACTCAGAAGGTGACGGGTACGGTGATGCTTGAGAGCATAAGGCAAGCAGGCAGGCAGGATACCGAGAGAACCAGATCTCAAACCTTTTTGCTCCGTCACAAAACAGCAGCAAGCACCCGAGATGTCCGCCTTGGGGCTGGCTTAGAGCTAGCTCGACGCGGCGTCGATGCTGGACCTCGTCTGTCAGTCTGCAACCGTGTTAGATGTATGGGCGCGAGAGACGGTGCCTGTTGGCGTGTGTGTGTGACAAGTAGGGGGGGGGGGAGATGGAAGTGCGAGAGGAAAGTCGCGATGTGACGCGAGAAGGGAATATGAACGATGATGGGGAGCTTGTGTGGAAGCTGGGGGGAGCTGGGTAGGGGGAGGTGATTGCTGAAACGAGACGGAGCAGAGGCCGCAGCAACGCACATTTTGGGGCAACACGTACCGTACTGCCTACGGGGCAAAAATAGAGTGAGGATCTATGGGTACTGTGTACTACAGTCTAGGCAAGGGGTGGTCAGTTGAAGACAAAGTGACTGGCGTGGTGTAGATGGTGGCGACGAGGATCTGGGTGACGGGGTGATTGATCGCCAAAGGGGTCGTTGGGTGTAGCGGGGAGATGGAGACAAGGTTGAGAATTTGGGCAGCGGGAAGAGGGAGACAGAGATCGAGAGGGCAGGCAGTCGTGGGGTCGCGTGGAGAAAGGCTTAAACTTGCCCGATGCGAGTTCGGACGTCGCGCAAACACAATGCAACAGGCGGTTGATGCTTGTGCTTTGGCCGGCGGGAAGGGATGGGGTCGAGATTCAGAGACTTACAGTGAAAGAAGCTGGTTGGGATGAAACTGGAGGAGAGGTGTGCCGTGCCGTCGGCGGATGCCCCTTCGCAGAGAGAGAGGCGTCGGCTGGGCAGACTGGCAGACTGGCAGGGCAGGAGGTCAAATATTATGGGACCCTGGCCCGTGCACCATTCCTCCAGGCCGCCCTGCAGGCCCTGGCCATTGGGCAACGGGCAGGCTAAGGCTACACAAAGTTCTGATAGTGGGGCCGGGGGACGGCTCTTGATTGCCACCTGGCACATTACCACTGCCACAGTACGCAGCCCGCACTGCTCAGACCCCTAGGTAGCCCCTAACGGCCGCCCACACCTTGATCACCATGCCTGTGTTACCATGAGACGGGGCGTGAAAGGAGGCGCATCTATCAATATTTCCGTGCAGATTGGCTGTCTTGCTTCCAGCAGGATTGTTCCACAGCGGAATGAAACAGAACAGCTGGGCAGGAGGCGACACAAAAAAAAGGTCCGCCAACGCATTCCCCTCCCCCCAATTCGTCTCACGCCCAGACCTGCACAAAGCACCTACCCTGGCACGCCTGGGACGCCTGGTTGCGCTGTGGACGGGCACCTACGGAGCATTTCCTAGGTACCCATGCGGCGCTTTGCCCGGGATTTGCATACGGCGGCACCTCCTTCCCGTCTTCCGGATCTACCCTCACTGCCGTACACGCTGGGGACGTCGCTCGGCGCATAAATGCTACATGCACACTTGAGGTCTCCTTGAAACTCGTCTTCTAGAACCTTGCTTCACAAAGCTACCCCTAGCTGAGCTGATTCGTCAACCTGTGCCTTGGCCAATCGGACCGAGCTCGTTGATGCTCTGACGCCCCCGAGAGCACTCGCACCAAAATTTGCCTCGAGGGTAGCTTCATCCGACGCGTTCCCACGCGACGGCGGGGCTCAGTGTGCTCAAGATGGAAGAAGAGCCTGCATCGGCCTTGACCAGCGAAGACTTGCACCCAGGCTACCTGGAACGCTCGAGGAAGGAGTTATCAAAAAAGGTCGAACAGCTGAAGCGAGCGCTTGCAGAGGTTTGGCCCCACTCATGTGTAAACAACATGCACACGTCTCAGACTGACCACGGCACAGGAGAATGAGAAGTGTGCGGCCATTTCACAAAAGAGCCATGGGAAACAGAGGCAGGGCAAGTTTATCAGTACCAGCAAGCAGTTACAACAAGTCGCCGTAGCATATCGAGATGTTGCTGCATTAGAGCCTTTTTTGCCCTTCCCTGACTCTGTTGTACCGGCACTCGTAGCCCTGCGTACTACAAATTCGACTATCGTTGAGTCGAAGAAATACCTTGCTTTACAAAAACTGTCGCTCAAGGATGCCCAGGACAAGCTAGATGCCGAAAAGGCAAGTCTGTCGGACCAGACAGCCCTGACCAAAGCGCTGGAGAGACGAATACAGTCTCTCCGTGACGAGGTCGAGTCAAGGACGACCATGAGTCCCAAACAAATCACCAGAGAGCGCATCTCAGAGCTTAAACAGGACATCAAAGCGACCGATGCCGACACGTCCAAGCTACTCAGGGCCCTCAAAAAGTTCATCGACGAGAGGTTAGCCTCGATGATTGCAGCCGAGCAGGGCGGAGGTCCTGTGGCCGGCGACATGATGGAGATCGACTCGGATGATCTAGAAGCTGGCTTCAGCGCGAGGGGCAAGCGGAAGAAATCCAAGCCAGATGCTGCGACGGACAAGAGGCAGCGGAGGATCGACGATATGTTTGAAGTTGGCCAAGACCGTCCAGGCAGGGACGAGGGCGAGAGTGACAAGAGGGTGGCAGCCAGGGAAGAGATGCAAAGCCTTACGGAAGAACTGATGAACAGCGTCATGGAAGCTGATGGGTCGAGTTCGGACGCGTACGTCAGTGTTTCCGAAGAGTCGGCGGCCGTGCGATTGCTTGTTCGATCGAAGGTTGCCGAATTCCACCCAAGGGATTCAAAGCGCCTGCGACTCGTGGACTTTGGCCGCGAAATTGGCGATTAGTCTTGATTAGTCTTTGGAGGGTGTGGGCGGGATGGATGATCTGGGCCATCTTGCGTCGCCCTTCGTTTCGCTCCGCTGTCAATCAAACTCGACAATGTCGATCAGTGCTAGTCAGACGGAACGCCTAGCATGACAACAGGAGGTGTTTGACAAGCTGTAATACATATATTATGCAGGCCGCTCAAACACCTCGGTGCTAAATCTTCATATGTTAACGTTGATGTCCATGTCAACTACCTGCATGCTATGTCGAGACCGGCACATCTTGGCTTCAACCGGCTCAAGAAGGGAAAGCAGCGCAGCACGCCGAGTGCTAACCCTTGGCGCGGATTGATGCTCACGCCGGGACTTGTGATCAAGGACCGCCGGCCAGAATGCGAATCTGGCAGGCGCCAAACCCAAGACGATCATGATGCACGACCTTTTGAGGTCGAGTGACAGTTATTCCAAAGACTCTAAGCTGACGAAATATGTCTCCCAATGTCGACCGTCGACAGTGGGGTTTCCTCACAAAGTCGCAACCCGAGCTATCGGCTTTGCCTCAACTTCAGATGGCAACTTCGTCTGATGGTTGCGCGACTCATCTTATGCTCATGTTCATAAGTGCTGCAGCAACATGGAGAAACAGCGAACGCGTGGGAGGCCGATACCCAGTGCTTGCGGTGACAATGAAGAAAAGTCGGTAGCCTGATCACTGATCCAGTTCCCTCATTTCTCTCTCTGCGAGGAAGTTCAGCTGGACAATTTACATGATCATGAGGTTGTATATAAAATGTCCCTGTGTAAGCCGACTACCTAGTAGGAACTTATTACACTGCACTTTGAGAGCTTCCCGACCGCATAGCAAATAAGGTGGGTCGACATCGGCCAATTGGCCAATAAGAGAGGGCTTTAAGGACGCGTCCGATCAACGCGACTTCCATTCATATCCCTGCATGACGAGGGAAAGTTAAGAGAAAGAACCACCATGCTGCGAATCTGTGCAAAAACAAGACTCTATTCCATTTCCCACCGTACACTCCACATCTCCCAAACTGCTCTACCTCGTAACATGAACACAGACAAGAACAACTCAGTCAAGTCACCACCCAACTCCCCCCCACCAAAACGCGTCAAGACAGACGGACCTGCTTCTATCACCCGCACCGTCCCCGCCACCACGATGGACCAAGCACCTCCGCTGCTCATCAAGAAGCTCTCCGACAAGGCACGCCTGCCCACCCGTGGCAGCGCCTTCGCCGCCGGCTACGACATCTATGCGTCCAAGGCCACCGTCATCCCCGCGCGGGGCAAAGCCCTCGTCGACACCGATATCAGCATGGCAGTTCCTGCTGGGACCTGTAAGTTTGGCACAGAACTTAAACTAGAAGAATGAGTTCCGAGACCCGACAGGCGCTAACCTGCCATTTCCCGACAGACGGCCGCATCGCTCCTCGTTCGGGCCTTGCCTCTAAGTGAGTAAGTCCGCCGTCGATACCAGGAACAGCCACCCTGACCACACAACCCAGAAACTTCATCGATACCGGCGCCGGAGTCATAGACGCAGACTACCGCGGCCAGGTCAAGGTCCTCCTTTTCAACCACTCGGACGCCGACTTCGCCGTCTCGGAGGGCGACCGCGTCGCGCAGCTCGTCCTCGAGCGCATCTATACCCCCGAGGTGCTCGAGGTTGCCGAGCTGGAGGAGAGCGTGCGCGGGGCCGGCGGGTTCGGTTCCACGGGCGGGTTCGGAATCGCCGGGGTGGCGGCCCCCGCCTCTAACGGAGCGACGGACGGCGCCTCCGACGCACCTGCTGCTGCTGCTGCGGCGGCGGCCCCTGCTGCGGCCGAGAAACCATCGTCCTAGGGGGCCTGGTTGCGAGACAAGAAGAGGGCCGTAGACGGCGCCGTTGCCGTTCACCCGGGCGTGAGCAGGGCCAAGTCGAACAAAGACGTGCCCTGGCCGTGGAGTGACAGGTACATTGGGTTCTCGGAGTCGTGCTGGGTAGGCAATGCTATCTGAGCAGCAGCTGCAAGTCCTCGGCTTCTATTCCTGTGAAGGAGGGTATTTCGTTGGAGGCGAGCAAGCGTGCGGCAGAAATTGGTTACAACGGCCTAGATAGGATACTGACCCAGGGGCGATCAACCATGGGGAAAGAACAACTTGTAGAATTAGAGCCGATCCCTAGTGTCACATGGTCGGATCAGACATGCGATAGACAGGTTCTAAATGCCACCTACAATGGGTAGGCAACGTAATGAAGAATTCAAGCTCAAAATGAGCCCGTCTAGTCCTACTCTGCTTTTGCAACAGATGATTCCGTCTATATCTAATTTGAACACCCAAGATTTAACGTGACATGCCTGTATCTTCCACCGTCTCTACATTTTCTGTGCCTTAAACTCAACCGTCGGCTCCCTCAAGGACCCAAGATGCCTAACGAGCCTCAGCTCGGCGGCCTTGGACCGCGCCAGGTGCATTCTCGTCTCGTCGTCCCCGCCAATGTCGGCCTCGACCCTCTTCACCTCGGCCTTCATGCTCTCGCACGTCGCGGCGAGCACCTCGTGCATGCTGGCCAGGACACGCTCCGCCGCCTTTGCGAGCGGCAGGTCCAGGGCGTCGACGTCGTCCGGGCTCAGCCACGACGCCGTCTGGCTTAGCCCCGCAGCAGCAGCATCAGCATCAGCCGTGACGGCCTGCCGCATGCGCACGACCATCAGCGCCGCGAACATGTCGCCCGTCCCCGAGAAGTAGGCGTCGATGGCCGGGAAGCGGATCTTGAAGGCGCGCGGCTTGCGCGTCGATGCCGACATTGTCGAGCCCACCACCGAGAGCGTTTTCTTCGGGCTCGCGCCGTTGTTGTTGTCGTTGTCGTCGTGGTCGAGCGACACCGAGGTCAGGACTATGTGGGGGACGCCGTACTTGGTGTGGATCACCTCGATGGCGCGGGTCAGGGAGGTCATGTCTGTTATCTTGACGTCGGAGAGGAGCCTGTCGCGTGGTGCGGAGGTCTGCGGTCAGCCTTTATTGCTCTTAAATCCAGCCCCTGAGGCTTCGTAGATACAACGGGGAGGCAACCTACTCTGCCTCGAACTGGTTGGGTAATATCAAGTCCGCATTCGGCAGCAGGGCCTTGTACGCAGGCACGACATCGTCGGCGACGTAAAGCCTGCCGTTATCGCCCATGACAGGGTCCAGCACCCAGAAGAAGCCGCCGGGCCTGGACGCCGCCTTTGCCTTGAGCTCAGCCGCGATGCGCCCCACGGCCTGCACGGCCTCGGCGCCGGGGATGTAGCCCGAGAGCATCATGTCGAAGTCGTCGAGGTACGACTGCTTCAGCCCGTCGTAGAGGTCCGTGATCTCCTGCGCCGACACCTTGGTCCCCTTGACCTGCTTGTAGCCCGTGTGATTGCCTGTTTTTTGAGAGCGAGAGAAGACATGGTCAGGGCCCCGGGTCTGCCTGTAGATCTGTGTATGCTCGCGTGGGTGGTGGGACTAACTGAATTGCACCGTGTTCAGCGCGGCGACGTCGCACCCGAGCGACTGCATCGCGAAGACGGCGATCTTGTTGCCGACATATCTGGAGGGGCGACCGGCGCCGTGGTCAGCCGGGTGGAACGGTCGATCATTGCGGGCTGGTCCCTCGCTGGGGGAATGCAGTACTCACCCAGAGACGACCTTTGCATCATGTCAGCACGCATCTCCGTCGTTCTCTCTGTACATGTACACACACACATATATATGTATGCTGGGTGGGCAGAGGTTGGGGTTGGACAGTTGCGGTTGTGCTCATGGGTAGACAAAGAGGGCGCGACTCCGTACATGACTGGCAACAGCGAGGACGCGAGTCTCTGGGACTGGCAAATCGGCTGACATCCTCGGCGGTGCGACTTGGCAGATGCTGCCCATGAAAGTCAAAGATCGGTAGGGGGGCGGGGGGCAGCGCGGCAGGACGGTATTCGAGACGACGCTGGTGGTTCTCGCATGCGCAATGTATCAACCCGGCTCGGTGAGGGGAATTGGACACAGCCCACAAAGTGTTGCGTGGTGTATTTGAGGGCCGTTCTACAGACAATGGAATTGGCAAGTCATTGGGCTCTCCCGAACCACAAGATGAAGAGTCAGAGCCCAAGTGCGATGTCGCGCCCAGTTTCCGGAGTCAGCGGCATCGTACTACTAGAAATTTCGAATGACACACCCAGCCAAAGGCGTATCAGTCACATCCAAAAAAGTGCCCCGCAGTGTATCGCAGACTTACGGACTGACTGACTGACCGGTTCGGTGCCGCTGCGGTGATCTTGGTGCTTGGATGATTCCACTGCAGGGGGACCTCGGGTAGGGTGCACACTGGCACCCCACGTTGTGACCCTAGCCTGCCAGCCCTGCATGCGCGCTCACTCACGGCCCAGCGATCATCGGTGCAGCCGAGCTCTGACAGTTCCGGGCACGCTTCACGGGCGAACAAAGCATGTTTGTGGTCTCGTTTTTCATTAACGTCGAATATCGTATCGAACATGATGCTGCTGCACTCCCCATTTCTATGATGATAAAAAGCGCATTATCCTGCAACGCCCAGACACAGGCTCGCCTCCTCCAATTTTCACAATACCGCATGTAACAGGACCCTGGACCGTATGCCCCTGCTCTTGAAGGGGTGAGCCGGGCAGGCCACCCGGCAAGCATAATATGGGGTGCGGCGTCCTCCGGGACGAGGTGCACAGGACTGTCTCCAAAGGCCAGACATTGCTGCCGCACGGCCGCCTGTCCTCGCTCGTACATCAAAGTCGCTCTCCAAGCAATTACTCATCGTCACCGATCTTTTATTCAAAAACTTGTCAGCACAGCGTTCGGGCAGTGGGGCACGGACGCGGGAGATGGAGGCTCACCTTCGGGGCCAGGTAGAAGCGCAGGTAGCTGTTGCCCTTCACAATGTACTCAACCAGCAGGGGCACCTCGTTGGACAGGCAGATCTTGACCGTGTCCGACAGGGATGAGGCCTTGCAGAAGTTGACCAGGTACTTGAGGGAGAAGGTCAGGGACACGGGCTCGCTCAGCTCAATCTCGATGTTCTCCTTAGGCTTTTCGACATTTTGGTGGCTGCGCAGAGTCACGGAACCGTTGCCAATGTCGCCGGTGCAGGCGAACTTGACACCGTCCTTGCTCGCCTCGATCGTAACTGTCGCAGTCGGCCAGTGTTAGCCAGGCCGCGTGACACACTGCAAGAAAAATCGCGTATTCTCATGGTGCGTGGCTCTTACCAGACTCGGACATGGCCAGCAGATCCGTGCTGATTCTCCGGAACTCGGCCGAGGGCATGCTGATGGTGGCTGCGTACTCGGTCTCGGGGATGCCCAGGTGCTCCTGGTCAATGTCCATGAGCTTGAGGTCGTACTCGGTCAGGCGGTCGCTCTCGGCGTTCTCAAAGACCAGGTTGAGGCTGTCGGGCGCGTCCTCGGCCTTGATGGTCAGGATGTCTTCGTTCTGGGCGGCACGGAGCACCTTGGTCAGGGACGTCAGGTTGACGCCCAGCGCGATGTTGCGGTCGCACCGGTACGGCGCGAAGCTGTCGGCCTGGAGCATCATGGACACGAGCGCGACGTGCGAGTTGTCCATGGCCTGCAGCGCGATTCCCGAGTCATTGCAGTCGAAGTTGCAATCTTGGACAAGGTCCTTGATGGACTCGACCACCTGCCAGGAGGGTGAGGTGTCAGACAAGTCTGCATCTGGGGGGCGTGGATCAGGGAAACTTGTGCCTACCTTCTTCAGGATCGACGCCTGGTCCAATCGTGCCTCAAGCATGGCTGCTGTGGATTTAGTGTGCGTTCGTCTGGACGTGGAAGAGGCACTTGGACGTTGCGCGTAGCTGAACTCACTGAATGTCTGAAAGAGAAGAGAGAGAGAGTTGCTGGATTAGTTAAGGGGGAATGAAAGATGGAGAGATGTGATCGTCTGGGAAGAGCTTGGTGGGTATCGTGTAGAAGTAAGGCTGGTTTGCGCAAGTAGGTGAAATAAAGGGTTTGTAGTTTGAGCAGGCACCGAGAGAGGAGGAGGCAGGTAAGTCACAGTCGCAGCCCACGGTTTTTGAATGACGCGCCTCCGTCCGACGCGTAAAATGCGATGCACCGCGCTTGGAGCCCATTAAAAATTAGTGGGGCACATGTGTACTTACGACTGGTACGGTAGCTGAAAGCCGCCATGATCCTTGCAATGCTGCAGTGCTCCCAGCGCCCCTCTTCCTCCTGCTCGGCACCACTCGCCATAGAGACATTGCCCTAGTCACTTGAAAGCATTGGGAGCATTCAATGGCCCGTACTGTATTGATTCATTAAACAAAGACATTCAACCCAGAATGGGTCCATTTGGAAACCTGGGCAGCCCGCAACATTATCTTGAAGATTTGTATAATTTTTAATTTATTGATGATGTGTTTTTGGCTTGTAGCTCGGTCAGTATATTCCTACTGTACAGGACCAAACATTATCGACTATACTCCAAGGCCACATCAGAAGTGCCTTGGATTCAAACACACGAATTCTCCTCAACGCCCTTGAGTTCCGTCGCCCCTCAAGCTCTATATGATTTTGTACAGGCTGCTTGGTATCGCCGCTGTATGCATTTTTCAACGCAAGGAGATTGATGTCAGAAAATTTCAAGAAAAGGTATCCTCGAAGGACTGGAAGCCGCCGCCGCCGCCGCCGCCGCCGGATGTAACGCCGAGAGCCATGTTTGTAAAAGCAAGCAAACCGGAAAACCAAAGAAAAAAAAATGAGCAAACGTTAATCATGAAAGGAGCGGCAAGGGATGCAGCCCGGAAAGGGTACTCGCTCACAGCGAGACGACGCGGTTCGGGTTCGGTGGGGGCAGTGTTTGCCTCCTGTTCTTGTTCGGGCGGAGGTTGATGACCATCTCGAGCTCTTTCAGCATGCCACGGTTCGCCTCGAACTTGTCTTTTGTCTCTGCTCTCCTCTCGCGCTCCTCCCTCATCTTCGCTATCCTCTCTCCTCTCGTGAGCATACTCCTGGGTCGTGGTGGTGGCCCCGCAACGGCCTCGAATATCTCCTCGCTCTCCCCAGAATTGCTGCCCGCCTCGGGGCTATCCGGTGATTCCCCAGTAAGTGCTTTGAGCGCGTCCGAGACACTTCCACCGCTCTCCTCGACCGTGGTTAATCCCCCCAAGGAGATGGCTGGTGAAAGTATGCCACTGATGGATGAAAGACGCTTCTCGTTGCGGTCGATACCCGACGCCAAAGCGGCTCTGCCATCCTCCCATGCCTGCTGGAGCATCTTCAGGTCCGAGCCGATCGACTCGTATTGTGCCATCAGGCTTGGTCCCAGCTCCGAGAGATCGGAGGCGTTGTCCAAGGCACGATCAGACTCCTCCCGGAGCAAGGTCATCTTAGCTTGTAGCCCGCGGATACCCGTTGTGAGCGAATTCAGCTTGCTAAGCTGTGAGCGCCACCTCTCGCGTCCGGGTGACAGCGGGCCCTTGTCTGCGAGTGAGACCGGCGGTTTGAATGACTGTTCCTCCCCCAGAATGTCCCCTACCCGCTTGTAAGACGCAGCCGTAGCCTCGTTGAGTGTTTTCAGAGTTTCGACCACAGTTGTCCATCGCATGAAATCGGAGTCGTCGCCTTGTGCTTCCATCGAGAGAAGCGCGCAAAGGAACATCTTTCGCAGTATATGAAACCGAGATGCCACGATTTTCAGAGTTCGTAGTGACTCCATGTCCTCAAATTCGCCCTCCGAATATCCCTGCATGGCATCCGACATGTCCAGGTCGCTAATGTCGTAAATATCGTAGTACCGCTCCAGATCCAGCTGTTCGGAGAAGCCTTTGATCCCCGAGGAAGCCTGTTCGTACTTGGCAATGATAGCCCCGAAGCTCTTCCTCAGAGCTTTCCTGAGCCTCACGCATCTCCGGGTCTGGCTCTGGTCCTCGATTCGGCTGATAGGTGGCAGTGGTGCGCTGAGGCGATATCCGCGGGAAACAAGCTCCACCTCCTGGACCAGGGCCACTGCGGCGCTCGATGCGCTGTCAAAGTCCTGTGCTCTTGACACAAAGGTTTTCATCTCCGTCAGCGCCTGCTCCCTGACGTATTTGAGCCATTGTTGCTTTATATATGCCTGTGACGCGACACCAGCGACACCAAACACGACGACGAAGACGACCACCCTCTTCTTGGTCAGGTGCGAGACTCCTCCCCCGTACAGCCAGCTGATGAACCAGGCGAGCCCGAGCGCCCCAACAGCCGTGAGGAGCAAGCCGGTCTGCGTAGGTATGTTCGGATCTTGGCCGCTCTCCGGGTGGATCTTGGAGCTCTGCGCCTGGCCATGTTGCCCCAGTATCGAGTGACCACTTAGTAATTGGGACGCAACGATCGTGTAGCGGAATTGCTCCAGGAACTTTGAATTATCTGCGCGGTCTAGCTTGGTTGCGACTGCGGTCTGCATATCTCGTGGATCAGCCAAAGATGACAGCGCATGCACGGGGGCTTTCTTACCGCTCCATGTTGTAAAGAGCTCAGGCGCTTCTTGGGCGTGGGAAGCTTGATGTTCAGGGCATCGGGTATCTTGCTGCGGAAGCGCGCCTTGACCAGAGGCCTCCCTGTAGGGGCGAAAGAAGGACTTGGGGGGCTCGGTGGTGGTGTGTCTATGATGACGTCTGGTTCCTGTTGCGCCCAGTCTCGTTGTTGTTCCTCGCCCTCATCTATTGTTGAGAGAAATCCGGTCAGCGTAAGGGGCCGCATGTTGATGTTGCACCATGTGATACAAGAGAAACAATACAATAGGTCGAAGGAGAAGGACTGCAAAGCACAGGTCGTGGACTGACCCTTGAGGTACTCGGCGAGAGGAGTCTCGTCGTAAATTACCGTCTCCATGAAAGAGATCTAAATCGAGGATAACGAGCTGCGGCACTTGGTGCACCAGCCATGCGGTTACATGTGCACAAAAAGGCTAATGATCCCAACGGTGGAAGTTCACGGGCTCCCGAGGCAGCTGAAAGGGGTGGTCGGTATTCCGGGCCCAGACCAACAAAGGATGACCTCGAAACGAAACGAAACACACTCGAGCGAGTACTGCAGTGGACCAGAGGGTACTGCCAGACTGCCTGGCAGGTCGAAGGCGGTGGCGCACTGGGGGGGAATTGGATGAGCAGGATTGGCCGGTTCGGGGTCGGAATATCGGTGTGAGCAGCACGGAGTAACGAAGGTGTGTGTCAAGTGGTGTCAGTGCCAGAGTCTGTGCCAGTCTCCAGAATATCCAGAATATGGACTTGTAGATGTAGATCTGGGTCTGCGCGGTACCGATATCGTCTGCAAATGAGTGCAATTGCCAATCACTATCTCATCAGTAGAGAGAGGAAGAGGTCCAGAGGCATGTGCAATCAAAGGGGAGGAAGGACAACTTGGACTATGCTCGTATGTCCACCGCTCCCTCTCTCGCTTGGGCGGTGCCAGGGGTGTTCATCAAAGTAAAATGAGTCGACCGAACGAGCTAAAGGGTCCATCCAACTGTCCCTTAAGTGCCCTGGTGCCCCTGGTGCCCTGTCGCTGGGCGATGGAAAGGCCACCGTGGGATGGGCCCAGTCAGCCAGTGCTCATCTCGGTCTGCGGGTAGGAAGCTGGGGCCGCAGTTCGGGCCCGTCAGGTGCCATTTTTGGGGGGACAGCACCTGGCCTGGCCTGGGCTGCCCTGCCTGCCTGCATGCCTGCCTGCCAGTCGGTTGGCTGGGTCCAGGGCGCCGCGAAACGGGAGAGCTGCAGGGATGCCCGCTGAGGCTTAGCGGATACTTGCTTAGGCAGGCGGGCAGGCGGGACGAAGGTCCAACGCTTCCAGATCGACGACAGCATTCCGAAGCTCGCCCCAGCAGCACTGCCCCAGTTGGTGAGCAACCCCCGACGACGAGCAGAGATGCCCCAAGCTTGACCACAGCAATCTTGAAACGCGAACGCAGCCCAAGATGCCGACGGAGAAGGAGCTGCAGATCTCCCCGATTGTGCAGGAATCTGTCGTGCACAATACCAAGGTGAGATACACCCAGCCTCTGCCGCCCCGGCCTCGTTGCCAGTTTAGAGCCAGCTAACCAGCCCATGCACCCAGGCACTTGCCAACCTCCAGTCCCTGACGGCCTCCCTCTTCGGTGTTGCGGCCGGCATACTCGGCCTCGAGTCTTACTCTGGCTTCCTCTTCTATATCGGCTTCACTCTGCTGACGGCCGTCCTCTTCTACGCCATCCGGGTCGCCCCGGCCTCTCTGTCCGCAGGGAAGCCCATCTTCGACACGAGTCGTTACTTCCGTGGACAGCTCGAGCTATGGACTAGTGGGCTGTCAGGAGGACTTGCTGGGTTTGTCTTGACATGGACGCTGTTTTACGGGTTGGTGAGGGCGTAATAGGGCCGTCGGAGAGGGAGATGAGGAGGATACAGCACAAAGGGGAA
This sequence comes from Diaporthe batatas, assembly GCF_019321695.1. Lineage (NCBI taxonomy): Eukaryota > Fungi > Ascomycota > Sordariomycetes > Diaporthales > Diaporthaceae > Diaporthe > Diaporthe batatas. The sequence goes on along the minus strand of NW_025408552.1, from coordinate 2,437,143 downwards.
AACAAAACTCATACCCGCCCTGCCAGGCGCAGCTGTCCAGTCTCGTCACGCCAGGAACGGATCTGAAATACACTTCATTGGCCAATACCGTGCTCAGCCCGCGATACAAATGCTGGAGGCATCGTGTTGACCCTAAGAAGGGCGAAGGCAACTCTGAATTGTTGGAAGAGCCGCTACGAAGAAACTCAAGATGCAGCCGAGAAGTTGATGGTTGTCAAACTCAACAGAGGTCCAGGATGAAGTTGAAGGCACTTACGGCAGCTCTGGCATAAGCAGACATGACTGGCGTAGAGATAGTAAAGCATACAAACAAATGAAATGTACTCTATCAAAAGGCTAACACAATGGCAAACACACAATGCCGTTGTCTGACTACTCTGCTATCTCTACGACCCTGCCCACAAACCCTTCGAGTCCGGATTTATCCCTGCTGCCTCCCTCCAATATCACAACTTGTGAGCCCATCTCAACCCATTCCCGCTGCGTGAGGAGCTCGAGCTGCACCTCATACACTAGCTTGCCATTCTCCTGCCGCTTGACCGACTCTTTCTCGTCGCTAATGACGAAAACTTGGTCGTCGTCTTCAACAGGTTCGTCAGGATACGTCCATGTCGGAGACACGCGTAGGATGCGAGCCGAGGCGCGGACGCTGGCGATGTAGACCTTGACGATACTCCCCACTATGAGATTGTCCGTAGAGGCATCCTCAAAGACCGCAGTGACGCCGCTTGCTGCCTGGAGTGACAATCCCGTTTCCACCATGTGCTTGCTGGGCACGGCTAACACCATTCCTTTCCGTATCTTCGGCAGCGGTCTTGGGAGGCGCTCAAAGATGCTATCGGAAAGGTCCTCCTTGGGCATGTCAAAGACAATGCCGATGGTGCCTGCCTGGCCTGGCTCTAGAACGCGCACTGGGAGACGCAGGTTACGAATGGTGGCGATCTGGGCATCGTACCACTCGCCCTTGATGGCGGAGGCAGGGACCGCGTTTCGCATCATGAGTCGGCTGAGCTCTGAGGACGAGTGATGAGAGACGGACAGCCCTTCTCCGCCTGGCGAGGCACGATCCTCGGGAGTCAGGGTGCTCGAGTCATCCTCTGGGGGGAATGGTCCTACCAGCACTCGGTCGCCGACGGCTATACGCCCGAAACGTAGGTAGCCCGCAACGACCGTGCCATGCTCGGCTTCTTCGTCGTCCTTCACCGCATTTCCGTACAACGCCGACAGACTGAACTTGTCCTCGATGTGAAAGACAGAGTCGGGCTGTTCGGGATTCAGAGCAAGGCCGATATAGTCTCGGGCTGTGGGAGTAGGTGGTATGGGCAGATTTTGGAGTAGGGCGTGAAGCAGACCGACCCCTTCGCCTTTCACGGCACTTGTCGATACGATCGGGACGAAGTCAAGCAGGTTCCCACTCGCCTTCATACCGCTTATCAGAGGCTGTATGTCATCCTCGTCCACAGCGGGGACTCTCGTGGGGTCAGACTGTATCCTCTGCTTGATCAGCAGCTTTGGCACCCTTCCAGCACTCTTGATTGCAGCCAGCACTTTCGTCAGCGTGGCACGAAGACTCATAGTAGTAGCAACGTCAAGTTTGGTTATGACGATGACAAGCGGCATGCGGAGTTTGAGGCACAGGTCAAGGTACGCCTTGGTCTGGTTCACTTCACCCAAGGGAGAGTCCGCCTCATCTTGTGAGGACATTGGGTTGGACTTGCCCTTCGCATCACCATCGGTGGCGGCCAAGCACAATATCGTCCAGTGAGGCGCCCAGCCAATGAGTCCTCGCAAGATCGTCCGTCGGAATCGAAGATGGCCAGCAGAGTCGGAGACGAAGACTAGCCTCCCATCTCGCGACAAGTCGTGTATGCCTTCCCAAGAGTCGATGTTGCGGTCCGAGAAACTATAGATGAGATTTTCATCGTGACCATTGTTCTTGTAGCCAATCAGCATTTGAGAAACCGATGTTGTCATTCCGGACGTCAGCTCATGGCGATGCCGCAACAAAAAGGTCCGGCTCCTACCAGAGCCGTTGTCGAAAATGCCCGTGCAAAGCGTACCCAACAGTGTCGACTTGCCACCGTCAGTCGGGCCTGTGAGGGTGACACGAAGCTGTTCTGTCGTCGAACTGGCTTCCACATCAGCCGCTTGTCCCGGCGAAACTGATGTAGTTCGGTCAACTGTGTCCGCTGGTTGATCTTCGATTCCAGGAGAAGGTTTCACAAATGCCTCGACCACGTATAGTTTCTCTTGGTGAATGGCCGGCTCAGGAATTGTGTCACCTCCTCTCTTTGGGTGAGACTTCTCGGTCCATCTGCACTCTCCAACGCACTGCCGTCTGGTCACTTCCACAACACACCCCAAGCTTGCTGCCATTACTCGAAGAGTCAAAAGACTCTCCTCCATCTCATCGTCGGGGAGCCCGACCAGCGTGCCATCATCGGAAACTCCTATCTCATATAAAGCACCTTTAGATTCCTCTAGGCCTTGCCAGAGATTTCCAAGGCGTACCGCTGCAGCTAAATCAGCACCATCGTCAGGGAGCTTAGGGATTAGCGAGTCGGTGGTTCCTAGAGGGTTGTATCTCGTCGATTGCTGAAGCCTCCAGAGAAGCTGAGTTGTCAAATGATAGAGACGCAATTTGCGCGATTCGCTGGTGGTGGTGTTGGGTCGTGATCCGTCTGTTTGAGAGGAATTGAGAGCGAGACGACCCACATTAGGGAGGTTGTCACTGGATGAGTCCGCTGGAAGAGAGTGAGGCTCATCCTGTCTAGGTCGCTGGGACCCCGATGGCTTTCCGGAGTTAATGGTTTCATACGGTCGTCTGGGCCGTAGAAGCAGATGCAGTTTGTACTCTATCGCCCCCTCCTGCGGCTCTGCCTCCAGCTTGATGGCCTTCTCCGGGGTCTCGGCCGGACGTAGCCACGGCGAAGAAACCCTCGTGGGCTCCGTCTCGAACGTGAAAACCGACATTTTCGAAAGAGACGGTAATTAATCGGCGATCCTGTCACAAAGACAGGTGCGGGGGCCAAAGACCGGAACAGTCGGGCGGTTAGAGGGGGCAGCAACGAGTGATCGCTGGAACACACGACTATCCCTCAGTCGTATATCGAGCCCAGCCAAGCCAAAGCAGCCCCGTCAGTCTCAAGTGTCCTATGACTTATACCAGACGCTTGAGAGGCCTCGTCGTCTCAGCAATTGACTCCGTAGGGTACCGAGGCGCAATTGGGTGAGTTAACGATGATGCAAGGCTCGGGAGTGTTGACGAGCAGCAGGACTTAGTATATTGCAGGATTTCGCGAGTTTCTAAGAGGTCTTTTGGGAGGATAGTTTGTTGGTATTTGCGGTAACATTTTGACCTAACGTTGACTGCTTTCGCAGAGAAGGAGAGTAGGTGGTGGTTTGACTCGTAGCTTCTTCCTCTCTGGAGACGTGGAGCTACAAAGGCGGTACAATCTTGAAGATTCAAGACCGTCTGCGGCGTTGCGCAGTTTAGCACTGCATCTTTGCAATCGTGAAGCCAATTAAACTCGGTGTGGTGATCAGTATCTCTCTGGCTTCTTGAAGTGCCGAGGCCCTAGTCGATTGGTCCAGGTTGGAAGAGGTCTGCAGATGTGGAAAAGGTGAGAGGATTGGAATGGGGCAGGTAAGGTGAGGTGGCGTTGACTCCTGCCTTTGAGTGCAGGATTGGCGGGCGGCTCAAGTGGACAGTCACCGCTGTTGCTCACACTCGGCAAGACAGAGACGACTACCGAGGAGTCACGCCGCATATTACCTTAGCAGGCGGACTGTGAGACGAGCGACTGTCTGACGACTGTTGGCTCTTCCTTAATGGTCTCTCTCCATTCTCGAGTTGTCAATCATTGCAACAACCTGTCAATCTCACAGTCCCACGGCGGGGCACTCGCTGCCGCTACTTACACAAGAAACATGGCAAGGGTGTATGTAACGACTGGGGCAGGCTACGAAGTCAAGCAAAGCACTAAGAGAAGCGACTGCCGATCATCAGGAAATAAGTCACGGCAACGACGAGGCCCTCGAGAACGAGAACGAGAACGAGTACAAACTCGAGATGCAGGCCGACACGGGCGATAGTAACAATCACGCTCTTGAAGGCGACAATGAAGTCAAGTTACAGGCTGACGAGAAAGAAAATCCACGCAATCGCCATCGCCCGCACCGCCTCCCCTCCCCAAGACCACAGCCACGGCCACGTTTACAGCATTCGGTTCGTATTGGGGCCGTACTTGCAGCATCTTTAGAGGATGGCACTGTCACCACAAAGACCAAGGCCACAGGTGCGAGGAGGCAGCAGGAAGAACTAAGTGCTGTTGCATCTGGTAAACCAGAAGGCAAATCGGAAACAGCTGCAGCAGATGCGGGAGTGCAGAGGTCAAGTCTGCTGTTCCGCCGCAATAAGAACGGCCCCCGCAAAGGTGGGAAGCAGAGAGAGAAGGGTGCTCTTGGCAGGGCCTGGGAGAGGGTGAGTCTGATACCATCCCATTGTATAATAAACCCCAGACATGCCTGACATGGCAGCCCACTTCCTGGGTTCTCGGATCCATCCATGATCCCCCAAGCCCGCTTTGATGGTGTTGGGGAAAGGGGCCCCCAGCTTGCTATTCCACTGTCCGTCGAGGGGAGGGCAGTACCCGATCCTGACGGCCAGCCACCATGTGCATGCGTGTCATGCTCGCCCGTCAGATCAGGTCCTCCACGCGGGCTGTGGTTCATGTACACTACACACGCAATAGAAGCCTAGCTCGAATGTTGTGGAGCAGCCCACTACGTATGCTACCACCGTCAGACCGTTTGCTTCCACCCGGCATGTGGCAATCTTCCTAGGCTGTTACGAGGGGGGCGGTCTAAATCCTGGGTCTGCGGACGGCATCTGGCGGCCAGGCCTGCAGCCGGGCGGGTTTTCAGGGCCCACTGGAACCATGGGATGAGCGGCTAGTGCTAGCCATCGGTGCCAGACCACCCCAAGCTACTTGCAGCCTTCCTAAGCATCGCACAAAGCCGTGCCACTCCCCTGTGCCTGACGACTGTTTTAGCATCTTTGGAGCATTGAAACCTCTCAGTTCAGGCCGCCAAAGTCCCCACCGCTACCCTTTCTATTTATCCCTGTCACCTCTCTCGAAACACGCCTCGGTCTCAACGCCCCTCCCATCCCCTATTTCAGGCCCTACATTAACTCCGAGGACACTCCTGCACACTGACGCTGCCTCTACCATCGCGACAGCCTTTCGCCATCACAAGACCTGTAATTTGACCGACGACATAGCTCAACATGGGTTTTCTGAGCAGGAAGAAGAAGGAACCAGTTGTGGAGGAGAACCCTTATGCCAATCCCATCACGCCCTACCAGCAAGCCCGAAATGACCTCGCTAAGGGTGCGATGCCCGGTGGCCCCGGTGGTCTACCGTCGAACCCGCGCATGAACTCGTACGGTTCCAGCCCTGCGCCTCCTCCCTACCAGAGCCCGGCGCCGGCGAGCAACAACAACCGCTTTGGAGATAATAAATATGGTAACCAGAATGGGTACGGATCGAACCGGTACGACAATGACAACGCTTCATCCTACAGCGCCAACTCGAGGCGTCCCGGTGGATACGGCGGCTTTGGCGAAGAGGGAAACAACGAGCAGCTATTCGGCGGTGCCGCTGGCCGCTATGTGCCTCCAGAGCAGGGATCCAAAGGTCCTGCTCCCTCCCAGTTCCAACCGAGTCGGTACAACAACGACAACTCGAAGGGCGCATTACTTGGCAATGCCCAAGATCGATACAATCCGCTCCCTCCGTCTAACAGACAAGAGGGTCCGGCAGAGGACGATGAGTATGGAGGCTATGGTGCACCTCGCGAGTTGACCGGTAAGGACAGATACATCGTCAGAAGAGTCATGCTCTCTTATTCTAACATGACGAAGAGGAGGAAAAGGACGAGCAGGGATATCAAAATATCAGGTCCGATATCAAAAACGAGAGACGAGCCATGGCAGACACCGCCGACCGCATAAACCAAACAGCCGACACTGCTCTTGACGCTGCTCTGCACGGTTACGCTGAGCTTGGAGCGCAAGATGATAGACTGCGACGAGCGTATGATAACCCTTGGCTCCTTCGAGAAGTGATATGATCTGGTACCGAAGCCGCTGCTAACGCAAGTTTCTAGGGATCAAAACCTGAACTCAGCTGCGGCATACAGTCGAGTTGCCGAGGACAAGACAAAGTACGTTGAATTATCCAGAGCCTCGGCTCTCTCACATCCAACATTGTCTTTGACTTCTCCCGCGGAAGGGGTCGGTTCAATCGACTCGGCCCCAATGGGAGCAAGCTGAGGTGCCTTTCTCACCTGCGAACAACCTACTAATTCCCCCTAGGGAGCTCAAAAACATCCAAAGCATGTTCTCCGTCTTTTCTCATACCTCGAACTCGAAAATCAAGAAGCAGGACGCTGCAGTTCTTGAGCGACACCAGATGGAAAAGAGGCAGCAAGAGGCTACGGCCCGCGGACAATACAAGGCAACCGAAGATATGGAAGAGACATTCATGTCTGCCAACAAATCCAAGCCTGGCTTGCTAGGAGCGAACGCCAACAAGAAGAAGTACGACTTCGTAGATCTTGAGGACGGCGAGGACGAGGATGAATTGAGCGAAACAGAGAAGGACGACATGCGAAGGACAAACGATGCCATGGATGCAGTTCAGCAGAAGGTTCAAAGGATGAACCTAATCGCCAAGGGCATGAACCGTCGCATTACTGACCAGAACGAACTCTTGACTGATATGGCTCAGAAGGCGAGTCTGATCCGCTGGTATTTTGCTATCTTGTTGCACTTGCTAACATTTCGTGCAGAGCGATGCTGTCGACGACCATGTAAGATGCCCCGTCGATTTGCTTCACTACCTCCTCCAAGGCTCTCGCCGGTGTGGGTGCTCGTGCTTGGCCTATCTGAGTACCGTCCTCATCGCACATTACCGTAACGTTTTGGTGATATTTGGGCGCTTGCGCGAGAAGAAAAATATGTCTTTGAAAACTGCTGACAAAGTGTTCTCTAGGTCCGTATGAACCGCGAGAAGTTGAGCCGAATCCGTTAGGACAACCAGCATTAGGTATCTGTGAAAGATGGGCGCCTTCTTTCTACACCGCATCATCCTCGTCCGGGCAAGCCTTGTGGCCAGGCTCGAACCACTCCTCAAGCGTTGTTGGCATTCACAGAGTTGTTTTGCTGGGGTCATGATTTGGTTCGCAAGCCGCGTTGTAGACGGCATACGAAACGGTAGTTGTCGGACGGACTGGGCAACGAGTTTAGACTGTCAATTGAGATTGTGCCACAACAAGCATTCACCGGTACTCTAAGAAAAGAGACTGTGTTGTCGTCTTTGTGCTTGACTGCAGTTTTGCGCAACGAGTCTGCCCCTGTCTCAAGATCTTTGTCCGAGGCATCGTCATCAGAGCTAGGTACACGTATCCAGGTGTTCATGGAGTACTGAGCATGTCTTCTTCAAGGCTGAGATATAAGGCGAAGCGCACAGTTTGCCAGATATGTGTAAACAAGTATTTTCGGCGCTTAGTCTGCACATCTGCCTTGGAAAGACCATGTAGGTTGGAAGTATTAAGTCTTTGGTGCGATTCTTATAGGCTCTCTTCACGAACCGGTATGGCATTACTAGAACATGACTCCATTGTTTCTGTTTGGAAAAAGAAATTGGATCAAATGAAATGGTGTAAAAAAAAGCGAAGTAACTTCACGAGGCCTCGTTTATCGCACACGAGGCTCACCCATCCGATATCCCAAAAAAGCCTTGGACATGAGCATTCAATGTTGGCGGTGGTGGTAGCTCCGACACTTCGGCTTACCTAATGCCTAGGCACCGCAGCGAGCCTTGCAGCTATATGTAGCACTCAGTGTCAGTGCGGACCCACACCGTAGGGCTGCTGAATTCTCATCGTGAGGAAACTTCAACCGACTTGCATCGTCCGTATGCAGTCTTCAAAATGACGAAACGACGAAAGACAACGGACTCTGGTAATTTTGTCAAAATCGGAGACAAGACCATCAACTTGGAGGGATACTTCGCCCCCAGCAAGCCCAAGGACACCACCAAGACTGATGGAGACGCCAAGCCCTCGACGCAGCCTGAGCTGCAACCGAAGGGGGAAGTGCGAAAGGAGCCGGTGAAAGAGAAGCATCAGAAAAATGCGGGCAAGACAGACCAAAAGCCAGCAAGGAGAGAGCAAGGAGACAAGGACCTACTGAAACTGCGGGAGAAGCTGCCCATTTGGAAGCATAGGGATGAGATTCGAGACGGCCTCAGAACGAACGACGTGCTCATCGTAGCGGCGGAAACAGGCTCTGGAAAGAGTACTCAAGTCCCACAGTTCCTCTTCACCGAAGACTGGTGCCGAAAAAGGACGGTTAAGGTTCGCTCAGGAGACAACAGGGTCAGTGATGCCTCCGTCGGTGGGGTTATCGCCATCACTCAACCACGGCGGGTAGCTGCAACCACACTGGCCCACAGAGTCTCAAATGAGGCAGGCACGCCGCTCCGTCAGACAGCTGGTGCTCGAGAGGGGTTGGTCGGTTATTCAGTGCGGTTCGACCACAATGTCCCAAAGGGAACTAAGATCAAGTTCCTCACCGAAGGCATGCTCCTACAAGAGCTTCTCCGTGACCCTCACCTTCGACAGTACAGCGCCGTCGTCGTGGACGAGATTCACGAAAGAAGCGTCGACGTGGACCTGCTTTCTGGTTTCCTCAAACAGATCCTTTCAGGAGATAAATCCGGCCGAGGGGGCATCCCACTGAAGGTTGTGGTGATGAGTGCCACTGCGAACGTGGAAAAGGTCCAGTCGTTCTTCACCGTTGAGAAAGACACCGGAACTCTGAGGCCAGCTATTCTGGATATCCCAGGTCGCCTGTTCCCCGTCGAATTGATCCATACGCCAAAACCCGTACCTGACATCCAAGACGCACTCCTGAAGACTATTTTCAAGATCCACACAGAGCAGCCGTGCCCAGGTGACATCCTGGCTTTCCTCATCGGGCAGGAACAAATCGAAACTGCCCAGAAGATCATCGAGGACTACGCCAAGACCCTGGATCCGAAAATGCCAAAACTCGTTCCAATCCCGCTGTTCGGCCAGATGTCCATCGAGGCGCAACAGAAGGCCTTCCAACCCGTCAAGGGCAGGGTTGTGAGAAAGGTGGTTCTAGCTACGAACATTGCTGAAACATCGGTCACAGTACCAGGCGTTCGTTACGTTGTCGACACTGGAAAGGCTAAAGTCAAGCAATTCCGTCTCCGCTTGGGCATGGAGTCCCTTTTGGCAAAGCCCATTTCAAAATCATCTGCCATTCAGCGAGCTGGTCGAGCCGGACGAGAGGCCGCTGGCAAGTGCTACAGACTCTATACCGAAGAAGGCTTTGAGTCACTGAAAGAAGCGGATATTCCAGAAATCTTGCGAGTCGATACCCTGGGTGCCGTCTTGACAATGAAGTCCCGAGGCATCACTGACATCTACGAATTTCCCCTCATGGACACGCCTGATGACGAAGCATTCGACAGGGCCTTGCTTCATTTGCACATCCTCGGAGCCATCCAAGATGATGGATCGATTACGGAGATGGGCAAAAAGATGGCATCGTTCCCAGTCACGGCTCCATATGCGCGAGTGCTACTTGCGGCGTCGGACCCCAAATACGACTGTCTTTTGCAAGCAATCGACGTCATTTCGTGTCTTACTGCAGGAGAGGACATATTTCACCAGCTCCGCTCTGAGGAGGAGCGAGAGAACGCTGAAGAATATCGGAAGGGACTCTACCGCAGAGAAGGCGACCTGCTCACGTATCTGACGACGATGCAGCAGTACACTGCAGAAAACACGGATCGGGCCGAATGGTGCAAGCACAGGAGGATCAATGTGAAGGTCATGCGACAGGCCGTAAACATTCGGAAGCAGCTGCGTGGCCTATGTCTCAAGGAGAAGATGTTGTCCGAGCCCCCCGAGCCGGATCCCCAGCCCTTCACTCCTTTGTCTCCCGATCATGCCGAGCTGCTGTTGAAGTGCTTCCTGAAGGGGTTTTCTGTGAAAACAGCGATCCTTGCGCCAGATGCCAGCTACGTCACGACGCAAGGCAAACACGTGGTAGCAATACACCCATCCAGTGTTTTACATGGGCAGAAGAAGGAGGCTATCATGTTCCTTGAGCATGTGTTCACGACCAAAAACTACGCGAAGAAGGTGAGCGTGGTACAGTCGAACTGGGTTCTGGAGGCGTTGGAAGGGTAAATGAGTACCGAATGGAAGTAGTCCATATGAGGCTGTCCCAATACAAGTCACCTCATGATTCACATAGCCTTGTGAACCTCAAGTAGACAAATTCAATCATGCCATTGCATTGCCGTGTCCAAGACTTGGCGCCCTGTGGACTCCCAGACTGGGACAAACTTGTACAGGGCCCATGCTCCCAAGGTCCACCACGCGCTCCATTCTGATAGATAGAACTGGCTCAAGTATGCAAAGATCAGTTGTATGCTTCAGGAACTCTCGGGACTATTTGATGAATGAGTCGGGCGGCACATCCACGGCGTGATTCTGAAAAGACCGCGGACGGGAGAGACGATCATTGCACGACAATTGGCGTAAAATACCCGGGCTTGGAAGCGTAGGCTACGTGAAAACTACGCCCATGCCGCCAACGGTGACCTAGGGGTCGCGCTCAAGCTGGGAGCAAACATACGCAAAGGTCTATGACCGCACCAGCGTTCAATTGGATACAGCTCAATGATCCACCAACTCCAGGCCCCAAGCATTAGCACTACCCACTCTGTGATAGCTTCGACTCAGCACCGCTGATCGCAGCAACCAACGAGAGCATCCAATTAAACGATTGCTAAGCTGACCGGACATCCTTCTCTTCCTCAGAGCCTGGGTGAAAGTGGGAGGAATTCAGGTACATTATCACACCGAGGCCAGCAAAACCACAACATAACACACCACAAAAAAAGCCATGAACTCATCAAAGCGCCTCCTGGCCGCCGCAACGTCCGCCCGCGGCGGCAACGGCCTGCGCCCCGAGCCCATGGCCCTGCTGCCGCCAATACCGCTGTACCGGCGCCTCTTCCGCGCCCACCGCAAGCACCTGCCCCCTCAGATGCGCGTGCTGGGCGACGAGTACATCAAGCACGAGTTCAGGGCGCACCGCAACGTCGACAACCCTGCACATCTGGTAATTGCGAGACCACAACCATTCTAGAGTAGCGCTTTACTGATGGCCTTTATCACTAGATTGGCTTCCTCACAGAGTGGCAGCTTTATGCCCAGAAGATAGAGGGCGACTCGTGGGTCGGTGAGAAGTTGGACCCGGGCAAGGTTGAGAAGATGAGTGGTGCGTTGACTCCGTAGACCTGGAACTTTACCTGTGATATGAGGACCGTATGCTGACCTGGACAATCGTAGATCAACAAATAGGGCAGCTGTACGAGCTAATGCAGGCCATAAAGAAACGCCGCGAGGAAGGAGACCCGGGGGATTCAGCCCCATGATGAGGGCTGGGAGTGTATTAATTATACCTTGTATCAGACCATCCCATCACCAAAGGGCAACCATGTGTGCGCTGCCTTGTATGCATTATGGTTGTAAAGATGCCACAAATTTAGGGATACATCCCTATGTTCGGGCACTGGCATTCCAAGGATGAAAATGTCTATATGCTTATCTAGACGTATTAATAGACCAACAGACCAACCCATTAAAGCTCATGCAGGTCGCATAGGATGCAACGCAGCCACACCTCCCCAACGCCAACATTGACGAGAATCCCGTGCAGACACACAAAAGAACAGACATTCCTCAGATGACTGCCGACTCGTCCAGGTACCAGGTGGAGTCAAACGACTGGTCCAGCTCTCTGACCGAGAACCCGTTCCCCAGGTACGCGAAGCGGTTCTGCTTCGCCTTGGCGGCGGCGCCCGCCTCGCAGTCATAAACGTATTCAAAGTCCTCGCCTCTCAGGCCCTCCAACATGTGGAAGAAGTGCACCCTGCTCCCTGGGTGCAGCGCGACGACGGGCCCGTCCTCCTTGCCCGCCTTGAACCACGACCTCCCCGGTGCGCCCCACGCTGTGCGCGGCATGAAGTGTTCGATGTGCTCGTTGAAGTCGTCCACGGCGCCCTGGGTCGGAGCTATGGCGCGGATGTGTTCTGTCTGGCACTTCTTCAGGATGCGCACGATGTACTTGGCGATGTGCTCGCTCAGGGTGAAGACGGAGCCGTGGCCGATGGGCGCGTTCGGGCCGAGGAATGCTGTGATGACAATGGTGGTCAGCGAATTGCCGTCATTGATCGGTTATGTAATTTTTGGAAGGGTCTTGGGGGTCTTACTGAAGTAGTTTGGCATCCCAGCCACGGCGCACGACATGTAGGCCTTGGGCGTCTCCTCGCTCCATGTATCCTGGAGGTTACCCTCGCGGCCCACCAAGGGGAATCGCGGCCGGAACGAGATGTCGAAGCCTGTGGCGCAGATGATCGCGTCGACCTTCAGAACTTCTCCCGAATTCATCTCGATCCCGTCAGCCACGAATCTCCTTATGTCACCCGACACAACCTCCACGTTCTCCCTTTGCAGCGCCTCGAGGTAGCCAGGTGCAGGCGTCATCCGTCTCGTGCCGACAGGGAAGTCTGGTATGAGCGCCTTGCACAGTTTTTCGTCTCCTCTCAGCACCATTGTCATGTACTCCTTGATTTTGGCGCTGGCAAATGCTTGTATGGGACCGTCTTTGACGACCTAGGAAGGGCGACACAGTCAGCATACATTACGTGTGCTGGATGGATGGTGCAAGCCTTACCAGTCTAAAGTTCCCGCTCGTATCTTTCTCGATGCTCTTTACGAAACGTTTGTAGAAGTCTGAATCGTCCTCGAATCTCATGATTTGTTCAGGGGTGAAGTTCTCTTTGGCGTCAAGATCTATCTCCTTCAGCATCTGGCCGCCGCCCATCATAGCCTGCGCTTGTCGCCATGGTGGTGGGATCCAAGTTGGTGTACGGACGATATGATACAGCTTCTTGACATCTATACCAGTGGTCAGAAGGGGGGGGTGCGGCGAGTGGCTAGGCCCTGGCAACTCACCTGGTTGAATTGCTGGAAGCAATTGAATTCCGGACGCGCCGTTGCCTATCACTGCGATGGTCTTGCCGGTCAGGTCGTACTCTTCCGGCCACGACGCAGTGTGTACCAAATCCCCCTTGAAATCATGGAGGCCCTCTACATCGGGCCACTTCCAGTTGCTGCTTCATGTCAGTCTTTGCACGCTAATGATATCTATGATCTGTTGTCTTGCTCACTTCAGAATGCCAGAGGCATTGATCAAGAAGTTTGCTTCATCATCGAACTCGACACCAGTCTGCAGGTCCGAAACCCTCAGAAGCCAAACACCCCTGGTCTCTTCCCAACGTGCCGAGTTGACTCTGTGTTGCAACTTGATGGAAGGCATCATGTTTTCCTCTTTGCAGACCTGACACAGGTAGTCGCCGATCTCCCTCGCTGGAGCGAAGAAGTTGCTCCACTGCTTGTTCGGCCGCCATGAGTACTGGTAATTGTGACTCGGGATGTCACATCTGCAGCCGGGGTAGCGGTTCTCGAACCAAGTGCCGCCAACGTTCTCGTTCTTCTCGTATATCTGGGCCTCGTAGTCTGTGAGGTTGAGTCGAAGAGTACGAAGAAGGTTGATGCCGCTGACGCCGGCGCCGATGCACACAATCCGGATGGGTTTCGACGTGCCCAGGGGCTGGTCGACGACGGCGTACACCGGGTGCACCCCGTTGCCGTTCGTATGCGCGTGACCATTCATCGTTGATCTTTAAGATGTGCTGGTACTTGATAACAAAGTGCAGAAAACAGTTCCCCGCTCAAGTCTCAACAAGTGTAGTACTGTCGTTCCGAGACAACCTTGGAATCTGGGCAGCAAGGTGAGCGAGGGGCCAGGTATTTATCAAGCAACTTGCCCAGAGACGATCGTAGAGGCGGGACCGCTTTTATCAACGTATGGTCCCAACGGTGGCCAACAGTTCCCTCGTTCAACTTAGTCACACTTGAGGCTCTTTGAACTTGACCGTCCGCAGTCACCGCCCAATGATATATGGGATGGCCGACAAGACGGGCAAATTGAGTAGGCAAGGGGAACGGGAGACGTCTGGGCATCAGGATATCAAGTAATTCATCGCTCCTGCCTCACGCGGCAAATGCTAACTCCTCAGGCCTTGGTAGGTCGCTTGACATGCAGGAGTGGAGTCCCCGTATGCTCGCAAAGTGCGAAGTATCTAACCTGCGAGGCTAAGGATGGGACCCTGCCAACGGGCCACGGAATGGAACATAAGAAAGAAGGAGCCGAGCTCTGTTGGCTGGTTTACGGAGGACAGAGAGATGGCCATGGACTATCAATGCCCGCCGAGCCCGATGTGGTGGTCTCCCCCAAGCACGCCCCCAGCACCCTCATCCTGAGGCCCAGGATATGTCCCGCAGAACCATGCAGCCTGGCCGACGGCGTCAAAAAAGCTTCCGGGAATCCCAGGTCATGAAGTAAATCGAGCCACCAGGGTTTGTGGATCTTGGTTTGAGTGGGCCCGCCAGCAGAAGGATGCCGTTCTCCAAGTCTACTTGATGCTGGCCGGACGGTAGAATGAAGGATGTGCAAAGGCAACAATAAACACTCACTTGAGCGGCGAGGCTGTTGGCAGACATACCGACACAGAGGCTGTATGTCGAACCGAGAAACTGGTAGGGACGCCTCATCGCCCCAGCACGGTAGTCCGTACCAAATACCCATACGACCATGCAAGCCACCAGGATGTACCCGCTGATGTGGGTGCAACCAAGGATCTGAAAGGCAGATGCTTGAGTGGGCGTGGGAAGGTTCCCGCCTGGGCGGAAGCGACATAGATCGTAAATTGCCCTATCACAAGCCACAGCCCCTTCCGAACTGACCGTGGCGGCGGTGAGCAGCGAATGGGACAGAAGGCGCCTCGCAACATCTCAGGCGGGCCAAGATGATGATGAGCAGCAGAAGCTTCCCACATTATTGTGCATTGTGTGGGTTTCACCGAGCACCGGTTGCTGGGCCGGGGCCATGAGGGGGCCTGGGGCTGTGGCATCTACTGCACCGGTACGGAGTAGGTCGAGTGCAAGGTGCGAGCCGTGAGTTGGGGGCCATTTCTCTGACCTCTGTACCGGACTTCCAGCTCGTGGGCCGTGGCAGGACGATGCGATGCGATACGCAAGGGGAGGGAGGAGGCTGCCGCGTGTCTTTGATCAAGCAGCCACAGTCAGCCACTCGCCTTCGCAGTGCGTGGTTGGGCATTCAGACTGACATTCCTGCGCGTTCAGCTGGCAGCGTTCCACCACGGAAAGCTGAAAGGAGGCGCATCGAGGTGCACTGGAGGTGCAGGAGGCGACCTGGAGGCGAACTCAGGAGCGTAAGCGGCGCTCGCACCCAGAACCCTGCATGGCTTGCAGCTGCATTCGGGCCAATTGGAGTCAATTGATGCCCCTGTTGCTACTTACACATGCCGTTGCGATGTGGATGCCTCGATGCGACTTGTCAACGGGCCCTGACCACAGCCTGTCGGACCATCCGTGAAGCCTTCGGCTCCGGGCTGCTGGAGCTTGGGGGCCAAGGGTGCGTGCGCCCCACCTAAGCTAGCTCTGGTTCTTTTCCCGGTCGTAAAAAACGGCCCTGCATTTTTCTCCCCTGCTGTGATTGAAAGCTGCGAAATCCATCTGTTTTGAACGCCACATGAAAGCGGCCTATCATACTTAGTATTCGATATCTCAACTCTCCTCCCCCATGTCTTTCTCATTCTCTTTTGCCGGTGATGACATAGACGAGGACGTTTCTGCACCCCAGAAAACTCCTCCAGCTCCAGCTCCAGCCCCGGCTGCCTCAACGTCCAGCGCCTTCCCAGTGCAGGGGAAGCCTCAGCTCCCCCCGGTCCACCATGACCTGGGCCAGCTGCTGGCGAAGCTGCCGTCCAAGATAGCATACAGCCTTCTGGATGTGGACTTGGACGGCAAGGGTTCCATACAGATCCCAAGGAGAGAGCTTTGGGATGTCAGGCTCCAGCTGATGGCCGAGGAAGACGCAGAAGGCGACGAGCTGGAGCCGGGTCTAGGGGCCCACGACGTCAAGACCGGCATCTACGAGGGAGGATTCAAGAGCTGGGAGAGCAGTGTTGACCTTGTCAAGGTCCTTGCGGCAAAACAGGTTCCCGGGGCCTTGGCTGCGGCGCCTTTCCACATCATAGAGGTGAGTGGGCAAAATAAATTTGTCTTCGTAACCTCCGCCAATCGAGAAGCACACTAACTTTTGCCTCCCCATCCACAGCTGGGATGCGGCACCGCATTGCCATCTCTCGCCCTCTTCCACTGGGCCTTGCACAGCAGGGCACAGGCAGCAGAGGGGGCACAGGAGCATCAGACACCCTTGACACTCACACTGGCCGACTACAACCCCAGCGTCCTGCAGCTCGTCACGATGCCCAATCTACTCCTCGCATGGGCCTTGAGTCGGAAAAGCTCTGACCAGCTCATCCAGGATGCCTTGTCTGTCACCGAGGGGGAGCTGGAGATCACGGAGCAGGTTGTCGACTCGTTCAAGAGCTTCCTCACTTCGGCTGGTATCAATGTGTCCTTCATCTCGGGTGGCTGGTCGCCCGAGCTTGTCGAGTTGATCTATACCAGCTCTGCTTCAGTGTCGAGCGGCACAAATGGTGGCGGCGCCCTCCATACTCTGATCATGGGGGCGGAGACCATCTATTCTCCATTTGCCCTGAGTTCTTTCACGGACACTCTACTTTCGATCCTGCGCAGAGAGCGTGAAGCTGGATCAAGCCGCCAGGCTACGGCCATTATTGCCGCGAAGAGATTGTATTTTGGAGTCGGCGGTTCTCTTGACGACTTCGTGGACAAGATGCGCGATCTCGGCGCTGGCGTCAGTATGGTGAGAGAAGAGACCGAGGGGGTGAGACGGGGTGTCGTCGAGTGCGTTCTTCCATGAGGCACGGTATAGAGCCGTGCCACAAGATGTTGCGCACCTGTGCGCACTCGGACGACTCCATCAGGAACAACGCCAAAATTCTCCTCGAAGATTGGGAAAGCCTAGTTTCCTTTTCTGAGACGAGTGGCTTTGACCATGCTAATGAGAAGCCCTCTCTTGGCCAGACTAGAATCAGGTGGGTATGCAGCTATGGCTGGACGTTGAGCGTTTGCTGCACCTCCGGCGGCAATGCGCGTCTAAGGGCAACGTTGGGCGCGGGAGACGCCCTGTTGTTAGCGATTCAACACCGACTCGTCAACTTCCGCCGGCGCAGACCGCACCAGAGTCCCGTATTGTCAAGAGTCCGCCGCAAACTCTTCCCATGTCCGCTATTACCCGGCCATATCCTTGGAGCATACCCGTTCCCGCCAGAGTCGCATCCGCAATACGGGCCCTTGCGGGGCGCGGCATTAACACTTCACTCAACGAAATCATCTCCGAAGAGGTCTATATGAAGGTTGCCGAGGGACGACGCCTCGTTGGCCGATAGACGGCGAGTCGTGCGCTAGTGCTTCCATAGTGATGTGGAATGCTCAGTCGTGTGGCCGTCGGCAACCGGGCTGTGGAAAACCTCCGCTCGGGAGGCCCGGCCGTTGATGGGTGATGAGGGCAATACAGGCAGGCATTGGCTGTATAGGATGAGGCAAAATCAACTTCAAAGACAATGACCACGCCAGAGGCTGCCGACCTGAGAAGTTCCTTGTGAGGACTAGAAGCAAGATAGTCATCAACTCCTAGTGATCCAGACTACCACTAAGCAATATCTGAGCCTCTGGCGATCGGGGTCTGCAGATTCAAGCTTCTGATGAAGAAGGTTGAGCGGCGGCCTGCTAGCACGCCACGGCCGAAGGTACATGCAAGCTGCAGGGACCGCGTCCCCTGTGACGCAGGTACAGACTCTCCGTTCCTGATAGGCACCGAAATAATTGGGTCATGCAAAGCTTGGCGGTCTGACACCTTCTGGGGGCCCGGAGATTTGGGTGCTCCTAGGCGTCGGGCGAACTTACCGCAAAAAAAAAATTGCCTCGACCAATTTGACTTTTCCCGGTTTTAAGCTCGCGAGTCGCCAACTGTGACGACTGCTGCTGTCAAATCCGGCCCCGAACTGTATGCATCTGGCTGTCTGGGAGGGCCTAGCTCGCCCCTGAGGGCTGATGGCAAGGCAAGGCACAGGGTATGACAAGACCAGTCTCGTGCGGAGATGAACGAGTGATCGATTGACAAGGCAGTTGTGACAATCGATGCTGTGCTTCTGCTTTTCCCCCAACTGTGTGCTGTACAAGTATACAGTCAGACAGTGTGGTATTGTGTGACAGGTACCATCAGCTAACGAGTGGGCCGTGGCCAGACGGCCAAAGAGGTCTGAGAGGATCCAGGACCCACAGGACACAGACATTGTCGGTTCTCCGCGATCAGAAGAGGGCGTGGCGCTACGACTTGCCACTACTACGCGACTGATGAGTAGTGAGACGGCTGGACGGGCACCAGTAGAAAGTGGCTGGGGGGTTGGAGAGCTGGGGAAAGCTGGGCCCTCATGATTGGCATGGGGTGACGAAGCGGGCTGCGACAATGACGAGCCGACGAATTCCTCGGGCGCCGCGATGTACGCAAGTCTCAGGAGGCATGACGAACGGCCTAACGGTACGGAGCCCGCCGTGCAGGCAGAGGCTGGCAGGCTGGCAGGCTGGCAGGCTGTCCACAGTAGGTATACCGGCCGCGCCAGTGTCAAAAGGGACTGTCCTCGGCACGTCTAAACCTTATGTTGGGAGGCCTGGGAGGGGAGCGCGGGTACACAGCCTCACGGCTCGGCCTGGAGTGTGGAGTGTGGACTGTAGTCTGTAGCGCACAAAGACTGACGAGTGGGTGTGCCAGAGTCCCAGATTCCCAGTGTGCCACGCGGTCGAGACACGATAGAGAGGCGCAGCAATAGCGATCTAGATGCCGTGTGAGAGCTTATACGGGGTGGAAGGTAGGGTATGGAATGGACGGGACTGCGAATGAGAATCGATGGCACTGCGCGAAGACGCACCCAATGAGGCCAAGGATGGGCGGCCTAGCAGGTCTGCAGGTGGTTGTGTAGTGTCATTCCCCCTGAGTCCGCGGTGGCCATCAGACAGTTCAGGCAATTGTCAGGCTGGTGAGGATCCTGACCCTGGTCCCTCGTCGACCCAGCTCGGCAAGGCCTTGGGCTGGGCGGGCCTTGGAATCCCTGTCAACCCCAGAAGGCCGTGGGTGCCATCGCGCTGGGATCATCTCGCTCATATTAAGCTAATGTGGGCCGAGGCCCTGGAGGAGGCCTGATTGGGCAGCCCCCTGCTGGAATGAGTCGCATTGTGCTGGGGTGGGCTCCACGATTCCCACGGTCCGTGAGGTTCCTCCTGCGCTTCCGCCTCGACCGGCTCATTTCCTGTCGTCGAGGCTTGCTGGCTTGCAGGAACCGCGCCTGGGCACTGAGGAACGCACGAGACTATTTGACCGACTGCCTCCGCCTTCTCTGCCTCGCCTGGAATCTCGCTTCCTCTCCCACCTCCATCCATACCATATCATATCGTATCGTATCGGTCGTCGCTCGTTGTCACTCTTTCCAACGTGGAATACAGACATAACTCGTCTTAATACTCTAATCCGCCAATTAATATCGCCTTGTAAGTCAAACCGTCCCCCTTGCACAACGCGGTCTCCCGTCCATTCCTCCCCGACTGTTGCGCCGGCCGTGATTCAGGCTCGGCCCAAGACAAAACACTACGGGGACCACTTGGCGTGCCTATTTTTATTTGAGGCGTCCTGCAAACCTTACCTCCCACCCGTCCCATCCGACTAACACATAACAAACCAGATTCTCGACGGTCTTTTCGCCCATCAGCTTTCAATTCCACCAAAACAACAACCAACCCAAACCGCCAAAATGAAGTTCACTGCTGGTTTCATCGCCGTCGTCACGGCCGCTGCCCCCGCCCTGGCCATTCAGCTCACCAACACCGCCTACGCTGTTGAGGCTGGTCAGCCCTTCACCCTGACCTGGTCCGACTCCGAGGGTCCCGTCACCATCACCCTCAAGAACGGCGCCAGCAGCGACCTCAAGGACGTCCAGGTCATCGCCTCCGGCATCACCACCGACTCCTTCACCTGGACCCCTCCTTCCTCGCTCCCCAGCGACCTCTACGCCTTCGAGGTCACCGACTCCAGCGCCCAGTCGCCCAACTACAGCCCTCAGTTCCCCTTCCAGGGCAACGGCGCTGCCACCACCGCCGAGTCGAGCTCTGCCAGCTCCAGCGCGTCTGCGTCCACCACCCTGTCGTCGCTGACCATCACCTCTACCGCCTCCGCCACCACCTCGAGCGCAAACTCCAGCGCCACCATCTCCAGCTCCGCCAGCAGCAACGGCACCACCACCGCCTCCTCCACCTCTTCTACCCGTACCTCCACCCGTACCTCGGCTACCTCTGAGTCCACCTCCGAGTCTACCCCTGGTGAGTTTCCACGTTTCTAACAACACAATTATGCCCGTCACTAACGCGCCTTTCTAGTCAACACCAACGGCAGCCAGAAGCTGGGCTCTCCCCTTGCTCTCATCCTGGGCACTGTCGTGTCCCTGATGATCTTCAACTAAGGAAGCCAATGCCGACGTCCGTCTCGTCAGATAGGCCGAGCTACTGAAAGCCTTTTGTTTTCATTTCGGTAGTGGTACATAATAGGGTTGGACAGGGGAAGGGTACATGTGGTTCATTTTAATACGTCGTTCACGTTCTGCATCATGACCTTTTGGAACGGCCTCTGGGCCGATGACGGTACGATACTGCGGTGAATTGACTAGACATGAGAGAAATCCAAAAAATCAAAAAGCATAATAATACACCGGGTCATCTGGCCCACCTCAAAACCATCACACAGACATCTTCAGCAATTTGTGACGCTCCCGAGTGACACCTGGGCAATGACATGTTTGTCAACATGGGTTCTTCCGTGACCCCAGTACCACCACCTGCCCGCCTCCCCGTCACCCTGCCTGTAGTGGCACACCAGAGACGCAGCTCGCGGGCGGCTTGCAGTCGTCTGCAGCTAGCTGCGCACCTGCAGCTTCCCGTCACCCCTCCCTCTCCTTTGTGCTTCGCTTCGAGGCCCCCGCCAAATCTGCAACGGCCGCGGCCGCGGCCCGGCCAGCTGCAGGCGCGCCTTACAATGCACGTTGGGGCGCGTTTCGGTCCCCCGTCTGAGCATTGATACAGGATGACAGGCCGGCGGGTCGTTCAATGCTAGGCCATGGGCTGGGCTGGGCTGAGTCAGGCCCCACTGCCAACTCGAGGTAACGACTAGAAATAATAAGAGAGGGTCGCGAGGGGGATCGGCGGCGCACACACATACAGTGTTGTCGGTTGGGATTGAGTTTGTGTGGGTCCATCACACCCAATCCGTCTGCCATGGCTCGATTGATTAGATGGAGATGGATAAACCGATGCATTACGGGTACCGAGCCATCCTCCTCCTCGTGGGATATTCTCAGTCTGTCTGCTTCAGCCGGTTGATCGGAACGATGCCGTTGATCTCCGTCCCTGTAGATTGGGATCAGCCGCGTGTGCCTTTCTGCTTGCGCGCTTGCAGGGCCTTTCTGTCTTTTCTTTTTCCACAGCGGCGCTCCTCGGCAACTTCCAGATCTCGGCAGGAGCCGCGCTCGTTGATCGTCGTCGGGGACTCCGTCGTGGGAGTCGAGCGGTTGTCGATTCGGGCGGTGATGGGTCTAGACGACTGGCACGGGATGGCTAGATGATTAATATATACTCTCACAAAGCTTTGGGTGTATTTATAGGGATATGGATGATTTCTTTTCTTTGTTTGCTGTTGACTTTTTTCCCCCGCGCCATCAGTCACAAGTTGCCTTGCCGTCTGAATGTGGTAGTCTATGTATCTCGGATCTCTACTGTACAACTGACTTTTCTCTTCTGGCCAGCTGACTGCAGGGCTCGCGAGTAAGCCTTGCGTACTCATGACGCGTTCGTTCTCACATATTGCTTCATGCTCAAATTCGACAAAATCAAGTCTATGCGTCGGTCCGTACCTGGACTGCTGTGGCTCTTAAGCCTGTCGACCTACCATGCGAATTTCCCAACCAGATCGTGGTCTTCAGGCCTCCTCATAGCTTGGCCTTGACCGGGGCGTCATCGGGCGTGGTCTCCGAAACCACGACGGCCACGACGCAGATATCATCCACCTTGCCACCCCTCCACGTCTCCATGGGGTAGTACTTCTTGACCTCCTTGGCAAAAGGCCCATCCAGCTTGGTGTTGACGCTCGCAGCCTTGGCAGCCGCCGTGATCGAGGTCGCTATCAGGCTCTGGAGGCTCACCGCCTTTCCGCCGTCCCCGTCGCCGCCAGACGGGCCGCTCGTGTAGGCCGACAGGTCCGGCCTGACCCGGATCCCGCCGGCGTCGCTGTGGACCCACGCGCCGCTGCGCTCCATGGCCGCGCTCACGATCCGCAGGATGTCCTGGTTGAACAAGTTGTCCCACACGCCGTCGGTCGCGAAGACGAGCACGTCGCCGTGGCGCAGGCTGTGGCGCGAGACCTCGGCGTCGGCGGGCATGTCGGCGAGCTGCGAACCGCCGAACGCGGACATGCGCCGCAGGATCCACGGCGGTATTATGGAGAGCTGGAAGGGCGTGTTGAAGGCGTGCGTCTGGGGCTCCGAGGACCCGTGCACGGCGTTGAGCCGCAGGTGTATGTAGCCGCTGTCCCCCAGGTTCGCGACCTCGAGGGTCCCGCCGGGCTCGAGGAGCCCCACGATGGCGGTCGACCCGCCGGCCGTGACCGCGGGGTCCGCGCAGATGGCCTCGTAGCCCGTCTGCATGAGGGAGCGGGCGGAGAGGGCTTGTGGCTTGCCGTTGCTATTCGACTTGTGAGAGTATGCTGCCTCGGCCATGTAGTCGCAGAACCCGTGGGAAAAGTCTGCCGGGTCGACACCCGAGTCCATCCACCCGCCGACCCCGTCTGCCACGCCGAGGGCGACGCCGCCCGTCCCGTTCAGCCGCGTGACGAAGAAGGCATCCTGGCCGCTGTCGGGGCGGGTGCGCTTGGTGTGTTTCCGTGGAGGCTGGACCCGGTTGTAGGGGTTAAAGTGGAAGATGTGGGTCGAGGGGTCGTACGGCCGATCTTTCGCGATGTAGGAGGCGGCGACGTTGTAGGTGAACTGCTTCGGCGGTTGCTGCGAGCCCAGCACCGGTGTTGTGGAGAGCTTCCTGTATTTTGAAGGCATCCGCGGCGGTGGCCTGATGTGGTTTGAGGGCCGAGGCAGCCCCGAAGAGCGAGCAATTGCTGCGGACAGGCTGGTGTTGAGCACGTTTGTAGGGCGATATTGGGGGGTCGCATACAGGGCGCTTACACTGCAGGTGTGGCCGGATTGACTGCGCGAACCTGGTCGTACAGCTGGGTGTTGCCATTGCGCCTTGGCGGCTGGCACGAGACTGCACGCAAAGCCCGGTGGGGCCTGCTTTACTTTGAGATGGTGTTGACAGACCGCTCACTGATCAACAGACAACATCATCGACAGGAAATCCTCGAGGGATGCCGGGGCGAGCGGCTGGCTGGCTGGCAGGCTGGCAGGAGAGAGGACGGTGGATGGACAGGCGGGCGGGCGGGCGACAGAGCGAGCAAGCCGACTCCAATTGTCCGCGACCGCTTTGGTTGTCCGTCACGGAAATCATCAATCTAAAGAGTCTCACCCCAGACAGCCAGACAGCCCGGCCCAGGAGTCGGGGATGGAGAGAGCTCCATAATTAGCACCTGGGCTTGCTGGGCATTATGTCATTAGACCCAGCAGTCGAGGCGACTTGACCGTGCAGCAATCGCTTGCGCCGCCGTTATCCAGCCAATTGGCGCTGAACCGACTTGACCCGGCGAGGCCCGTTTTTCTGAGTCGAAGCAGGTGTGCTTTGTTGTTTTGCATGTTGTGGAACAGCCACCTGCTGTTTGCACCCCTGACTGATCCCTATGCAACAAGGTTTGTTAAAGACAAGGTCCGAGGACGAGAATGAGGTGAATTGTTCAGGATTGAAATGTTCCTTTTTATGCAAAACATGTCACCAGAAAACCGTCTTTGGGGAAGTGCCTATACTATTTCCGCCACATGGGGTTACTTACACTTATTACACGCACATGCACACTGGCACAGCACCTACGGGATTAAAACCACCACGGCATTACCTCTTGGACTGTGCATCCTTGAGGTCTTTTGCACGCTCATATTCGACAGCATATATGAAGGAATAGCTGGCTGATGTGAAGAACCACCGAGGGATTTCGATTCTCCCGCTGCAGGCGAGACCGCCGGGGCGTTTCTTGCCGACACGTGATTTCCCGGCGCTTTCAAACAAGCCGGTTCTGATTGGCTGTCGGCAACTCACCTCGGTTACTCGCTCCGTTCTCTGTAGTCCATGCGTGCTTCTATGACCTCTAGACAGCTTTGGACCGTTGCCACAATTCGATGCCCAGAGTGCCGAACCCAGTAGGAGGCTTAATCCTGTCGTTTCAGGCCGTGGTTGATTGCTTTTGAGACAATTCCACTCCACCATCAACTCAAACAGTCTTGATTCCTCCCAGACCGGACAACGCCACGACTCTGACGATCACGATCGCGATCCCTTGACCCGTCCGACCAAGATGGCTGCTCTCCGCTCTACCTCCACCCGCCTCCTGGGTGCCGCCACACGGCCGATGCTCCGCCCGGCGACGACCTTGCTTGCTTCACGGTCCATGGCAAGCGTCTCGGAGCCCAAGGCAAAGGTGGAAGAGTCCAACGCGCACGCCTCGCCCGCCTCCGAGGAGGCGCGCCTGAAGAGCTTCCAGATCTACAGGTGGAACCCAGACCAGCCGACAGAAAAGCCTCGCATGCAGACCTACACGCTGGACCTGAACAAGACCGGACCCATGGTTCTCGACGCACTTGTGCGCATTAAGAACGAGCTGGACCCCACCTTGACTTTCCGCAGGAGTTGCCGAGAGGGCATCTGTGGTAGCTGCGCCATGAACATCAACGGCATGAACACCCTGGCTTGCCTGTGTAAGTTGATCCAGTAAACTAGCACCGGCTAGCACCGGCCAGCAAGGCCTCGTCGAACACAGCTGATTGTCTGCCCAGGCCGGATCCCTACCGATTCAAACAAGGAGATGAAGATTTACCCTCTGCCACATACCTACGTCGTCAAGGACCTGGTCCCCGACTTGACGCACTTCTACAAGCAGTACAAATCTATCAAGCCATACCTGCAAAGGGATACACCAGCGCCAGATGTAAGATTACGCTCTTTGCGGTCTTTTGTTTGTTTTGGAACTTCACTGACAACCACATAGGGCAAGGAATACCGCCAGAGCAAGGAGGACCGGAAGAAGCTTGACGGTCTCTACGAGTGCATTCTCTGCGCCTGCTGCTCAACATCGTGCCCATCGTACTGGTGGAACTCGGAGGAGTACCTCGGCCCCGCCATCCTGCTCCAGTCCTACCGGTGGCTGATCGACTCTCGTGACGAGAAGAAGGCCGAGAGGAAGGACGCCCTGGACAACTCGATGAGCCTGTACCGTTGCCACACCATTCTCAACTGCACAAGGACCTGCCCCAAGGGTCTGAACCCTGGCCTGGCCATTGCGGAGATCAAGAAGGAGATGGCTGTGTAAGAGAAGAGGGAAGGAAAAGCACACCCCGGAAACACACGGGTTTCTTGTTTCGTTGGTCAATTGGAGGCAGCGATGCGCGAGGATGGGACTGTATATCGGGATTATTCGTATGCCTTCGCGCATGGAATCGGAGTTTACGCTGTGATAGTATCTACGAATCAAATTTCAGACTTCGGCCGGTCCGTTCCTGCAGCGTGCGACGCCGGCTACTACCATCACTTGACATCACGGAAATCTCGTTCTTGCCGGATTCTCACGCAACAAGGAGGTGATGAAGCTGCCCCACGACCAGGGAAGGAACACCTGCCGGACGTGGACTGAGGAGCAGCCTGGCTACTGCAGGACCAGACTTGCTACCGGCAAGACGTCGGTCGCTGCCTGAACGCTACGGGTTGTGGTTTCCTACAAGTGCTCCTCGCTCAAGGACGACTCCCTTAAAGCCTTCTTCGGTCAAAGCTGGTCGACTCGCAGACACTTCCACTTTACAACACTCCCGAGATCCATTGTTTACTGCTCTCATTTGCCCATCTTGCTCGTCCACGCACTCAGCTATCTTGTCTTACGGATTGCCCTCATCCTCAACAGTACTATAACACTTCGTCAAATCTTCATCATGGTGACCAAGTCCTTGTTGCTGCCATGTCTTCTCATGGGATTGGGCGTCGCCCAGCATCCAGCCTCGGATGGAAATCAGACGCGGGGCCCTTATTCGACCATCATTCATTTGGGGACGCCCTCTCCAACCTCTGGAGTAGCTTTTTCGGCTTCTTCCGCTGCGGGTTCCGCAACCAGCGCGGCCACCTCGACCGGCTCGGGTCATGAGACCACCAACCTACACCCTGACGATCCGGAGGATGAGGAGCTTCAGTGCAACCCGTGGGGCATGAAGCGGGTACTCTTCTCTTCTGCGCAAACTGTTCTCGGTACATTTTGCCTTTGCTCCCTCGTCAACCCATATTGGCTCAAGCCCAGTTTGTTCCAAGTATGCTGGGAATCCGAAGAGTTGAAACTGGCCGAGTCTGTTTTCGAGTTCTGCGGAGAGCACAGCATGTACCCCGGTTTTGAGTCGTTCCTTTGCACGTCATTCCAGGACCAATCTCGTGTCTGCAAGTCTCGCCCACAGGATCCAGGATGCCAGCATTTCTCCCAGGTGCTCGAACGGTTCGGTAGTCCCTATTGGGATGACAGCAAGCCCGACGACAAGTCTCCTCCTTTCGTCTACCCTGGCCAGGGTGACCAGAGTGAGACCCTCCACCTTCGTCAAGACGTTTCGGCCGTCGTATCCAGGTTGACGCACCAAGACACTCTGGGGCGGCGGGATGCGGATGAGCCGTACCATCCCGTTCTGAAGCTCATCTACGAGGGCTGCGACGCATTAGAAGACCCGAATCTTCACCTCGAGTGCCTCATCAAGGCGATCCGACACGCCGGGTGCGAACAAGGGTTTTGGATTATAGGGTGCGAGGATGTTTGGGCGGACGGAGGCGATGAGGTTCCGTTCAACCCTCTTGTTTCAGACAACAACGAAGACGATTCCCACAGCCACCGCCGGGTGACCGCGGCACCTCAACAAGATGCAACCGAATCCTTGCTGGACTGGGATGATCCATCACCATACATCAGGGAATCCATCCAACACTGCCAGAACGCTCGCAATGACGATGAATTGGACCGATGCTTGTTCATGGTTGGGCAAAGACTCACCGAGGAATGCTTGCAAGCTCCTGATATCGATGCTGTGAATCGATGCTATGAAGCAATTGTAGCGGTAATAGGAGAAAGTAGATGAGACATGGTCCAGGAAACCCAGCAGGCAACCTTTGCCAGGTACCCCTCGAGCAATCTTGAGCCATCGACACAACTTGCCTGTCCGTACGGATACGAACACCGCGGATTCAACCTAATGACACCATTCGATCGTCATCGAAGAGTGTCAACCTTTTCTGGATGGCTGTGGACATGCAGTTTAGGAGGCCCGACGCCCAGTCAGTGCCCGGCAACATGTACCTTTGGAGAAGGGCAGCGGGATAAGGACACAGACGCCAGGCTAGGCAGGGAGCCTCACCTATAGAATCACCTAGAAACCAGTAATGCAGTAGTCTTCTTTTCAGACCTTCCCTTGTCACGTCCAGTGACTCCCATGCAGTGCAATTGAGAGATGTTACGTTGGGGGGTTTTCCGCTGGAGAACATTTACTCCGTCTGGAGATTTCTCAGCAAGAACAAAACATAGGGCACTGCATCAGTGTGGCCTCGGTGACAACACCTTACTGAAGTCAGCTAGCTACAATACCTAAGTATCGACTAGATGTCAGAGGCTCACACCCACAAAACGGCGGGGATACCCAAATTATGCGACTCAGAGATCAAAGTGTTCAGGTTAACACCCAAGAGGTAATCTCACAGGAGTTTATTCACCGATAGGACAATAGGTGAAGACATGTATTAAACTACCAGGGTAATAGCGATGATAGCATACTTAGTACCAACGAGAATAATCTCTACTTCTTCCCCATCTTCTCCAAGTAGGCCGACACGCCAATCTCCTTGAGCAAGTCTGCTTTGTCATGAACCTGTTTCTCCATATCGAGCTGGTAATCCTTCATCTTGTCGTGCAGGTCAGGCATGAACGATCCCAGGATACGGATGGCCAGCAGCGCCGCGTTTGTCGAATTGTTGATCGCCACCGCTGCGACGGGAACACCTCTCTGAGGTCATAGTTAGCAGGTGCACAGAAAGCGAAAAACGATGGAGGAGGAGGAGGAGGAGGAAACATACCGGCATTTGCACGATGCTCAGCAAACTGTCCATCCCATCGAGATGTGTCGCCTTGACAGGCACACCGATGACGGGCAACGCGGTAAAAGCCGCGGCCATGCCCGGAAGGTGGGCAGCTCCTCCCGCGGCGGCGATTATGACCTTGATTCCCTTGGACGCAGCCTCGGTGGCCACCTTGTCCATCGTCCTCGGCGTCCGGTGCGCAGACGTGATGTCTACTGTATAGGGGACGCCGAACTGCTTCAGGATGTCGATGCCGGCATTGAGCACGGGCAGGTCCGAGTCGGAACCCATGGTAACCAGGACCAGGGGCTCCTTCTTGGCTGCTGCCGACTTGGCTGCCTCTGTTGGCCGGAGGGCCTTGCTGGACGCTTGGAGGCGCTCCCGGCGGATCTCGTCTGCGGTCTGGATCAAGGGCTGGGCGAACTTCTCCAGCTCCTCGATGGAGCACGACCCTGTGATGGTGATGTGGCCAATCTTGCGGCTCGGCTTGGACTCTTTGCCGTACATGTGGGGGTAGACAGCCTTGCCTTTGCCGTGCAGGTTCTTGGCTTGCTTGATGAGTCTGTGGTGAGAATCGGGGTTGGCGCCGCCCAAGACATTCACCATAATGCTGGATTGCACATTAGGCTCAAGAACCTCGGGGAAGGACTCGTCCAAGATCGAGAAGAGCTGTGCCTTGTACTGTGACATATGCGGCACGGCCTCGATGGTGTAGTGGCCCGAGTTGTGTGGTCGAGGCGCGATTCTTGAATGGGTCAGCAGATCGAAGACATAACCAATCAGTCGAGGCTGGTGACCTCGAAATATCATGGAAATGGACTCACTCGTTAACCAGAATCTTGCCCTCACTAGTCAAGAACATCTCAACGGCGAACACACCCCTACCCCAAAGCTTCTCGACCACATCGCAGGCGACTTTTTGCGCCCGCTCACAGATCGCAGCGGAGACAGTCCGTGGTGGCATGAAGACCTTGGAGCAGATGTTGTCCTCATGTATGGTCTCGACCGCTGGATAAGGGATGACCCGCTTCGTCTTGCCCTGGCTGTCCTCTGTCCGGACGACCATGACAGCCAGCTCCAGCTCGAACGGCACCCATTTCTCGGCGTAGCAGGAGAGTGTGCCAAACTCCTCAAACGCCTTGTCGATGTCGGCCTCACTCGAAATCTTGAAGTTGCCCCTGCCGTCATAAGAGCCTTTCCTGGCCTTGAGCATGAAGGGAAATCCGAATTTCTGAGACGCCAGCAACAGGGACGGGGGCATGGCAGCGCCACCCTCGATGGCCATCTGCTCGGCGATGGGCAGACCCTCCTTTCCCAGGTGCTCCTTCTGCTCGTACTTGTCCTGGATCAGCCTGAGCGTCTTCCACGACGGGTGCACGGCAACTTTGCCCTGTGCGTCGATCTCCTCCAGGACTTCGGTTTCGATGTGCTCGATCTCAACCGTGAGAACGTCAGTCTTGGATGCCAGCTCCCTGATCTTGGGGGCGTCCTTGAACGACCCGGTTACATGCTTGCTGTTGCTGTTGATCTTCTTGGCCGGTGCGTTGTCCTCGTCGAGGATGGCAATTTCGATATCGAGAGGAGCGGCTGCCTCACAAAGCATGCGGCCGAGTTGGCCGCCGCCGAGAAGACCGATGACAGTCATATTGATGGCAGAATTTGGTGGGTGAAATTGATGATGGCAAAATGTTGGTTGTAATTGGGAAGAAGTGAGTTGAAAAAGTTGGTGGGCGTTTTGTTGTTGATTGCAGGTTGATAAAAACAGTAGGGCCGTCCGTACCTTCCTGCGTACCTAGTAGTGTGGTGCTAGGAAGTAACCGAGCTGCACTGCCTGGGTATGAATGAAAGATTAGAAGGACGAATCCGAATAGTTTCCTCAAATACTTGAGAATGACAGGCGCTAATTGTAAGTCGATACAGAGTGACTTTCAAAGAAAATGTCCCTGGGCTGGTTTTTTTCAATGGCTCACATGAATCAATCGTGACTGAATTTGGGAAAAGGTGGGCCTCTCTAGGGTGTGCGCCAATCATAATGGATCTGCGGCTTCTACACGGGCGCTCATGAAAAGCACTTTAACATCACTTACCTAGGTACCTAGGTAGGTACTCACACACACTTGCAGTACACACGAGCTGAACTATTGGTACTGCACTTCCTAGGTCTCTGTGTGATATATCGCCTTCTGTAGTGTAGGAGGTTCTTCTATAGGATGTTATTCTATTGGAGGATATCTCGTAGGAGGGCAAGCCATAGGAGGGTGTACCATAGGAGGGTGTCTCGTAGGAGGGCAGGAGGGTAAGCCATAGGAGGTTAACCCACTGGAGCGCTGCCCCATAGGAATTGGGGCAGGTACCTACCTGGGTCCCAAGTACCCTGCCGCCGCGTGCCGGACACCCTAGTGAAGCTTGTCCAGAATGACTCCCGATATCTTGAGAAAGCGATGCTCGCGCGAGGTTAGGTGAACACCATGAGTTGTAAAATTTCTGTATTTGCCTGATTCTTAGCTCGGTGACTGGGGGCATGTGACAAACTCATTTTCCACACATTCTGGGCCGAACCACCGGCCGCAGCCTTACCGTCGAGCGCTATTTTGGACGAGCGTACAGAACCTTCAACACTGTACGAAGGGTCTGTTAAAGATTACTGCTAGGATGGGTTCTCAAGCCGCACAAGGCGGGCCATCTCTCGGGCAAATAGAACAGTAAGCTCATTGTGATCTCTCAACCTGCCGGGGCGGTGGTCAGTCACTAAATACTTCATGCGTCTAGTCCTCTCAAATTATTCGATGTGACCAAGAAACAGGGCAGGCTGCTCTATGCCTGCGCACCTATGGTGAGGTACAGCAAGCTCGCCTTCAGGCAAACAGTCCACGCCTATGACACGGATCTATGCTGGACCCCCATGATCTTAGCGAAGGAGTTCAACCGCAGTTTCATAGCTCGGGATAGCGGTGAGATCACCCATTCCCAAGCAGTTGAATCTCAACCAGAAATGCGAAAATCTCAGCTCTGACTTGCGGTTCAGACTTCACCATATCGACAACAGGGCCAACGGTCCCAACGATAGTCCAATTCGGCGCCAATTCACCGCTGGAGATATCTCGAGCCGCCTCGCTGGTCGTCCCCTATGTGAACGGTGTCGACATCAACTGCGGCTGCCCTCAGTCGTGGGCCTGCGCAGAGACCCTCGGCGCCGCCCTGATGGAGCAGCGTGAGCTAGTGAGAGATATGGTGGTCGAGACGCGGCAGAAATTAAGAGACGAAGGCTGGGCCGTTGGCAAGGAGAAAGACATCGACAACCCAAAGGGCAGGAGTGTGAGCGTCAAGATAAGAGTACACAAGGATCTCAGGCGAGTACTCACCTCGACCAGTCCCCTACCGGACATATCAACCATGTATTCAGAGCTGACCCATGGCCCAGGAAAACCATGGACTTCATAGAAACAGTCATAGGCAACCCCCAAGACCGCAACATTGACTTCCTCACCATCCACCCGCGCACCCGCAGCACACCGTCCACGACGCCCATCAACCTCGAGGCCCTGGAGATCCTCACCAACAAGTACGGCGGCCAGCTCCCCATCCTCGTGTCGGGCGACGTCTTCTCCATGGGCTCGCTGCCGTACGCGTCGCCCCTCCCGGGTGCCGAGGGCAGTACGAAGCCACACCTGCCCAAGCTGGCAGGCCTGATGTCCGCTCGGGCCCTTCTCGCGAACCCGGCGCTGTTTGCGGGTTACGAGGCCTGCCCCTGGGAGGCGGTCGAGCTGTTCATGAACAAGGTCGTGAGGGCGCCGCTGCCGCTGAAGTTGGTCCAGCACCATCGTACGTACTATCTACTGAATCTGTCCCCCGCATGCCAGTGGGCTTGCTTTGCGAAGATCTACTGATTTGAAATACAGTCGGTGAGATGTGCGGGCCGGGCTACGGCCCCGACAAGAGTTCGTTGCTCAACAAGAAGGAGAGGGTGGAGATGTACAACTGCGCAAATATGTTTGAGCTAATCGACTTCCTCGACGAAAAGATGGAGACCAGATGCGGAAAGGCGGGCTTGAGGAGGGACAAGTCACCATGTGGGTAGGTAGGCAAGTAGCAAGAATCCAAAGTCTCAAAATCAATGAACTCGGTCGGCCTGTCCTAGTAGAGCACGCCTGAGTGGGTATGCCTGTCATCCTGGGATATCGCAGTCTATCAATACTTGCTGACGGGCCTTAACCTCGCCTGCTAATCCGAGATCCCCTTTATGTACTGGAAAGAAGGACTCTGCGAATAATCTCCTCATATCCTTGAATGCTCGCACACCGCGTCCTCCTATCCTCTCAAACAATGCGCGCTGATGTCTCACGAAGCGGTTCTCATGTGGAGCTATGTCTGGGATCCATGGACCACCTTGCATTGCGGCCCTCATTTGCATCATAAGATGCTATCCCTTCGCCTATCACTGCTGTTGGGGATTATTTCCGTGTAGATACCCCGGATTTTCCTTAGGTAATTGTCAGGCGTCATGCCGGTGGGCACCTAGCCCGGGACTTCTCCTTCGTCCTCATCGGACAACCGTGCTCGCTTGGTCTCTCGCTCCACCTCGTCCAGGTCCACGTCTGGCGTCTTCCGTTTCGAGCCTGGGGATTTCAGGCCGTTACTGACACCGTTGGTTTTTCGGTCTGCCGCGTGAGTATCCATGTCGTTGGCTGCAATCTTGAGAGTCGCGTCAGCATCGCCCCTTTGTTGCGATGTCGCTGGCTCGCTGTCTCCATTGTCCCCGCTTTCCTTTCTCGTGTCGACGTTACCGTTGGTGTCGTCCTCTCGGTCTGGCCTGCCTGGGTACCGTGCACGCGGACTTTGTGTTCCACGGTCCGTTCCCATAGGTGTGCCGGTGTGACTCGATCCAGCCTCTGTCTGGCTAGGAAGCTCGCGCCCCCGCCTGGTATTCTCCAGGCTGAAGATAGGTGATCCTTGATACCGGGAGTCCGACTTCCTAAGAGGGTTCTCCGAGTAGAAGTCCATCACCACACTTATAGCTGATTGCGTGAGCGCCTCATCACCCTTCAGTATTCGCCACCACGGCTCACCGTCCCTCCCGTCCTCGATCTTCTCATCTAGCGAGACAGTCGCGAAGTATATAGCACTGATAGCGATCGCGTTGGCGTTCATGAGTAACGGAAGGACGGTGAGAGCCGAGTCGCAGCAGAATGCCCAAGCAGCATCTCTTATGCGCTTGTTATGAAGCATGTCGAGCTGTGTAAGACACTCGTACAGTCGCTGGTAGGGGTTATCCACCATCAGGTCGAAGGTCAACATCTCCAGCATCAACTCCTCGTGCATCAAGATGCTGTCACGCCACTTCCAGTATTCTTTGCTCTGCTCATCGACGATGAGCCTCGGGTTCTTCTGAGCAACTTTGACCACAGCGTAGATGATGTCCTTTGTTTTCCGGCAATTTTCTTCTGTTTTGTTTGCGAGGAACAAGGCTGTCGCTGCTATGTTCTGTTCCGGGTGTCAGCACTCTCCTGGTTCTTCCAAGTCAATCCGCGGCGCGCTTGCGACCAGGGAACTAACGTAATGATGTATCCCGCCCTTCTCCTCTGCCATACTGCAGCGCATGTAGAACCGATGGAAGAATACAGCAGCGACCCATAATGTGGTCTGCGGCAGTTCTACCATCGCGCCGGCCTGATAGATGAAGTTGACCCCCTTGGCCCTTCTCAATCTTTCGTCGGCCGGCGCCAGGCCGTCGACTATGCTCGGTGAGCTGAGAGCCTCATCCGCGGTGAAGTACCACTGGTTTGCGCGGGCTCGGGGTGTTGTCGGCGACGGGTGTGCTGGAGACGGGGCGCCTCGTCGGGACTGTGGTGGGAGCGAGGATGTGCGTGAGGAGTGAGCCGGTGGCGATGGAACTGCCGGGGGCACGTCGCGCTGCTTAGACGGAGATCGGGATGGGCGAGGGGGCTTCGGAGGTAGGGAGGGAGGCTGGTAGCCCTCGCGGGGCGGGCGATATCTGTCGATGCTGGCCATCTCGACTTAGATCATGGAGAGAAGCGATGCTGGAACCTCACTCCGGTTGTTTGGCAGCGAGTGGCGGTTGTTGGTGGGGGGTGCGAACTGAATTAAATAGCCATGGGTAAATTGGGGATGGGGTGGAAACGGGCAGCGCCTGTGGTTGATGGTTGATGATGAAAGACGGGAAGTTGAAGTTGGTCGCTGCAATCGCCTTATCGGCCAAGCCCCAAGCGGACCCTCAATAGCGGGTCACCCCATTGTCAAATATTCACGGCAGGCAGGCAGTGCTGCAGTACGTACTTTCAGTATCCGGGAGACAATAGCTCGAAAGTCAACTTTGAATAGCAACTTTCCACAGCTACCTTCCACCACGACCTCTCGATAGGCATCCCTCCTATTGTTCGTTTTGTTCGCCCTGTCATACTAGAACATTCTGCCAAGATGATGCACCCTTCGAGACAAGCATTTGTGGAGGACCATCCCATGGATGAGGTAAGCCACCCAAATCGCAGCTTCACAGTGGTCACTGCCTTTGCTCAAACCAAAACAACAGCGCGGCGCTCGACTGACTGGTGTGCCTGTGCGCAGGATAGGGGAGGAGGTCTGACCCTTGACCAAGTTCGTGAGTACATCGCGCAACCCGCTCACCACCAGCGCTACCCTGGGCTGACAGGAGACATAGCCAACGACTACAACTACGATCTCGGCACGGGCGAGAATGCATCGGCGCTGCTCTCACAGTTCGAGCGCAAGCGCATGGCGGCGCGCCTTGCCGTCCCGACCAACGATGAAGCGATCAAGGCCATGCTCCGCGAGCGAGGGCTGCCCATCACCCTGTTCGGCGAGAACAATCCGGCCGACCGCCGAGAGAGGCTGAGGGAGACCCTGGCCGACGAGGCTGAGCGAGCAAAGGCCCAAGGCCAGGAGGGTGTTGATGT
Organism: Diaporthe batatas; assembly: GCF_019321695.1. NCBI lineage: Eukaryota > Fungi > Ascomycota > Sordariomycetes > Diaporthales > Diaporthaceae > Diaporthe > Diaporthe batatas. Next base: position 2,401,678 of record NW_025408552.1, on the reverse strand, counting down.
CGAGATGGACGATGTCCCAGACGAGGAAGACGACGAGGAGCAAGAGGAAGAGTACTACACGCGCGGGAACGACGAGCTGCTACAATCCCGGGTCGAGGTCGCAAAGTACTCGCTGCCACGAGCAAAGCGACGAGTCCAGTTCCAGCGGCAAGAGGCCAAGATACCCCTGCGAACCCATGTCAAGCACCGGAAACAGATCAAAGAGCAGCTACAGGATTTCGAGCTGCAAAGCTCACAGGTCGGTGGACAGAGATACCTGAGTGTGGTCAGGCTGGCGCCAAACGGACAGCTGTGCGCCACAGGTGACTGGGGTGGCAGCTTGAAGGTCGTCTCAACACCTGATCTGGAAGTGAAGAAGACGCTTAGGGGCCACACATCCCGGATAGGTGGAATCGACTGGCTCCCTGGTGTCGCATCCCTTGAGAGTGAGACGGCCCAGCTGGCGTCGTCTTCAGCAGAGGGTGCCATTCACCTATGGTCACTTCAAAAAGATACGCCCTTGTCTACATTATCCCAGCCCGGTGGGCCCAAGGTCAACAAGATCGGATTTCACCCGTCAGGCCGATACCTGGCTGCAGCCTGTGAGGACACGACATGGAAACTCTACGACATTGCGACGGGCAGCGAGCTCTTGTCTCAGGAGGGACACTCAAGGGCGGTCATGACGGTCAGCTTCCAGTCTGAGGGTGCGCTGGTTACGACAGCGGGAATGGACAGCATTGGTCGAGTCTGGGACCTTCGAAGCGGCCGCACGATCATGCTCTGTGAGGGCCATATTCAACCTATAACATCCTCGAGCTGGATAGATGGGCATAGGATACTGTCCGCCTCTCTTGACGGCTTCGTGAAGGTGTGGGACGTGCGCAAGGTCGCGCAGGGTGGCAACCTTGCCGGCAACACATCTGGAGTCACGGATGTACGAGTGTTCAGGGGCCTCGATGACCCTGTGGAGGGTGAAGCACCCGGACAAGACGAAAAAGGTGCACAGATACCCAAGAAGTCCGCGACCTTCTTTGCGACCAGTGGGTTCGACCGCAAGGTTAACATCTACTCGATGGATGACTATTCCCTCATCACCTCGCTCGAGTCGCACACGGCGCCAGTGAGCTCGGTGGACATCTCGAGGGACGGCAGATGGATCGTGTCTGGAAGCCACGACAGGACGATCAAGCTCTGGTCTCGCAACGAGGCGGAGCCGCTGTAAGAAGGAGGTTCGAGGAAAGCATTCAAGCTGCTGCAGAAGAAAAGTCGGTAGATACCCAAGGCAAGGTGACAGTTTTGCAAGCGCCGGAACACGGAAGGTGTTTCGGTGACCGGCCACCACACAGCGAGCCACAGTGTTTCAGTCGCTGGGTCCCGTTCGAAACGTCGACCACTGCCGTGACTCGCATGATGATCGAATTGCCGCAATATTGGGAACTGCTGAGCCCGCCACTTGCCGGCTTCCCCTTTGTGCGAGTTGGCTGTGGAAAAAGGAAAGGAGCCGTTTCCAGCCGCTTGCCCAAGTTGCCAGCCTGCTGACTTTGGCACGGGTGGAGAGCGCCCGTCACTGGATCTGGGGGATCAGCCAGGCGGGCGGGCCGCGCTACACTAGACTAAGCCCCACATGCACTTTGCGAGCCGGTAATTTTTAGATTTATGCCTGACAGCCAACCCTGCCCGTCTCCCCTTTCCCGCC